>NC_132930.1:28195062-28834228 GCF_047675955.1 Chlorocebus sabaeus
CAGTATTTTGTAAGCTACGATCAATACTTATTCAGAAAATACAACTCCTTATAGGCCTCAGAATGAGAGCCATGATATATATCTCTCCTCCTAAACTTTGGAGACTCCAACATTGCATACAAAACCCTCCAGTCTTCCTGAGAAAGAAAAAGAAGCAATGCAACTGTGCAGGCCTGAAAAGACAGGAGAGCATTTGACATAAATTTAGGCTGGACATCATTCATCAGGAATGTCAGGGGCAGAGAGAATATGAGCAGCTTTCCTTCACAAGTGAGACCTGTGACTCCACATCTGGTCCAAATATATGAGCAGCACAGTTTGTTCATTATCACTCCACAAATATCCATTGAGCAGTTATTACATACCAGACTACAGGCTAAGGGTGATGATTTAGAGATAAATAGCACGTAGTTTCTACCCTCAGCTATAAATGGGCCCATTGGAAAAGCAGATCCAAAAGAACTGGTATGGAAACACAGAGAAACAAGAATTATAAAAGAACTTGAGGTACAGGCCAGGCGCAGTGGCTCACACCTGTAATCCCAGCACTTTGGGAGGTCAAGGCAGGCAGATCACGAGGTCAGAAGTTCAAGACCAACCTGGCCAATATGGTGAATCCCCGTCTCTACTAAAAATACAAAAACTAGTTGGGGGTGGTGGTGCGCACCTGTAGTCCCAACTACTCAGGAGGCGGAGGCAGGAGAATCTCTTGAACTCAAGAAGCAGATGTTGCAGTGAGTTGAGAGAGGAGAGTGTGCCACTGACTCCAGCCTGGGCAACAGAGTGAGACTCTATCTCAAATAAATAAATACATAAATAAATAACTCCAGATACAAAGGAGGGAATCACTTAGCCCTTCTGGGAAGTTCATGGACAACTTTCCAAAAGAAAGGGGATTTTAATAGAAACTTGAAAAGTAAATGAGGGTCTGCCAGCTAGTCATTAAAGAGCAGGTATGAGTTACACTGGGGTTGAAACTATGTTCATGTGTCATTTTCACTGACCTCTCCCAAGGCCCTGGGCAGCATGATCCAATTTGAAGCCCCAAGTGCTGTTTCCACCTCTGTCTTTAATTAGCCAATCCATGAACAAGATGTGTGTGTCTGTGAGTGTTCACATGATTAAATGACTGGTTTGGAATGGATGATTATTATAGATCCACTGCACTCAAATCTCTTCCCGAACTAGGAGTCTACATAAAAATGGAAACCCTTTTATTTATCTACCCCAAAATAGTGTACAGTGGTACCCCATAGGGTTTTAAGAATGGATTTTACATAAGATGGCTTAGCCTAACCATTATGCACAATGATAGAGTGGCTGAGTCTTGCCTGCTGAGAGTCCATCTTTTTCCCCCAAACCCCTTGTTCAACATCAAAAGAGCGTTTGACTTGTGTCATAGAAGGATATCATACTTGTACTATAAAATGAAGAATGTAGAACCAATAGCGAGAGATGAAATGAAGATTTTAACCACAAAATTACATGGTAGACCTGGAGACACATAAAAGAAGTAACTGTTGCTTTCTAGAGGTATTGATGATGGCATCAATAACATGCAAAAAGATGAGCTTCTTTGACTAAGAGTTGTTATTTGGGAAACATATTGAGGGGAAGGAAGGAAGGAAGGGAAGGAGGGAGGCAGGGAGGCAGGGAAGAAGGGAGCAAGGAGGGAAAGTTTGGAGGCAGGAAGAAACATTTACTTACACAATCAACAGTATTTCTAAACTCTTTTTATCTCTAAGTTCACAACAAATATGTAGCCATGATATTATCTTTCAATGCTTTTCAGATTCAAGGAGAACATCGGAAGATTGCGAAAGATGGTACCTGATACTTCCCTTGCACATAGAAGAAAGAACAGCTCTTATTTATTGCTAAAACCCATGCTATTCACAACAGTCCTTAAAGAGTGATGCTGTTAAGTCCATTATATGGACACAGAAAATGAAGTTCAAAGAAAGTAAATAAATATGTTCAAAGTAATTAAGAAAAATGAGGCTGGGCATAGTGGCTCACGCCTGTAATCCCAGCACTTCGGGAGGCCGAGCTGGATGGATCACAAGGTCGAGAGTTCAAGACCAGCCTGGCTAATATGATGAAACCCCGCCTCTACTAAAAATACAAAAATTAGCCAGGTGTGGTGGCGCATGCCTGTAGTCTCAGCTGCTGGGGAGGCTGAGGCAGAAGAATTGCTTGAACCCAGGAGACAGAGGTTGCAGTGAGCCAAGGTTGCACCACTGTACTCCAGCCTGGACAATGGACTGAGACTCCCTCTCAAAAAAAAAAAAAAAAAAAACTAAAACGGTAAAGAAAGGATTGAAATCCAGTCTGTCTCCAAAATCCATACTCTTTCCAAAACCCTATCTTGCCCTTTTGCTGATTAATCTTCATCAGCGTTCACGCCCCAGTTTTAGATTTAAAGGATCACTGGTATTTTATTTATTGTACTTATGCTTTGAAAGACTGTTGATCACAGCACTGCAGGTGGCCATGGCAAATGAGGTGACACAGGAGCTCTAGACAGGTGCCTTGCACTGAGCATGTGACTGACAGTGACATGCCAACTAGCATCTCTCCTTATTTGACCTCCCTGTCTTTTATATATCAGTTATTCTTTTCTGGTTTTGAATATTAAAAAGACAAAAATATTCCTAAAAAGCATCAGCAGAAAGGGAGAAAGATTAGAGAATGTGCATGGGAATTAAAAACCTTGTATTTCCCTGTGAACTGCAGGGCAGAGAAAACCATCAGACAAAGGGAGAGGAGATCAACATTTTTTTTTCCCTCTGGGTCATGCCAGGACTCTTTAAGTCTGTGAGTTCCATTGTTTTGCCTTATATTTACTTTGTTGGATTTTAGTAAATGTCTTCTTTTATGAGCTACTTCAGTGGGGTCAGGGGAATCCATAGACCAGCTCTCCCACCAGTTTCATTGACCACCTCTAATAGCAACTATCTTGAATGAAAGAGTAAGTTTACTCCGATTTTAGAGCTAATAAGACAGTAGAAATTCGCATTCACTGGGTGTTTACAGGATACCAAGCACCAAAGCACTGCTTTAAAAGTTTAATACGCATATTTCTTTTAGGCTTTCCAAAAATAAGGAAGGCAGATTCTGTCCTATAAGGCAAATACTGTTAATAGTCCCATTTTACGGGTTGAGAAAATGTATGCAGAGAGAGGCTGTGTCATTTGCTCAGTCATTTATTTAGTAATAAATCTCACGTAGGGTCTCTTCTTGTTGAGTAGAGCAAATTGGCAATTTGGACATAGTTCTTGAAAGGCAGCTACATCATCTTATTTTTTATTAATTATAATGTTTATATTTTCATTCAATCAATGTTTATTGTTTTTTTCCCAACCCACTAGGAATCCAGAAATAAGTAGAATCCTGAAGGTTTCCTCCATAAAAGGGAAGAAGCATGAAGGAGCAACTGTGGTACCATGTAATCACATCAGAGTAAATACTGGGTGCAATAGGAGCAAAGAGGAGGGACATTTAACTCAGCCAGGGTGTTGAAAGGGACTGCCAAAGAAGGTTTCTTTGTAGTAGGTGCTAGATGTAAGATGCTAGAGTAATCTTGAAGGGTAAGTAGAAGAGGATAGGAAGGAAAAGGCCAGAAAGCACAAGAAAGAGACAAGGACACTGTATTAGCAGGGTTCTCCAGAGAAATGAAACCAATAGGAAATATATATGAGGGAGAGAGAGATGTTTAATAAGGAATTCGCTCATGTGATTGTAGAGGCTGAGAAATCACAAGATCTGCAGTCAGCAAGCTGCAGACCGGAGGGAGCCGATGGGAAAGGTCTAGCCTGAATGCAAAGGCAGGAGAAGATGGATGTTGCCAACTCAGTGACAGTAAGGCGGAAAGAGCAATTTCTCCCTTACTCAGCCTTTTTATTCTATTCGTGCCTTGGACAAATTAGATGAGGTCCACCCACATTGGGGAGGCAATCTGCTAGACTCAGTCCACAATTCAAATGTGAATCTTGTCTAGAAACACACTCACAGACACACCCAGAATAACATTAACAAAATATCTGGGCATCTCATAGCCTAGTCAAGTGGACACATGAAGTGAACCATCACAGATACATTCTGGGAGCCACGTTTAATTTGGTGTGACAAAGGCAAAAAGGTAACAGTGACCCTAAGGAAGTTAATGGAAGCCATGGCATGGAAGGCCTTGCTTGCCATGCTAAGAAATCGGAACTTTATACTGAAGGCAATGAGGAACCACTAGGGAGTTTTAAGAAAGAGAATGGCAAGACGGAATTTGTACTTTTGAAAAATCGTCCTCCCGGCAGACTAGAGACTGGAGGCAGGAGGCCAATTAGGAGGCTGCTAAAGCCCTATCTTAAGGAAGTTCCAATGGAATAGGAAGAAGTGGCCAGATGCTAGAGATATCAACAAATCTTAAGGGCCAACTAATTGGAAAAAAGAGCTTAAGATGACTCCTAGTTTAATAGCTGTGTCATTAGGTTAATACAAAAGAGAATTCAATGGAAGAACCAGGTTTGGGGAATTAATAATGATAATGAACATGAAGCGTTACAGTCTGCAAATGAAACTGATAGATGTTAATGATTTTGTGACTATTCCTTTAAACAGCCCTACGAAGTTGGTGTTTTTCTCACTTTGGATGGAACACTAAGCTGAAGTGGTAAGTGTCTTGCCCAAGCTCCCAATCATAGTAAATGGAATGATCAGAACCTGAACTCTTTTCAAAGCCCGTTTTTTTCCACTGCACAATCTGATACAAAGAATAATAGTAGCAAAATAACAATGAGATAGCTAACATGTGTTGAACGCCTACTGTGGCCTGGTCATTCTTCTAAGTACCTTATTTTTATCAACTCTTAACACTCGCAACAACCCCATAGGGCAGGTATTATTGTTAGCCCCATTTTACAGAAGACACACGTGGGGTACAAAGAGGTGACAGCAATAAACTGTGTCACTTGGGACAAATGTCCCTCATGTTCCAGCTTCCCCTTTGGGCAGGATCTAGGATAATGGGGAGTAGAAAAACAGAGTGGTAAAGCTGAGTGAGTTGGCCCCTTTCACAGACGGTCATGCTTCTTTCAGAGCATGTGAAGTGAGGGAAAACCCAGACACAAGCCCCCATTGTTTTAACCCATAAATGAAAGGTGAGAACTAGTTCCCCCACCCCACTCCCAGCTGAAAAGCTTACACCCTAGTACACCCAGGACCACCTTGCTGGGCTCCGTGTGCTGAGTTGATAAACTACCTATTAGCCACCATGCTCGCTACCTGGATGACGGGATCATTCCTACCCCAGACCTCATGACACACAATCTACCAATGTGACAAACGTGCACATGAATCCCTTGAACCTAAAATAAAAGTTGGAAAAAAGAAAGAAAGAAAGAAAGAAAGAAAGAAAGAAAGAAAGAAAGAAAGAAAGAAAGAAAGAAAGAAAGAAAGAAAGAAAAGCAAGCTAGAGCCATGCTCTGTTTATCCAGTTTGAGTTTTAAATAGAGAATCATTTTCCAGCAGCATTAATGTGCTTTGGCTGTGTGATCCTGGAGTGGGATAAACAACTGCAGGCTTGACTGCCCAATATGTCAGCCCGAGGAAATAGCCCTCTGGAGGACACCACTCACCCCAAGCCCATTAGCCAATTACTCAGAGCCCGTTTAGTAAATGAGCTCTTTCAGTGTACTAATTGGAGCCCTGTGAAAATAAACTTGCAGCAAGAAAGAAGCTGGCTCTCTGTGGTCAGATTTCCATCTCTGATACACCACGGGATCTGGCGTGCTGGATGGGCAGGATGGAGTGGTGACGAAGACCACTGGTGCTAAGCCTGGACTGCCTAGATTCAAATCTCAGGCCTGGGCTTGCCGGAGGTGCAGCCTTCAACAAGATATTCTGTTCTCAGTTTCCTCATCTGTGAAATGGGGATAATTTCATGACATTCAGTGGTCTCAAATGAGGTAATAAAACTGCGCCCCACATATAGGAATCATTCAGTAAATGTGAACTGATACTATTTACTGTTCTTGCTTATTTATATACAACAACCCACCTTAACCCAAGAAAAAAGTCAGGGGAGAGAATAAATTTACTCAGGTTTGAAAATCAAATTTACTCAGGACATTTGTTGTATCCCCTATGTCCGTCAATTGGCAATTAAGTTATATTTTATTAATTTGTATTACTATGTAGCTAAGTAACTTTTCATATGCTTGAGCATTAGGTAAGTATTAGATATAATTTTCTCATCAATTTAATTTTATGCTCCTTGAAGATATATTTCATGTTTACTTTCATACCCACCAGGATTATCCACTCAATAGATATTTGTTTGTTGATTGATATTCTTGATTAAATTTTTGTCATTCCTGATGAGAATCAGCTGGACTGAATATTGATGAGTTAGCTCTACTATCCATGAGTGCTAACTCTTTGAGATTGAATGATTCCAACCATTCAAGCTCTAGTCATGTTTTGGTATCCAATTAGACAAACATGCAGTCATATCCTATCTTAGTCCATTCATGCAGCTATAGCAAAATACCTAAAACTAGGTAAGTTAAAGAAAACAGAACTTTTTTTTTCCTATAGTTCTGGATCTGGGAAGTCTAAGATCTAGGTGCCAGTAGTTGTTGTCTAGTGAAGGCTTTCTTGCTGTGTCTTCACACAGTAAAAGAAAGGACTGGCAAAAAAAAAAAAAAAAAAAAAAAAAAGGTCTAGGTAGTTCCCTTCAGCCCTTTTGAAAGGTTGTTAACCCCATTTATGAGGGTGGAGCCCTCCTACCTTAATCACCTCCTAAAGGCTCATTTCTTAACAACATCACATTGGGTCTTAGATTCCAACATATGACTGTTGGGGAGACACATACATTTAAACCCTAACAGATCCATAGAACAAATTAGTAATAAAATAAGCCAGGAAAAAAGCCTACCTTACTGCTGAGCCAAAGGTGGCTTATTTTATGAGGACTTCAAATCAAAATCAAAGTATATGTATACTAAAGCCTCATGGTCTTAACTCCACTGGAGTTGGGAAACAGTTAGCCTAAGAAGTAGAACAGACTCTGGAAAGTAAATTAAAATCCTGCCAGAATTAACTGGAATTGTCACTGAAGCTGTGCAACTTGATCCAATAATTTTAGGGTCTACAAAAATTTAAGTCTATTTTAGTATATAGGAATACTACACATTTAGTATTGTTGAAACAGCATTACCCCTGTAACCATTTCACAAGTTTGAGTACTTGAAGATCATTGATTGAAAATTATAATTATCAGGGTGAATATTGAAGATAATAGTTTTATAATGTAATAAAAGCCAACTTTTAATGTATATTTAATCTCTTTTAAAAGAATAAAAATAAGTTTGTTTAAAGAAAATATAGAAAACATATTACATCTTCTGTTTAGCAATATGTAGCAATTAAACAGAAAAGTCGGAAGTGGATACCTTCAGATTTGTTATTCAAACACATTTCTGGAAAGAGTTAAGTTGCTTCTCATTAAGAAGTTCCTACAGAAAATATTTTTGTACTTTAAAAAAAGATAAGAAAACCTTGAAATAGCTCCCCTTCTTTAGTTTGGTCATTTTCCTGATTCCACAAGCAGAAGCAAATACAATGTGACTAGCTAATTCCCAGCTGCGTAAAGATTTAAAACCATGTCTGAAAACTGAACAATCAAATTACGTAGTAGCACAGTATCCAGAAATAAACCCAATACATAAATGCTGTTTATTCAACATTATTAACACAAATAAAATTTACACCTACAGCCCTGTGCATTAAAAATAACTTCTCCCACATCAAATGGCAACGTTTTCTTCTGCCAATCAAATTAAACCACTAGAAACATATGGAAAGAATCAATTCTATAACAAACCTTCGAAAAGTATGGCATTTATCATGTTCACGACAGGTTAATTCTAGTTCTAAATAAACTTTCTCCTTCCAAGTTAGGGCTTTTATTTTGTTTTCTTTCCTTTTCTTTGCTGGAAATGTGCTCAACCCAAACATTCTGTCATCTCAGCCATAAAAATCTTCTTTCTCCCACGCTACATAAATTAAAAGAGGAAAAACAACACATACACACACACACGCAAACACCAACACACACATAATTCTCTTAGACCCAGACAAATCTAAGTGTATTGATTTTAGGCAAAAGTGTAACAAAAATCTTATGCCAGGAATGAGAGTCTAAAAATTCTGGTGAGAAATATTTACAGAAACAGCCATGTCCCCTTGTTTCCTGTCAACAACCTCAGAGACTAACTGAAAAATCACCTCTGCAGATCTCCTTGACTAAAGGCAAAGAAGCCATTTTTAATGGCCTTCGGAGCCCTAAACTCCACACGGCTCTACAGATGAAAACTGATAGCCTCAAGTAGAGCCTTAGTCTGAACAATAGGTACATCATCCACACTACCTGAATCATATTCCTAAATGAGCAGCCTCTACAGCCACCATTAAGTCACATTTGAAAGACATAGTCAAGATCAGTCTTCCAAATCATGTCCCACAATAGCTTTATCTGCAAGTTATGAGCAGGCGAACAATACAGATGAGGCGAAAAGGAACAATGTCTGCACTAAATGCACACAGAGTGGAATGGAAGGGAAAGAAATGCACAGGGTATACATTTTAGAGCAAAAGGAGATCTTACCAGTTACCCAGTCAGGTCTTGTAGCTTCCATTACATGAGCATGTGGGAGTAAAAATGTGGAATGCACTAACAGCCCCACCGGCAAAGAAGAAATGACTGTATGGTGCCAAATGCCCACAGGGCTTCTCACCATTTGTGCAGCTCTCTAGTTATTCCTTACGAAAATGGGAACAGTCAAAACTATTGTGTCAAAATTAAGAGAGGAACTGGCTTTTCTGTCGGGGATTTGAAATTTGCATTTGGTTAAAACCAGTCAACTGGAACTTGGAAATAAGTTTCTTTGTTTTGTCTCAATGTTACTATATCCACCCTTAATTTATTCATCTGTCATTCACTTATTAAGTCAACAAGTATTTACTAAGAGCTACCAATTGTCAGGTGTCGCCCTGACTGCAGGAGTATAGCAATTAACCAAACAGGAAAAGTCCCTGGGAGAAAACTGTCAATAAACAAGTATAGATATGTATATATCAGGTGGCGACAGATGATATAAAGAAAAAGAAATCGGGGTAAGGACTAAGATTGTCAGAAGATGTTACTTTATATGAAATGTTCAAGAAAGACCTTGCTGATAAAGTGACATTTGAGATAAAAGTTACAAAAAATAAAAATAAAAGGAACAAATCCTGAGAATATGTGGTAAGAGCATTCCAGGCAGAGGAAACAAAATGCAAAGACCCTCAGGTAAGAAGCAGTTTTGACATGCACAAGAACAACAAGAATCCCAGGTTAGATTTAAATGAGCAGAGGAAGAATGAAAGAGCAGGTGGGAGAGAAGTAGTGAGGACTAGATCAGTTAAGTGTCCTGAAGTCACAGCAATGATTTTGGATCTGATTCTGAGAGTGCAATGAAAAGCCATTAGAAGTGTTGTGAGAAGAGAAATAACATGATCTAACTTGGCTGCCATACAAAGACTGGACGACTAGGAAGCAAATATAGAGTAGGTAGATTAGTTAGGATGCTACTTCAGTAGTCCAAACAAAAGATGATGGTGAAGTGGAAGTGTAGTACTAATGTAGATAGTCAAGATTCCGGATAGATTTAGGAGAAACTGATGTGAAGTATGATATAAAGTGAAGAGTCAATAATAGCTCTAAGATTCTTAGCCTGAGCAACTAAAAGTATCACTTATTTGGGCAGAGAAGACTATGAGACAATTCTTCAAAATCCTTGAGAACATGTTACAATTTGAGATGTTTATTAGGACTCCAAGTATAAACGTTGGGTAGGAATTTGAATGTACAAGTCTGGAGTTCAGGGGAGAGTTTTTGATGGAGTTATAGAAATGAGCATCATCAGCTTATAGAGTTACCTAAAGTCATGAGACTGGCTGAGATTCTCTTGGGAGTGAACATGGATAAAGAAAATTTCTGGAGACTGAATCCTGATGTAGTTCAGTGTTTGAAGGTCAAGAAGAAGAGAAAGATACACTGAAGAAGCTGAGAAGGAGCTGCCTGTGAAGTAGGAGGAGAACTAAGAGAGAATAAATTGTGCCTTGGAGGCCAAAGGAAGAAAGTATTTCAAGGAAAAGGGGAATAACTATGTCAGTTAATGCCTGCAGATAAAGTAAGATGAGGACTCAGGAATCACCATTTTACTGGGCAATTAGAGGTCATTTGTTTCCTTCTAAAAGATGCTTTATTGAAGTAGCAGGTGCAAAGGTCCCATAGAATGGGTTCAAAAACAGAGTGGGGCATAATTATGAATATCTAAGTGTTTTGAAGAAGGTTCCCACATCACGATTAACCTGGAACTGATAAATTCTTGGACACACATTGCATTGCTAGCTTCAAAGGAGATACGGAGAACACGCCCACACTCTCTCATATACACAAAGGAGAACTGAGCAGAAAGAAGTGGCTGTAGGAACTGTGATGGCCATTATGGGAGTTCTCAGGACACAGGTTGGAATGCCCAGAACTTAGTCCAAGATGCCAACAGTAAGGCCATACAAATAGAGTCAGAATTAGAGCAGCAGGAAGAATAAAAAAAAGTAGCAAGCCAAGCTGACCTACCACTGGGATTAGCCTGAGACTGAAATACTAAAGTTTCATGACAACCCTTGATATAGTAACAAGAAAAGGAAGATGAGTCTGAGACTGCATCTTGAGACAAAATTCTTTGGAAAAGAGGCTGTGATATTTCAGGAACGAAGGGACCCTTTGACTTCCAGCACAGGCAAAGCCTTCTCCTTCCAGATGCCTGACTAACCAACCAATCCCTTTATCACTGCTCATGAGCCTGTGATGACCAGGTAGACCACCCAAAGTTCTGCCAGTTGGATGGATTTCCCTGCCTCCACATGACTTCTTCTAGGGCCACTCCTAAGTGGGGCTGTAGTGAAGCAACCATCCATTTCAGCTTGCATCTACACATCCAGCCTATCTATCACATACACTCAATTCCGTTCTCAGATTCATCATCTAGGAAACCAAAGATAGAATAAACACTCCTATTCGAGACCCCCTCTGGGAAACTACCCTTGACAACTGAGCTGGAATCTCTTAGCCTTTCATTTCCTTTGTAAAGCACTTTGAGGACTACAGTATCACAATCAGGCTTCTGTTATTGTTCGTTGGGTATTCACCAATAAATTCACTAGATGGTGAACCCCTTGAAGGCAAGAGCTATGTCTTTATTCCTATTTCTTAAGAAATATTGTAGTAAATATACTGGAAATAGGCTCTGACTTCCAAACTCGTTGGATATAAAACCTTCAGAAAGTTATGAAGCCTCTCTATGCTTCCATTGCCACATCATAAAAACATGAAAAATACTCATCTTGCAGTTCAGATTTAAGAATTAGCAATAATATTCATATAACATGAATACAAGGCCTGAGAGGAAGCCCAACAGATGGGCCCTAATGTTGTTTTGTGTTATTTGAATCCCTAGAACCTAGCCCAGCACTTGGCTCATAGGTTATAGACACAAATTGATATTTACTGCTTTAAATCAGAAGGAGAAACATCACTTAAAATACCACATTTGTGGACAGATTGACGAATGGGTACAATTCTGAAGGGAAAACTTGGCAGGCAGAGAGTAAAATCTTTCAGTTTATTTGACAAAAGTTTATTTGACAAAATTGTCATCACTTTAAGAGGTTTTAGACCTGCTCGCTTCATCTACACAGGACTTGTATGGTAGGATGGGGTTAGGGGCAAGGTGAAATCTTATTTTTTGTAGCAATCATGGTTAGGACCAAAAAGGCACTGACTTCTCCACTTCCTAAATTCAGAGAACTGTCAGGAGTCAAAGGCAGTCACTTCCCCACAGAGCTTGCTTCATTTGAGAGCTTGTCACCTCAACCTCCATCCAACTAGGTAGATCCAATTAGAATAAGACACATAGAGAGATCACTTTATAATAGTTTTTTGGAGCAGTTGACATTCTTTCTTCTTGGACTTTTCCACCACTCCCTTCTATAATATTGAGGGGACCCAAATGTTCTCCCCACCTCCACTAAGTCAGGGACTGGTGATCATTTCTTGCCTGAAGGGCTGAGCAATGGGATCTTCAGAGTGCTTAATGCTGCAAATATGTAGGACAAAATGCATGAGTTGGACAGTAGATGTAAGGCAGGCAGTGATAGGGGGCAGACTGTACCCCCACAATTGACCATGGCAAGCATATGAAGATTTTCCTATATGTCGATCAAATGTCAGTGTACAGATGGATTTAAGCACTCCCAAAAGGGCCACTCAATGAGTGAGGGGACCCTGTAGCAAGGGGAGACAGGGTGGGTGGCTTGCCACCTGTGGGTTGAAGCTGGCAGTCAGAGGTCAAAACTGAGCCATGATTCTGGGCCAGCAGACTGTGTAAGGCAAGTGTGAAGAGGGCTGTACTATGAGCACCCAAGAGAGACAGCCCACTGGGAACCTGCCACACAGAAGAGTGACATCCAGTCAGTGAAGGGAAGCAAATTACAGGCCTCCGGGAAAGCCTGCAAGAAGCCCCTTACCCTAAAACAAATGCCTTTTACGTAATAATGTAATTCACGTTGTAGATCATCAAAGAATTTGCAAATGTAGCTTTCCACACATGCAACCTAAATTGTCAAAACAACCCAGTGAAAATTTTCTGCATTAAAAATGTCATCACGGGGTGGAGGCCTCTTCACGTCCTCCCTAACTCATTCTATGAAGCCAGCATCACTTTCATACCAAAACCTGGCAAAGGCACAACAAAAAAAGACTACTACAGGTCAATATCCCAGATGAACACAGAAGCAAAACTCCTCAGTAAAATACTAGCAAACCAAATCCAACAGCTCATCAAAAAGTTACTTCACCATGATCAAGTTGGCTTTATTTCTGGGATGCAAGGCTGCTTCAATATATGCAAATCAATAAATGTGATTCACCACATAAACAAAATTTTAAAAAGCTATATGATCATCTCAGTAGACACAGAGAAAGGAGAAAGCATTTGATAAAATCCAACATCCCTTCATGATAAAAACCCACAACAGACTAGGCATTGAAGGAACAGACCTCAAAATCATAAAAACTGTCTATGACAGCCCCACAGTCAACATCATACTGAATGGACATAAGCTGAAACTGTTCCCCTTAAGGACTGGAACAAGACAAGGATGCCAACTCTCAACACATCTATGCAACATAATTCTGTAAGTCTTAGCCAGAGCAATCAGGCAAGAAGAAGAAATAAAAGACATCCAAATAAGATGAGAAAAAGAAGTCAAATTATCTCTCTTTGCTGATAATAAGATTCTATACCTTGAAAACCCTAAAGACTCTGCCAAAAGGCTCCTGGAACTGATAAACAACTTCAATGACGTTCCAGGATAAAAAAATCAACATACAAAAAATCAGTAGCATTTTTATATACCAATAATGTTCAAGGTCAGAGCCAAATCAAGGAAATGATCTCAAAAAAAAAATAGCCACAAAAAGGATAAAATACCTAGGAATACATCTAACCAAAGAAGGGGAAGATCTCTACAAGGAGAACTACAAAACACTGCTGAAAGAAGTTGGAGATTATATGAAAAAAATGGAAAAACATTCCATGCTCATGAATTTAGAGAATTAATATCATAAAAATGACAATACTTTCCAAAGCAATCTACAGATTCAACGCTATTCCTCTCAAACTACCAACATCATTTTCCACAGAATTAGAAAAAACTATTCCAAAATTCCTATGGAACCAAAGAAGAACCCAAACAGTCAAAGGAATCCTTAAAAAAAGGAACAAAGCTAGAGGCATCACATTATCCAACTTCAAACTGTAGTCTACAGTAACCAAAACAGCATGGCACTAGTACAGAAACAGATATGTAGACCAATGGAACAGATTAGAGAACTCAGAAATAAAGCTGCACCCCTACAATCAGCTGATCTTTGACAAAGTAAACAAAAATAAGAAAGGGGGAAGGGCTCTCTAGTCAGTAAATGGTGCTGGGATAACTGGCTAGTTATATGCAGAAAAATGAAACCTTTCAAAATACACAAAAATTAACTCAAGATGAATTAGAGATTTAAATGTAAGACTTTGAACTCTAAATATCCTAGAAGAAATACCATTCTGGGAAATACTATTCTGGACATCAGCTTTGCTGAAGAATTTAGGACTAAATCCTCATGAACAATTGCAACTAAAACAAAAATTGACAAATTGGATCTAATTAAGCTAAAGGGCTTTTGTACAACAATGTGCAAAACCCTGCTTACTCAATAGAGTAATCAGACAACTTACAGAATGAGAGAAATATTCACCAACTATGCATCAAAGTTCGAATATCCAGAATCTAGAAGAAACTTAAACAACTCAACAAGCAAAAAGCAAATGACCCTACAAAAAGTTGGCAAACGGCTGGGCGCGGCAGCTCATGCCTGTAATCCCAGCACTTTGGGATGCCAACGCAGGTAGATCATGAGGTCAGGAGATTAAGACCATCCTGGCTAACACAGTGAAACCCCGTCTCTACTAAAAATACAAAAAATTAGCCAGGCATGGTGGCACGTGCTTGTAATCCCAGCTACTCAGGAGGCTGAGGCAGGAGAATCACTTGAACCCAGGAGGCGGAGGTTGCAATGAGCTGAGGTCATGTCACTGCACTCCAGCCTGGGTGACACAGCAAGACTCTCTCTCAAAAAAAAAAAAAAAAGTGGCAAAGAACATAAACAGACACTCTACAAAAGAATACATAAAAGAGGCCAACGAACATACAAAAAATGCTCAGTATCACTAATTGTATTAGACTGTTCTCACACTACTAATAAAGACATACCCAAGACTGGGTAATTTCTAAAGGAAAGAGGTTTAATTGGCTCACAGTTCAGCATAGGTGGGGAGGTCTCAGGAAATTTACAATCACGGCAGAAGGGGAAGCAAACACATTTTTGTCCACATGAATGCAGCAAGGAGAAGTACAGAGGGAAGTGGGGGAGAAAAACCATTTATAAAACCATCAGATCTCGTGAGAACTCACTCACTATCACAAGAACAGCATGGAGATAACTACCTCCATGATTCAATTATCTTCCACTGAGTCCCACCCCCAACACAAGGGGGTTATGGGAACTACAATTATAGCTGAGATTTCGGTGGGGACACAGCCAAACCAAGTCACTAATCATCAAAGAAATGCAAGTGAAAACCACAATGAGATACCATCTCACAACAGTCATAATGGCTATTAGTAAAAAGTCATAAAATAACCGAAGTTGGGGGCCGGGTGAGGTGGCTCACGCCTATAATCCCAGCACTCTGGGAGGCCGAGGCAGACGGATCACGAGGTTAGGAGATCCAGACCATCCTGGCTAACACGGTGAAACACCGTCTCTACTAAAAATACAAAAAATTAGCCAGGCATGGTAGTGGGCGCCTATAGTCCCAGCTACTCAGGAGGCTGAGGCAGGAGAATGGCGTGAACCTGAGAGGCGGAGCTTGTAGTGAGCCGAGATTGCGCCACTGCACTCCAGCCTGGGTGATACAGCGAGACTCCGTCTCAAAATATATAAAAATAATAATAATAATAAAATAAATAACAGACGTTGGTGAGGCTGTGGGGAAAAGGGAATGCTTATACACTCTTGGTGGAAATGTAAATTAGTCCAGCAACTGTGGAAAGCACTTTAGAGGTTTCACAAAGAACTGAAAACAGAACTACCATTCAACTCAGCAATCCCATTACTGAGCATGTACCCTAAAGAAAATAAATCATTCCATCAAAAAGACACATGCACTCATATGTTCATCACAGCACTACTCACAATAGTAAAGGCATAGAATCAACCCAGGTGCTCATCAACAGTATATTGAATAAAGAAAATGTGGTACATATGCACCATGAATGCTACATAGCCATAAAAAGTAATGAAATTATGTCCTTTGCTGCAAGTTGGATGAATAGCTGGAGGCCATCATCCTAAGCAAATTAACACAGAAGCAGAAAACCAAATACCACACGTTCTCACTTATAACTGCAAGCTAAACAGTGAGTACTGATGGACATAAAGATGAGAACAATAGACGTTGGCGACTACTAGAAGAGGGAAGGGAGAGAGGGGCAAGGGCTTAAAAACTACCTATCAGGTACTAAGTTATCAGTACCTGGGTGATAGAATCATTTGTACCTCAAACCATAGCATCACACAATACACCCATGCAACAAATCTGGACGTATACTCTCTGAATTGAAATTAAAAGTTGAAACTATTTTTAAAAAGAAAAAAATATGACATTATCAGAGATTCTGATGAAATAGGAATAGCATATGTTTTCCTTTTACAGAATTAAATCAAAATAATTCAACACAATTTTTATTACAGTTCTCATTGTACACACACACACACCTCCCAACACACACACACACACACACACAAAGAGAATAAGAGTATTTGCTTACTTTATTTTTCTGTTTTTTTAATTATCCAAATTCTTGAAATTAGGCAAAACTATCACTTTCAAAAATTTACAATTTATCTTTAATCATATATATGAATAACCTAAGAAACATCCTTGTCTGTTGGAGGATAATTAGAATGGTGTTAACCTGCCTCTTCTTTTTTAACTGTGATTCCATGGGCATGTCACTTAGTTTTTCTGAGGTTACGTCTTCATGAAAAAGTTGAAATATAAACAGGAATGCTAATCCATAGACTGACAGTCTTTTGGGGAAAGATTCTTCCTTACATCTTCTTCTCATTCTGTTATTACCACAAGATATCCTGGAATCCAACTGTAACTGTCTCACAGGCATACACTGGTTTTGCCTACCTTACACGTATCTTCCACCAGCCACTCCACATTCTCTGGAAAAATCATTCTGTTCACACTCAGTAGACATGATTTCAATGGGTTCTGAGTTCAAGTATGGACACAAACCCTTTTTCGGGTCAATCACTCTTTTCTAAAACTAAAGTTACAATGGTTGCTCTAAAGATGGACTCCTGACTCAAATTGTCTAATCAGAGCTAAGCCAAGGATTGCCTGGAGAAGTGATAAGAAGTTGTTCCCTTTTCTCTGGTCTTGAACCTGAAGAATATAAGCCAGGATCTCGTAACAGTCACACAGACAGAGCCTAGGAGTCGAAAATCCACAGAAAAGCTGAGCCATGAGATGGAAATGAAACATCCCTTGGAGTCTTTGAGTCCTGCTAATTTGAAGAATTGTTCTTGAACTTTTCAGTCACTTGAGCAAATAAATTCCCGTTTCTTAAACCAGATTCTAAGTTTTTGTAACTGAAGGAGCTATATCTGATATGAAGAGTCTATAGGTTGACTCTTCAGTCTAGTACAAAGATGCTCAAATATTTATAATATATGTAGATAATGTGTTAAATAAAATATAAATTTACATAAATTTTTTAATGTTTCCATTAGGATTTCCTCAACAACATATAGTACAGGAATAATTAGAAAATTTTGGCAGTTCCTTCAAATTCTAAAACTCTATGATGTTTAAGAGCTTTTGCATTTCATAAATCAAGGTATAAACCTGCATATAAAATGGCACAAAAGACATTTGTCCTCAGTGATTAATCAGTAAGCAACTCTGTTCCTTTGCATGATATTGTGAAATGCAATAACTTTGAGACAATGATGTTATATTTTGGGATTTGCAGATCAGAGACGTGGAAATAAGATTGTGAATTCTGAATAAGACCAAAAATAATTTAAAAATCCAAAAGATGCCTTTTTTAAAATCCTTTTTTTGGTACTAATGGAGATTTCACACTGGGTAATATAAATCACCAACGTGCTAATTAAGCTGTGTTTTTCACTTTAAGGTCTTTTTGTGCTTCCCTTAAAGTGATAACAAATGGAACATCATCATTTTCTTGAGATCTGAGATCAAAATGTCCACAAGCAATATACAGTTGTAGTGATACAATAGCAAGCAAAAAAAAAAAAAAGCTTTAAATATCACCTACCACAAACTTGGAATATAAAATGTGAAATTTGCAGAGGCATGGCTAATGGAGTGATTTCTATTTTTTCAGCAACTGAATACCCAGTCCATGAACCAAGCACATATAATACTTAGAAAACAGTCTCAGAGAAAACTCACAGATATATAGGGTATTTTATCTTATATTATGTGATTTGTAGAAGTAATCTCAACTGGAAGTACTTCAAAGAAAGGCATTAAACAAGTGTAAAATAACTAATCTACAAGTATTTATTAAGCGTTTGCTATGTAGCCAGCCAAATCCAAGGTGATTGAGGAGGAAACAAGGGAAATCTAAGGACCCTATTGAGAGTAACCTGCTAACTATGTCTCCCTCTTTCAGCCTCTTCCACTTCAAACCACTAGACCCATGGCTGCCAGGCTAATTGACTGAAAGCACAGCTTGATTCCCTTTGATCTTCTATGCATGCATCTTTAGTGGTCCCTTTCTGTACTATGTACATTCTCTCCCTCTCTCAGGTAGGCATAACTTAGTCCCAGCGTTATTTCCAGCCTTATATCCCAGTATTGCCCTTTGAGTGACAGTAGATGCAGGTTAGCACTTTTATTTAAAAAGAAGTTGGTTGTATAATGGCTATAACAATGACAACAGTGGCAATGAAGAAGAGGAGGAGAAAGAGGAGACTTAACATTCTTCGATTGGTTACTATGCTCTGAGTATTAGGCATATGCTAAGTATTTAACATCCATAAGTCTCATAACCCTATAAACTGAGTACTATTATCATCTACATTTTTTTTCTATTGAGGTGAAATTCACCTGACATAAAATTCACCATTTTAAAGTGAATTGTGTATTTACAATGCTGTACAATCATTACCTCTATCTAGTTCCCAAATGTTTTCGTTGTCCCAAAAGGAAATCTCATACCTATTAAGCAGCTAATTCTTAACTGCTCACTCATCCCTTCATCCAGCCCATGGCAACAACAAATTTGCATTCTGTCTCTATGTCATCTCCATTTTACAAATGAAGAAATTCAGTGTAAGAAGTTAGGCTATGTGTCCATAAAAGAGGCAAATCCTCCACTGCCCCAAGGAGAGAACATGCAATGGGCTAAAGATGCTTCATTGGCAGCTTTCATTATCCTGAGGGCCCCTAAAGCTTTCTTTCTAACCAGCCGTGGCCCTCACACTTATGTATTTACGAAACATGCACTGAGAAGTTACTATGAGCCTAGTGTGTGGTTCTCGGTCAGCTGTAATCACAGTCTGCTGAATATTATGTGCCTTTAAAACCTTGCAGAAAGGACCAAGTTCAAAACAAAACATAAGCCTATATATGCCATGCTTACAAAAATTGCCCATTTTGTTTCTCTCATGTGGGATTCCAGTTCTTTTTAGAATATAAAATACCTTCTATGACAGATGTAAATAACCCAGTCTATAATATAATATGCGCACTGTGATATTATAATTAATATAGAACTACATGTTATGGTCATTTAATAAAAATCTAGACATAATATTAGAGTTTTTTTTAAGAAATCAGTTCACATGATTATGTCCAAAATTTGCAGGGAAGTGTTGATGTTGCAGCCCAAATCCAAAGCCAGCCTGGAGGCAGAATGCCTTCAGAGACCTTAGTCTTTTTCTCTTAAGGCCTTCAACTGACTGGGCAATTCCCATCTGCATTATGGAGGGTCACCTACTTTACTCAAAGTCTACTGATTTAAATGTTAGTCATATTTAAAGTACACCTTCACAGCCACATCTACACCAGTGTTTGACCAAACATTCAGGCACCATAGCCAAGCCAAGCCGATACATAAAATGAACCATCATACTACCTGTTGTAGATTAAACTGGATCTCCTAGAAATATATATGGTTGAAACTCTAACCCCTAATGTAATTATATTGTGAGATAGGCCCTTTAAGGAGTTAATTAAGGTGAAATAAGGTCTTAAGAGTGAGGCTCTGGGCCAGGCGCGGTGACTCACGCCTGTAATCCCAGCATTCTGGAAGGCCAGAGGTCAGGAGATCGAGACCATCCTGGCTAACACGGTGAAACCCAGTCTCTACTACAAATAAAAAAAATTAGCCCGGCGTAGTGGCGGGCGCCTGTAGTCCCAGCTATTCAGGAGGCTGAGGCAGGAGAATGGCGTGAACCCGGGAGGCGGAGCTTGCAGTGAGCAGAGATCACCCACTGCACTCCAGCCTGGGCGACAGAGCGAGACTCCGTCTCAAAAAAAAATAAAAAATAAAAAAGAGTGAGGCCCTAACCTATTACAACTGCTGCCCTTACAAAAAGAAGAAGGGATACCAGGACGCACATGAGCAGCGGAAACGCCATGGGAAGACACAGAGAGAAGGCAACCACACACAGTCTTTCCTCTGTGCAAGCCAAGGGGAGAGCCTTCACCAGACACCAATCCTGCCAGCTTGATCTTGAACTTCCAACCTCCAGCACTGTGAGAAAATTAATTTATCTTGTTTAAGCCACCCAGTCTCTCGTACTTCGCAATGGCAGCCCAAATCTCCTCCCAGGGAGCAGCCAGAGATCCACTGAAAACGCACAGAAGATTCTATCCCTCCTCTGCACAAAACCCTCCAAAAGCTCCTGTTTCAAAGTAGAGACTATTGTTGTTAAAGGTCTGCCTGGTCCTCTGGAATCTCATCATCCAGGTTCCCTTTCTCCCACTGGTGCCCTCTAACTGCTCACTCATACTCTTCCCCCTTGCTCATGCCCCTGGAGCGACAGGGGCTCCCTTGCTGTCCCTGGACCATGTCAAGCCAGATCCCAACTCAGAGACCTTTGTCTGGTGCTTCCCTCTTTCTGGAAGCTTTTCCTCGATGTCTGTACCCTCAGCTCCTTGAAGTCTATCTTCAAAAGGCCCCTACTAGGTGGGCCTTTTGGTTATATACAGATATGTGTATAACCAACCCCTCACCTCCAATCCTCCACTCTCTGCTCTTAGCATCTCCTGCCTCTTGTCCTTGTTCTTCCTCATTAATCCCTGGGAGTAAATGCTATTTTTGTCTCTATTTTACAGATGAAGAAACTGAGGGAACAGAAGGATTATTAATAATTACCTTGCCCTTGCTTACTAGCCCCAAAGTGGGGAGACCAGGAGTTGAACCCAGGCAGTCTTCCTCTAAGTTTATGTTCTTAACTACTCCACTAGGCTATGTCTCTGGCTGTTTTCGGGGAGAGAAGGAAATGCCACTTTCTAAGTAAACAATGCATCAGGCAGGATCCATGTAGTGCAGTTCTGCACACTATTTCTCTTTTTTTAATTGATGAATAAAAACTTCATCTATTTATGGTATACAACACATTTTGATATATGTATACATTGTGGAATGGCTGAATCAAGCTGATTAACCTATGCATTCCATCACACTTTTCATTTTTCATGATGAAAACACTTAAAATCTACTTTCAGCAATTTCCAAGAACACAATGCATTAACTAAGTCATCATGTTATACAACAGATTTCTTTAACTTATTTCTCCCAATTAATTTTGTATCCTTTCACCAACATCTCCAACCTCCACTCCACCTCTCTGCCCCCGGTAGCTACTCTTCTGCTCTTCAAGATACTGGTATGTTCACTGATTGCAGATCGTGGCATCTGAGAAGAAGAGTGTACAGAGAATGTTAGTCTGGGTGAGTGTTGTGGGGTGAGCATATTGCGTCTCCTGAAGTGAGTAATCTATAGAGCAGGAAAATGCGAAGATCAAGTGTCTTAGGTCACCCATCAGCATCAAAAGTTACAAGGCACAGCAAGAGGAGCAAGGCAGAGAAGCGCAGGAAAGAAAAAGAGATTTTTGCTTACTGGACAATTTTCCCTTCTCTGTGAAGCCTGAGCGATAGGATGGGCAGGCTAGAAAACGAAAAGAGATAGACTCTGCAAAAATAAGCATACATTATAGCAATCCTCAGATGGGATGATCCTCCTGAGAGTTTTGCTATGTTCTAGCTAATTAGCTAAATAGATCATTCATTTTACTCTTGAGAATCAAGTTTTCCCTGAGGGGGTAAATATTCAAGGTCTGCAAAAAGAGAGTCCAAGACTACAGCAAGTGTTAACTAAACACCAAACATCCATCCTTCAAGGTTTGAGCCCAGCAAGGACAAAGCAAAGACAAATTATCTATCTTTGGGAATAGCCACTCCCCTCAGACTTCCCTTCATCCCCTTCCATCTAATTTCCCATTCCCTCCCTCAGCATTTAGGCCGGGAGATAACTCATGCCTTGGCATGCAGATCCTTTAAGAATTCCTTTTGTTACTGTCAAAATATACATACATACAGTAGAGAGAATCGTGCAGTACGATGTGGATGGAACACACGCAAGGGGAACAAAAGGCATGTTCAGAACTCAGTCAATTAGAAAAGCATCACCCATATAAAAATGAGTGCAAGCAGACAACTGCAGAAATCCTCTCGAACAGCACTTTCTTCCAACACAGAACAGAGCTGACCAGAGCCCAAATGAAGGTACGACTACTCCTAAAGGCAGGATGTAGCGAGAGAAAGGGGACATTCTGCCATCCAAACAGGAAATTGGGTCATTTGTCAATATGTATCCAGCACATCCAGAGACTAGATGCCCTGGGCAACTAGTACAATATTCTGTGCCCCAAGTAGAAGTAACCATAAAACAGAGAGATGGGTGCATCTGACTACAAGATTACAATGCTTTTAGTCTTTGCCCTGCCGTGATCATCTGGCCATTTTTTAAGTTTGACCTCTGCTCACATATAGATGTTTTCCAAAAATATATGCCACCTAACTGACATAAATGTCCTTGACAGGTGTATTTTAAATCATAAATTTATAAATGGACATTTTGGTTTCTGTATCATTGTCTTGAGAGTTGCCAGATATGAGTCTATTTCAGGAGAAACAGATATTCTCTAAGAATGTTGACAAAACTTTAGTTTCTGAGCAAACAAAGCTGAGGATCATGGCTGTGGCCAGTCACAATAATGTCCTCCAAAGGGTATTGTCCAATTGTCTGGGTGGACCCTCCAGGTATCATCCCTTTTGTTCATGTCCTTCAAACTACAAGAGCCATGCAGGTTATCAGGTTAATTTCATTGCAAAGGATCAACTTCCACTCTAATCAGAAGCATAAAAGATTCCTTTATAGGTGGAAATATTGTGATTTCTTCATTCAAAGTAGCCAAAAGTCAAACCACTGTATAGAATGTAAGAGCTGTAATAAGCCACTGTTTCACAAGTCATGACAAAATGGTCTCAAACAACTTGTTTATCGTCACATCATTTTGACCTAGGACTCTTAGGTTAAATCTAAGTTTCTTTTCGTTGCGTCACAATATGGTCCCCTAAGACCATAAAAATTATTACCACTCCACAAAAAGTAAATGTTTCTCACAGTTTCTGAACACACAGTTATTCTTAAGTGAATTAAATTTCAAAACATAGTCAATCTCCGTCTATGTCCTCCCTCTACCAAATAGTGTAAAAATTTTAGTGCATTTTCAAAGATAAATATGCCCTCGTTCTCATTTAGAAGTGAGAGCCAAACAATGGGCACACATGTACGTAAACATAGAAACAATAGACACCTGGCACTCCAAAAGTGGGGAAGGGGAGAGGGGAGAGAGGGTGGAAAACTTACTGATCAGATATGATGTTCACTATTTGGGTAATGGAACTAGAAGTCCAATTCCTACCTTGCATGGTGAGATTTCCCAGACCACCTTCAATTGCTAAAAAATCACCTTCCTTTAGTTTTGCACTTTTGTTTCTAAACTGTTGAATTTCACGTCAGTTTTCTTTTAAGCGTTCTCTACTCCCATATGAAAGCAAGTAGACAGACTATAAAACACTCACTTAAATTGCAGGAGGTAGCTTGTGGTGTACTTACAGAGCATAAACCACCTTTTTTCTTTTCTTTTCTTTTCTTTTTTTTTTTCTTTGAGACGGAGTCTTGCTCTGTCCCCAAGTTGGAGTGTAGTGGTGTGATCTCAGCTCAATGCAACCTCCACCTCCCGAGTTCAAGCCATTCTCCTGCCTCAACCTCCCAAGTAGCTGGGATTTCAGGCATGTGCCACAATTCCCTGCTAGTTTTTGTATTTTTAGTACAGACAGGAGTTTTGCCATGTTGACCAGGCTGGTCTCAAACTCTTGACCTCATGTGATCCACCCGCCTCAGCCTCCCTAAAGTGCTGAGATTACAGACGTGAGCCATGGCACCTATCCTGCATTTCTTTTTTTTAATTTCAACTTAGATTTTAGATAGAGGGTGTGCATGTGCAGGTTTGTTACAGGGATATATGGAATGATGCTGAGGTTTGGGGTAAAGATCCCACCACCCAAGTAGTGAGCATAGTACCAGAAAGGTAATTTTCATCCCATGCCCCCACCCTCCCTTCCCCTTCTCATAGTCTGCAGTGTCTATTGTTTCCATGTACGATGGTTTATACTGTCAACTTGACTGGACTGAAGGATACAAAGTATTGTTCCTGGGTGTGTCTGTGTGTGAGGGTGTTGCTAAAGGTGATTAACATTTGAGTCAGTGGACTAGGAGAGGCAGACCCACCCTGAATCTGGGTGGGCACCATATAATCAGCGACCAGTACGGCTAGAGTATAAGCAGGCAGAAAAATGGAAAAGAGAGAGTGGCCCAGCCTCTCAGCCAACATCTTTCTCCCATGCTGGATGCTTCTTGCCCTCGAACTTAGGACTCCAAGTTCTTCAGTGTTGGAACTCAGACTGGCTCTCCTTGCTTCTCAGCCTGCAGATGGCCTATTGTGGGACCTTGTGATTCTGTGAGTTAATGCTTAATAAATTCTCGTTTTTTTATATATATATATTTATATATATAAAATATATATATAATATATAAATTTATAGTATATATTATATATATGTGTGTGTGCATATATATATATGCATGCGCACACACACACAAACACACACAAATATATACCATTAGTTCTGTCCCTCTAGAGAACACTGACTAATACAACGTGTTTGTGTCCATGTGTGCTCAGTGTTTAGCTCCCACTTATAACTGAGCACATGCAGGATTTGGTTTTTTTGGTGTTTTTTTTTTTTCTGTTCCTGCCACAAACTACCTTTCTTTAAAAATCTGACTCTACTCCTCACTCGGGGCAGTTTTATAGGTGTAGTGTTGAGAAAGAACTGCAGGAAGAACAGCAGAAGGCAAGTGTGACTGGTGTGGAGTGTGAGAGAGAGCAACTGAAGATGAGGTCAAAGAGTTTGAATAAGAAGGGGACAGCGCAGGGCTGTTCAGTTAAGAGTTTGAGATCACTCTATATGAGATGGATAGCCTCTGAAGAGTTCTAAGCAGAACACTTACAAGATATGACTTATACTTTAAGAGGATAACTCTGGCTGCTGCAAAATGGATAAATGAGAAGTTAAGAGCAAATTTCATGAATCCAGAAAAAGATGATGGTGGCTTGAACCTAGGAGTTTGCAGATTAATTTTCTGAGAGTATACAAAAAAAAGAGAGAGAGAGACAAAAATGACTCCAAGATTTTGGATTCAAGTAATTGGAAGCTTGGAGCTGTCATTGAATGAGATGCTATGCGAAGGTACAAGGCCATTTAGAGATTACCAAGACATGGTGGCTCTGAGAAATCACAGTCTAGGAAGAGAGGTGGATAAGTAAAAGAATCTAAGTAGGCCAGGCGAGATGGCTCACGCCTGTAATCCCAGCACTTTGGGAGGCCAAGGTGGACGAACCACGAGGTCAAGAAATCAAGACCTTCCTGACCAACATGGTGAAACCCTGTCTCTACTAAAAATATTTAAAAAAAAAAAATTAGCTGGATGTGGTGGCACACACCTGTAGTCCCAGCTACTCAGGAGGCTGAAACAGGAGAATCACCTGAACCCAGGAAGCAGAGGTTGCAGTGAGTCGAGATCACACCACTACACACCAACCCAGCAACAGAGTGAGGCTCTGTCTCAAAAAAAAAAAAAAAAAAAAAAAAAGAATCTTAGTAAAAGAAATTGCCATTTCTTGGACACTTATTTCATAACACTTATTTAGTATCAAGCACTGAACTAAATATTTTACAAACATAATATAATTCAATTCTCAAAAAGTCTTAATTTGGTAGATATACGTAGCCCTGTTTTACAGATAAGAAACTGAAGCTTGACAGAGTGAAGTGGCTTATTCAAGCTTTAAGAACTGAAAGATAGAAGACCAGTCTGCATCCACACCTGTTTAACCTCACACTTGTGCTCTTAACTATTATAGTTTAGTCTAACTCTGGCTAAACTTAATCTGAAATAAGGTAGTCAGGATATATGAAGCAAGCCGCTTCCACAGTACACGGAGCAGTTTACCTATGACAGAATGATTGCACGCTCACTTTTAATCCATAAAACAAGAAGGATGGACTCTATGATTTCCATGGCTCCTTCCAGCTCTAAAAGCCTATAATTTTAAAATGCAGTGCTGCTTCTTTTCACTAAAGTAAAAATCATTTTTATCCCTTAAGATTGAATAGCATATAACACAATTCTCTTATTTACACAAAACTATTCCAAGTCAGGCTGAATGGTGCATTAGATAAAAGAATAACAGTGAACAAAGAAGGGTCAATGAAGAAAAGGAAAGGTCATATCAAAGAAAGGAAGGCACCATCACAAAGTCAGCAAGAAAAATTAAAATGAGGCTCAAAATTCATTTTCCCAAGAAATGAAGAATTTTTATATCTATCTTTTATACTGAGATATATTGAGTGCTGACTACAAAGTTCAGCGACATCTGAAAACATATCTTTTCCATTAACAGAAACTTTAATTTTCAGTCTGTTGTACTCCAGATTCCAATGTATAATATCACACCTTCGATTTATCACAATTGCAATAGCATATGAACGTATTTGTACCCAGAGGGAACATAAATCATGCACCTCTAGAAAAATATAATACAATGTATTTATGTTTGCCTTC
Organism: Chlorocebus sabaeus; assembly: GCF_047675955.1. Classification (NCBI taxonomy): domain Eukaryota; kingdom Metazoa; phylum Chordata; class Mammalia; order Primates; family Cercopithecidae; genus Chlorocebus; species Chlorocebus sabaeus. The sequence continues at coordinate 28,222,084 of NC_132930.1, forward strand.
TCTTTGAGATATGTTGGTGAAATTAAAGTGTGACCTAGATTTAAAGAATCATAAAAAATAACTTTGGTTTTAATTAGGATTCAACAAGCAGCCTGTTTCTTTTCATTATGATTGCTAAATTCATAACACATATCCAGAATATATATATATATAAACATGTAAGTATGTATGTAGGCAGTAAGCAGCTATGGGAATATTCCATTTGATTTACTGAAGCCGAAGATAAATGAAGTTACAGGAAAATAATACCAAAGTGTTTGATTAACATGAACAGAAAAGAAAGCTCTAAACTCTGGCTTTTAAATTGTGCCTCATGAAACTATAAGAGTATTATAGTCAAGAGGGCAGAACTCCGAGCCCCTCTCCTTCACTTCTTTCTCATTTAGCTGTCTTCATATTATGTCTTTCATATAATGGCATCTTAAAATATTATTTTAAGCTTCAAAAAAGTATGTAAAACTGCAGCCAAGATTATAATGAATAGATTCAATATTTTAAAATATTTAAAAATTGAAGACTTTGTTTCATATATTGGAATCATCATTGTCTCTAAATAACTTCTGGGGATTGCTAGGTGAAATGGCATTCATTTATTATAATGGCTATTGTTTTTTAAAAAATACATGCTAAACACAAAAACCAGGATAGAGTAGTCAAATAACATGGACAGAAACTCAGCAGAAGAAATTCAAATAAATTAATAAATAAAATATTTTGCCTTCTCTGTAACTTAATGTAAATGAAAATAAAAATATACTTTTAATGTATGTATCATGTCAAATTAGCAAAGTGTGTGTTGTGTGCATGTGTGTTTTAAAAAGAACATTCAGTATTGGTGATAATGTGTGATATGGTTTGACTGTGTCCCCACCCAAATCTCATCTTGAATTGTAGCTTCTATAATTCCCATGTGTCATTGGAGGAACCTAATGGGAGGTAACTGAATCATGGGGGTAGGTCTTTCCCGTGCTGTTCTCATGATAGTGAATAAGTCTCGTGAGATCTCATGGTTTTGTAAAGGGGAGCTCCCCTGCATATGCTCTCTTTGTCTACCACCATGTAAGACTAAGATGTGTCTTGGCTCCTCATTCACCTTCTACCATGATCGTGAGGCCTCCCCAGCCATGTGAAACTTTGAGTCAATCAAACATCTTTACTTCATAAATTATGCAGTCTTGGGTATGTCTTTATTAGCAGTGTGAGAACAGACTAATACAATGTGGCAAAATGAATATTCTAACAAGTGTTAAGAGAAAACTTTCTAGAAATCAACTTGATAATATATATCTAAATGCTTTTAAAAGTGCATACACTTTGAAACAGACAATCCACAGAATGGCACCAAATATTTGTGAACTGTACATCTGACAAAGAACTAGTATCCAAAATCTATAAGGAACTGAAATAAATCAGCAAGAAATAAAAGAAATAATCCCATCAAAAGTGGACAAATTAGATGAACAGACATTTCTCAAAAGAAAATATACAAATAGTCAACAAACATGTGAAAAATTGCTCAACATCACTAATCATCAGAAAAATGCAAATTAAGACCTCTATGAGACACCACCTTACTCCTGCAAGAATGGTCATTATTAAAAAGTCAAAAAACAATACATGTTGGTGTGGATCTGATGAAAGGAAATGCCTGTATACCACTGGTGGGAATGTAAATTAGTATAACCCCTGTAAAAAACAGTATGGAGATTCCTTAAAGAACTAAAAATAGATCTACCATTTGATTCAGCAATTCTACTACTGGGTATCAACCCACAGGAAAAGAAATCTTTATATGAAAAAGACACATGCATGCGTATATTTATTGCAGCACAATTCACAAATTGCAAAGATATGGAACCAACTTAAGTGCCCATCAACCAATAAGTGGATAAATTAAATGTGGTATATATACACCGTGGAGTACTACTCAGAAGTAAAAATGATGAAATAATGTATTTTGTAGCAACTTTGATGGAGTTGTAAACCATTATTCTAAGTAAAGTAACTCAGGAATGGAAAATTAAATGCCATATGTTCTCACTTATAAGTGGGAGCTAAGCTATGATTATGCGAAGGCGTACAGAGTGATATAATGGACATTAGAGACTCAGAAGGGAGAGGGAGGGAGGGAGGGAGGCTAGAAAAAAAAACTATATGTTAGGTACAATGTATACTACTCAGGCGACGGGTGCACCAAAATCTCAGACTTCACCAGTATATAACCCATGCATGTAACCAAAAACCACCTGTACCCCAAAAGGTATTGAAATTTTTTAAAATTAAAAAATAAAATTAAAATATAAAAAATAAAAGTGCATATTCTTTGACTTAGTAATTTTCCATATAGAACTATATCCTGAGGATGTAGACGTAAGCTGGGTCGAAAAAATATTCTTCAAAGATTTATCATGATTTTAGATATTCTGTTAGTGTGAGCACAAGTAGCTAATTTTCCCAATTTCCATATTCCTATGGCACATTTCAAAATACATAGTAAGTAAAACCTGTAATACCTCTGAAAACCATAAAAGATGTGTTCCATTTGCAAAAAAAAAAATGTAGTTTCTGGTTTGTTCTGCTTGAGAGAGGGTAGATGGCACCAGGGTGATGGAAGAATGGAGCATGGACAGGAAGTAGAGAAAACTCACATGAAAGGTAGACATCATCAGCAGGAAAATCACAGCCTGGATCCCTCCCAAATGAAAAGAAAAACAATCAGACCCTTGAAAAGCTACTGCCCGTCATAAGAAAAAAAACTACTCCAAAAACCTACAGAAAATAATTAACTCTTGTATTAATTTGTTTTCACATTGCTGATAAAAGACAAAAACCAGACTGGGAGATTTACAAAAGGAAGAGGTCTATTGGACTCACAGTTCCACATGGCTGGGTAGGCCTCACAATCATGGCAGAAGATGAAAGGCATGTCTCACATGGCAGCAGACAAGAGAAGAGAGCTTGTGCATGGAAACTCCCATTGTTAAAACCGTCAGATCTCGTGAGACTTATTAACTATCATGAGAACATCACAGGAAAGACCTGCCCTCATAATTCAATCACCTCCCCAGGACATGTGGGAATTGTGGGAGTTACAGTTCAAGATGAGATTTGGGTGGGGTCACAGCCAAACCGTATCAACTCTGAAAGGGACTTACTGCTAGAAAAGTACGTATGTTTAGAAAAATTTTGCCCCTTTATCTCAAAAGTACGTGAACTCTTACTGTATTTATGAAACTAGAGTAAACAGTCATAAGATTAGGAAAGAATATATGGAGAAAATAAATTCCTGGATTAAAAAATCACTGTGGTGGTGGTAGAGATCAGAAAATTGGCCATAGTTGAAAATCAAATCAGTAAATTTGAAGACAGGGTTGGAAATCTGTTCAAATCTCAGAGAAAAGTAAAAAAATTTACATATAAGAGAAAAAATAGACATGGAGACTAGAAAAGAAAAATCCAATAATCTATATGTAAATCTTAGTTCTCAGTTGGAGATCATGGTACAGATGAAGCTGACCTAAATATTATAGACACAATGGCATAATTTTTTCCTGAGCTTACAAAAAACCTGAAACTATTGTTGTGAATGGCTTACTGACAGATTATGTAAATGAAAAGACAGAGATCATCTGTATGTATTTCAAGGATAAACAAATATTCTTATAAGCATTCATGAAGGCACTTGATCACTTACAAAGAAATAAAAATCAGTCTATCTACAGACTTCTCTTCCACAACAATAATGTTCAGAAGAAAATGTAGCAAAACTTTAATTAGAAGGAAACAAAAGAAGGAGGAGGAAGAAGAGAAATATATTTTTACACAGAGTTTTGGATTTTCTGAATCTGTTCTCCGTGTCTTTTATTTTTTCTCTTGTTTTTAAAACTTTGTGACCTCCTGTGAGGAAGAGAAAGAAGAGGAGGAGGTGAAGAAGAAAAAGAATTTCAGACACATATAAATTGCTATTTATATGCAAAGACAGCAGAATTGCATTCTCAAACAATTCATTTCAGATATGCTCTGAAAACATTGCACCTGTAACAAATTCTTCCTGAAGTCTTTTTCAGAAAAGTTATCTACCATCTCACAATGGCCCAACATAAGTGAAAACACCAAGTGAAGTATCTCTTAAAAACTGAGCCTTTTTCAGCTCTTACATTCACAGGCAGTCTAGGTTCCATGCAAATGACGCTGTACAAATAATAACACAGAAGTTTTTAGATTTCTTTTTAATATTAGAAGATCAAAGCCCTCAAATCAATGATTCTTTGCATATCTGTATATTAGAATCTTCTATAGAACTTGTAAAATTCCTAATGCTCAGGCAGCACCCCAGACATTAAGATATTTAAATGTCCAGCTGGGGAGGAAACCCAAATGACAGTATATTTTAAATCTTTCTGGGTGATGACAACGTGCAGCCAAGATTAAGAAACAGTGCTCCACAATGAGATACCAACTCACACTGGTTAGAATGGTGATCATTAAAAAGTCAGGAAACAACAGATGCTGGAGAGGATGTCGAGAAATAGGAATGCTTTTACACTGTTCATGGGGATGTAAATTTGTTCAACCATTGTGGAAACAGTGTGGCGATTCCTCAAGGATCTAGAACAAAAATACCATTTGACCCGGTGATCCCATTACTGGGTATATACCCAAAGGATTATAAATCATTCTATGACAAAGACACATGCACACGTACGTTTATTGCAGCACTATTTACAAGAACAAAGACTTGGAATCAACCCAAATGCCCATTAATGATAGACTGGATAAAGAAAATGTGGCACATATACATCATGGAATACAATGCAGCCATAACAAAGAGCGAGTTCATGTCCTTTGCAGGGACATGGATGCAGCTGGAAACCATCATCCTCAGCAAACTAACTCACACAGCAACAGAAAACCAACACCACATATTCTCACTCATAAGTGAGAGTTGAACAATGAGAACACATGGACACAGGGAGGGGAACATCAGACATCAAGGCCTGTCGGAGGGTGGGGACAAAGGGATGGAGAGCATTAGGACAAACACCTGATGCATATAGGGCTTGTAACCTAGATGACAGGTTGATGGGTGCAGCAAACCACCATGGCACATGTATACCCTATGTAAGAAAACTGCACATTCTGCACATGTATCCCAGAAATAAAGTAAAATAATTTTTTAAAAAAGAAGCAGTGCCACAGATCTTTACTGTGCACAGAGCAGAAAACATAACAGAAAAAGGAACAGTGTAAGGGCACTGTTTTCTCCCTAGTCAGAAGGTGCAAACTTTCATTCTAACATTTTTAATTTGCCAACTATATTGTTTTTCCAGCTAAGATCCTTTTAAAATACTTGCAGGTCATACTAAATGAACACTTTGGGCTTTGCTGGCTGATCACCCTTAGCAACTCTAGAGCAATGGCTTGGGAAAGTTGTTTTTATGAAAGACTCCCTCTGTAGTATGTTTCTTCCTCAAAATAGAATATCTGAACTACATTTAAAGAGCGTAATTTTAAGCTGGATTAATTTCAGGGTTCATAAACGAAAAGTTGACGCACACAAAGAAACTTCAGCCAATAGAAGAAATAGCTAGGGACCCAGACTATATAACAAAGGAATAGTTTAAAAGACCACTCAAGGATTTTGTACAGTTATGAATACATTAATGAAAGCAAATATTGAATATCTGGGATTTTAGTCCACTCTGGGTCAAAGTGGCTTCAATGTTATGTTAAGTAGCCTAAGGAGTGGACACCTTAACTCTTCAGGCCACTGTGGTAGCATGTGCATCAGCGAACTGCGGGAGCCATTATGTGCATTAATGAGACTCTAACATACTTGTTTCTAAAGTGTGTCAAAGACAGAGAGGCCATATCCATGAGGCAGCCAAGGTCGTGTCTTCAGCATAGGCCAGAGAAGTCAGACGAAAATGTTAGGTTCATAATATAATATCCACATCTAATCTCAAAACTGTTCCATACATTTATTTATTTATTTATATTCTCTACTGGACTGAAGGAGGTTTCCAAGTCAAACACTTTGTGATTGAGGCAGACTTGACTTTAAAGAATTAAGTGTATTTAGTTATAATTCCATAAAGTCTCCACTTTGTAATTCATGCTTTTGTCATGAATGGAAATTACAGAGATTCAATTCCAATGTAAAAATGTTTATCTTGACAGAGTTTGACTAAATAAAGCTGACACACATCATCTGGAGCTCAGAAGTTATATTAACTTTCAAGACCAGAAGAGAAGTGAATCAGAGAAAAGAAACTAACTTTAATATGCTGAGATCTTTCATGTCACAAAAGCCAAGCCAAAGCTGAAATCTAGGGACAAAAGCAGGTTTTAGCTAAGAAGTGGTGTTCTGCGCCATATCCTTCCTGCTGGGAGTAAGGTTAAGCATTACCACTCGGCTAGCCGCATTGCGAGACCTCATTACTTCAGACCGCTCTAATGTGGAATTTGTGAAAATGTCATCAGGGCCCTGGCTAAAACTCCCTGGGATTCACAGAATTTAGGATTGGAAGATGATCACATCCAGACAGCAGCTGTGCCTACAACATTCCCTATCCCCAGTGAATGCAAGTGCACGGTAGGTACTTAATAAATAGCAGATGATTGGACGCACTTGTGGAATGACCCTCCCACATGGAGGAGCAGACATCCTCCCAACAGCATCTTCAGCAGATGGGAATCTGGTGTCTGCTTTCCTGCCATCTATTGACAGGCCTCTAATGATCTCCTGAGGACACTCATTCTCTTACTCAGCCACTCTAATTGTGGGGAAGTTCTGTCTTAATGCTGAACTAAAACCTGTCTTCGTGTAATGGTCTCCCACTGGCATGAGTTCCGCCCTCGACAACAACATAAAACGGATTTTTTTAGTCTTCTACCTGATAGTTCTTAAAAGAATTAACAGAAGTTAATAGGCTTCTCCATATACACAATCATCCTAGATCCTGTCTTCTGGGTATAATTTAGATTGTGAATATTAATATTAATGCCCAATGATTCCCAGGATGGAAGATAGTATTACACATATAAACAGAGAGTGATGTTATCACATCTTAATTTAGGCAAATTTTTAATGACCACAATGTATATAATTGTTTCTAGGAAGAATATCCAACAATTTCCACCAGGCTTCTACTCTTGAGTACTTCCAAATTTAATTTCTAAAGTAAGTTTCCAAAGCAGGAAAGAATTTTTCCCCTACTAACTTTCATAAAGAGTGGAGAAGACTTTGCATTGCCTGCTGTGGGGCTGTTTCCCTCCCCAGGCAAAGCCATCTAGTGAGGACCAATGGAACTTGGATGAACATGAACTTATTTCAGTGTATTGGGACTTAGAGCATCAGTCTTCCTGGGAGGCTCACTACGTCCTCTGGACACAATTCAAACTTTCCTTCCCAGAGCAAGGGCGTATTTGTCTTCCTAGGAAACTTGCCTTCGTTGTGTTAGCAGATGGAGCCTGGTAGAAGCCTGCACTGTATACGTGTCTACATAGACAGTCTTGAGGGCTGTAATCTGGAAAAGAGAAAACTGATGGATAAGGTCTCTCTTACAACATCGCTTTGGGCCTGCCATTGGCCTTGTAACCTGGGAAAAATCAAAAGCCTTACACACTTTCCTTGCGTTCTTTACTTGCAACATACCGTTTCTGAAGAAAACAATTTCCCCAGCCCCTGCATTTAGCTAGAAAAACCTCTTATATAGGCTAACCACAGTCTTTTATTTAGATTAGCCTCTAACCTGTTAAGCATATTAGTTCGCCCAAACTCTTACAGGTTTCTATGGTAGCATCCCCTACATATAGAACTATTGTTCTTTTTTAATATCAAAACTTTAAAGAATACTGTTAATATAAAGTCACTGCAGATTTGTATAGTCTTTGCAACCATTTTCTTAAAAAGTAACATTTTTGAGGAAGGAAACCTTCATTCTAATGGTACAGAGATATCATGTGGGCTAGCAGTAGGGCTCCCTATAAACTCCCATGTAAGAAATGCATTTTCAGCCTATGAGCCACTCAAGCATATTCACTGCAGCACTGTTTATAAAAATGAAAAAAAAAAAAAGGAAAGACCCCCATACATCCATCAACAGAAGAGGGGATAAATAAATGTGATATTTTCACACATCAGAATGCTATAGATCCACTAAAAAGAATGAGTCAGAGCTAAAAGGATCAACATGAATAAATCTCAAAGAAAATAAGGTTGAAAATATATATATATGTATAGTGTGACACCATTTATGTAAATAGTAAAATGCAGAAAGCATTATACAGATAAGCCATGGATGTATAAATTTGTAGCAAAATGTGTAGTGCACACACTTCAAGATCAGAGTTAGCCCAAGTGAAGGAAGACAGAAAGGAGATACAGGAAAGATATAAAGGGACTTCCCCTGGGCCAATAATATTTAATTTCCCTTTTTATGTATAATGTGTATGACAAGATATTAGCATTTGTTAAATCTGGGCCATAGTTATATGAGTACCTGTATTTTTCTATATGTTTGAAATAACTCATTTTTTAAGTGAAAGAGAAAGAAAGTTGTGCTTTATTTCCCCAAAGGAGCTACTATGTTTCTTCCCCTCTGATAATGAGATCCCTATTATTCAGTGGTTTTCCAATTTTTCTTTTTTTTTTAGCACCAGAGTCTTCCTTTCAAATAAAAATTTTTATGGATTCCTAATATACACAACCAATAAAAGCAGAAGTGCCCTGGAGCTCTGCTTTTCCTCCCTCCCTCTGTGTATCTAACTGAGTCCCCGAAGATGTCTCCATAGATCAGAAAGCTGCAGAGAGCACAGGTTGAAAACCAATGGTGAATTCCTTTTGACCTGAATGCCAGGAAGCTACAAGCCAGTGTTCATGCTTTATGTCAACAACTACGGTTAGGATATTTACATCCTCCCACCTCCCTCCCTACCACTGATTTATGAGCTGATATTTCTTTTTATCAAGAAGCTGAATTAATAAAATGGTCCATCTTCAATAATTCACAAAAATTAATACCTCCCAACAATTTAAACTGACGTTTCTTAATTGTCATCCCTACAATTATTGTGAACCACAAAGATTTTCCAGTACAGTAGTTTCCCTTTGTCACAGGGGATATGTTCCAAGACCCCCAGTGAATGCCTAAAACCACGGATAGTACCGAAATGTGTATACACTATGAATGAATTTCTTTTCCCTTCTTCACAATTTCACAGATAGAAGATTCATTCTTACCGTAGATCTGAGAAATGTCAGCATACAATTTTTTTTCTTTCCTTACTAATTTGAAAACTTTCACTTTTTCCCTTAAAGGAAGGACTTTATGCTTTTCTTTGGAATATCCAAATTGCCAGCATCACTACACTTGCATTTTGGGGCCATTATTAAGTAAAATAAGGGTTACTTCAACACAAGCACTGTGATACTGCAACAGCAGATCTGATAACCCAGGTGACTCCTAAGTGACTCATGGGGAGGTAGCGTTGACAACATGGATATGCTGGAAAGAAGGAGGATTCATGTCCCAGGAGGAGGGAGGGGGACTGTGTGAGCTTTCATCAAGCTACTCAAGATGGTGAACAATTTAAAACTTATGAATTGCTTATTTCTGGAATTTTCCAATGATTATTTTTGCATGGCAGTTGACCTCAGGTAACTGAAACCACAGAAAGTGAAACTATGGTTAAGGGGAAAATACTGTGTTTGTGTTAACCAAAAAAAAAATTTTAAATAGAAATACAAAAAGAACACTTTCTTAACAAAATAAAATACCCCTTAAATAAAAGAAAGCACTAAATTATTTAGAGTGAATGTTGTTACAAAAATTCATGAGAATCCAGCACACGAAATGTCAAAATTTAAAGAATATGGTATATAAACGGCCTTCAGCTACCATCCAACACATATTTTTTGTCCATACTCCATGAGCTAGTTTATTTGGAATCCCATGGAAATGGTTTTCTCTTTTTTCAATTTTTATTTTAGGTTTGGGGTACGTGTGAAGGTTTGTTACGTCGACAACACAAGTCACGGAGGTTTGCTGTACACGTTATTACATCACCCAGGTGTTAACCACAGTACCTAATAGTTATCTTTTCTGCTCCCCTCCCTCCTTCTCTACTCTCTTCTCAAGTAGACTCCAGTGTCTGTTGTTTCCTTCTTTGCAGCACAAGTTATTAATATGGCATTTTTTCCTTTTTTTTTTCTTTCCTTTTTTTTTTTTTTTTTTTTTTTTTGAGGCAGAGTCTCACTCTGTTGCCCGGACTGGAGGGGAGTGGTGTGATCTCGGCTCACTGCAACCCTGCCTCCCAGATTTAAGCAATTCTCATGCCTCAACCTCCCAATCAGCTGGGATTACTGGTGCATACCACCACGCCTGGGAAATTTTTTGTATTTTTAGTAGAGACAGGGTTTCACCATGTTGGCTAGGCTGGTCTCAAACTCCCGCCCTAAAGCAATCCAACTCCCAGCCGCCCCCGGCAGCCCCCTCAGCCTCCCAGAGTGCTGGGATTACAGGCATGAGACACCACGCCCAGCCTAATATGGCATCCCTGTGACTAACAATGTATCTACACAGAAAGATAGTGTAAATACTTTAACCTCAATTTTGTGAGTGTTCTGAAATTTTCACCCTTTCTATTAACATAAATTCATTTGTTCTATTAGGTTATCTTATGCTGTATTTATGAAAATGTCACATTTTTTAAAGAAGTCTATTCAACAAAGCATTGCAATTGACCATTCAAACACAGCAAAGCTCAAAATCATAGTTCCCAGAAAATTCAAAATAGCCCAATAATATACATATGGTTTGCCAAATATTAAACGTATTTGCAGTAGCCAAATAGAGGTGTACCACAGCTCGAGGAACCGGGACTGCTTTACCATTGAGTTGCTGACTTTTAATATATGTCTATATAATGAGAAATATCACTTTGGGGAGAAATTACACACAGTAGCAGTAGCAGGCAACCTGCCTGACCAACCGAACTGCAGCTACCCAGTGAGCTCCATATCAGAGAAATCACAGAATTAGAGTAGAATGCCAATTGTTGCTTCCTGGCTAGGCACCCAGGCTTCCAGTTCTCAACGGACACCCACCCACACATGACCAAAGAAGGCTTCTACATTTTGACAGGAGAATCCTAATCAATCTTCCCTTCACACCAGGCCTGGGCTTGGTGTGCAAAATTATTTCTTTATCAGCCGTTTTTTCCCCTTGGCCTCACTCTCCCTTTAAGGGAAACAAGCAGTCTCTGCCTTACTTCGTTCACTGAGTAAGTATTGGGGCTGTCGGCTGGGATGTGAAGGACACTATGAAAAAGAAGTGTGTCAGGTTGCAAAGAGGGACTTTGGAGTAGGGCAGATATTTAAAGGGAGGCAAAATAAGGGAGAGGAAAAGGAACTGATGAATCCTATGTCCTATGTTGATCCATCAAATGACAAAAATCAATCTGCTTGCCTGAAAAGGTACCATAATCAAGATCACAAAAGAACAATAATATGAATGAATTTTTGAAGAGATGTCCTTTAACACAAATCAAGTGTTAAGGCACTTTTTACAGCAACATATAACATTGGTGTGTTGGGGGGAAAAAGACAAAGGGGAAAAAAAGTGGAAAGTTCAAAGAACCACAAAAATGATAAAATGCATAGTGAAGTTTTCATCAGGAAGGTTATATAGCCTAAAAAGCCTAGTGAGAACAAGTCCAAAACATGATTGGGTAAGAGTAGAGGTTGATGAAACACCAAGATAGATTGATTACTAAAGTCCGCTGAGGTGTTCATCTCTAGAAATCCATAGGAAAAGAACAGACAACCTCAAAGGTAGAAGACTTAGGTCCTCATCTGCACCAAATCAGAAGTGATGGCCAGGACTAGGACGCTGTGTCAAAGTAATACACAAAAAGGGCCTGGTATAAGTTCTAAGACTGTTGTTCAAGGATACATACAGATTAAATCTAAGATATCCAACAGTCGACACACTGGCTCTGAGAAAGGATAGAAGACCGGTGTGAACAGACTCTACCCAGTAAATGCCCAGTTTATGCACAGGGAAAAGTTTGAGTTCCAACAACCTGCAAAAACTCTTTATTAGCTTGATAGTCAGGGAATGTGGTGCCCCAGCTAATCAAATGTTTTTTGTTAATTGTTGCCACATGCAGAAGGATTACAAATTTTTAAAGAATGAGAATAAATTAAAATACACTTAACACTGAAACTAAACTGATTATAATTTAATCTTTCTCTAATTATTCAGAATGCATTCCGGGGTCATCAAGAGAAGCATAAATTATCAGTGCTTGATGACTGTGCAGAAAGTCACAGTTTTTCCAAAATCCTGCTTACTGGATGCTGGTAACAAAGAATTCACTGCAATAGTTATCATTTGGAGGACTTATGTGGTAGGCATTTCTCTAGGATATGAAGTACGCCATTAATCTGCACCAAAAATACATTTTCAGAGAAGATGAACTGATATTCATAGAGATAGAATAACTTGCCCAAGGTTCACAACGTGAAAGAGTATCAGAGCCAGATTTTGAACATGGATCTGTCTTTAAAGAATATACTCTTTCTGAAGTCATGTCTTTTGCAGCAACAGAGATGAAGCTGAAGGCCATTATCCTAAGAGAAATCACTCTGAAACAGAAAATTAAATGTTGCATGTCTTTACTTATAAGTGGAAACTAAACAATGGTACACATGGACATACAGAAGGAAATTAAATAGACATTAGACAGTCCAAAAGTGGAGAGAGTTGGAGGATAGATGAAGGTTGAAAATTACCTATTGGGTATAATGTTCACTGTTTGGGTGACGGGTACACAAGAAGCCCAAACCTCACCATTATACAATATATCCATGTACATCCTGCACATGTACCCTGCTGAATCTATCTAAATCAATCAATCAATCAATCAATCAAAGAATATGCTCTTTCACTATGTCAAACAAGCAAACCCTTGTGGCGTAAGAGTATTCATAAAGTTTTCTGCCTGACTATACAAAACTTGTACACAATCAATGGGTCAAGCTATTTGTTTTTGTAGGAGTGCTAAGGGATTTTTTTCGGAACCATTCTTGACATTGTTACCATCTATTCATGAGGGCAGCAAACTTTGGGCATGAAATATTTTTGAAGCTTCCTTTTTTTTTTTTTAAAGGCCAACTGCACATTCGGAGTATCAAGAATATATCCTGAACACCTCTGCGAAAAAAAAATGTTTTAAGGGACTAAACCCACAGAGCCTCAACCACATAAAAATGATCTACTAATAAATGTATACACTTAAAATAGACTCATTTACTCATATTTTATGTGCTGATCTAATTTTTTATTATTCTGCTCATTTTCAACTATGAAACATATTTGACTTGACTATTACTCATAAAAGAATATGGTCATTTAAAATTATTTAAGACTTTGGGTTGTGTCTAAACATTAAAGAAATGAATTCTACTTGTTGCCAGGAGAGTAAAAAAGGTTATTTCATCAGCAAATGTTAAACATTCCTCCTCCTACCCTATTCCTATTATCTATTGTTTAGACCCCACTCATTAATGTTTTCACCTGAAACATCAATGGCTTCTTGTTCACCTTCACTCACTAGCACCAATTAAAATTCTTCAGCGTTCAAATGCCTTTTCTTCCTCCACCCACAATAGTATTGCTTATTTTTAAACCAGGCAGTGATTCCCATAATGGACTTTCACAAACAAGGGGGGAAATGTGGCCAAGTTTTAGGATAGCACAAACTAATCTCAGGCCATGATACTGTTGCATTAGCTAATCTCAACTCACAGAATACTTTGCTGTTGATGAGATGACCCTATTTAGTGAGACAGGCCTCTCTCCCCAAACTCTGCACATAGCCTTTTCAGATAAGCCTTAAGAATTACTTTCCAAAAGAAACTATTTTCATCTCTAGCACCAGGGCGATATTTTCATTGTATTGAAGAAAATGCTACCTAAACAGTAACTTGTGGTAAAAGCAGTACTGATTGGAATAAGCTCTATGCTCAAAAGTCAGAATAGAAAAACAGACTTGCCTGTGTGAAGTCTCTGCACAGACTTATGATGAGACTGTAATTCTGAAAATGCTGCAACATGACCCCTCCTTCTAATTCAGGATCTTGCCCAGAAACAAAAGTTTAGCGTTCAAGTTAAATATAAGTAAAGTTAAAATTACTATGCTATCTAATTGAATTAAATTATGCATTTATGGCGAAGTTCAAAAGCTCATACCTAACTCTCTTAAAATTTAATAGATTCGGTGCCTCTTGCCATAATCGTGTTTTGAAAGGTGATTTTACTGCTGGTGATTGTAACTGCTGTGAAGTTGTTCAGCTGGGGATTTTATACTAATGCTTTGAAATGAGTTGGTTCATCCAGTTTCCTCTCTGAGATTTTATGCTGTCTACAGTAACTTTGTTAAACTTGAGTGTGAAGTGCCCTTCTGACTCTATGAACTCCGAGGGAAAACTTCCTCAAGCAAAGAAAGGTGAGGTTCATTTTCAATGTGAATGAATAGAAGAGGAAATACTCAGATTGAAGGTCAAGAAAATGTTACCTGGAACCTGAATCAATATCAATAGAAACAGCACACTGAAGAGCAAGGTCTAATTTTATGTCCATATAAGAAAGGTGTTAAATTTCAAATTAGGTAGCTGGATAAGAAGAATGAAGAGAGGTTTTTTTCTGTATAAAAAAGACCATTAATTATAATTCCTTAGACTAAATTTTATAGCCTAAGAAATTATCAAGAGTTCTAATAAAATGTGATCCGTGACATACTTCTGCAGAAGGACTATCGAGAAGGTCACGAAATTCTTAGGCTGGCAGTGTCCCAAAAGATCAGCTAGTTCAACCCTTTTATTTTTCAATTAAAGAAACTGAGGCACGGAGCACAAGAGAATTTGTACACGAGAGCTTTAAAACTCTATCATATATTTAAATTATTGTTGTCCCAAATGGAATTTTAATATCAAAAGGATATAATTAGCATTCATGCATATTCCAGTGCATACAAATTGTTTATAAGAGAATAATCTGCCACTTCTTTAGAAGTCAAAAAGCACAATGGTGGTATAAGTCTAATATTTCATTGAAATTCCCAGAAGTAATTCAGTTTTTCTGCTAATCTAAGCTGAATCTCCTTGTCAGTTATTAAACATTTACTGAGCACTTAGTGAATGCTGAGTATATTGCTCAAAACACCAAAATTTTTTTCTGGTGAGAATTTTGTCTTTAAAAATGGTGAATAAAATCTTTAGGTACACTTCTTCCACCTATGAGTTCTTATATCTTTTAATAACTTTCATTTTCTCCTGAAAATGCTCTTCTTCTTTTTTTCAAAGATTATTATGGATATTGTCTTCAAGAATCAAAGTATCTCTCAAGTTTCATATATTCAGTTGTCTTACTCAACAAGTATTTGTTACAACGCCGCTGTTAGAAGCCCGTGCAGTGGTCATGGCATCAATTTTTAATGTTTTTAATCACAATATTGCTGACTTTTGTCTACATAGCATCAGGCTCACTATTGAAAAAAATAAGATAGGAAGTAGTGAACAAGTAATTCACACAAACAGGAGTCTGTGAAAGTTGGCAGAAACAATATTTATATCACTGTAGAGCAACTGACCAATATAAGCAACTTTGAAACTCTAAAAAGGTAAGAGGAGAAGACTACAGAGAGGAAGGTTATAGAACTGGTGAGATCAGCATTGCCTAAGGTCTGATAATCAGCACTGCAAATCCACAATTTCATTTTTTTTTTCACTGCACCCAGAGCTAATCCCTACTAATGAAAAAGATTTTTATTTACAAAACCTAATGTCAATATATTAATTTATAATGAAGAATATCTCTTTCCAAGCATGGGAAAACTCATGTTAGGTTTCCTCAGGAGAAATAGATAGCACTTGACCATCTACTTCTTTGGATTCTTTCCATGAGCCCATAGCTATCCAATAGAATCCTTAACACAGTTATCCAGGCAATGCCTGTGAATCACACTAAAATTGAACTCTACTGGCTTTATTCAAAGGCAGTGCTTTTTCACTCCCAAGATGACTAAGAAGCATATAGTAATCAGGTTATTCTGGAGATCAGGGAATAAGAGCTAATGTAGACAGATGCTTGAGGACCACTTCATCTACACTCTGGAGGAAACCTGAGAAATTCACCTTGCTTCAATTCCAGTATCCCTCTGATCACTTGAATATTCCAACATGGCTCTCTACTGGGACAATTTTTAAAAATCATTATTGAATCCTCCCTGAAACTATCTAGGGAATAGAAAAGAATAGATAAATCAATAAATAATATAAATCATTATTGAATTCTTTCTCTTCTCCCCCTTCCCCTTTTCCTAGTTTCCATTCAGTCAACTCTTCATATTGGAAAGGCTAATTTTTTTCAGATAAATTACACTTCAATTGTTTTCCTTATTGGTCTTTTTCACAGTTATGAAAACAAAAACTGAGCTTCTGCTTACTGTTATACTATACATTTTCATGAAAAAAAAGAAAAGTTAGTTTGAAATCATCTGATTTTTTTTTAAAAGGCTTTATAGTATTCTTAAAATTCACTGTACCTGAGATGGTGGGAGACCTTAAGTAATTATCACTTCAGAGTAGTTGAAACTGAGTTAAAAAGCCCAAAGTGATGTCCATCAGTTGGGGCACAGCATAGATATTGGAATAGTACAGACAGAGAAGATAATGGTTTCCAGTTACAAAGCACAAGGGAAGAGTCTCTGATGTGTGATCGAGCTGCTTCTCACATGGGCAACTCCATGAAACCTGTTCTTGTGAAGCAGGTATACCAGGTTCTATGTTTCTAAGAGAATGTACCTGATAAATGGTTTAGGTTTCTTATCACATCAATATGTGCCTCACCAGACAAGTGTGGTGAAATAGCTCATCAAAAAACTTACATAAACTTACCAAGATAGATAGGTAGATAGATAGATAGATAGATAGATAGATAGATAGATAGATAGATAGATATTTCTGTGTGTGTGTTTTTCTGGACTTTATTATGCACTATATTTATCACTAGGTCATAGTACATGTTCTCTAAAAATACTTAAATTAATTGCACTGTTACAGCAGCTGAGAAATGTGTAGGAAAATAAATTCATAAAATCTGAGAATCTAGATTTTGAAAAGATCCAAAAAAATGAGCACCAACCCCTTTCCTTGGCAGTGGAGAATGTTGAGGTCCAGATAATGTATTTTGACCAGAGTGATGGATATCCTTAAGCAGACGCATAAAGTACATATATCAAATATGAGAATAACATCTAACAGTCTATGGTGTTCAGAGCATATGTAGATATAAATGATATCATTTTATTTTCACAACTGACCTTGGGTTAGGCAGAACAGCAGTTAGCATTAGTCCCATTTTACAGATGAGGAAATTGACATTTAGAGAGTACTAATGATGACTTGCCCAAAGGTACACCACTAGAACACAGAACTCTGTTCATCTTTCCTCTCCAAAGCCTGCAGACTTTCAACTTCAATGCATTCTACTCTTCCGTACTTCCAAGTGAGAAGGAAGGGCAAATGACAAGCATGCCATGGGTGGAAGTCGTAGGTAGAAATAAATGAGAAGGGCATATGGCATATTCCTCTTTAAGGTTAACTCTGTAAACCCTGGCTATCTGAGTCTAAGTGTGGTCTACATATGTAGACTAGTGGGACACAAACATAAGAAATTATTTTCTTCATGACTTTTCAAATTCTACAAATAAAACTACCATGTATCCAAAGGAAATGAAATCAGTATGTCAAAGAGATATCTGCATTCCCACGTTCACTGCACCATTATTCACAATAGCCAGGATGTGGGATCAACCTAAGGGTCCACAATGGATGAATGGATAAAGAAAATGGGGAATACAGTGTCATTTTCACAGATTTAGAAAAATGTTATTCTAAAATTCATATGGAACCAAAAAAGAGCCCGAGTAGCCAAAGCAATCTTAAGCAAAAAGAGCAAGGCTGGAAATATCACATTACCCAACTTTAAACTATGCTACAAGGCTACAGTAACCAAAATAGCATGGTCCTACGATTTGACCTTAAAAAGAATAAAATCCTGTCATTTGCAACAACACGGATGAACTTATAAGACTATGTTAAGTGAAAGAAACCAGGCACAGAAAGACAAATACCGCACGATCTCACTTGTACATGGAATCTAAAAAAGTGGATCTCATAGAAGCAAAGAGTAGATGGTGAGAATAACATCTAACATTTTAAGGAACTCAGAGCATACGTAGACATAAATGATCTCGTTTATGAGTCTGGGGGATTCACGAGATGCTGTTTCAAAAGATACAACATTTCAGTTGGATAGGAGGCACAAATTCAAGGGATTTATTTTACAACATGGTGATTGTAATTAATAACGAGGTGTTATATTCTTTTAAATTACTAAAAGAGTAGATGGTAAGTGTTCCCACCACACACAAAAAAAATGATAGTATGTGAGGTAATGCATGTGTTTAGGCATTTTAGATTGTATACATGTTTCAAAACAACATGCTGTACACAATAAATAGATACAATTTTTGTCAATTTAAAAAATTAAAAAACAAAAATTGCACACTCTATACTAGCACCCACTAGCCATTCTCATGCCCAGCCTTCGAACCTTGTTCTTCCTCTGTGTTCTGACCTGGCCCCTGAGGCTAGCAGCCATCCAGTGCAGCCAGGAGCAGCCTTGCTAGCAGTGCTGAGTCAATCCAAATCC
This sequence comes from Chlorocebus sabaeus, assembly GCF_047675955.1. Lineage (NCBI taxonomy): Eukaryota > Metazoa > Chordata > Mammalia > Primates > Cercopithecidae > Chlorocebus > Chlorocebus sabaeus. Next base: position 28,240,866 of record NC_132930.1, read on the forward strand.
CACCCTACATGGCCCCAAAGCCATACAGTTTTATTTAACAGGAGTTATGAGATGAACTGCTTTCTAGGGGCCAAGGTGACAAAGATGTCCTCTGAGAAGCAATAAAACAATAGATACAGAGTGAGAATCTATATTCAGGAATTTGGGTCTCTATTCTGAGCTTGCAATGGATTTTTAATTGGCTGGTGTTTCTAAAAGGTCACCGTATTAACCTTTGAGTTCTTTCCCTAATGCTTCGGATTTTTGTCTAATGTACATTTAGAAAAACACAGGTGCTTAACACATTTTGTCCAGTTAAATGGGCCTCTGTGATCTGAAATTGGCATAGGCAGGTGGCTGCCAGGTCTGCACTACTTTGGGAAATAGATGTATTTCTCCTTTACCTGCTCTCCGTGGGAAGGGAAAGACGTAGGGGGAGAGAGAATGCTGACAGACAACAGCAGGGTGATTCTGTGCTCAGCATCTTGTCTTGGTGGTATATCCAAGCTGCAAGATTTATAACCTTCTTGTTACAATGTATCAGCTTCAATACTTTCAGTGAAATCTTCAATAACTTCGATGACATCTTGCTGAGGGGTTTTGTCATTAAAAGCTGAAAGCTGGTCATTAACAAACCTTCTCTGCAATCATCTACCGCTGTGCTAACTCAGGCATGAATCTGCCTGGAAAGTTGGACTGGCTCAGAAACTTTTGAGAAGGCTGCATTTTTTTTTAATGTGTGGGGTATATTTCTTCAGGGAAAGAAAATATGCCTCCCAACCATTTAGTCATTTATTTCTCATTATTCATTATCTAGCCTTTCCATGAGAGAACCAAATTCAACAAATATGTGTATAACACTGCTATATAACAGTCACGGTGCTTAGAGCTGAAGATATAATTATTAAAAAAAGACACAGTTCCAACCCTCAGAGAATTCACAGCACCCTCCATCCCCCCCCCAAAAAAATCAGTCATCATTTACAGAATCCTTAGGAAATGTGCCAGAATTTTATTAGGCATCATAGGCATTATCTTGCTCATTTTTCACCACTCTTTAGAAGATCAATGTTCTTATTATCCCCATTTCAGAGATTAGATGACTGAAGTGGTTGCCTGCTTCAGAATTTTCCCAAAGGTTTTGGGCTCATAATGGGCAGAACCAGGGTCTCAAACCCATGTTTTCTCCGACTTCAAGCATGCTCATCTGCTTCAAACAAAACTGGGCCAGGAAGAAAGCAAACAGCATGGCATTCCAAGTTGAAGAAGGATCACAAGCCAGGTTAAAAGCACACATGTGCTGGGTAGGTATGAGAAACAGGTTAAGCACCGCTCAGATCCCCTTTCAAGAGAATTTAGGTGATGGGGACAGTATCGGCCATTGGAGCAATGGCCCTTGGCTCCCCATCCTTCCTCATCTCCATGAAAGCATTTAGACTAGAGAGATATCCATTTGTGTGCATCTACATATGAAGCCAAAATTGCCCATTGGCTCTAGAGTATCAAGGCGTGGCGTAAATGTTATGAATATAATAAAAATTCCTATGATACGAGAACATTTTAACTATTTGAACACCATTGAATCCTAAACTTACACAGATCCATGTGGCAGAACCATTCCCAGTTGCTTGACAGCAGTTTCCACTGTCAACGATTTGACTTTTCACCTAATCTGGTCACCTCCCAGAGGGAAATAATGAATGGGAGTGCTGCTTTCTCCTCCGTGCAATTCACACTAGAAAAAGCCAGAGGACCAATCCAGAAGTTCCTCAAAAAGGAAGAGAAACACGCAAATGTGGGGAAATAGTCTGCTGTAATTTGTGGGGCAATAGAAAGATAACGAGTCTTGGAATGGCATTTTTTTAATAACAAGGAGCATAACTTTGAGGTAATAGATATGTTTTTAAGAGTGCACATTTTGTAATACTAATAATTGTTACTATTGGCTAAGGGGCTACTATGGGTCAGGCAGTTGCTAAGGGAATTTTACACATTAGCTCATGAAATGGAATCTGGATATAACAACCCTGCCAGAAAAAAAATAAAAACATTATCCCCATTTTCATAGATAAACAACCTGAGGATTTGAATGATTTGGTAAAGGCCCTTATTGAATAATTTGCAGATCTAGAATGCAAATCTAGTTATATGTTATTTCAAGTTTTGGGCATCCTTTACTCTTATCTGCATCTACATTAATTAAAATATAACCTATTTAAAAGTGTTTCATACAATTAAACAACGCAAAGATTTAAAAGGCACTAGCTGATTTCTCTCTTTTTATTCTAAAATGACATTTTTTTTTTCCTTTTTCTTTTCTCTTATCCCAAAAGGAAACAGAAACATTAGCATAGCTTTTAACGCTCGATTAATTGCTGTGGGAATCTACCTGAAGAGATCAGGAAGACCTCCAAGCGGACCCATTGATCCATCTATAGTGTCATTATGTGCCTGTCCATATGTGTGATGTCGGAGGAAAGGCTTTGTTCGTGGGAATCACAGAACCATCATCCATCTGACTTCCTGGGTTTTAGTGAGTTCTCACCTGCAGCACTTCCCAGGAATATCTTCCTTGGCCTGTTATTATTTTTAATTGCTCACAGGGTGCTTCTTACTAGTAAAGTTCTTGCCAACCAAGATCATCAGCATTACCTTGGAGGAGTCTCCGAAAATTGATTAGCAAGTTCAGCTCTGCTCTTTTGATGAGAACTAGGATATGAGGCGTCTGAGCTTTGCTCAAGGTCACAGAACCTGTCAGCTCATTCACAGACAGCTTGAAGCACTTTGAAAGAATACAAGCAAGGCCAAAGTAACCAAATAGAAGGAAAAGTTTCTGTGTGGGGGAACAAATAAACACTTTAACTCAGAGAGCTGTGAACTCACAGATTATATCTCACACCAAATAGTTAACAATAGTAATAATATACATGCATTCAGCCTTGTTCCAAAAAATACTACTTAGTGACTTTATGATCTTTAGCAAATAATGTAGCCTCCTTGAAACTCAGTTTCCTCATCTATAAAGTAGGAGTAATGACCTCATTACTTTTTGAGGTCATTTGAGGTTTTGAGAAGGAAACGAGATGATGGTTTCAATTAAAACTCTTTGTATTCAAGAGATAGAAGCCCAATTAGAATAAGATTAAGCACAAAGAGCACTTTATTATGATGAAAGCAATGTTCTCTCGAGAACTTGCATGCAGGCAGATCTCAGGAAAAACGAAAAGCAGAGGCTCCAACGCTGTCTGGAAGTTCTTCATATTTACTTTTCCTTCCTTTAATGCATGGACATCTTCCCTTCTCACTGTGCCTAAGCTTACAGGGTAGAATCGAGCCACTGGTGGCTCACAAAGCTACACCCACCCAACCCAGTCCAAGAGATTAAGAAACTAATTGGTTCATGTTCTAAGTCCCAGGGAAGAACTGAAATTGTCCCAACTCACGTCTTGTGCCTACTTTGGACCGGTCAATTATCTGCTCAAGGAGGAGGATTGTATTCCACTTGCATGGATGTCCCTGTGGTAAGCAAGTAGATGGGGAGGTGAATATTTTATAGAAGAAAGGGGAAAGAGACTTGCACCACAGCAGAAATAATTGGTGTCCACTATGAGAATTCATTAAAAAGTTACCACACCACGGCCTGGTGTGGTGGCTCACACCTGTCATCCCAGCACTTTGGGAGGCTGAGGCGGGTAGATCATGAGGTCAGGAGATCGAGACCAGCCTGGCTATGATGAAGCCCCGTCTCTACTAAAAATACAAAAAAATTAGCCAGTCATGGTAGTGGGCACCTGTAGTCCCAGCTACTCAGGGGACTGAGGCAGGAGAATGGCGTGAACCCGGGAGGCGGAGCTTTCAGTGAGCCAAGATTGCGCCACTGCACTCCAGCCTGGGTAACAGAGTGAGATTCCATTTCAAAAAAAAAAAGTTACCACACCACTATACCCAGACCAGAATAAATACATTTATGCATATGTTTTTCTTCTCAATATATACATTTCTACACATTTAAACAGTCTACAGGTTTTTAAAAAGACAAAACAAAAATAGTATGTGTCTATTACAGTGAATATAGCTAACCTACTGTTAAGATTCAAAAGAGAACACAGATGCTGTAGACAGTAAATGTTTTATATGCCTAATAAACTTCTCATCAAGTAATCTGAAGACAAATTAGAAGTTCAACAAATTGAAACACTTATTTTTTTGTCCTAACCCTATTCTCTCCTGTCTCTTAGAAACCCAAATCTTTTCTCAATTTGCACTCTTACCTTCTGTTACTTTTCTATCCTTAAATCACCTTAGTTTGGGGTCAATCATTAAGTGTTTAGCATTAAAGATCTAAAGGATGGTGTAAAGCACTTGAAACTATTTGAAAAAACAATGAAATGCGTCTATATGATTAGCGCTGAACAGAGTACCAGGCTCGGAATGGAGAAAAAAAAAAAGCAATTTCTCTTTATCTCTCTTTTCCCAAAAATACACAGAGCAATTTTAGGCAAGTCATTTGTGTTCCCTGTAGCCATCCATAAATCATAGTAACTAGCCTATTTGTTCTTCAGGATAAAGCCTGGGAATATCAATAGACAAACTATGAATAGGACCCATCTACAGGGAGAAGTGGAGAGGAATCTCAGAAAACTAGAGATTTCCCTCTCTTATCAGAAGATGAACTCCTACCCAGAAGAATCTATTTTGTGTGTAATACAAAATAATTTCTTCACTTGGGTCAAATTGCAAGAATCCAATTGCTCTCTGCCAATAAACTCCAGGCCTGAGTGAAGGATCCAGTCAATAAATTTCAAGTTTTGGAAAAAGACCACTTTGTGTCACTTTCCGGAATTCCTTCTGGTTATTACCAGTGTAATACTGAATAATTTTAGAAAGAATAATGTTGGAACCTCTCAAACAGAATGATAAAAATTAAGTGTGGCTATCATGGTTTTTTTAAAAAAAGGAAATTTAAAGTTCATTTTACATTGGATTTTGTTGCTATGACATGATTCCTTTTTAAGAAGGAGGAATTGGCTGGACACGGTGGCTCATGTCCATAATCCCAGCACTTTGGGAGGCCGAGGCAGGTGGATCACGAGGTCAGGAGATCAAGACCATCCTGGCTAACACGGTGAAATCCCATCTCTAGTTAAAATATAAAAAATTAGCCTGGCATGGTGGTGGAAGCCTGTAGTCCTAGCTACTCAGGAGGCTGAGGCAGAAGAATGGCTTGAACCCGGGAGGCAGAGTTTGCAGTGAGCGGAGATAGCACCACTGCACTCCAGCCTGGGCGACAGAGCGAAACTCCATCTCAAAAAAAAAGGAGGAAGCAACAAATAACGGGAGAGGAGGTGCTAACTGGCCTAGAAATCTGTGTTACCAATTAAAGATTATTCCTTCATGACTGTTTTCAAATATGATAAGAATTCATATGTAAGGAATTCCATGGAGGGAAAAGAGGTACTAAAATAACATTATCTTAAAACACAACTCACATTTTCCATACGACAATAAAAATGTGTCTAACTGGGCTGCTTGGTTACAGCTTAAATGCAACACACATTGATGGAGGACTTGTGCCATTTTTAAGTTTATTGCACAGATGCTTAATTTGGGTTCTTTAAAAATCCTGTCATTTCATTTTTTTTGGTAGTTGGGATATTAAAATATGCAAATAAGCATGTTATAGTTGATCAGTGCTAATCTTTTTTGTAATAACTGATGTTCTCTCCCAACAGCCACCACTCCTTCTGTTCTTGTCACCTTCACCCGGGAGTCACAAAATGCTGAAGACAGTCACTTTTTACTTGATTCAATTTCAGGAGATTGTAACTAGGCCAAAATCCTCCACTTCCTCTTTCCTACTTTTCCCCCCCTCCTAATTTTATGGCTTTACATTGATTTACATGGATTTCACCTTTCAAAAATTATTGGTCTTTGCTGAATGCAAATAAGCAAATGGGAAAATTATATTAAGTTTGCACAATTGATCTCTCATCATTTCAAATGGTACCTTTGAACAGTTCCTGAAATGTCTGTCTGAAATGCTCCCAGCGTTGAGTGTCATCAAGAGGCGCTGGGTCACTCTGGGGAAACCCATTCTCAGTGATATAAATTACAGGGTTATTATATGTATCCTAGAAAAAGAGAACAGAAATGTTATTCCAAACAGATGTTTTTAAAAAAAGAAAGCTCATAAAATCAGGTACATTACCCTCTATCTTCTGTAAGCTACAATCCCAAAACTAGTTTTCATCAAATTGCACTGACCCTATTAACTTAATTTTCCATGCATTGACCTTTTATAACTAACAATGGAAACGCAAAACTGTGCAAATGTCCATGAAGACAGTCAAATGACTCTCATTATAATGAGAAGACAGAAATATCTTTCTTCCATCAGCATCTGTTGACTGTCACTGCTCCTTAACCCCTCAGTCCTGCCAGCAGCTACATTCAACATCCCCCACAGGAGGGGTTCTGAAAACCTGTACTTGAAATTTTAATTTTAGCTAACTGGATGTCATCCAATATAGTTGAGAATCAAAAAAAAAAAAGATCCAGCTATCTCAATCCTTAAAATGTCTTTTATAATCATAGTTGTGACACCAGATTGAAAAATATATCCAAACTACTTCTATAGCCACAACTAACTTTAACAACAAATCCTAGACTTTGACCACTGCTTTTGAAACCTTTACTAGCTAGTTACTCCTCATCAGTTCAAATCTTAATCTGCTCTTCCCAGGCCAGCAAATGTATGTGCTATTACCTAAAGTAATTCTTTTTCAGGTCCATATATACATATACATATGCCTGTCTTGCCCACCTTCACATATTTGGGTGTAATGGACACACAAAAAATAATGCATTTACCTTAATATACTTCAGTAGTTTACGTACTCCCCATGGTACCACATAAATCCAATCCACATTTTTCCAAGATGGATCTGGAAAAAATTCAATTTCCGCATCCTGGAGAATACCTAATTCTCCTTTCTTGTTCTCCTGGTATTTGATTAAGCGAGTTGTATAATATTGCACAGCAAAAAAATCAGCAGTGCCTTTGATCATTTTCTTCTCTTCTTCAGTGAATTCTGGAAGCCTCGATGATGGATAGCCTTGCTTTTGACTCATGGAGGCAATCTGAGACTTGACAACTTCAGGATAATCACCATCGATGAATATGGGTTTAGCAAAGAAATCCAGATGGAATTTGATGGCTCTTTTAGCAGCTTCCTGGTCAGACACTGAGTTGGGATCTGCAGGTTCCAACCAGACCGCAAAAAGTGATAGGGACACCATACCTTTCTGCTCTTTTCGAAACAGGGAATCATAGCTGTGCCAGGATCTGGCATGAGCCTTAATCAAATTATGAGCTGCCTGATAACCTCCAGTTCCAAAGTGAGGGATACCCGGAGGAAACATACCTAAGTCATATGCCATCACAGAAAGAACATTAGCTTCATTTATGGTGATCCACTGCTTGACACGATCCCCAAAGGTACTGAAGCAAAACTGAGCATATTTGTCAAAGGATTCAATGATAGACTCTGACAACCAACCTCCTCGGTCTTCTAAAGCCTGAGGCAAATCAAAGTGGTAGAGTGTCACGATGGGAGTAACCCCATTTTTTAACAAATCATCAATGATCTTGTTGTAATAATCAACTCCTAGGAGGAAAAAAGAAAGTGTTCAAAGAAGAAAAGTTATTTGTAGTATATTGGCAATAAATTTTAAAAAGGGAGAAGATCAAATAATTTTCTGAATGACTTTTATTCAAAACAAGTTTTATTGCTTCCTCAATATAATCAATGAAAGACTGAGAGGAAATACTTAGAATTCCAAAGAAGAGTAGTTGATCAAGAAGTAGGAGTTTAATGGGGTGACATGATTGAAAGATAAATGTATTGAAATGGATACATTTAGGCAGATCGCTGTTACCTAACTTTGTGTTATTTTCATACCTATTCAAATGATTTCATGCATTTCTATGTATGCTCATTTTTGTCCCTTAGCCCCACTAGAATACAAGCCCCATGATAGCAGGGGGCTTGTTTAATTCACTTCTGGATCTCCAAATCCTGGGACAGTACCAGAAATTTAGAGGTTAATAAATATTTGTTTAATAAATGCATGGATCCAATGGTATTAAGTATAAAGTAAAGGAATTGATCCAGATGACTGCCTTAATGCTTTTCCAGGTCTATTAGTCTCACAAGTCTAGGAAAAGAGACCTACTGAGAATGAACTAGAACTCAACATCTGCCCCAGAATCTGGGTAACAAGGGCAGACAGCCAGAGGCTTAGGACATTAAGAGTACCCGGTTGGAGGTTTGCTCTAAAACCCTAACATAGTTCATGGGGATACACAGCCACCTCTGGCTCTCATCTGGTTTTTCCAGGACTGCAAGTGTGTAAGAGAGAGTTTTTAGGCTTGCTGCCGAGTTCAGAAGAAAGTTTCTAAATTGAACATGCCCTGGCTCAGAATTTATGTCAAGAATTCACTGAATCTAGCTTAATGATGATGCTTAGCTTGGAATAGGCTTTCTGGAGAGGCTGATGTTAGTACTTCATGTGGTTTTATATTTAAAATCATGGAGACAACCTAAGCTTAGACAAGAGAAGCTGCCCTGTTTTAAGAAGTTGTTTCCTGGATAAAGATTATGAAGTCATATGTAGAAGTGTGTTGCACTGAAAGTTTGCCTAAGGAAAAGGTCCCTTTCTTTTTTCTTAACCTAGGAGCCTTCAGTTTTTAAAAATAACAACATACTTTTGTATGCATTTCATTCATTCGATCATTTGTTTGTTAATTCCTTTAATACACATTGATAGAGAAACTGCTACATGCTTGACATACAAACAAGCAAAACAAATACCACCCTTGTGCTCAGGGAGCTTATTAGCAGAGACTACAGAGAAATTCATAAACAATTACAATAGAGTAGTAGATAAAGTACAGAGTCCTGTTTTTTATCTACAAAAGGTAGTACAGATAAAGTACAGAGTCCTATTTAAGGGATAAGTACAGAGTCCTATTTAATTTATGAAAAGGGATATCCATCCTAAACTCAGGGTATTTGAAAATATTCTGAAAGCAATGTAGCGTAATTGTTTCAAGAGTGAATTATGGTGCCAGACCACCTAAATTCAGTACTAACCCTTTCACCTACTAGCTCTGCGACCTTGGGCAAGATCCTTAATCTCTCTGAATTATCTTTTCCTGTATGAGAAATATGGATTATAATAGAAACCTTCTTCAATTAATTGTTGTGAGAGTTTAATGAGTAGATAAATTAAACATGTTTAGAACAGTTCTTGGCATATGGTCAGGGCTCAGTACAGGTTAGCGATCATCAAAATAGTAATTCTTATTGTTATTAGTGACATCTAAGTTGATATTTAAAATAGGAATACAAGTTAATCACTTAAGGTGAGGAGAAAAATGTGATCAAGGAAGAGAAAAAGAGGAAACAAAAAAACACAAAGGAAATGTTAAAATAAAGACCATTCAAACGAGAAAAACAGACTATTTACTCAGAGTTTGCTGTATCAAGAGAGTCGGCCACCAATACTTGCATTTGGCAGGTATTCAAATACAGTCAGGACAGAGGAAAAGCTTTAGAGTGGAAAAAAGAGAACCCTTGGGTGTGGCCTGATTAAAGGTTGTTGGCCTTGGGAAGCATTGGAGCGCTAACTAGAAGGAGGGCATCCTTTGTGATTAGTTTGGGGAGCATATTTGGTTTTCTCTGGTTGCTCCTGAGTTGGAAGCAGGGAGCAGGGGGTAGAAAATAGAGAAGGTATCAGTTGACCACACTGTGACTATTCTGGGCTGCTTGCTGCAGAGGCTGTGGTTTGATTTTCTGGGTTTCCTTTGTCAGTCAGAGTTTTATTATCAGATATGACCCGGCCAGTGTTTGTCTATTCACTCTCTTTCTGGGAATAAAAAGTTCAGTATAAGGAGAATGTATCAAAAGAGGAATAAGAATGGTGAGAGATGAGCAAGGTAAGCAGAAGCCAAATTATGCACAATCATGTGTTTTCTCTCTGTCTGGGTAAGCGGGTATTTTTGACACCAGCTCATTTATTTTGCAAACTGGAATGTACTGTGAATCATGCATAACAACTCCATATTTGGAAGACACAGTTCTTTGCTATTTCTCACTTGGTAGCAGAAAAATTCATCCTACCCCTAAAGATGTCCATTCTCTAATCCATGAAACTGGTGAACACGTTACCTTCCATGGCAAAAGGGACTTGGCAGATGCAATTAAGGTATGGACCTTGAATTGAGAAGAGTTTTCTAGTGTCCAGGTGGAAACAATATAATGACATGAGTTTTTAGAAGTGGAAGAGTAAGACAGAAGAGTGGGTCAGAGAGACGCAACAATGGAAGAAGAGGAGAAGTGGCAGCTTGAGAGAAACTCAACCCACTATTGCTGGCTTTAAAAATGGAAGAAGGGGACCGAACACGGTGGCTCATGCCTATAATCCCAGCACTTTGGGAGGCAGAGGCATGTGGATCATGAGGTCAGGGGTTTGAGACAAGCCTGATAAACATGGTGAAACCCTGTCTCTAAAAAATATACAAGAATTAGCTGGGTGTAGTGGTGCGTGCCTGTAGTCCCAGCTACTCGGGAGGTTGAGGCAGGAAAATCACTTGAACCTGGGAAGCGGAGCTTGCAATGAGCCGAGATTGGGCCACTGCACTCCAGCCTGGGCAACAGAGTGAGACTCTGTCTCATTAAAAAAAAAAAAAAAAGAAAGAAAAAGAAAAGAAAAGAAAATAGAGGTAGGGGACCACAAGCCAAGGAATGCAGATGGCCTTTGGAAGCTGAGAACAGTCCTTAGCTGATAGCCAGAAAGGTAATAAAGACTTCAGTTCTACAGTCACAAGGAACTGAATTCTACCAACCTGAATGCACCAAGAGACAGAGTGTTCCAAAGATCCCTCAGAAAGAAACAGCCCTACAGGTATCTTGATTTCAGCCTCACAGACACCCATGTCAGACTTCTGACCTACAGAACTCTAAGGTAACAAATTTGTGTTGTTTTAAGAAGCTAATATGTGATCATTTGTTACAGCAGCAGTAAAAACTAATATACTCATGAAATTTTATAAACTTTCCTTTTTTCTCTCAATGAAAGAGTATTTCACCATCCCACCCCTGGGCCCCTGTAAACCCACATTTCTGCATTTGTAAATGAGATATCTAAAGATAATACGATAAAATAATCTGGGTATTGGTATGTGAGAGGGTTTTCACAGCCAACCCTTTCCATTGACTATGAACATGAAAATAGTATTAGCTTTTGACTATCGAACTCGTACTATGTGTACCAGATGTCATGCATTTTGCCAAATCCAAGCACTAAGCTCTAGAGATGCGTGTTTTTATTCCCATTTAAAAATGAGAAAACTGAGATTCAGAGAGTCTCAATGTTGACAAATGGCGTGGCCCATATTTAATCCCAGTCTGTCTCACTATAAAGACTAAGCTGTTCTCACTATGACATCCCACTTCTCATGTTTACTAATGTTCTTGTACCAGAAACATATGACTCTATTTTACCAGCCTTCATGGTCACTAACTTCAGATCTGATCACAATATCAAATTCCTTTTCCCCCTCTTTGTGGAGAAGTCATTAATGATGGACAATCAATGTAATTCAAACCACATGATAACCGTCCGTTGAAATGAAGATAAGTAAATCTTAAGAAATTTTTCTTCTCACACATCAGCACAGCAGAGAAACAGAGCATTGCATAGTTAATATTCACCATCCCAGAATTAAGCACTTTACTTCTCGATCACAGTTTATTCAATGTTGTAATGAAACTTTTCCATGAAATGGAGTGGGATTGTTTTTTGGTTTTTTTGTTTGTTGTTTGTTTGTTTGTTTTGAGGCAGAATCTCACTCTGTCTCCCAGGCTGGAGTGCAGTGGCACGATCTCAGTTCACTGTGAACTCTGCCTCCCAGGTTCACGCCATTCTCCTGCCTCAGCCTCCTGAGTAGCTGGGACTACAGGCGCCCGCCACCACGCCCAGCTAATTTTTTGTATTTTTAGTAGAGACGGGGTTTCACTGTGTTAGCCAGGATGGTCTCCATCTCCTGACCTCGTGATCCACCTGCCTCGGCCTCCCAAAGTGCTAGGATTACAGGCGTGAGCCACTGTGCCCGACCAGAGTGGGATTTTTAAGAGGACAGCCCCAGACCCAGAAAACTCAGTCAAAGGATCTTGAACAAGTCACTTGGTCTCTCTACACTTCGGTATCCTATCTATAAAATGGGACTGTTAATACTGCCACCTTAGGAGCATGTGAGTATTGAATGAGAATAAATTTGTCAAAGGGTTACTTAACTTTGTTTTTCAGAATGGTGTAAGTCACTGATAAACAAATTCTCTGAATAAATGTGTATTTTTTAAATGATCACCTGTTACCAATCTAGGGATTCTGAAACTTTGAGAGGTCATTTGGATCCCGTTCTGCTTCTGGGTATTTAGGACAGAATTGATTATTTTAAGGATTAAAACTTCTATAGCTTTCTTTCATAGTCAGTATTATCTTCTCTGTTTTAATTAAGCTCATTTCTGCGTATTTGATCTTAGAAAATATGAAACACATTTGAGGTAGAGGTCTTTTAGATATAAGAGAAACCAACCAACCCACATGAACTCAAATACAAAGGTGGCATTGGGGGCAATTGGGTAGTAGATGTAGATGCAGCGGACATTATTTTAAATGACAGAAATAGATCGGGGACTCAATGACAGAAAATAACGGCAAGTGGAAGTCAAAAGAATTGAAGTTGGAAGCTGAGAAGATCTTTGCTTCTCAGGGAAAACTGATCTCTTTCATCCCAGCTTCTCTCAACACATCTGCTCCATTTCTTTTCTTCTTTTGGAAACAGCTTTCCCTTCTGATTTGAGCAGCAGAGACAAAACCAAAAAATATAAACTTAAGAAAGAACCAGTTTTCTTTACACACTCAATCTGTCATGGTCTCAAAATGGCCATCCCACCTGCCAAAGCTACTTCTGTGCCCCAGTGCCAACCACCAACCAACTGCCTCTCAGTACCTCAATTCAGAACATCCTTGAGGGAAGAAAATAATGGAGCAAACTGTAGTACAGAGAATTCAACTGGTTTGGCCATATTTTCCATGAGGTCACAGCTCATTATACATCCAAGGGAAAATGTCTTTCCTTTGTCCTGTCAGCTGTGACCTGGAGTCAAGCAGGATTATATAAAACAAAGATATAGGGGAATTCCCTTAGAAGAAGGCATGGCTGGAACTTGCAAAGATGATGTCTCAATTTTAAAAAAAAAATTGATCTAGAATCCTCCTTCAACAAAAAAAGTAACATAAAATTCACTTTGATCTCATGCTTACCATCATGCATCAAGTTTACACCTTTCTTTGGTTCACACCTTTCTAGATTCACACCATTCACACCATCAGTTTCTTTTCTTTTCTTTCTTTTTTTTTTGTTTTTTTTGGGGGGGGGGGTTTGTTGTTGTTGTTGTTGTTGTTGTTTTAGACAAAATCTCGCTCTGTCACCCAGGCTAGAGTGCAATCTCAACTCACTGCAACTTATGACTTCCTGGTTCAAGCAATTCCCCTGCCTCAGCCTCCCAAGTAGCTGGGATTACAGGTACATGCCACCACACCAAGCTAATTTTTGTAATTTTAGTAGAGACAGGGTTTCACCGTGTTGGCCAGGAGGGTCTTGATCTCCTGACCTCGTGATCCCCCACCTCCCCTCAATTTCTTTAACTGCTCCTGTGTTCTCTTGCCACACTGTCTGCATTAGTTTTCTATCACTGCTAAAACAAATTACTACAAACTTAATGGCAGGACCAAGACAAATGCGTTATGTTACAGTTCTGGGGACCAGAGGTCCAAAACAGTGCTTATTGGGCTAAAGTCAAGGTGTCAGCAAGGTTACATTCCTTTTGGAGGCTCTCAGGTGGAATCCATCTTTCTACCTTTTCCAAGAGGTAGAGGACACCTGTATTCCTTCCCTCATGGCTTCTTCTCCCATCTTCATCCTCATTTCTTCTCTTTGACCTCTGCTGTAATCATTATCTCTTCTACCTCTTCTCTCTGACTCTGATCTTTCTACCTCTGTCTTTTAAGGACCCGTGTAATTATACTGGGACCACACAGATAGTCCAGGACAATCTCCTCCTCTCAAAATCTTTCCCTTAACCACATCTGTAAAGTTTGTTTTACCATGCAAGCTAATATACTCACAATTCCTAAGAATCAGAACATGAACACCTTTGGAGGGCCATTTTCAGTCTATTATAGTGCCCAACATAGAATACAAGATTAATGCTTGTTTAGTTAATTTATTTAAACCATTCCTGCTAAGAACACTCATAGTTTAAATCTTAAAGTGAGCACTAAATTCTGCACAAGTATTCCGCCTTTTTTTATTTCCAATACTTGGGCTTCCCACTAATCGTCTGAAATTTACATTTGTGGCAGATATGAACATGTACTTGAGCAGTTGAGAAATACAGGAATATATTATTTCAGTTGCCAACTCAATCTTTTCTTGTTAAACCTTGAAAAACTGACATTTGAAAGAGACAGTCTGTGTAACAATTCCACTTCATAAAAATATTCTTCCAGTTTGGGGATATAGAATTTTACAAGTTTCCAAATGTCCTATAATCAAGATTTGAAATGGATGGTCAAACACAGAAAGGGGGTTCCTTGGGAAGAACAGTGACAGGGACTTGCTAATTCTTCACATGCTCTTTGAGAAAATATTTAAATGAGAAAAAAGAGATGGACTTTCCAAGTTAAAACTATTCCAACTGCTTCAACAGATCACTGCACAAGAATGAGCAACTGCTTATTGAAATGCCACCTCCTGGATGCACCTCCAGTGCCCTCTTGTTCAAAGCAAAGCCTGTAATATTAATCAGCTATGGTTTTACCAAAGCTAGGGCCAAACACAAAAAGCTCAGTGCTACGGGCATGTGATCCCCACATGAGATCTGCATGAGCAATTTCTCCACAATATTCGGGTGGTTTCCATGGCTCCGGTAGCACCACCTCCACTCTCCGGTGGTTTCGGTTTCCTTGCTCTTGGATTGCTGATCTACAGTGTACCTCTACGAACTTCTGAGTATCTCAAGTTGGTTTTCAAAGCTTAATATGTTGACATATTGGGACAGGTATATAATCTTGTATCTGAAAATCTTAGGGGCATATGAGTACAGAATGTTTGAGTTTTAGAAAGGAAACAAGGAGCATATACCGTATATTAACACTCTCAGTGAATCTGAGTCAGTATCTCTTAATATGTCAAATAAATCAATATTCTCAAAAACAGAATAAATATTCACAACAATTCAAGTTAGCTTTTGCTGCCAATTTAATTTTAGAAAGATTAGTAATAAGAGCCTTTTGGATTTTAGAACTTCAGATATGGCATTGTGGACCAATACTACAAGTTGGTGGGTTTTTGGTTTTTGTTGCTGTTGTTTACCATCCAAATGGAAGCTCAGTAAAAGCTCCAAACTCCTAGAATGAGTGCAAGGAGTTTTAGTACCCTGAGGCTTCCACTTCATTTAACCAACAGGGAAACTGTAGCACAGAGAATTCAAGTGGTTTGGCCATACTGACTGAGCCCGAGACTAGATAAAAGATTTTTTTGTTAGACAAGCCTAGGTTGAACCTAACTAAATTTGTCATTTTGGCAAATTTATGCCTAACTTTATTTCCGATGTTAGCATTATTCCTTCTGTTTAGAGATGCCCCTTACTCATAGGACTGTTATGAACATTAAAATCAACAAAAATATGTCCAATGTTTGCATGGTGAGCTCTGTATATTGTATGCTCAATGAAAGGTAAGCATTACTACCCTTAGAGTCATTTTTATGATTGTTATTGACCTAATTCAATCAAATTCAGTAATTTTTACTGAATCCCTTCCATGGATGGTGCTGGACTAGATTACAAGGGTAACAAGGCAGAATTATCTACCCATTACACTGTAAACAATTCCAGGGATTCTCTAATATGAATGTCATGAGTACTTAGCACAGTCCCTGACACAATAGACATTCAGCACACTTTCATTGAATTGAATTAAACTTAAGGCACTGATAGTCTAACATGGGATATAGTAACAGTTAACAAGGAAGAATGTGAGAACTATCTTAAGAGCTTTGCAAAGTGCCATGAGAATATAAAAAGAGAGAGAGGAGAGAGAGATTTTTTTTCTGGCTTAGAATAGAGAACTACTTTAAAGAAGAGGGCAATTGTGCTAGACCTGAACAGCAGGACAGGCTTTCAGTAGGTATACTTGGGGTTAAAGAAAGCCCATTCTAGGCAGAAGAAAAAGCTTAAACAACTTCCTACAAGGTGGAAAACTGCATGGTATGTTTAATAAGTAGTGGGTTACTTATACTTACAGATAAAAGATTGTAGACCTGTACCAATGTGTGTTTGGGATATTACATGATCATATGCATGGGGTAATTTCAGCCTGCAAAGTTTTGGAGGTGTTAAGTCTAAGTCAAATTGAGCCTGGAATGATATATGAAGGAATATGGATGCATATTGAGGTTTTAAGTAACTGAATTATTATTACTATTATTATTATTATTTGAGACCGAGTTTCACTCTTATTACCCAGGCTGGAGTGCAATGGTGTGATCTTGGCTCATGGCAACCTCCACCTTCCGGGTTCAAGTGATTCTCCTGCTTCAGCTTCCCAAGTAGCTGGGATTACAGGCACGTACCACCACACCCAGCTAATTTTGTATCCTTAGTAGAGATGGGGTTTCTCCATGTTGGTCAGGCTGTTCTCAAACTCCCAACCTCAGGTGATCCACTTGCCGCAGCCTCCCAAAGTGCTGGGATTACAGGCATGAGCCACTGTGCATCTTTTTCACTTTTAGCAGGAGATGATCAAAACAATGTGATTTGGGTCAAGCTTTAGGAAAATTGCTATGATGGCATCTTATAGAAAGTAAAGGACAGAGAGAAGGGGAAAACACATAGATCCATCAAGAATATATCAAAAAGTCCTTATAAGAATGATAAACACCTAAACTAGGGCAGGGGCAAAAAGAGGGATTAAAAGATAAGTTAAAAAGTCATAATTAGAATGGACCATATTCAGCAACCCATTAGATGGAAGAAGAAAACACAAGACAGGATTCAAAGGTTACTTTTGTTTTTTAGACTTTGGAGTATGGTGGTGCCAGAAAGAAGGGAGAATACAGATATTGGATTAGGAAGATTGAAGATAATGAGTTCACTTTTAAACTGAACAACAAATTACCTCCCATTCAACATAAATAAAACTAGTCAGTGATGGCAAGAAAGTAGACATCTCAACAGGAGCAACTGGTCATGGGCCAATATCTTCAGAATCAGGGAATGAAAGGACCTGCTAATCCTGCACTGTCCCTACATGAGGGAAGCTACTCTGAGGTTGATTCTACCTGTGAGTGCATGAGTTGCAATTCTATTTCATGATGCAAAGATTACTCCACCTTAAATAAAATGAGCTTTTCAACTGCACAAACCCATCTAGGAATTGTCATCAAGGGTTGTTCTATATAGGGGATCACATAAGTTACTCATGAATAATGCCTTTGTATCAATGAAGGTTCTTGGGATGGGAGGTATGGTGAGGCGGGCAGGTGTTCTCTTAAGTCATACAAGTGAGGCCTCTCCTTAAATTTAAGAGGCTCTCCTTAAATTTTATGCCCTAGGCACCTCATTGCTTCACTTAGTCCCAGTCCTATGGGCAGTGTAAAATCTTTTCTAAGACAAAGTAGTAATAAAGCATCTTCATTAAGAAACCATATGTTGTAGTGCAAGGTTGGCAAACTTTTCCTGTAAAGGACCAGATAGCAAATATTTGAGGCTTTGCAGGCCATATGGTCTCTGCCCCGACTACTCAGTTCTGCCATTAAAGTGGAAAAGTAACCATAGAACATAACATAATGAACAGGCATGACTATGTTTCAATCAAATTTTATTAACAAAAATAGGTGACAGGCCACATTTGGCCTTCAGGTCATTGTTTTCCAACCATGCTTTGTAGAAAGAGCTTGCTAGACCTTAGGTTTAAATAACAGATCTACCATTTGCCAAATATGTGGATTTGGACATACACCTCTGTAAAATATGATCACTATGCCTTCCCTACTGGTGGTGAGAATTAAAGAAAATGGGTGAAAAATGCCTCCTAAATAACAGGCATTCAATAGAGCAATGAGTGGTACTTTTACTCACAAGCCATAAGAAGAAGAATAGCTAACACTTACTAAATGCTTATGAAATGTTAGCTACTGTGTTAAGCACTTTACTAAGATTATTTCATTTAACCTTCCAATAACTCTCTGAATTAGTCACTATTACAGCATTCTTTTCTATTCATGGGGAAACTGAGGCACTGAACGATGCCCAAGAGATGTTTGCCCAGATGGCAAGTGATGTAGCTGGACTTAACCTTAAGTAAGTGAACTGCAGGGGCCTTGATGCTAATCCCTATGCTAGTTAATTAGCTCCACTAATTCAGCCCTAATTGAGGTGCTTAGAATCATCTCAAGTTCTTAAGGACTTTTCATAACTCATCACAGGGTTACACAACTGAAAATAGTTTAATACAAATTTTTAAAATTTACCTTCAGATTAACACTCATGTTATATAATAAAACACTTATTCTAACCTCCCTCTCACTCACCACCCCCAGAAAAGATCTCAACAGTCAAAGGAAACCAAAATATTACTGTGAAAACTAATGCAAACCCATTTCAAAAAATTCATCCCATAATCACTCTAAAAACTTGCAATTTCAAAGCTACATTGCAGAATAGCATACTGGATTAATTATGCCAGACTGCAGCAATAACCTTGAATTAAAGCTGCAACCTTCTATTTTTAAGAAACACTTGCCTTTCTGGTTGATGAAACCTGTCGTCCCATCAGGTAACAGACGTGACCAGGAAAGAGAGAAGCGGTAATGAGTCAATCCAAGCTGTTTGATACATTTCAAATCTTCCTCCCACAGAGTGTAGCTGCCACAAGCTACATCGCCAGTCTGGTTCTTGAAAACTCTCTCTCCTCCCTGATGAGTAAATGTGTCCCAGACACAAGGGCCTTTTCCATCTGCATCCCAGCCTCCTGAGAAAAAGAAGAAAATGAAACAGTTACACTCTTGACATCAAGAGGCATATGTGGAATGTAAATATTTGTCACCAAAAGAACATACCTCATTAACTCAATGTACCATATTTACAACTTTAAAATATGCCTTTGAAATAACATGCATGAGCGGGTTATGTGTTTAGCTGTCCTTGATCCCTGAAGCTGACTGGTGGCAAATGAAAAATTATTGCATAGCGCCGCTGCATAGCAGGCTTTCATGGTTCATTATCTGAAGATCTCCCAGCTGGTAAACAGAGGCAGGCCCCGGCTTATAAATATATGAGTTGAAACATCCCCTCCTTGCAAACATTCCCCCCGGCCATGACTGACACGCCTTGTCCTTATACGTGACAGGATCTCGGGACTTTATATATGGCCCTTGATATTTAAACCCTATTCTCCTATTCTCTGACAATGGAGGCTGTGATGGTCCAGTCCATCTCTGGAGGGGAGGGAGCCCTGGTTTCCACCATTGTTGATATGATATTGCTATCTGAAATTCATTCATTCATACCGCCCTTGATTCAGCAAATGCTATGTGTCAGGCAGGATACCAAGTCCAGGGAATACCAGAGTGAACTATGTCGTGTCTCCTGTTTGGGGAACTTACATAACAGCCAATGTAAAGGCCCTTTCTTTTTCAGAAACCAGGGAAGGGCATGTATCCAAGTGTGGGCTGGAGTCAGAGGAGGTCTCTTTCTGCTCAACTTTCCTGTAACCCTAAAAATGATCTAAAATATGAAGTCCATTAATTTAATTAAAAGAACATATCCAGTGTGTTTATCATGTTTTATGTATTAAAACTATGTATAACAATCCATGTATGTTCTGAGCATATACACGTGAGGTAGAAGTATCACATACCTGGGAATGATCCATTCAGGTGAGTGATCACCTTTGAGGAAAAGAGAAGGAAGTGGAACCAGGGAGGGGTCTACAGGGCCCCCAAATGTATCTCTTATGTTTCATTCATTAAAAAAGGTAGAAGGTATATGCTGGGCTGTTTATTACATTTTTCTCAATCCATTTTTATAAGCCTAATGTATAATATCACAATCCCTTCTTATAAGCCTAACGTATAATATCTTATAATTATTATGTAAGAAAAGAGATCACAGCTAGAGTAAAGTAGATGAAAACAATTACAGGAAGGTCCTCCACGTCCTCATTGAGCATCTACATACTCATATTTCATGCACAGATCTAAAAGGATACGATATAGTCTCCAGTTCCAAACTCAGGACAGCAGGAGTGATAAGAAATCATGGACGGCGCCATGAGGATACAGAAGAGGCTGCTAAAAGAAGGAGCTCTGACAAAAGCAAAAGTGATCATTGATATCAAAGTTGAATACTAAATACCTATACAAAAAAAAGCTATGAATATTCGAAAGTATTTTACTTTGGAGCCATGTAATTATAGAAGCAAATAGTTTTACACATTCCAGTGACTCTCAAGTTATGTCTACATAGGGGGTTTAGAAGGAATGGAGATAAAAGAAGAGTAGTATTCATAGAATGAAATAGTAACAAATGCAAAACTAAAATTTTTGAAGTATGATGCTCATAGTTTTGGATGATTCATTTAATAAATGAAAAAGCTTAATGTCAGCTTAAGCAGTGGTGTATTGGTATATATTTAACTCACTATCTGTTAAAAAATAAGCATAGACCTAAATGTATATATGTTTATTATCAATTTTGCTGATATAAAGCATGCATAATACACAATTTACAGATAATAAACTATGCAATTCTCTTTTCTATGAGCTCCATATAACCAACTGATTCTCATAGAATGCCCTTTTAGATTTTTGGCAAAGTCATATTGGTGGCTGTGTTAGCCTGTTCTCACACTGCTATAAAGATACTACCCGAGACTGGGTAATTTATAAACCAAGGAGGTTTAATTCACTCACAGTTCTGCATGGCTGGGGAGGCCTCAGGAAATTTACAATCATGGGGGAAGAAGAAGCAGGTACTTTCTTCACAAGGTGGCAAAATAAAGAGAAGTAGTGAAGGAGGAGTGCTTTCTTTCAAACACTTGTAAATCCATCAGATTTCATGAGAACTCATTCACTATCATGAGAACAATGGGGGGAACCACCCCCATGATCCAATCACCTCCCTTCCTTGATGTGTGGGGATTACAGGGCCCTCCCTCAACAAATGGGGATTACAATTCAAGATGAGATTTGGGGGCACACAGAGCCAAACCATATCAGTAGCCAAGCTACAGTTGTAATTTGACAAATGTGTGTAGTTATTATATGACTTTTGGTTAATATTTTTGCTTATATTCACAGGCAGAAGGAAAAGAACACAAAAGATGTACCAAAACTTCACTTTTAACCAGTGACATGAGCTACTTCTCTGCTGAATCAGGTAATAGTTTTCAAACACTGGAAGCTCTCCTCAATTTTTGGTGCTACTCACGCCACAGCCACAAACATAACTTACTTTTAAGTGGAATCTGTATTATTAACATGTTTCCTATCACTTTTTAAGGTCTAGACAACTAACAAAACAATAAATCAAATAATGACTTCTAGTACCAGTCAATTTCTGCAACCATGATATCACTGAAGGCAGAGCTGGGAAAAGATGAGCAGTAGCAGCACACCATATTACAGTGTTTCTCCTGTTCAGATACAAGAGATCTAAATTACCTCAAGACCATAGAAAACAGTGAAATTTGGTAATTAGTTAAGTAATGATTTTAAGTGTTTACTAACTTTGTTTCTGATATACATTATTTACCTATAAGCTTATATGAATAATTTTTAATAAAGTCCGTGTTAAAGAATTGGCTCACACAAACTCAATAGGCTCTCGTGAGCCAGCACAAGCCGGCTTCACCACATCACTTACAAGTAACTTGAATAAGATCACACCGTTAGTAAGTAACAGTGCTAAGATTTGTATTCAGATCTTAGAAGTCAAAGATTCTGCCATTGGCCCACGCTGCTCTTAGTAATAATTACACAGAGTGATGAAGAAAAAGTCAACTATGACCAAACTACTTCATTTGTCAAGACTAAGAAGTGCAAAACATAATTTATACACTTTGGAAAGTAGTACAACCAACATAACTGAAACAAGGTTTGACAATTTTAACAGGTCAATGTCACTTAGTAGGAACATGTACTGAGGTGGAGTCGCTCATTCTCCACATGTACTAGCTAGACAAAGCAGAACTAAACAACGTTGTTTCTACAAAAATCTAAACTTCAAATTGATAACTAACAATTATAACTGAAATTGGATAAAAATCATATAAAGACTAGTATTTGTTATTATTTTTAATCTAAATCTTACTAGCTGAATGATATTAATAACTCATTTGTCCATTAGAAATTTTCTCCCATTGCAATTATGCCCACATTCTAAAAGCATGGTGTCCTTTATGATGACTACTGTTTCCAGGTGGACTGCATACTCAGAGTCATCCTCCAAGCAATTATGATTGTTGGATTACATGTAGGAATAAAAAGTGTACTTTTTAATGCATTGTTAATCTAGCAGAGTTTAGGTGTTCCAAAAACAAAGAGGGAGGGGTAATTCAGAGGCATAAGTGAGTAGTGATGCAGGCTTTTGTACTGGGAGTGTCTGCCAAGTTCAGACCTTCTTAGCTTTTATTTTAATGGCTTGTGGAACAAGGGAGAAAGGAGATAAAGTCTAAGATGCACCAAACATGAAAAGTATAAATAGAGATTGTCACAAAAAGCTGGTATGCAAGGACTTCATACCCTGCGCAAGAACTAGAGACAAACCCGACCTGCAGAAAGAGAGAACAAAAAAATTAGCTTGATTCAAACTTGGTTGGAGAGGGGAAATTACTCCTCAACATTTGTAACCACAATTCAGCCATCAAACCATTAAGTGTGAGAATGGGAAAAAGATGTTTTTCAGATATATGAGGTCTCAAAAATTTTCCTCTCTTTGGATAGTACCGGAGGATAAATTTTACTAAAACAATGATATAATCAAGGAAAATAAAGATCTAGGGTCCAGGAAAAAAAGAAATTTAGGAGAAGAAACTGACAAAGAAAATCACTGAGTGATATTTTATTACTCTGTTCTCATGCTGCTAATAAAGATATACCTGAGACTGGGTGATGTACACAGGAAAGAGGTTAAATTGACTCACAATGCCTCAGGGCTGGGGAGGCTTCAGTAAATTCACAATCATGGCAGAAGGGGAAGCAAACATGCCCTTCTTCACATGACAGCATCAAGGAGAAGTGCAGAGTGAATTCAGGCAGATGAGTTCGCTCATTATCATGAGAACAGCATGGAGGTAACTGCCCCTGTGTTTCAATTACCTCCCACCAGGTCCCTCCCATGACACGCAGGGATTATGGGAACTAGAGTTCAAGATGAGATTTGGGTGGGGACACAGTCAAACCATATTAGATATGGACTAAATTGTGGCCCCTCAAAATTTATGTATTAAAGCTTTAACCCCCAATGTGACTGGATTTGGAGATAGGGTCTTGAAGGAGGTAATGATGGTTAAATGAAGTTATAAGGGTGAGGGTCTAATCCAAATGTCTAGTGTCCTTATAAAAAGAGAGAGAAAGATCAGGAATGTGTGAACATAGACAAAAGGTATTTTGTTTTGCAAACTCATGCAGGAGTATAAAGGCAAAGGGAAACTACCAGGATGATAGCTATGCAACAGACACAGGGACTACTCAGTCTGTTTGAGCAGGTGACAGGCTGTGAGAGCTACTTCCTCAAGAAGATGATACAAATAGAGTATCTAGTATGTTGTATTAGTCTGGGTTCTCCAGAAAAGCAAAAACAATCAGGTATAGATATATTTTTATTATAGTAATTGGCTCACTCAATTTTGGAAACCAAGAAGTGCCACAGTCTTCTATCTGCATTCTGGAGAACCAGAAAAGCTGTTAAGCTGGCGGTATAACTGAATCTAAGTCTGAAAGTCCAAGAATCAGGAGTGCCAATGTATGAGGGCAAGAAATAAGTGTCCAACTCAGAGCAAATTTTCCCTTCCTTGCCTTTTGTTCTATTCAAACCAACTGATTAGGTGATGCCCACCCACATTGATGAGAGTGATCTTCTCTACTCAGTCTACAAATTCCAGTGCTAATCTATTTCAGAAACACCCTCACAGACACACTTAGAAATAGTATTTTACCTGCTATGTGGGCATCTCATAGCTCAGTAAAGTTGACACATAAAATTAACCATTATGTAAGTTTTATTTAAAAAAATGAATTATCATGGGACTTTCAACAGTCATAAAAGTAGAATAACATGAAACCCATGTACTTGTCACTCATCTGTAGCAGTTTTTAGCACTTTGCCAATCTTTTTTGTCTGAATCCACCCAAGCTTCCTCATTCAATCTGTAATCATTTTAATGTGCATCTTGAACTAACAAAAATATTGTTCTAATTGTGGTAAAATACACAACATCAAATTTACCGTCTTAACCATTTTTAAGTGTATAGTTCTGTGACATGAAATATACTCATATTTTTTAGCAACCATCAACACTATCGTTTCTCCAGAGTTTTTTAAATATTCAAAACTAAAACACTGCAAAAATTAAACAATTACTCAACATTCCTTCCTCCTCCAAGCCCCTAGTAACCACCATTCTACTTTCTGGTTTTGACTACTCTAGCTACCTCAAATAAGTGAAATTATGCAGTATTTGTCTTTTTGTAACTGATTTATTTTGCACAGCATAATGTCCTCAAGTTTCATTCATGCTGTAGCATGAGTCAGAATTTTATTCCTTTTTAAGGCTTAGTGAAACTTCATCATACGTGTGTACCACATTTCATTGATCCACCATTTGTCAATAGACACTGGGTTATTTCCAGTTTATTCTGAATAATGCTACTATGTACATAACATGCAAATATCTCTTCAAGACTCTGCTTTCAGACCTATTAGGTATATACCCAGAAGTGGAATGGCTAAATCATTTGGTAATTCTCTTTTTAATTTTTTGAAGACCCACCATACTGTTTTCCATAGCACCTCCACCATTTTACATTCCGACCATCAGGGCACAAGGTGTCCTATTTTTCCACACTCTAGCTGACGCTTGAAATTTTCTGTTTTTTTCTTAATAGTAGTCATCACATTATGTATGAAGCAATGTCTCATTGTGGTTTTGATTTGCATTTCCCTAATGATTAGTAGTGATAAGTACATGAAAGATTCCTTACATCACTAATCACTAGGGCTATCTAGTATGCTAGAATGAGAGAAAATGTACAGAAATAAAAAATATTAGATTTAATTAGCAATAAACACACAGAAAACAAAATGAACAAATAGAAGACAAGTATTAACTTTGTGTGAAAATATTGTTCAGGAAAATTAAAATAATAACAGTATACTATGTGGTTCAGGTGTAAATAAGTTTCAGTGGTTACAATGAGGTAAACCTTGACCACTGACCTAAATACAATTAAAATCTGATTATTTGGGGAGGATTATGGTATTGGAATCTTTCACAGAGTAGTGAAGGAGGAAGATAGAAGGGAAGAAGACTAACAAAGAGATAAATGCTCATCTTTCACAATCAGAAGTTAACTGATTATGCCTACAGTAGAAAACATCAAGAACTAGTAATACTAGCATGTTAATTTAAAATACAGAAGTCAATGGTAAAAAGATGATTGGAAGAGTTAAAAGAGTTTCCCTCTAGAGAAGGGGACATGAAAGTGGCAAGACATTGATGGTTTCAGAAACAATCTTGTTTTGATTCTTTAAGTCATTTTATTATATTAAATTTAGCATGAAAATAAATTAAGAAAATGTATTTTTTAAACATAAGAAAAGACAGAATAGTAAAAAAATAGTAAATTTGTAGATAATCTAAACAAACTATTAACATATAAAGCAATAATAAAATTTCTATTTTGTGAGAATTAAAAAGAGTAACAAGTAGATAAAACTAAAATGCTATAGCAGAAAAGAAAAACCCTAGAAATCAAATGGTAAAATATCAGAGTTAAAGTGTTCTCAGGCATTTATATTGTTAAGAAGAGGAAAAAAGATATTGATTAACATTTTACTTTGTTACATTTTGTATTTAGGTCAAAATTTATAGTAAAGCACTCTTAGAAATGAAACTTGTGGTTTTTAAAGAAGAGCCAAACACATCTATAGCAAGTTCTATGCCAGGCCCCATCCTAGCATGTTATATATATTAACTCCTCACAACAACATTATAAAGTAACTGTCATCCTTATCTCCATTTTTAGAAAAAGAAACAGAAATAGGTTAAGTAACTTGCCCAGATTAGTAAATGCTAAAGCTGAGACTCTAACTGAGACAGCTGGATCTCAGAGCTCATACTCCTAACCATCATGATAGTTGGGGAAAACTAAATACATCAAAAAAGAGCAAGAAAATGAAAAAATAAAAAAATACATAGTTAGCAAAAGAAAAAGCATAAAGTCAGATGGCAGGACACAATAAAAATGATCCATTCTAACAATATAAGTCAATGAAGTAAACTAGGTGAAAAAACAAACATTGTCAGACTAAATTATTTTTTTCAGCTATTAGTGCTATATTTGCTTTAGTGACATATATAATTTTTTAATTTTTGTTTTTCTTTATTTCTTCTAAAAAAAAGAAAAAATGTGATACATGTGCAGAACATGCAGGTTTGTTACATGGGTATACGTGTGCCATGGTGGTTTGCTGCACCTACTGACCTGTCCTCTAAGTTCCCTCCCCTCATCCCCCAAGCCCCAACAGGCCCTGGTGTGTGCTGTTACCCTCTCTGTGTCCATGTGTTCTCATTGTTCAGCTCCCACTTATGAGTGAGAACATGTGGTGTTAGTTAAATTTTTAAAATCCAATGATATGCTATTTACTATACCCACACTTTTAAAACATGGAGATACAGGAAAATTGAAAGTCAAAATATGATACTCTGCCCCTCCCCCAAATAAAACAGCATTAAAAAAAGACTTAAAAAGCACTACTAGAGAGAACACAGGTCACTACGTAATTATAAAACTATTTTAAATGTACATGCACCTAAGAATATGGCTTCAAAATATGTGAAGCAAAAATTGACACAACTAAAAAATGTTGTCAAAGCCACCTCCAAAATGGGAGGATTTAACTAACCCCTTTCTCAGCCACCGAAAAGCGAGAGTCAGACATTAACAGATTTGATCTAATTGATATACATAACATTGCAAAATAACAAACGCTATAATTATGAAGAATACATACTCTTCAAGCAGACAAAAAACACTATAAAAGTTGCACACAAATCGTTTCATAAATAAACTCTTTGTAAATTTCAAGTTTGGGGAAATACAGATAACGATTTCTGACCAATTAAGTTAGAATTCAATAAATAAAGATAATGAGGAAACCCCAAAAGTTCAGAAATATGAAAATGCACTTATGAAGAACTTAAGGGAAAAAGGAGTAAATAATAGTAGTTACCAAAGAATAAAAATAAAAACTAAATAACACAAAATATTAAAACATTATGTCATCTGGTTTAAGTGGTACTTAAATAGAAACCCTTAAAAAACAGAAAGCATTAATGTATGTATTAGAAAAGAAGCAAACCTCAAAGTTATTGAGCTGATCACATAAAAGAGGAGGAGGAAGAGGAAAAATAAAAGAAGGAAGAGAAAGATGGTACAGAAAACAGAAGGAGAAACTAAGTAACAGAAAGAAAAAAACTAAGGTAAGATTAGAAATAATAAGATAGAAAAAAAAAAAAAAAAAAAACCCAGGATACAGATTAACAGAAGCAAAAGATGATTTTTTTAAAAAGTCTAGGAAAATAGAAAGTCCTCTGAGGTATGTGTTTTTTAAAATGAGGAGATAAAAATAAATGTTAGAAATGCAAAGGGGAACATAGCTAAAGCTGCAGAGATTAATCTGACAGCATCTATATGTTATTTTAAAAACTTCAGCCCGGGCAGGGTGGCTCACACCTGTAATCCCAGCACTTTGGGAGACGGAGGCAGGTGGATCACGAGGTCAGGAGATCGAGACCATCCTGGCTAACATGGGGAAACCCTGTCTCCACTAAAAATACAAAAAAAAAAATTGGCTGGGCGTGGTGGCGGGTACCTGTAGTCCTAGCAACTCGGGAGGCTGAGGCAGGAGAATGGCGTGAACCTGGGAGGCGGAGCTTGCAGTAAGCCGAGATCGCGCCACTGCACTCCAGCCTGGGTGACAGAGTGAGACTCCATCTCAAAAAAAGAAAAAAAAAAAAAAAAACTTTATAAAATACATTTGAAAACTTAGACGGAAATGACAAATTCTAGAAAATTATAACATCAAAATTGGCTCAAATAGAAATGAAAAACTTGAAATTTTGGACAATTTAAGAAATTAAATCAGTAGTTACTAATTATCGGTAGTAAAATCTTCCACAAAGAAAATGCCAGACCAGTTGGTTTTACAACTGAGTTCCAACAATCATTTAAAAAATGAAGCAAACAAACAATCTACTCCTGTGCAAATTCTCACAGAAAATGAAAAAGAAAAAATTATTTTCTTCATTTTATGTGACTAATATAATCTTGATACCAAACCAGAAAATGGTACTACAATAAAGGAAAAATTATAAGCCAATCTCACTCATGAACACAGTTGCAAACGTGCTAAACAAAATAATGGGTTGCCAAATTGAGCAGGTATAAAAAAGAATGTTTTACAAATCTGAATTATAGCCCAGATATGCAAGACTAGTTTATCATTAGAAAATTCATTAATATAATTAAACACTGATAAATGGATAGAAACCCATGTGGTCATCTCAAGACATACAAATGTTAAAATCATACATGTATACATGAATAAAAGTGTTAGTAAATTGGAAATAAAAAGCAAACTCCCTATTGTAGGAACTAATAGTTACCAAAAAAACCTACATGCTAAAAAAAATTCTTTTTAAGATCAAGAAAAAGTCAAAGATGTCTGCTCTAATTAATTCTCTTCAACATTGCATAAGGTTTGTTAATTAGAGGTACACTGAAATAAAACTAACTAAATAATATAAGCCCTAGAGAGGGGAAAAAACAAAGAAACAAACAATCACTTGTTAACTGAAAGATTACCTATGTAAAATCTCCAAAAAAATGTAAAGATGAATTATAAGAATAAGGGTTTACATCAATGACCGACTGGATAAAGAAAATATGGTACATGCACACCATGGAATACTATGCAGCCATAAAAAGAAAAGAGATTTTGTCCTTTACAGAAACATGGATGGGACTGGACGCCATTATCCTCAGCAAACTAACACAGGAACAGAAAACCAGCGCCACATGTTCTCACTTATAAGTGGGAGCAGAACAATGTGAACATATAGACACAGGGAGGGAAACAACACACACAGGGACCTGTCTGGGGCAGGGGATATGAGGGGAGGAAGAACCACCAGGAAAAGTAGCTATAATGCATGTGGGGCTTAATACCTAGATGACGGATCGATAGGTGTAGCAAAACACCATGGCACACGTTTACCTAGGTAGCAAACCTGCACATCCTGCCCATGTACCCCGTAACTTAAAATAAAATAAATTAAAATAGAATAAAATTTATAGAGTTTAGCTCAGTAAACTTGCTTGATAAAAAATTAATAAAGGACAACGCACTCTATACACAGTAACAGTTCTAAAATATAACATTTATATAAATAGCAGCAAAAATACCTAAATTATATATAATAAATAAACTATAAGCATGTTGTCTAGAAAATTATAAAATTTTGTTGAAAGATAAGAAATGAAGTAAAATTTTCTTTGAAGAATATCTGAATACATGAAGGAATACCATGTTTATGAATACAAAGATTCAATGTCATCCAGATTCTGAATCTCCTAAGAGTGATCTATAAATTCTATGCAATTCCAAACCATCCTAACAGTTTTCCTAAGGAACTTGGTAAGTTGATTTTAAAATTTGTATGAAATATAAATGGGCCAAGAGTATTTTAAATATCTGAAAAAAATATTGTATGAAACTTATCTTAAAATATACTAAGATTTAGCAAAAATGTATAATAAGTAGCTTAGTGTGGCACTGGCATAGGCCTACATAAATAGATCAATGGACTTAATAGAGACCCCAGAATAATACCATGCATATATGCAAACTCAATATACAAAAGAGGTGGCATTACAGTCAGTAAAGAGGCACTTTTCAGTAAATAGTGCTGGGAAAATTGATTTATATATTTTTTAGTGAAAATAGATGCCCACCTCACTGAAAAT
The DNA here is from genome assembly GCF_047675955.1 of Chlorocebus sabaeus. Lineage (NCBI taxonomy): Eukaryota > Metazoa > Chordata > Mammalia > Primates > Cercopithecidae > Chlorocebus > Chlorocebus sabaeus. Next base: position 28,271,287 of record NC_132930.1, read on the forward strand.
AGATGCCCACCTCACTACATGTATGCACAATAAACAGGTGGATTAAATAGGAAAACTCTGAAATGTTTAGAAGACAACATAGAATATTTTTGTAACCTCAGGTTAGAGAATAAGATCTTTAAAAGACTCAAAGATCTTAGACCTAAAGGGGGAGAACTCAGAAATTCAACTACATTAAGAAATAGTATTTACAAAAAGAAATCATTAAGGAAATTAAAATGCAAGGCACAAAGTAAGAGGATATATTTGCTCCATTTATGACTAATAATAAATTTTTATCTAGAACACATAAAGAACTCCTAAAAATCAATACAAAAGACCTGAATGTCTTCTCCCTGCCGAGATGTAGTAACAGGGTCTAGATTTACTCCTTCACCTAAAACAACTGAAAACCAAACAAAATATAGGACACAGTGAAATTTAAGACATTTGACCTCAGACAACAAAGAACGGTGATTATCCACAGCCAGGGAACAAATGAGCCCTACAATGCTCCATCGTGTTACCTTGTGAAGTTTCCAGGACACAGCGCAGAGAGGAGAAACCCAGAGTCTGACAGACTTCTTCAGTTGAAGAGACAGAGCTGAGGACCCAGGGAGACCTAGATGTCTAGAATTCTCAGGGCACAGCACCAAAGAGGAAAGAGTTCCAAAGAGAGAGAACAAAAACCGTAGAAGTTCGCACCTGAGCATGCAGAATACTGATCCAGGCACATGTGTGAAGAAACCATCTGGGTTTGATGGAAAAATCACCAAAAGGATTAGAGGTGGCAGTACTCAGAACTCACATAAGAGTAATGCCCTAACAATCCTAAATGTTTATCCACAAAATAACAGAGTTTCAACATACACGCATCAAAAACTTACAGAACTGCCAGAAATCCACAATTATATTTGAACATTTCCGTTAAAAAGGCCAACGAGACTACAGAAAAGTGGATAAAAGGTGTGAAGAGTTTCTTCACAGAAGGGAAAACACATGGCTAGTAAACATTTCTTTAAAAAGGTAAGAGAGTGTTAAAAATTTGGAAAATGCAAATGAAAGCCACAATGAGATACCATTCTACACCCACACAGTTGGCACACATTTAAACGTTGGGCAGTATCCAGCGTAGGAGAGGTTGTTGCTCAGCAGGAATGTGTATATGGTGCTGGTGGGAGAACAGTATGGAAACATCTACTAAAATTGAAGAAGCACATATACCAAAACCAGTAATTCACATACCATTGTGTACCCTGTTTCTACAATGGACCAGGAGACATGTATATCCATGATGGCAACAGTCAGGGGAAAAAAAGAAAAAGAAGAAAAAAAGAAAATCATTGAAAACAACCCAAATTTCCTTTGTTGGGATGATAAATCAATAAACTATAGCATATTTCTATAACTAAATACTGTACAGGAGTAAGACTGAACTACTTCTCATACAGATCAATGTACATACATCTCCCAAATATGATATTGAGAGGGAAAAAGTGAGTTGCAAAAAATACACATAATGCATTGCCATTTACATAGTCTCCCAAAACATGTAAAATTAAATAATAACTTATCAAACTATACATTCTCATGTAGCAAGACCATATAAGCAAAAAATTGATAAATGCAAAATTCACTTTCATGGATACCACTGGACAGAGGGCTAGAGAGACAATATTGGAGGAAGTACTGGAAATGTGGTGAGCATGTGAATATCATTTTTAATACTATATACAGACATCATAAATATTATCTATTGTGTATCTAACAAAATCAATTTTATAATTTCATTGTTCAAGTAAAGGCCAGCACTAGTTTTCTGTCAACGCCACACCAACAGCTTACTTCAACCATCCCATTGTTTCCCTCACTCTAACCCTTCAAAAATGCACTATGATTGTTCCAAGTAAATATAAAGGGAAAGCAAGGCATGTAAATATTGAGTTGATTTCCCATGATCACATAGCTGATAACCGAACAGCAAAACGTGATACCCTTAGAGTCTTCCCCTTATCAACACCAACAGCTTAACCTCCTTGAAGACTATTACTAATACTTACAACTTAGGTGAGGTCTCATTAAGGGTTTCACAATCTAGTTGATATTCTACAAAGATATTCTTAGACTACATTGAGAGTTGTATTAAAACCTGTTCAAAAAAAAAAAACACCGTGGGAAAATTAATGAACAGGCACTCAATAATTAATTCTGTTGTTGGGAGTCAGGTATCCTCGCCAAAGAGAAAACATTTTAAGCCAGGGTGTTCAAAGATGAGTAAGAGTTCTCATCCGGGGGAAAGCAAGTGCATAATTCAGTGGCTGTACTAGGGTGATTGGAGAAAGAAGTCACAGAGATCCAAACCAGACCAGTTAGCTATATTGCAAAATGTTCGGCAAGAAATGATAAGATCCTGTGTTTTATTTTTAGTAATTTGGAAGAAAATAAAATGGTGTTTGAAATTCTCATCCTATTAGAACATAGAAGGGATTTCCACAAAAATGTAAAATACTGATATTTTATCAAATATCAAAGAGTTCCCAGGCTGCAAAGGATTATGAAAGGAGCATAGGCTCTGGAGGCAGGTGTAAGTAAGTTTATGTCTTGTCTCTACCCCTTATTATTTACATGACTTCTATGTGTGTAAAATAGGAAGATACTATCTACTTCACAGGGTTCTAGTAGCCAAAGCAAAAATGCTTAGTAGTGTACATGGCTGATATTTAATAATGGGTGCTCAACAAGTATTAGTTCTTTTCTCCTCCCTTAGGCTCAATGCAAATGACCGGTTGTTGTTTGTTTCTTTCTTCTCTTTGTGGTATCCCTATTGATGCCAGAATGCACACATAGAAACCACTCTAACTGTTAATATTTGCATACTTGCCTGTGGTTAAGAGTCAATGTCTTGGCTTACATAACTTGACTTGTAGGGCCCTCAGCTTCCTGATTTAGAAAACATCATTACAAATGGTATCATATCACTTTAACAATTGCCATGACTATGCCTTTGGGAGGTCACAGACCTAACAGACCCCTGCACAAAGGAAATCATGTCAAGTAAGAAATAAATAACTAAGGGAAACGGGGTACATGTGTATGTGTATCTGTCTGTTTATTCTTCCTTCCAAACCCCAAAATGACATCACCACATGGCCTCCTTTTGGCAGCATTTCTGACTCCCCACCATCATCACATCCTCCTCTGAACACCCACTCTGCAAATAGCACATAGGGCTAGAGTCTTTTTTTTTTTTTTTTTTTTTTAGATGGAATCTCACTCTTTCACCCAGGCTGGAATGCAGTGGCACGATCTCGGTTCACTGCAACCTCTGCCTCCCAGGTTGAAGCAATTCTCCTGCCTCAGTCTCCTGAGTAGCTGGGATTACAGGCACACGCCACCACACCCGGGTAATTTTTGTATTTTTGGTAGAGACGGGGTTTCACCATGTTGGTCAGGCTGTTCTCAAATTCCTGACCTCATGATCCACCTGCCTTGGCCTCCCAAAGTTCTGGGATTACAGGCGTGAGCCAACGCGCCTGGCCAAGTCATTTTAAAACCATTTTTCTTTGGCCTCCTTTGAGCTCTGTCAAGGCAAGGTCCAAGTTTTACTGACCTGTCTGTGTCCCTCCAGTAGTAAGAATCATGTATTAAAATAGTGTATGCTCAGTAAAATGTTTTTTGTATGGTGTGCTTCACATAAAATAGGAATATTGGTGTTTACTGTCTCATTGCTTCACAGACACGTGCAGAAGTTATCTTCACCGTGCTTGTAAGTAATTGAAAATTCTTTATTTGAAAGGTAAAATGTGACTACAAGTTCAAGTAAATGCACGTATAAGTTGTGAGCTGGTGTTCTTTCAGAAGAAACTTTTGTTTATTTTTACAATTAACATTCATTAAGTGTATTATGCGTAAGTACGATATGGAAAGCTTTGAGGCTGTGGTAAGCAAAGATGCCTTTATCTAGAAGCAGTACTCTGTGCCCTAAACTAATCCTGACCCAACAAGAGCCTCTGAAGTCACAAGGGAAACCACCACACCATACGGAAACACATTTTATTATTATTATTATTTTTATATCACAGGAGGATGGAAGTTTCCAGAAGGATTCCTCCAAGGAAAGAAAAAGAAACTGAGAAAGTATCTGAGGTGTTTGAGTAAATCAACACACAATTTACATTTCTGGCAGACAGTGGGGAAAAAAGTTAAGAAAAGGATCAAATAAAAGAAAAACAACAACAAAATCAAAGGCAATTATTAACTCAGACCAAACAAAAACTCTACTGAAAAAAATTAGTCTTAGGACATTAGTGGCTCAGTTGTGCACAATATTTACATTAAAAATGATGTAAGAACTGAGTCACCATTTAAACAAAATTTGTTAAATAACCAAATTAGAAAAATGGAGAAGGGAAAGTTTACTTTGTATAATGTTGTATTCAGACTAAAAAAAGAAAAAATTCATCGTATATAATAGGAAGTCAGTATGTCATGTTTTCAACTAGAAAAATCAAATAACTATGCATGTATTTACATAGAAGCAAATACAATTAAAAGTGTTGGCATTCAAGAGCATAAGAAGTAGAGTGATAAAAAAGATTATTCTTTGCTATTGGGTGGTATGACTCTCAATGTTCTACTCCAGTTTTTAAACCGTGCACATATATTACAGAGACAAAACTAAACATTCAGTTAGAAAAATAAAGAGAACCACAAGAGAAGAGGACTCATAGACTTTTAGATCCCAAAGTAGTGGGCACCTATTTGCAGATCAGAATAGTATGACATCCCTTGGAGCCATGTGGAAAGGAACAAGTGTTATTTGGTTGTCCCAGTGACTGGGATGCTACTGTTATTTAGGGGCACAGCCAATAATAAGGTGGAGAGCAGCCAACACAAACAAGAAATGGCCATGTTGAATGTCAATAGCACCTCTCCTAGGAAACACTGCACTAGATGGGAAAAAGAGTAAAGCAAAACATAATGATGGGGGAAAAGGCAGAAGAGGAGAAAGAAAATACAAAAGGAAACTATAGCATTAGAAAATATGCCATAATAATATGGCCAAAAGAAGTTGAAACATATTGGTAAGCACAAAAATTACCAATTCATTAAATATTCCTTTTTGAACATAGGTAAGGGTTAAGAGAAAAAAATATTTACCATGCAAATTTTTTTAAAGTACATTTAGCAATATTGATAATATTTTAAATTAACACAATTAGAAAGCATTAAATTGAATGAATAGTAATATTTTCATATTAAAAGTTACAATGTACTAAAACTGTATGGTAATAACTTTTATGCATCTAACAATTGAGTTTTGAAATCTACAGGTCAAAACCTCCCTAGATGCAGGAATATGTTGAAAACTCCACTAACACAATGAGAGACTCAGAAATTGACAAGAAGAAAGAGAATTTGATTAAAATAGTTTGTAAAGTTATTCTCTATGGTATACACATACATGTATGTATGTCTATGTATATTTATATGTGTATGTATGCGTATACTTACACTTACAAATGATATACCCGCACGTATGAAAGAATGAGAGAGGAATTCATACTCAACAACAATAAAATTATTTTCAAACACCCATATATAATTCATACAGGCTACACACACATGTGTATATATGTCTATGTATATTTATATGTGTATATATGCATATACACATATACAAATGACACACACACATATGAAAGAATGAGAGAGACAGAAATCCATACTCAACAACAACAAAATTAATTGTAAAATTGTATGGTACACACATATGTGTATATATGTCTATGTATGTTTATATGTGTATGTATGTGTATACACACATACAAATGATACATACATATGAAAGAATGAGACAGGCAGAAATTCATACTCAACAATAACAATAAAATTACTTTCAAACACCCATATATAATTCATACAGACCACATTATCTGACAACCAATCAGAAAAGAGGGAACAAAAGAAGAGAAGGAAGGAGAAACAAAAGAAAAGTAGGAAGAAGGAGAGAAGGGAGAGAGGGAGGAAAGGAGAAAGGAGGAAGAAAGATTAACAAAGAAATAAGTCTACGTAATCCCAGCACTTTAGGAGGCCGAGGCGGGCAGATCACGAGGTCAGGAGATCGAGATCATCCTGGCTAACACGGTGAAACCCGTCTCTCCTAAAAACACACGCAAAAAAATTAGCCGGGTGAGGTGGCGGGTGCCTGTAGTCCCAGCTACTCAGGAGGCTGAGGCAGGAGAATGGCGTGAACCCGGGAGGCGGAGCTTGCAGTGAGCCGAGATCACACCACTACACTCCAGCGTGGGCCACAGAGTAAGACTCTGTCCCAAAAAATAAAAAAATAAAAAATAAATAAACATACCACCTTCTCCAATCTATGTGCTTGGAATTTTTTAAAATTCTAACTAAATCTTAGATTAAGCAGGAAATAAAAGCAGAGTAATTTTAAGGGAAAAAAATGTGTTACTAACGTTACTTTAAGAAAAGAAACATCTTTAATGCAGCCAAATGCTTTAAAATGGACTTTCCCAAATTGGAGAGTTTACTGTCCAGATTTTCAGAAATTTCTACCTTAGAAAATAGATAAGAGTTTGATTAGGCGTATTGTGCCTGTGCGGTCATCTCTTTCACAAAGATACAGTGAACCCTAAAATCAACTCAGCATTTCAAGAATCTTTACACCAGGAATGGTCCTAGACAAATGAAAGGACTCAAGATTTCTCTGCTAAGAAATAAAGCTCCCCCGTCCTCCTAAGACCAGTAACTCTAGGACTTGAGAAGTAAATTACATTCCCAGGATAAAAGACTCAAGCTTAGTCATACTTGCTTTTACCTCACTGTGGAACTTAACATATGGAAGGAGCTGGAATTCAGTTTTGTCACTAAGTTTAATTATTTATTCAAAGTATGGGTGACTGGGTGACTGTCTGTGAAATTAGACAACTTACATAGTTACTTCATGAGATACAAGTGTCCAAACTCATCTTAAATATTTTGAGTATTGACTTGATGGACTAACTATTCATTTAAAATTGGCCTTTGCCTGTTCTGCCTACCAGGACATTCCCTCCCACCACCCTCACTAACACACACACACACACACACACACACACACACACACATCATATTCCCTCTGTAGACATAGCTACAACCTGTTTGTTTTTAAAAAGGATCACTAAAACTGACCAAACTGAAATAAATATTTATTAATTTAAAGCATTATCTAAATAACTGGTTTCCTGACATTAAAAGAAGTATAGACTAGATGACTGAATGACTTTACTCTCTTTCTCTCTCTCTTCCTCTCTCTCTCTCTTCCTCTTTCTTTCCTCCATTTTATTCACTTAAGTGCTTAACAGTATTTAAGCGAGACTCTGAAATGAGATTTTGAAAACTGAGTTGAGATAAATCAAAACAACTCTAAGATGAATAATACTAAGGAATACTAAATACATAAATTAGAAGCATAGATATAACTAGTACAATATACAAGTAACCAATGACAAAATAGAATGTCAACTACAGCACCAAGATAACAATTAGTGTTCTGGGTGCTGGTCTAAGTTGCAAACACAAATGCATTTTCCCCAAACAGGGGTCACAACACCTGACTCTCTCACCCACATCAGGGGTGGAGATTAATAACGATTTTCCAGAGGTATTTTCTTTGAACAGAATTGTCCATGTAATGTGAGTTTCATGCCTCAAAGAAATTGGGAGGATGATTACTTTCCTTTCACTTCAACCTAAAAGAGGACACTTGCTATGGATGGAATAGTGTTCCTCCAAAATTCATATGTTGAATTTCTAACCCACAATACCTTAGAATATGACTATATTTGGAGATAAGGCTTTTAGAGAGGGAACTAAATTAAAAGGAGACCACTAGGATGGGGCCCTAATCAAATATGAGTGGTATACTTATAAGAAGAGGAAGAGATAGCAGAATGCAGGCATTGAACAAAGGCCATGTGAGGACAGCGAGAAGGTGGACGTCTGCCAGCCACAGAGGCAGGCCTTCTGAGAAAACAAGCCTTACTTGTTTAGTATTCCTTACTATTATTCATCTTAGAGTTGTTTTGATTTATCTCAACTCCGTTTTCAAAATCTCATTTCAGAGTCTCGCTTAAATACTATTAAGTACTTAAGTGAATAAAATGGAGGAAAGAAAGAGGAAGAGAGAGAGAGAAGAAGAGAGAGAGAAAGAGAGTAAAGTCATTCAGTCATCTAGTCTATACTTCTTTTAATGTCAGGAAACCAGTTATTTAGATAATGCTTTAAATTAATAAATATTTATTTCAGTTTGGTCAAGCACCATGGTCTTGGACTTTCAGCCTCCAGAACTGTAAGAAAATTTCAGTTGCTTAAGATTCCCAGTTCGTGGTATCTCGCTAGAGCAGCCCTAGAAGACTAATTCAGCACTCAAATGAACTACTCAAAGGTCATGGTATGTGTTCCCTTCAGTTAAAGGAATATGATGAAATGGAGTCTTAACTTCTACTAAATGAATCAAGAACCCAAGAAGAGAGCAAGAGGAAAGAAACAAAGAAGAGGAAAGGAAGAAGAAGCAAAGGAAAACTGAAGCTGGGTGAGGATCCTCCTGCAGTCCTAGACACTGAGAAAAGGATGCACTTGTTTCCCCGGACAAGACACAGGACAGGTGAGGGAGGAAGCACAGTGATGCCTTAGCACCTCTCCAAGGAGGCCTGCAAAGGCAAACAGAGTTCGTATTCATGTATTAATGCTGCTGTAAAAAATCACTACACACTTGGTGACTACAGACAATTCAAATGCATTCTTTCACAGCTGTAGAGCCCAGAAGTCTGAAATCAGGATATTGGCGGGGTTGGATCCTTCTGCAGTCACTGAAGTAAGAATTTATCCCATGCCTCTATTCCATCTGCTGCTGCACTTCTTGGCATTTCTTGGCTGCTTGATGCGTCACTCCATTCTCTGCTGCTGTCTTCTGATGTCCTTCCCCCTTGTGTCTCTGTGTCTTCTTTTTTTCTTTGTCTCATAAGGGACACTTACTGAATTTAGGGCTCCTTCTAAATCTAGGGTAATTTCATCTCGAGATCTTCATCTTAATTATATCTGCAAAAATCCTATTTCCAAAGAAGGACACGTTCATGGAGACCAAGGGTTAAGACAGATATATCTTGTAGGGGTCGCTGTTCAAACCACCACAGACCTCAACAAACGGAAGCTAGGGTAAATGGCTAGATGCCCACAGGACAGAGAAAGTGAATGAACTAAAGAACATAGCGTTACCTGCATCTAAGATACTAGAGTACTTCTCAGCAGTGGGCCACACAAATGTCTGTAAGAAAAAGAATCAACTCTAGTCGCGCATGGTGGCTCACACCTGTAATCCCAGCACTTTGGGAGCCCGAGGCGGACAGATCACTTGAGGTCTGGAGTTGAAGACCAGCCTGGCCAACATGCAGAAACCCCGTCTCTACTAAAAATATAAAATTAGCCAGGCTGTTGGTACATGCCTGTAGTCCCAGTTACTCAGGAGGCTGAGGCAGTAGAATCGCTTGAACCCAGGAGGCAGAGGTTACAGTGAGCCAAGATCACACCATTGCACTCCAGCCTGGGCAAAAAGAGCAAAACTCCATCTCAAAAAAAAAAAAAAAAAAGAAGAAGAAGAAAGAAAGAAAGAAAAGAAAAAGAATCAACTCTAAATATCTACCAAAATCAGAGCGTGTAATGCCACCTTAAGAACTTTCCATTTTGTTACCTCTCTGGCAACTAGGTCAGAAACCATGGTAAACAGGCAGAAATAAGAGGGGGCAGAGAAAGAACCACGGCCTCGCTCCCTCTTCCAATAGAGCTAAGAAAGACTTAATTCTAAATTCAATTTGGAATTTTAACTACTTCATAGTCAGACTATTCTAAGCATCAAAATGAGATGGTATTTTGCAACTTAAAGTGTCCATATGCATCAGCCAAGGTCCCAGCAGGAAACAGACAGCACTCAGACTGGGTCATTGAGGAAAGCTTAAAAAAACGCTGTTTACGATGGTGTGAGCAGGGTTCAAGGGAAGCAACAAGGGATGGTGCAGTACCTCAGGGCTTGCAACAGCGGAAGTCATTGCTGCCCATGAAGGGGCCGGGGTAGAATTGATTTCCAAAACCTGCAGAGAGTAGCAGTTTGCCAAAGGCTGCCCACCAGGAGAGGAGGCCTTAGTTGGAGGGACACAGTCAACCCACTGCAGTCCAGCAGGAAGGAAACCAGCAGGATAAGACTTTGGTTTCTTTCTCCTCCCATTTACCTTCCTATCTCTTGCTAATGTTTCCCATTGATGAAGTCCAAGTGGAAGACAAAGGGCGATGGAACCCATTGATGCTAACCCACATGAGTTGGCCCAGAGCAAGGAAAAGTAGAGAATGGATATGGATAGGCAAATAGAATATATCCAGTACAAAATAAAATTTAACATGACCAGAGAAATAGAACCTACCTCCGTTTTCTTCTAAATGGAAGGGAAGAGTTATCCCCACAAACAAGTGTAAAGGGATATTGGGAAACAGAAACAAAGTTCCTTTTATAAATGTTTCCTAAAAGTCTCATTTGTTGACTGAACTGGTATAATACATAACAGAATGTGATTATAATTTGACTACTGACCTGGTAATTTAGAGAAGTGATAAATTCTTACAGGAATATATCCGTCTTGGTTCTGGGACTTGTTCTTCTGGGCTCCAGCCTTGCACTGGTGTTTATTTTTTTACGATCTTTTGCTACAAAGACTTCTCAAACTCCCTCTTCATTTATTTTCGTTCTGTTTGAGACAGGCGGCTTTGTCATAGCTGCCTTTGCCTCTGCTATTCTACAGCAATTATTCTTTTATCTTTCAATTAAGCCTCTTTGCATTCAGTCTTTTATGCATTGAATCATGTTATCTAGTGAAAGACACTTTGCTCTGTCTTTGCAACAAAACCTCGACTCTTCTTTCCATCCATCAGAGCATTGCTTCGCTCTATGTTGGTTTCAGCTTCTGATTGTCACTGGTAATCTGAGCTCCATTTGGAAGGATGGAATGGTATAATAGAAAAAAAACATCATGATAGTAATAGTAGCTATCATTTATTGAGCCCTTATAATGGGGTAAGCACTTTGCTAAGCACTTTACATGCTTCATAACTACTCATGTTCCCTCCCTTCCATTTAAATAGAAGGAATCTGAAATTTCCTTGAGTTCAAGGATTTAGAGAAGATCATAGATCTAACAGTTGGCAGAACTAAAATTGTAAGTCAGATGTGACTGAAGAAAGTCTGTGCTCTCCAGCCTTTCAATCAATATTTTCTATACATTAATTTACCTCCGTAGCTTACTATCTCTGTGACCTTAGGAAATTCACTCAACCTTTCTGCGCCTCAGCCTCCTCATATGTAAAATGAGAATGAGAATAACACCTGGTCTTCCTGTTTGGCAAAGTTATTGAGAAAATTTATTGAATTTAAAACTGACTTGCTGGGAGGCAGTATATAAATGTTATTGTTAATTAACAGTTTTTATATGTACTACACTAGGCCATATTTGCTCATCGGCTTCCTCCCCTTAGAATAGATCTCAGAGTAACTAGTCCTTGAGGGAACCCACCCTTATCTCTCTAGCCTACCAAAGACTGCAGTCCTGTTTTCTTTTGCTAGACTAGCTGGTGGCCTGGGTGCAATGCCTCGCCAGCCCAGTGATCTCTCAGACCCATGGGTGTGCCCACTGAATCTTGTCCATATGTTTCTGTGTTTCTTCTGATGCGTGTAGTCTGTCATGGCTCTGAGCTCTAAGAACCTTGAGAAGGACATTCATCCTGTTCCAGAGCTTTTGGACAGGAGAGAATGGCTCCTGTATAAAAATGTACTGCAAAATCTGTCCCCAAGGGCAGCAAGTATTTTTCTCAGTAGACATCTTTTTCTGTTTCTCTTTTTTAAAAAAAATAAAATTGTCTTATTACATAACTGTAGGACAAGAGTTCAAACATTAATGTTTAAAATGCAAAAGGTGCCCTACATTCAAACCTCTGTTGCCCAGAAAAAGCACCCTTTGCAACACTTAAATCCTTTAACTCTTTCATCCCTCTGCTATACGACCATTACAAAGTTCTATTGATCTGTAACTTCTTGGTGACGTCATCTGAAACATAAAATACCCCAAGAAATCTCAACTCCTAGGAATCCACCTGGCTTGATTCTAAAAGCACAAGAATTCAAGAATTTTATAAGCACTAACTCAATTTTCACTATTTTCTGATCATTCACAAGTCAAAGATTTTCTTTGTACAAACAATTAAGCATAAAAATTGACTCCCCGAATCTATTCTACGAATTAGGCATGGTAGATTGATTCTGTTTGTCAGTTAGATATGAACATCTTATTTAAAATAATTCCATTTTGACATATGTTTTCTAGAATACACATGTAAATTTTACAATCATGGAAATGGGCTAATTCTGTCCTCTTTTGACTAATGAATATCACAGGCATTAGGAGCAATTGTATCTTTTATCATTTCAACTAATATTTATGAAGCACTACAGTGCTGCAGATACTGAGGCATAATTCTGAGGTTTAAATCCTAGTTTCTATTTCTCAAGAGAAGAAAGAAGGGCTGGGAGCAGGTAGATTGGAAAAACTGTACATGAAGAGATATGGATTATACCCTGATATTAGCACCTGAAAAAATTATTCTAAACCCATCAACTAATGAGGCAAGAATTCCTGACTTGCCTAAGCAGGAATGTAGGTTTGTGGAGTTTTTTCTGTAATTCCAAAAACATTTTTACATCTTCCACTTACTAATTCACCCTGGACAACTTTACTTCTTTGAGTCTGTGTCCTCCTCTATAAAAAGAGAATAATTATCTCCACCTTGCAAGGTTTTTGTAAGGACGTGTGTGCAATGTCCAGCATAGTGACTGGCAAGTAAGAGTTGCTTTTTATTAAGGGCAGCTATTGTTGTTATTATTATTCTCATCATTACCATGATGGCGAGCTTTTTCTACATGCGATTTTTATGTTTTCAAATACCTCATTAAACTTGCAGTATATTTCGAGCCATGTGATAGATTCAAATGCATTTAATGACAGGCTATGTCACAAGGCAACTCTGGTATAGTTTTTGTCTTTTAGAAGAATGCTGTTCAGAATCAATGTATCATAGAAATTAAAGCCCAACTTGAGGCATTATTGTGTCATAGTCCATTGCTTGAGAACAGAGCCATCCATTCTCCACCGACAGGTCTGCGCTTGATACAGACGGGTTGCACTAGATTTGTATGTGCTATAAGTTTTGTTATACTTGAAATGGTTAATTAGAAGAGGTAGGGGAATCTGAAATGTCACAGCAAGTTCCTCTTGGCCCACTGTCACGTTTCATGAATTCTTTTGCTGAACCCATTTGGATTAAGCAGTGACCCAATCCAAACAAATTGCTTTTGTGCCTCTTCTCTCCTATACCTATTTATGTTCCAATACATCTGCATGGTGTGGCTCAGTAAGATCCATTAAGTCCTCGGGCAGTGTTTACGGCTAATTTTTTTCTTCTTTGAGGCTCTGATCTCTCACAATAATGTGATAGGAAACTACTGTGCAAGAGTAAGTAAAACACTTTTTTAGAAGAAAGGGAAAGAAGAAGTATAACATATGCAATTTCGAACTGGGAATTCTCAGAGCAACCTTGTGGATGAGAGACAATCATTTCTTGTAGATTTTAGGTAAAGATATAATTTACCTTTATTTGCAGACACAAAACTCTGAGAAAACATTACTTGCCATCAATGCCTCTGGCTTTAAAAATATTTATGAGGTTGAAATAGTTACCTGGAGGCAGACATTTCATTTCAATGTCATAGGTCAGGCGCATTGGCTAACACCCCAGATGATATTGATGTACCTTCAAATTTTAAAATAATATTTATACCATTTATTTATTTATTCATATATAGAGCACCCATCCTGAAGTATCTGGGACACTGAACAAGGTTTACATAAATCTGACTGTTTTTTCCTCTGGGCCATTTGGCTCAGTCTGGTAGACGATAAATATTCAATAATACTTTACAATGACAAAGCATCTTTTATGCAAACATCTCTAAGCACATTATTCACTAATATTGCAATCTCCTTTTTAACCTCCTAGTAAAGTCATGGAAACTAATTGACTTTCTTCAAGGTCCTAGCACAAATTGTTTATTTAGTAGATTAGAGTCCAGGTGTCCCGATTCCAGTTATAACTAAAGAGAGAAACAAACAAATAAACACATTTTTTAGGTGCTTAAGCTGATGACCTACACTAAATATTTCTAAATTGACTCTATTAGGCAAGACGTCTTCCTTAAAGATGTTAAATGTTGTGATGCATCCAACTGAATTTTATAACTTTTGTTCTCATTTGCCTAAGGCCAGTTACCATTTTCAGAGTCCCAAGAATGACCTAGTTTAATTGAATCCTGTTTCAAACACTTAAACTTTCACACTCTAATCAAATTGGGTTTCTAAATAGAAATTAAAGTTGGAACAAGAAAATAAAACTTTTCGTGGAAAGGTGCTGTTGACGTAAGAGCAGAGTTATACCAGAATGTTCATGCAAATGAGAAAGCTGAACAGTTACTGTGAGATTTGGGCAAGTCTCAACGAGTTAATGCTACCCAAGCAAAAGGAAATATTTTTAATTATTTATTTTATTTCTTCCCTCAAATATTAAATAATGCAGGTTAAATATAGATAATTAATAAAATATCAAAAATTTGGATATTTTTAAATCACCCACAATTTTGTCTGTAACACCTATAGAAACACACTACACAAACCTACCTCCAAGCTCAAGGAGCATAACTGACTGAGCCCCCAGCCACTGAGCGTTGAAACTTCTCACAGCATTTCTACTGTCACCATAGTTCCCCAGGCTGAACTCAGTCAATGCTGAGCATGGCAAAGCTAAGAAAGTAGGCTTGTTCCTGGAGGATGTACGACTCTTCTGACAGGTGACTTTGGATGAAGGACTCTCCAAAGATCCTGATGAACTTCCCATTGAATTGCACTGTAGTCTAAATGGTTCACCCCAACTCCCTTTCTTCCTTTACTCTCTCCTTCACTTGTCAGACATACATGATAGCCTTTCCTGGCTCCCTCCCCATTTTCTCTCATGGCCATTTTCCTGAATAAATGTCTTGCACGTTCAATATCATCTTGGTATCTATTTCTCAGAGGATCCAAACTAACATACCACCTGATGGCAATAATGATGAAGATGATGAGAAGGATGATGATGATGGTAATAACGGTGGTGGTAATAGTGGTGATAAAAATTATAATGATTTGTTGAAGTCCTGTTTTTAAGCCAAGCCCTGTGTTAAGAGATTGCCTAAATTATTTCATGCTGCACTGCCAATTAACTGCAATAAACTTCCAATAGGTGTTATTCACCTGAGAAAAGCCCTAAACAAGAACAAGACCACATTACTTTTGAATATAAGCAGTCAAATTTGAAATTTGGGTTTTCTTGTTTGAAATTTTGGTTTTCAATAGAGTGTAGAATCACTGGTACTAAAACCACCACTTTATATTACCTCTCTGTATTAGTATTTTGCAGTGTAATCATCCGGTCATTTTTCTCGACAGTTATTCTATAATTATAGTTAACTCAAAATGACAGAAGTAATAAGTAAAGCCTATTTTGCAAGAAATTGAACTGTGATCTTATTTTGGGTTTTTTCAATGTTTTTTTCCTTAGGTTGGGGGGAAATCTTTGCTTCTTGGTTACATGGGTATTACACACATGATGGTGGGAGTTGAGCTTCTAGTGTACCCATCACCCAAATATTGAAGATTGTACCCAGTAGGTGATTTTTTAACCCTTATCCCACCCCACCTCCCAGAAATTGAATTTTTACTTGAAGCTTTTGGTTCTTCTAAAATTTGCAGTTATCAACTTCACTTTGATTATATAGACCTAATGCAATCATTCAAATACTATTAGTAAACTTATTCTAATAAAGTATTTTCAGATTTGTATCACATATATCAAGAGCCACTATATCAACTCTGTATAGTTTGGAGGAATTTTTCCAGACCATTAAAACAGACAAAGGTCAAGCAAATAAGCCAAGGCCAAGCAACTTAGACAATTGAGATCATTAAAACATCTAAAATAACAATGCCTAGCCTCCAGTTTTAGAATTTATTGACACTATTAAATAGACCACTTAATAATAAACCAATGGGCTTTTTCAAAATGAAACAATTGGTACAATGAAATGCACTTAAAAAGATTTACATCCCATAGCATATTTCTAAGAAGGAACATTGGCTTGGAACTTGTAGCAGCTTATTAAATTAGAATAGAACTCTCTGGTGGCAGCAATGCCATTTAGGATAATTTGAGGTTCCTTTGACTCAAAAATAAATTGACTTTCCTGAAGGTACCTCGGGAATTATTGGATTGGTCTTTAGTCCTGGCAGGTTTCTTCTGCTGTATCAACATGGCTCCCTGAATGCAGTTTTCTGAAATTTTCATGCTAAACACTGATAAAGGTAGCTACATATGTTTGCTGCTGTGTGTCTATTGGCAGCATAAAGAAGGGTTCCATCAGCAATGATCAAGAAGACCTAATTAGATTTGCTTGAAAACCTGGTCTTACTATGTCAAAACACATTTAAAAACCACCAGACTAGAAACCTTCTAAAGTTATTTCTAGTCATTCGAAGGTTCTGTAAGAATGTCAGTTCTATGTGGGTTTCCCATGAGACTTTTCAATTCTTCTACAGAACTTAATCTAGGCATTGCAACCTTGCTCATCTTTGCTTCTCTTCTTGTTTCCCTCTAACACCCTCTTTCAAGCATTATCTTTCATTATGACTTTCACCATCAGCGTGGTTGTCTACCAGAAAATCCAACCTGAAATGGAGACAGAAATTTTCAGTTGCCTCCCAGACAATTTTCTATAAATACCTTAAGGAATCTGAAATCCAAACTGAAGTAGTTAAATTTCTACCACACAACCTCCAAGTCTGCTCCTTCTCTAGTGTGTTTTACTTCTCTTCATGGCATCCTCAGTCAGCCAGTTACCTAAACCATAATCACAAAAGTCACCTAAGTCTTCCTCCTATTTCTTTTACGCCCTAAATTGCATTCATGAACATATCCTTTTGATTTTCCCTCAATGTTTCTTTACTCTTTTTTTCTCCATTCTGTTCCTGCCACCCAAATTCAGGTCTTCATCATCATCTGCCTCATCCATGGCAATCACCTGACAACTTTTCCCAAGCTCCATATCTCCTTTCTGTTTATTCTCCACACTGCCACCAAAACTCTTTCAAATATACAGACCTGACTGTATGATACCCTTTGACTAAGTATATTTTATGGTTGTCAGATAGCTAATGCACATGATACTAACACTAATTCCTTAGCCTAGTACTTTGTGTGCATCACAACATAAAGCTTCAGGTTCTGCCATTAACCCTGTCATCAGAAAACACAGCCTATGGCAGGCTTTATCAAAGCATGAGCAATCTACAAAGCAATCATATAGGCACTTACAAAAAATATAAATTCCTGGCCCTCATCTGTGAATACTATTGTTGTAGTCTCATATGAGGCCCCCAAATCTACATTTTAACTAGAACTAGAACTCCAAGTGGTTCTAATACATCCTAAAGTATTAGAATTCTAACCCATGTACCTACTTAACTGTACGTGACTACATCACTCCAAAAATACAATAGAAATATTCATACTTGTATGTCTCATGTCAAAAAATTTTTTCTGCTGATATGCCCTTTCTTGTGTCTTTTCCTGAAAACAAAACAAAATAAAACAGAAAACATGTCTTCATAAAACCCAACTTAGATACCCCAAGTAATCTCGCATACTTTATTTATTTATTTATTTATTTATTTATTTTTTGAGATAGAGTCTCTCTCTGTTGACCAGGCTGGAGGCTGGAGTGCAATGGCATGATCTTGGCTCGCCGCAACCTCCACCTCCCAGGTTCACTTGATTTTCCTGCCTCAGCCCCCCAAGTAGCTGGGATTACAGGTGCACACCACCATATCTGACTAATTTTTTTCTGTATTTTTAATAGAGATGGGGTTTTGCTATGTTAAACAGACTGGTCTCGAACTCCTGACCTCGTGATCTGCCTGCCTTAGCCTCCCAAAGTGCTGGGATTATAAGCATGAGCCACCTCCTCTGGCCTCACACACTTCATTCTTATTTCCCCATCCTGTCCACCTTTGCTGCAAAACACCGTTTTGTCTGTTCTACTGTTGGGGCTGTCACATCCTACTGTAGTCATGTACCTGCCTCTCTCCCCACCCAGAATGTTGAATTCAAGCGATCATTTTGTTCACCTTTATACTCCCAGGCTCTAGTACCCGCAGTAGATAAATTTCTAATTGGGATTAACTACTGGCTATATAAAAAATAAAATGTAATTTAATTATTCATTTTATGCTAGGGAAGCCAGGTTTCCAAATTTAACATGAGACAGCACTTTAAATTCCAGAGAACTTAATCCAGACATTGCAATCTTGATCGTCTTTACAGATATGGACCTTTGGGGTAGAACTTTTCTGAATCTTCTTACATAATTTTCTCCAAGCATGAGAAAAGTCATGATCAGCAACAAACCAACCACATCATAGCTTTAGTATGGTTGTACCTGGTCTTTATTTCAGCCATGGAAAGAGTACTAGGATGACCCTAGGGGGATATTTGGCCTCAGCTGTATAATGTCTATTCTGAGAACCTCTCAGTTCTCCCTTCATCAAACCGCTTGGGAACAAGAATTTATGTGTGCCTACATTTGCCAAGTTCTCAGCACTATAAGGAACCAAAAGATGCACTAGAGTCCCCATTACCTCCATCACTGTATCCTGCTCTTCACACAAACACAAGAGGGAATGAGCAAAGCCCCTTTGTAATATTTCACCCTGTGAAAGAGCCTTAGTCTCCCACACCGTTACAGAGTGGCTGACGTGCAGCCCTAACCTGGGTCTGCAATCTAGTCCTGGATAATAACTTAGAAGATAAATGAAGTAATGGACCATCAAGAGAAAATGTTGCTTTTCCAAAGATCCCCAAGTATGCATCTGCATGATGGACTACAATGACTCCAAGGAAGATTATTGTCTTTAGAGTAAATAATATGCTTTTTTCCCCAAGTCTCAAAGCCTGTATTTAAATGATTATTCATAGGTGTTGTGGGAGACGTTAAGGCTGAGCTTGGCAATTCCCAACGTAAAAATGGGTAATGTTTCAAAAACCTTGCTTATGAGTCACCTGCCCAGAAACTCACCATTGCGTCTTACATTAGGTTTCAAATTCCCAGACCGACCCCCAAATCTATTTATCCTCATTACACACCTGAAGAGTATTTAGTGACACCTACCCCCATTTACAGCATTGTTCCATTGGGAAAATGTCCCCTCAGTTCCCAGTCAAGTGGCATGCAAACACAATTCTACCCACATTTGGAGAGGAATGGGGCATGAAGAAATATGAAATAATGAGAGCTGAATTTGATCATATATTCCCAGCAATCAGAATTCTGTTCATCTTATACATACATTTTTAAATGCCTGTCTCTAAATGATTGTTGTTCGCCAGGAGCAAAGAATTGCAGCTTTCCTATGAAGAGAGATTTTCAGAGTTTGGACGTGGCTCCTACCCTCTCTTTGTTACCTTGATGAAATACAAATGTGATTATGAGAAGATTTGACATTGAATCCCAAACTTCCAAACTCTTGTCTGTATGTTCCATTTTTCCTTTAACTCCATTAAGTGTATATTGTGATTAATATACATTTTAAATGGGTTTTAAATGGGTGCATCATAGGAAATATTTTCCTATTTTGAAGTAATTTAAAGCCAAATAAATTTACAGTTTTGAAATATAAAATAAGCTCTTTCAGATTTTAAAAAAAAAATAACTTTTTTCTATTATTAAAATGTAAAGGATTTTTTAAATCTCATTTATTTTGTCAATTGGTTCTGCTTAACATTATTCAGCCCAGTCCACTCTCAATTATCCACGCTAAGGAAGGGGGATCAGTGGCCTGGATAATCTAAAACAGCAGACGATTTTAAAAGCCCTTGTATTTGGCCTGGGTATACTTTACAATCACATTCTGATTAGCCACGCTAATGAAAGGAAGAGCAGGCACCTTGAGAAAGATCCAAAGCCAATACAGAGCTGTTCATCTGGTTGAGGGTGCCCCAAGGAAAAGGGCCACATAGCTGAGCAGAAGGGAAACAACAGGGCCCCAGCTACTGCTGACGGCACCACCCACGACATGCAAAATACAAACACACCGCTCCAATAGTCATATCAGCACTTCTCATGATGTTAGTCCTCTTTAGATACATGGAGTTATGCTCAAACGCCCCCAGGTAAAAAGGCATATTATCCATGCTGTTCCAAATTGTTAATAGAATGTTTGTTCATATATACTAAAAACCTCTTTTAGGGGTTTCCTTTGCCCCATCAGTCACTGAGTCTTTTACTACCACTGCCGAGTTCACAGTAACACACTTGGGAGAGTAGCATAAAAGATGAAAGAGACAGTGTGCTAGAGTAGCTCAAGCTCCAGCCTGGAAGTGAGAAAGATTGGATTTTTGTCACCTTTTGATCTCTGTTGATGCCAATAGTCATGTATATTCAAGCAAAGGGAACAGCATGTGCAAAGGTACTGAGGCATCACGGTCATGGCACATTTAGCAAATAACGTATGCTTTATTTTGGTCAAAAAGTAGGATACAAATAGAGAAGAAGCAAGAGTGAAACTGGAGTTGTAGTCAGAGAGAAAATTGCAGGGTTTTTTCTGCTATGCAAGAAGTTCAGAAATTATACGGTAGAAGGTCAGAAGACATTCCAAGTTTTTAAATAATTGTTGTGATTTATTGAACAGTTAAAATTTGTGCCCCTTTGTTCTACGCATTTGATACTTATGAACACATTTATATTTACAATGATCCCAAGATAAGCACTACCACCACTCTCATTTTACAAATGAGGAAACTGAGACCTGCAAAGCTTAGGTATCTTCCAAGATCATTTAATGGGTAAGTGGTGGCGTCAGGGTTTAAATCTAGTCTATTTGATTTCAGAGCTCATCCTCTCTCTCAGAAAATGGAATAATGTGGTCAGAATTGTAAAAGACCATGCTAGAAGTAATACGTAGGAGAAATTGGAGGAGAGTGGAGAGGAGAGAAGCAGACTTTAAGAAGTTAAGAAATGCTAAGTTCCAGAAGTAAAGGAAAGGTAGTCGTAATGAAGAAGATGGGTATAATCAAGAGGTTTAGAGGAGATAGAATAAAAAGTAATTGGTAAAATAAAGGAATGAGTAAGAGGAACAGTCTAGCATATTCCTGGTTGGGCACTTGTGTGACGGTCTAATAATTTTTAAAGATTCGTTTAACCTTGTGCACCAGTGAACTTAGCTAGGAAGCAAGCAATCCCTACCAGATGGGCAAGCCGAGGAAGGAACAGCACAACTAACACCTTTTTTCCTCCGGTACAAGGCCGGCATGTATTTGTTAAAGTAAACAAACGTCCTCTCTTAACTGACTAATTTCGTAGTAACAAAAAAATTCATGTATGACTATGTGGTCCAATAGATAGAACCCATACACCAAACAAATAATTAAGATACAGTTATTTTTATCTGGTTTCTCAAGGTTAAATATATTGACTCACATTTAGCTTTCTGTGTAACATCCTTGTGCACTGTAGAAAAATAGATAAGGGAGAGAGGGAACAGGAACAGGAGAAAGGAGGCATAGAAATGTTATAGCTTATCAAGATATTTCTAAGTGTGTTAAGAAAACCACAACATTTACAGAATGCTCTTATCAGAGAAATAAGTGTATATATACATGTATATATACATAGGAAAATACTGAAAGTACATATTCTAAAATTTTAAATATCTATTGGCTGATTATTTTATTTTTGGCTTGTTTGTATCTTTTAAATGTTCTAAAATTATCTTGTATTCCTTTCATAATACAAGAAACATTTCTAAACATATGTGATTAACATCCACTCTACTCAGAACCTTGCTAATACAAAAGAATATACAGCCAGACTCAGTGGCTCACGCCTGTAATCCCAGCACTTTAGGAGGCCAACGGAGGTGGATCACTTGAGGTCAGGAGTTCAAGACCAGCCTGGCCAACATGGTAAAACCTCATCTCTACTAAAAATACAAAAATTAGCCAGACCTCGTGGCGGGTGCCTTAATCCCAGCTACACAGGAGACTGAGGCAGGAGAATCGCTTTAACCCGGGAGGCAGAGGTTGTGGTGAGCCCAGATCATGCCACTTCACTCCAGCCTGGGCGACAGAGTGAGACTCCATCTCAAAATAAATAAATACATTTTTCAAAAAAAGAAGAATCTACGAACAGGCAGACCGACTCTTGTAAACAACTTACATATACACATAGAGAGGGCAGCAGATACCTTTCAGCACTGCCCATGAAGCCAGCTGAGGTCCTGGAACACTTGGTAGATGCAGAATGTGTGTTCGGAAATTGAGGGAGGTAATAAATTACGAAAAATGCAAATGGATTGGATCAGCTGACCTCAAAAGCAGATGCCAAGACATGTGTTCTTTCTCGGTCATAGTCACCTCCCCCTACTATGACTTTTCTCACAGTGTCTGAATATTTTGCTTTCTCTTGGTGTACTGTCTGAAATTCCATCAATTCCACATTAGCTCATTTTCTTAGTCCATTCTGGCTGGTGTAACAGAATGCTGTAGGCTGACTGGCTTATAAAGAACAGAAATGTTTCAACTCCAACTTATGAGTGAGAACATGCAGTGTTTGGTTTTCTGCTCCTGTGTTAGTTTGCTGAGGATGATGGTTTCCAGTTTCATACAGGTTCCTGAAAAGGACATGAACTCATCCTTGTTGTGGCTGCATAGTATTCCATAGTGTGTATGTGCCACATTTTCTTTATCCAGTCTATCATTGGTGGGCATTTGGGTTGGTTCCAAGGCTTTGCTTTTATAAATAGTGCTGCAAGAAACATACATGTGCATATGTCTTTACAGTAGAATGATTTATAATCCTTTGGGTATATACCCAGTAATGGGATTGCTGGGTTAAATGGTATTTCTGGTTCTAGATCCTTTCAGGAATCACCATGCTGTCTTCAGAAAGGGGAATATCACACACCAGGGCCTGTCGGGGGGTGTGAGGGAAGGGAAGGGAGAACATTAGGACAAATACCTAATGCATGCAGGGCTTAAAACCTAGATGACAGGTTGATAGATGCAGCAAACCACCATGGCACCTGTATACCTATGTCACAAACCTGCACGTTCTGCACGTGTATCCCAGAACTTAAAGTAAAATTTTTTAAAAAAGAAAAGAAATTTATTCCTCACAGTTCTAGAGGCTGGAAGTCTAAGATCAAGGTGCCACTACAGTCAAGTTCTGGTGAAGCTGCCTTCCTGGTTGATAGATGGCTGACTTCTTTCTCCATTCCCACATGGCTGGGATCTCTTTTATTTAATATGAGGCAGAATTCCCATTCGTGAGGGCTCTGCCTTCCTGACTGTATTAGTCTGCTTTGATGCTGCTGATAAAGACATACCCGAGACTGGGTAATTTATAAAGAAAAAGAAGTTTAGTGGACTCACAGTTTTACATGGCTGGGGAGGCCTCACAATCATGACAAAAGGTGAAAGGCATGTCTTACATGGTGGCAAGAGAGAATGAGAACCAAGTGAAAAGGGAAACTCCTTATCAAACCACCAATCTTGTGAGACTTATTCATTACCACGAGAACAGTATGGGGGAAACTCCCCCATGATTCAGTTATCTCCTATCAGGTCCCTCACACAACATGTGGGAATTATGGGATCTCCAATTCAAGATAAGATTTAGGTGGGGACACAACCAAACCATATCACTGATTAATCACTCCCCAAAGGCCCCACCTCCAAATGCCATCACATATGGGGATTATGGTTTCAACTTACGAATTTGAGGGGAACACACACATTTAGCCTATAGCACTCATATTCTTTATTAAAAAGCACAGGACTAGAAAATTTCTAGAAGTTGGATATATTAGCGATGACAAGGAGGATGACAATGATAAAAGGGGGGAAATTCATTCATTAACTTTGAATAGTACCTCTTGATTTATGAGGCATTTTCTTTTTTTTTTTTTTTGAAACGAAGTCTCACTCTGTCACCCAGGCTGGAGTGCAGTGGCGCGATCTCGGCTCACTGCAAGCTGCGCCTTGCGGATTCACGCCATTCTCCTGCCTCAACCTCCCAAGTAGCTGGGACTACAGATGCCCACCACCACACCTGGCTAACTTTTTATATTTTTAGTAGAGACGGGGTTTCACCGTGTTAGCCAGGATGGTCTCGATCTCCTGACCTTGTGATCCGCCTGCCTTGGCCTCCCAAAGTGCTGGGATTACAGGCGTGAGCCACTGCGCCCGATGGAGGCACTTTCAAATATTAATGCATATTAATAAAGACTTCCACATAAGTTAATATTATATTAAAGTCTCCACTTGTGTTAATAAAGATTTCCAGTTCAAGGTGGAGAATACAGCGAACATATGTAATTCCTTTTCTTCTCACAACCCCATTGAAATAACAGTAAATAAGAGAAGGAATCCACAACTGAGTTGAAAATAAACAACCAAAAAAGTCCCAACAGAACAAACATTTACTAAAGTACTTTTCTGGGCCAAATAATTCGGAGAGAAGACTAGGCCTCAGAGCAATCATTATGGTAATTAAAGGATTATCTATCTTACAGCTGGCTTGATGGGTTTTTCTTCTCCATAAACAGGGTCATTTGTTCTGTCTTTACCCCATGTTGAAGTCCTAAGAAATGCTTCATAAAAGTGAAAGGTGTGACTGGGGAGAACTCCCATCATGGGTACTGAGGCCATAGAAAAAAAGTAGAACAAACTCTAGAGCTAAAAATATGAACTTGAAAGGTTGTGCAGAAAGGAAACACAAAAGTTAAAATCAAGCACACTCTTCCTGAAAGTCCTTGCTATATAGCAGTTATCAAGGTCTGAATTTTGGCTGTCTCCACTCACGCCCATAGTCTTTTGTGAGACGACTGACTGTCAATAGATCCCACCGACTTATACAGAGCTCTGTTTCTTAAAGAGCCATCCCTGACTCAGTTCATAGAACTATCTAACTTCAAAGTAAGCCTAAATCAGTTACTGATATTAATCAACATAATCATTAATTCATAAACATCATAAGGCATTTGACAAAAAACAAGTAACCCAAAAGATAAGGACCAAAATTCTTTATTTGATACACACAAAAAAGAAAGAGAAATTAATTTTTAAAGTTTTTATTGTAAATTGGTCATTTATAATTGTGTATATTTACACAGTATGAAGTGGTGTTATTATTTATGAATATGAATTTTAAAAATTAAATCAAGATGGCTAACGTATTCATCACTGCAAATACTTAACATTTTTATGGTGGGATCATTTGAAAACTACTTTCTTAACAATTTTGAAATGTACTCTATTATTAACTATATTCACTACCCCATGCAATAGATCTCAAAAAAAATTTTTTTTCTCCTCTCTGACTGAGGTGTTTTACCCTCTGATCATTATCCCCCAAGATTGCCCCCACCCGCTAGCTATGTAACCACTATTCTGTTCTGTGCTTCTATGAGTTTGATTGTTTTAGATTTTACATGTAAGTGAGCACATGCAGTATTCGTCTTTCTGTGCCTGTGTTATTTCACTTAGCATAATGTCCTCCAGGCTCATCCACATTGTCTCAAAGGACAGAATTTCCTTTATTTTAAGGCTGAATAGTTTTTCATTGCGTATATATTCCATATATTCTTTATCCATTCATCTGTTTATAGACACTTAGATTGATTCCAGTATGGATATTGTGAATAGTGCTGAAATGAATATGGAAATACAGACATCTCTTTTACAAACTGATTTCAAATCTTTGGGGTAAATACCCAGATGTGAGATTGCTGGATCAGGAACTTAACTTTTTAAATGAGCATTATTAAAGAGATTTGAGAAGTGACAATATACAGAAAATAAAACATGACTTCCTGAAACTGAAGCAATTAAATAATTCATTCCTAAAATTAGATATATGGTTGCCAAAAATAAATATTCAATAGAGGAGTTGAAAAATAGAATGAATTCAGCTAAAGTCCAAACACAGTTAAAGTATTGTCATTTGGAAGAAAAAGTTGAAGAAATAAACCTAGATCCAAAGAAGCACAAAATGTAAGAAAAAGGTCTCCAACATTCATCCAATGAAATTTTTTAAAAAGAGAGAGAGAGATCAGCATTAGTAATTTGCAAGTGAGAAATTGGAGACTTAGAGAAGTTAAATAATTAAACTCTCTAGTAGTCTATAAATGGAGTCCAATATATTTTAGATGTGTCCCCCCTCCTAAGCCCAAGGCTGAAATTCAATCAATACATCTAAATGTGGCCTCAGTAGTTGTGTATGGCTGACGTCCACTCTGACTAGTCAATCCAAACGTCAGTCTAGTCTATGCCTACTGTTTACAGTTGGCATCTGATTGGTGAGCATGGGAGTATATTTGTTGATTAATATTTGAATATCATCCCTCTCTAAGCCTATACTCTTCCAATAATGCCTACATAATTAATTTCATAGTACAATGAAAAAGGAGGGCAATATTTGATATTTTTGTGAATTTCAAATTTGAAACTGGGGGAAAGAAATAAGAATGGTTCCTGTCCTGTCAACTTTTAAGCTATGATAAATTTTGTGAGTAAATGCCCACATCTCTGCTCCCTGTTTCCTTATATACCAAGAAATAAATGACCATGCTTTAAGTCTCCTTCCCTTCCTTCTTTCTTAGGTGGTCCAGACAAGCAGCATATCTGTCTGGATATTCCTCTTCTAGAGGAGTACCAAGGGCAGCCAAGGGATCAAGTCTCAGACTGAGATGCTTAATCCATGGGATGTAGGAGAAAATAGAGACGAAGACACATAGTTAAAAATCTGTTGAGTGAAGAAAACAATCAGGAAGTAGTCTTAGAGAAATATGGGGCTTGTGCTGACATTTACAACGAGTAGATGAAGTGTGTCTCCAGCTCAGGTTTGTATGAATCAGTTGAGTTTTTGTTTTTTTTTTAAAGGATCAAAGAAAAAACAGCCTATATAGAAACACCATAAACTCAAAACCAAAAATTACAGCTGTCATGTTCTTTTTCCAATTTTTAAGTGCACACACACACACACAAATGTCTTAACTACAAGAATCCACCTTTAACATATCACGGCAAACAGAGATGGCCAAAGTCTGAGGCAACCCCTAATCTCTGACGACATAAAACCAAAGTCAAACTTAAAATTGACGGTTGTATTAGATTAACATCAAGGATTCACAATGGCATTCATAAAACTGAGGCCTTTGACTCCTTAAAAACCACAAACTCAGATCCCACTAGGAAGCATTAACACAGTAGTTTAGAATATGCTTAGGATTTGTGGGATTTTGCAAAGCATGTTCACTTCTTAAGAGCCTTCCCTGAAATCACTGGGAGTTAGAAACTCTTAAGAACTGTAGAATTGGGTCCTCAGTGTCATTTGCATAGCTCCTCCATGGCCTACTATCGAAGTAAACAAAATGCCACGGAGCTACCTGATGTTTTTGCGCCTCACATTCCCTCCAGTCAAACACAGAGGACGGAGTCAGCTTCATGAGGAGTTAAAAATCACGGGAATTTTTCTCTACTTAAAAATATTGCGGGAGACTCACTTCTGTATGTACGACGATTTTTTGCACTTTCTTCCCTGCCTCTTAGTCTAACAAATACATTTTATAGGTTTTACACGGTTCTTTACAACTCACCTAAAACACATAATTTTCCTCCTGCTTATACCATTTATTTATTATTTATTTATTGGATTTATATTGTGCTTTCCTCCAAAAGGCTCAAGGCACCACGCAGTCAACTCTAATATAATAAACATTAAACTCTTCCTTAGGACCGTAAACAGTGAAATAGCCAGAGGAGAGGAAGAAAGGATCTGAACAAGGGCAGGACAAAGGAAAGGCATGATTCCAGCAACATATGCAACCAAGTAGCCAATATGTTAGGAGACCTGGTGATAAGGCCCAATCCCTGCCCCTCTCAGTGGGCCCCACCTGCAAAGACCCTGACAATATTTTCTATATGGAGAAAAAATATCTCCATTCTTGCAGTGAGAGTGAGGGAGGGTATGCTAGTTATTCTTCAGGGATTTCAAGAGAATATCTGAAAACAAATATACCTATACAGACAACTGTATTTTGAATACAGTGGAAAGAGAGACAGTAGAAAGAGATACATGGTAATGTTTTATAACAAGTATTCAAAGTGTTAGATTTTTTTTTTTTTTACAAATACAATTCAGGCTCAGTCCTCAGTTCTGCTGAGTGTCTCCTGACTTCCAAAGGATCTGCACACCTTCAGAGGCCAGGGCAGCACAAAACTGCAAAGATTATCAGAATCAAAAAGAGACAGGCTGTTCTTGGCTTTTCAGTCCAAGCCTTGCTGATTTGATAAAGCCACCAGTGAACTTCCTGCACTGTAATCCAGTCGATGGTGGGAGACATGGTTAAACAGTAACTCTCCTGGCAACTGATGGTGAACTAGTCAAGCATGAGCAAGGAAGGAACATATTCTAACTAGCAGTCAAAACAAGAAATGACCATTCCCACTAAATGGAGTCAACAGTGTAGCTCTCCTTCTCTCAGAGTGCAAGAGAATACAGCCAGGAGAAAGAAAAATAGTAATAGTACTGGCATTATATTAGTATTTGGTGAGCACTACATGCTAGCACTCCTATACCACAGTTACACATGCTCACCTCTTTAGTCCCTAGAACAAATCTACAGAGTGAGTATGACTATGTTTCAAATTTCACAAATAAGGAAACAGAGGCTTAAACACATTATTTGCCCAAAGTCACTCTGCTGGTAAGTGCTTGAGCTAAAATTCAGACACAGCACAAAAGGATCAGGAAGAGATCCTAGGGTGGAAAACAAGCAAACATGCAAAAGTTATTCTGTGAGTTGACAAAGAGAGCAGACTGATGGCTCTTGGCAGAGCATGCTGGATCAAGTACCCTACCTTGTAAACTATAGGTAGAAAGTTAATAGCAGGTTAGAGGCCACAAATAAAGACCTCAAAATATGGCAGAAGCAAGCCCAAGTCAAAAGAACATAGGATAAACTGGCTCCAAGTAGACAGAAGAGATGCAACAGTATCATGATCTCTTCACATGAGGTCATGTGAAGACAGGAGCTCCGAATGGGCCTGTTAAAGTTACTTCCAGGTCCTAAGTGGGCAGGAACTGAAAGTTGGTTGTTGAAACCCACTCTATTGTCTTGTATAACTAACTGCATGTTTATGTCAAGTTAACTGTAGAGTGCCACAGTGAATCATTCTTTGTAATCCTTTTGTGATCCTCCCAGATACAATAACATGCATCGAGCAATTACTAAATGCCAAGCACTTAACACACATTACCTTATTTAAACCTCGTAGCTGTGCTACACAGGAGACACCGTAATAATCTCCGTCTTACAGGTAAGGAGGCACAGAGAAGATAAGTCATTTGGCCAAAGTCACAAATCTAGTAAACAGAGAGATCGAATCCAAGTCTAAAGAGTCTTCCCCCAAAACTCATCTTAATAATCACCAATGCTTTGTTGCTTCTAGCATCTGATTCTGTTTACACCATGCTGGTGCTCTATCACGCTTTCTCTGTTTTTCTGACCTCTCTTTTGAGAAGGAAACTAACCAAGGTCATTGTTTTTGTTTTTATTCCTAGAGGGTCAGCCTATTCAGTCACCCTCTACGACAAAGTGGAAATTATCTGGAAGAAGATGAAAGATCCCATGTAGCGGGAAAGGTGGCATGGAATCTCAGCCAGCCAGGACATTGTCAGACGTTCTTTTAAAAGAGCCTGGTATCACAGATCATATATGTGCAATAATATACATAATCCCCCAGTGGGAGATGTCTTCTACATGGCAGTCATCACAACTGTGTAGTAGAGATTCCTCCTTCCCATTCTAGAGGATGAGGAAATAGCAATTGAAGCTGGGAATCCCAAGCAGCATGGGTTGTACCAGGATCAACTTGTTCTGTTTCTTTGTCTAGAAAGATCTCCCCATATTCAAATGGCACTCTCCTCCTCATACCTTAAGTTTAGACGCGATGATGCTAGTTCACAAAGATCCTCCTTGATGACCCATCCTGAAGAACTGGTTTTCACATGACCCTTTCCCGCAACATCCTATTATTACCATAGCACTTACCATAGCAGTCATTATTTCATTGATTGATTGACTTGTTTTTCTTGGTGTGTAAGTTTTCTAGGGGTGCTGTAACAAAATGTCACAAAATGAAAGGCTTAAACAACAAAAATATATTCTCTAACGGTTCTAGAGGCTGGAGTTCCAAAATCAAGGTGTCAACAGGCTCATGCCCCGCCGAGACTCTAGGTAAAATCCCTCTTGCCTCTAAGTTCAGTGGTGACTATTGCTCCTTAGCTTACTGTAACATTCCAATCTCTCTTTCACACACATAGTGTTCTCCTTGTCTCTTTGTTCAAATTTTCTTCTTTCAAATTTCCAAATTTCTCAGTGTCCAAATTTCCTTCTTCTTAGGACACCAGTCGTACTGGATTGCATATCTGCCCTACTCCAATATTATCTCATCTTAACTTGGCTAATTACATCCTCCAGGGGCCAGTTCTGGCTTCTAGAACTGTAAGAGGATAAATTTATGTTGTTTAAGCCCCAGAGTTCATGATATTTTATTACAGCAATCCTAGGAAGCTACTACAATAACTCACTTTGCTTTGTTTAATGTAGGGTTTCACGTACTTATTTGACCAAATAAATATTTTCTCCATGGTAGCTATTAACAATCTCTAATTCCCTGCAGAGCAGGGAAGGGGGACACACGTGTTTTAGAAAAGTAAAGCTAATCTTCCTGTTTCACAGATGAAGAAACTGAGACTCAAGGAGGACAAAGAATTCACACACTTGTGTGTGGTAGGATGAGGACTAGAACTGGGGCTCCACAGCCACTCTGGGTGCTCTTTGCCATTTGCTTCGATTCACTTCTCAGTTGCCCCAGGAAATAGGGCAGCATACAAGATTAGGCTTGGCTTGGCGCTCACTAAGAATAGAACAGGGAACTTTTCCCAATTAATGAAGGGCTCTTCGAAAAAATCGACCCAATATTTTTCCAGCCAGTAGAAAAAATGATTCTCCTTTGTAGAGGAGTTGGGGCAAATGGGTTCTAGAAATCAATTATAAAAGCAGCTGGTCTAATGTAAACTGATGTCTCAGCTGAGTCTGGACTGACTGAAAATCTAGCCACAGCTTAGTTTTCACCTCTTCATCCCTCCACCCTTCCTTGTGCCTAAAGAAAGAGACAAGAGAATGTGAGCCCCCACTCCCGACATGTTTGAAAAGGAAAACAAATTCATTGATAACATTGTGGACTATTCAATTCTTTGCTTCTTTTCTTTTTGCCTCCTTACCCCACCATCTTCCTCAGGTACACAGAACACACCAGAAATAAAGCATTCCCACCCCAGTGAAGGCGAGAGTGTCCCCTACCTTCTACTTGATAAGCTGCAGTGGCTGCCGCCCATCCAAATCCCACAGGGAAGGCCATGGTTTAAGAAACTGTCTACTGGGATCCTCAGCTGCCAGAAGCAGAGCACCCTTTGGCCAGAGGAGCCAGGCAATTGTGCAAACAGAAAATGAGCTTTCCCCACATTGGAGCCTCAGAATGCAAATATTTATGCAAACAAGAAGGAAGCAGGGGCAAAGGACACTTGACTGCCACAGCCTTGATAAGAATCCAAGACACTTTGTACAAGGCCATCAATTATACTTTCTTCCCCCAGCACTCCCTGATTCTTAACAGAGTTGGTAACCCTGGGTGCTAAGTCCCTGATGTGGCAGGGCACCCATTTACCTGATGTTTTGCCTTTTAAAGTAACATTAACATTGTTTTAACAAGTCATATAATCCTACTAGAATTTTCCCTTAGTTCATGGATCATCCCAATTCCTGATCTGTACTCTGTAGAGGTAACCACTTTTAACCATTTCTTCTAGTATTTAATCCCGTATTGTTTAAATGATAGGTGGTGCTTCTTATTTTTTTCAATTTTAGATAATTATTGACTTCTGGGTATAGGGCAGAGGATCTAGCTTTCTCTCTCACTCTCTCTCTCTCTCCCTCTCTGTTCATCCTCCCTCCCTCTTTCTCTTCCACCTTCTCCCATCTAGCCAACATGACAAAATTACCTTTTCGGTCGGGCGCGGTGGCTCACGCCTGTAATCCCAGCATTTTGGGAGGCCGAGGCAGGTGGATCACGAGGTCAGGAGATGGAGACCATCGTGGCTAACACGGTGAAACCCTGTCTCTACTAAAAATACAAAAAAATTAGCCAGGCGTGGTGGCGGGTGCCTGTAGTCCCAGCTACTCGGGAGGCTGAGGCAGGAGAATGGCGTGAACCCGGGAGGCGGAGCTTGCAGTGAGCGAAGAGATTGCGCCACTGCACTCCAGCCTGGGCGACAGAGCGAGGCTCCATCTCAAAAAAAAAAAAAAAAAAAAAAAAAAAAAAAAAAAAAAAAAAAAAAAAAAAATTACCTTTTCGTTTAAATGAATTCAATGTTTATAATGTTTATAATAAGTCTGTATGGCTCAAAGCTGAGCCATGTACTATACATACCATGCTTCCTTGCAACTTTTAATTTTCCCTGGGGTTAATCCACTGCCTGATCTTTATGTTTATTTCATTTTCTTTATACCTATTACTAATTCATCCCCAAACACTCTGACAGAAGAATACATCTCTGAGTTGTTCAAACAACTCTGTCATCCCGCTCCATTCTACGCCGTTTATTTTTTAGGACACCATGGAGCTTTGACCCACAATCTCCTTCACATCGATCAGACAGGCTCCTCCCCTCTCCCCTGGTCTTTCTCTCTTTGTTTCTTTTCCCGCTTTAGAGAAGCACATCCTCAAATAGCTGTCTGATAAAGGGGGCATGGGACATAAATATTTCAAAATTCTGTAGTTGTTCTAGAATTATCTTTAGTCTAACCTTGCTCTTAATATGCAGTTTTGTACAGGATTTTTATGATGAAAATAAATTTCACTCAGAATTTTGAAGGCATTGGTTCCTGGTTTTCTAGCTTCCGGTATGGCTACTGAGAAGTTTGATGACAAGTCAAGTCCTGTTCTTTTATATGTAAACTTTTTTGTTTCTCCAGCCCATCCTCGCTAACCCCCAAGTTTCTATTTCTAAAATTTCAGTCATGTTCATTGGTGTGGAACTTCTGTCCATTGTGCCAGGTACCCAGTGGGTATGGGTTTCTACAGAAATGTAGATGTTGACCATAGGGAAACCTGGATGAGAGGCCATGGGAACTCTCTGTACTATCTTTGAAACTTCTGTGTTAATCTAAAATTCATCCAAAATAAACAGTTTATTTAAAAAAAAAAAAAAGACTATGGATTGGGAGACCAAGGCAGGCAGATCACTTGAAGCCAGGAGTTCGAGACCAGCCTGGCCAACGTGGTTAAACCCTATATCTACTAAAAATACAAAAATTAGCCGGGCGTGGTGGTAGGCACCTATAATCCCAGCTACTCGGGATGCTGAGGCAGGAGAATAGCTTGAATCCAGGAGGCGGAGGTTTCAGTGAGCCGAGATTGCACCGTTGCATTCCAGCCTGGGCAACAGAATAAGACTCCATCTCAGAAAAAAAAAAAATACTATGGAAAGAGGAGGTAGGTATAACCAAAGTGAGGAAGGTTACTTATTTGGTTTCCCTACATTCCCACTAAATCACTCTACATTGTGTAATGACAGGAACATAAAGTTTGAAACAAGGTATAAGTAGGTTGAAATCCCACCTTCTCCAGTTATCCTAACTCTAAGAAGAAAGAAGAGATTACATACAGAAAGAAATGGGAAAAGACATCGAAGATATTTAAAGGTACATGTTTGGTGAAATAGCCTGAACAATGCATGGCAAACTACTAAATTTGGCTTATGTTGTCATTCAGTTCTGACGCAATTGTAAATTGAGGAAAAAAATAAATATTAAAATGTTTTCACGGTAGAACGCTAGATGGCAGTATTGCAATTTTTTTAGGTTTGCAAGTTGCAGTATTCAGTGCTATTAAAATTCAGTTGTTTCACTAATGGCTGTCTACACCAGTTGCCCCTGGCTAATTACTACTGCTCTTCTAAAGATACTTCTCCAGAAGAAACAATCTATCTTCTCAGTGCTTCACATACTCTGAAGTTATTAGTCCACAAGTGGCAGAATTAATTTCTCTCAACACTGATTGAGTTGTTGTTCTAATCCAACATTCTCAAGCTTTTTGGTGTCAGGATCTCTTTACACTCTTAAAAATAATTGTGGTTCCTAAAGAACTTTTTTCTTTCATGTGGGTTATATTTATTAACATTTACTGTATTAGAAATTAAAACCGAGATTTTTAAAAAACATTTATTGTTGACTTCATTTTAAACAGCAGTGAAGAGCATGTTAACAGAAGTTACATATTTTATGAAAAATAACCATATAACTCCAAACAAAAAAAAATATTTAGTGAGAGAAGTGTCATTGTTTTACATTTTTACAAATCTCTTGCATGCCTGGTTTAATAGAAGACAGCTAATGCTCCTATCTGCTTCTTATTCAATTTGTTGTCTCTAGAAAACTCCACTGTACACTCATAGAAGAATAACAGACAAGAGTGGAAAAGGCAGATCATATCTTAGCATCATCATAAAAAGAGTTTTGACCTGGTGGACACCCAAATGGGTCTTGAGGACCTCAAGGAGTCCACAGAACACATTTTCATAACCGTAGCCCTCCTTGAACTCACTTTCCACCCCTCTCCTAAGACCTTCCATTGCAACCCAGCACCCCTCTTTCTCATGTTTCTGAGAGCTCATTTCACTCATCTGCCCTGTACTAGGGCCCAAATGGCTCTAAGGCATGAATTTGCAGCCATCATCTCAGGTAAGAAAGAATTATTGTATTTTAGATTTTTCTGTATACAAAAAGTAGTCTGACTTTATGGTCCCATCCAGGAAGATTGACTACTAATTTAATTTGTCATTACTGTATTTGGGTTCCCTCCACTTCATTTTAGGGCCACACAAGAAAATTTGGGTCTTATGAAGACCAAAATTATTTATAATGCCTGGTGTTTCTATTCCCCTACATCCCAGTGTTGGTCTGTACCAGTTAAAGCCAAGATGCCTACTCTCCAGGTCTACTATGGTCTCTTCAAGTACACCGATTCTCGGGGCTCAAACCTTCTCCACGGGTGAAGCTCTGAGGTTCTGTGTTCAACTGCCGCTCATCACAGTCACACAGTAGTTCCTCTGACGTCCTGCCACCTTCTGAAGGTACTGCCTCAGAACAGCACAACAAACCTTTTTATTCACGAGAGCCACCAACCTCTGTCCACTCCCCAAGCTGAAAGCAAACATAAGTTACTTGCATTATAGTTTTGTCTGCAGGTGTGCTCTTTCTAGAAGTCCTGGGACTGCTAATTATATTTATCCATCCTCACACTGCTCTAAAGAACTACCTGAGACTAGGTAATTTATGAAGGAAAGAGGTTAAACTAACTCACAGTTCCACAGGCTATACAGGAAGCAGGGCTGGGAGGCATCAGTCATGGCGGAAGGATGAAGGGGAAGTAAGTATGTCTTCATGTGACAGCAGGAGAGAGCAAGTGAAGGGGGACTACACACTTTTTTTTTTTTTTTTTTTGAGATGGAGTCTCGCTCTGTTGCCCAGGCTGGAGTGCAGTGGTGCAATCCCAGTTCACTGCAACCTCCGCCTCCCAGGTTCAAGTGATTCCCCTGCCTCAACCTCCTGAGTAGCTGGGATTACAGGCATGCACCACCACACCCAACTAAATTTTTTGTATTTTTAGTAGATATGGGGTTTCACCATGTTGGTAGGCTGGTCTGGAACTCTTGACCTCGTGATCCACCCACCTCAGACTCTCAAAGTGCTGGGATTACAGGTGTGAGACTACACACTTTTAAACAACCAGATCTCATGAGAACTCACTCACTATCATGAGAACAGCAAGGCAGAAATCCACCCCCATGATTTAATCAACTTCCACCAGGTCCCTCCTCCAACACTGATGATCATAATTCAACATGAGATTTGGGTAGGAACACAGAGCCAAACCATATCACGAAGAGACTGTAAATTCAGTGACCTCTAGGTAAAAAGGAAAAAAAAAAATCTTGCAGAAAACTTTATTTGTTAACTGTTAAACAAGCTGTTCTTTAATAAGAATTCAGCCCTATTAGTCATGATCTTGACCCAATTTGAATTGCTGAGATTCCGAAACTCTGGCATTCAAAATGTTCATGCGTACCTGTGTAGGAGAAAAAGTAAGATTCTAAATGAACGTTTGTCTATGGGTAGCAAAGATGCCTGTGTGTTCTAGCCACCCTTGTTTCCCTTTCCATCTGGGCACACATTTTGACTACATTTTTCAGCAACCTTGCAAATCGTTGTGGTCACATCACTATGTGTCCTAGCCAGTGGAATGTAGGCAGAAGTAATGTGTACCACAGCCAGGCAGGGACACTACAATCTGCCTACATAATCATTCATGTTTTAGCCATGTATCATCAGCCTTCTTTCATCCACTGGCTGGATAAACAGGCTCCACTGGAAGACTCCGAGGCCCTAGGAACTCTTAGATGGAAGGAGCCTGGTTCACTGTATCACAGCATGGAGCAGAGCCCCCATAACAGCCTGTGAACAACCCACTTTAAACTATGGTGTAAATAAGAAATAAACTTTTATTTTTCTAAACTACTGAGAGTGGAAAGTTGTTGATAAATACGCTTTCTGAAAACAAACTGCTTCCTCGAGCTTTTTTTTTTTTTTAAAACATAGTTAAATGACTTCAAAGTATTTTCTTCCAGAGGAGAGCCTCTTCAGTGATATTGTGTCATTGGAGAAGAAAGGAAGTGGAAGGGAACATGAAAGAGGGGCAAGTGCAAAGGGCACATCTACTTGCAGTGATTTGTGCAATGGATTAGTCATCACGGTTTCCTGCATCTACCAAGAAAGGTCTAGCCAAATTTTGACCTAATAAGGCACATTTTACAAAATTGCTTCTCAAAAAGGCCTCCGACTCCTGCAAATAATCTGCTATTTTTAAGATTTCAATAATTCTAATTACAACTGTCCATGTACTTCCTATAAGGTCTCCCGGGCTACCTAAAACATCAATTGTATTGCTTTAATATTGGCTGGAATTACATAAACTCATTATGGTAATACCAGCTTCTCAGGCATGAAAATGCGAAAATGAATTAGTGATCATATTGCTCTCAGTTTCTTAGTAGACAGAATCTGTCAAAACGCGAGGTGCAGAAAGTAATTCAGTAACAAAGGGAATCTTTGGTTGTGGAAATTCTAACAGCCGTGTTGTGTGTGTGCACACGTGCAGGAGCCAGGGGTAGGCACATTTATGAACATGAGCCACCCAGGATTCGGGCAACCTACCTGTTGGTAACAGAGTTTGATTTTCCATTGGGTATCTGCCTTTTACCCTATGCAACCTAAATGTTTCCGGAAAATCTGACCCTGGGTCCCACATAATAACCCATCAGCTCCAGGGATTCATTTAAGGCCATCTTCATATTTCATCTCATTGGTTATAGGGATTAAATTAGTGATGGGCTTGAAACCCAATTCCAACAATAAAAAATGAGAGGTCTGTTAAGATTTCTGAGAAAAACGCTTCCTCACTTTTCCAAAGAAGCTATCCAAAAAGACATACTCTTCCTGCTACACCTCAATATGGAGGTTTTTAGCAGCCATTTCACAAGCATAAAGAGGATCAACCTTGGGATATAGGGGAAAGAGGGAGTGAAATAACCTTTGCGAATTTATGGATTTATTTTATGGTTTAGGTGTATTTGAGTTTGGTTTCTTGTTACTTGCAACCAAAAAATTCAAATACAATAAACATGCGAGTGTGCATATACGTGTAAAGATGTGTGTGACACATTTATATGTGCATGTGTTACGTCTATCCATGAATGTGGTATTAAGCAGATGTAGATGTCAAAGTAGATGTGTGCATACATGCATGTATGTGTGTATGGTTCACATGTGTCTATGTATCATAAATCCATCCATATAAAGGAACTTCAAAACCTTTACTGGATATTTTTTCTAGCTGTCCTGAATGCTGGCCCACATCACTAGGCTGAAAATGAAGATATATGTGAGATAATTAATGGCAGGCTCAAGTGGGATTCAACTGCATTATATGCATTTAGTTATTGAAGGCTATACATCCCATAAGATTTAGCCTGAAAGAAATCTAAAACAACAGCAGTGCATCACTCAACCTTTCAAAAAGCCATACTGCTGTATAATTAAGGATTTGCTATTGAGTCATTTTCAAAACAAACAAAAAATGCTCTGCCCTTCAAGGTGTTGACAGGCTGACACGAACAATGGCAAACAAGTAATCACAAAACCCACTCAATACCACACAAAGCTCAACTGTTGAGCCTAGTGCTTTAAGAATAAATGGCAGTCAGTAGAGGCAGGGCCCTTGGAATCCCTTTTGGGTGCCTTCCAACAAACGCCCATAGCTGTGGAATCGAGTTCCAGCAGCAGCACCTTTCAGGACGTTCTTCACAGTACAGTTGCTAGAAATTCTGTCTATTTCATCAATGTGATTCGGATTCCTCAGATATGTTGTTTCCACAAACTTGAACTTAGCCAATTAGGTCATCTTCCCAATAAAAAAACTCTCCCTTGAAACAAGCTAACTCCGTTGTATTCCTACAGTGTATTTGGAGAAGTGTTCAAATGAACTGGATTATGGTGAGACGAGTAAGGCGCCTCAGGGGCAAAATTTGGTGAACTGCACGCTCTCACTGCAGCTCCAGCATTGAACACCAGAAAGAGAATACTCAAGTTCAAAGGCCTTGTTATAGACATGAACTGGTGTTATTTCTGCACTATATGTGGCAATGCACAGGTGAGCCACATGCCTCGGGTCTAGGCTGTAGCTAATCCACCTAAGTCCCATGAGGATTTGCACACTGGAGAAGATCTTTGTTTATTATTCTTGCTTCAGGGATTGGATTTGGAGCTTCAAAAGCACTTTCCTCCCAAGGTAAATGAAGCAATGCACTGGAAGCCCATGATCTGGAAAGGAAGCATAAAAGAATGAAATCAAGCCAAAAAAGTATAAAAACAGAGTGAAACAGAGCAATTCTGGTGATAGTAAAATTATTTTAGATCAACTAGATTGGAAAGCCAGCACAGTTTTAGAACTGGGAGAACCTGCCCAGACCTTTCTCTCTTGGGTCCATAATTAAAGACTGCTGCCACGCCTGGATGCCATCTGAACCCTTCATTTATCCTCCTCCTGCTTCCTGCCACCTGCGGCCCCCTTACAAACACTGTGGACTCTGATTCCTTGACATGTCTTGTGTATGTCAATTTACCTTCATTTTTGTGGCCTCTTTTCTTATCAGAGTCAAAAGAAATCCCTTCAGGGCTGGAAAGGTTTAAATAGGCTCCCAACTTCCAGTTTCGTTCACATCCAACATACTCTCCTGCAGCCTGAGTCCTTTCCAAAACACAAATTGTTCAGTGATTGCCTCTGGCCCTGAAGTTCAAACTTCTTGGTATCAGCAAGATCTGCATGAGCAGTTTCCTGTCTCTTTCTATTTACGTGAACATCAATGTTCCTCTCATAAGCGTATTTAATATTTTTCAGCTTTTCAAATCTACTGTGATCCATGCTCTTTCTTGGGGCTGATTCTTCACAATGTTTCCTTGTCTGGAACTTTTCCCTCCCTTTTCTTAGCTATTGACCGGTTCAAAGTTACTTTTTTAAGAACACATTCCCCAGGACAAGCCAGGTCCCCCAGCACTGTGTTTCCATTGTCCCTTTTATGCCTCTTTGCATAACATTCATGTAACATTTTGTTTTAAACCTTTGTTTAGTTGCTTGTCTTCCTCATTAATTCATAACTTCTCTGAGGGTAGGGATTGCCTTAATTAGGCAAGCTAAGAGTTAAAGGCTTGTTGGGTCTTTTTTCTCATCAATTCATTCACCAAAAATGTATGGAGAATGTACTATGAGCCAGGCACCATACTAAACTCTAGGAAGATGACGGTGAACCAAGCCAACCCGATTAGTCCCTGAACATATGGTCCACATTTAAGTCCTCTTACAATCTACTTATTGAAGTTCCCCAGCTTTGTTTTAATAGCATCCCATTTATATTCCTTGTTATATGGGGAAGAATCTAAGAGTAAGTAGACAGTTACCTCTAGTTTTCCTAGAGGTAATGCCTCCTCCCAATATCTTAGAGATTCAGAGTAGAGAAACGAAATGTAGAGGCAGAGGGAAGAATATCCCAAAAACTATGGGATGTTGCCTTGCTCTGTTGTGTCCGTGAGGTCATTAACGGGGAAAGGAAGCCTCCGAGAGCATTGACTGAAGTGAAATCGGGATTTAGGCTCAGGGAGCAGACAAGGATGCTCCTCAGAGGACTTCATCACAAAAATGGAATCTTAGTGCAGCTGATGTGCAGCTCCATCCATCCAGTGTGGTGTTCCGATGGTGAGGGGCATCTCCCTGGCTCTGCACCCAACAGAAAGTCTCTCCTCTCCATCTTCTGTAAGACAACATTGTACTGAACTCACATTGACTCACACTCACTCTGAATTGCCCAATGGTACATGGCACAACAACAGCCCTGAACTTAACGTTTCATTTCCATAACATTTGGAGCTACCATATAATCTGCTTATTTTAAGTGATTATAAAAGATTATTACATTCTCATCTCATGTGTGTTGTGTTTGCATTCTGACTAATGATTTTGTGCATTGTAATGCCCACATACAATAATCAAAATTCACACAGCACAAGCCATATATTTGTATTCTTCTCAAAATCAAAGTGATGGTCATAAAATATGCAGTGGCAGTCAAAGTCAGTGGGAGGGAGCTTGTGACAAACGCGGATTACCTTGAAAGCTTTGTTTTATGGCACGCCTCTCATGTGATTAGCGTTTCATTGAAAAGACAGACATTGCACACACCAACGAAAAGAGAAAACACAAAGACATTATAACCGAGATAAAAACAAAAGTTCTAGTTTCTTATCATGGCAAAGTAGCTTGATGATGGCAGATTTACCCTGTTGCCAACTTCAATTACGAACTCAAAACGTAACACCAAAAACAACTTTTTGAAGGACCTGAAGATTGTGCAAAAGTGGGTAGAAACTGTATAAGTTTCAAACCATGAAAGAAGGATTGATCATTTTTTAGTTGGGAAAGTGATTTGAATATTGAATTAGTATTTTCAAATTACAGGTGACACTTCTTTTCTAGAATAATGAGAGGTAGGGGCATAAGCTTGGGTATCAACTGACAAGCCAGATATAAGGCACAGTTTGGTTGGTTTCTAGGTATGACTTAAGCTTGGGCGCATTCCTCGACCATCCTAAACCAAAGTGTTTATGTCTATAAAACAGTGATCATCACTCCTAACTCACAGGATCGTTGTGGGGATTAAATGAGATGATACATGCGAATCCCTGAGCATAATGCCAGGCCCATAGTTGGTACCTTGTCAAAAATAGTCATAGGTAGGATCTTGCTATTTACTCAAAGTAGTAGCTTGGCTTTCAGATGAATGTTAAGAGAGTATAACCTGGGTTAAACAGGGATTCTTTTCCTAGGAATACAACAGCTAAAATAAGCCAGCTGACAACAGGGTGTGATAGGATGGTAATAAACTAGGGGAAGATTAGCAAATTCTGTTTGTTCTCATTTTTCACTGTGTTCCTGAGTCTTCTGAGACAAGGATTTTTTTTTTCTCTCTTGGTATTGGAAGGGTGCGCCTCACATGAGGGCCTTATGACCTACTTCAGGGAAGAAGTACAGGAAAAGGTCAGAGAGCGGCCTTCCCAGATTTTCTGACCTGCTTTAGGGGAGAAGGGTGAGGGGAAGGTGAGAGTGACTTTCTTGTATCTCCTGCTTTCTCAAATGTCAAGGTGTTATATTTTGAAATAATATTGTCCTGAAATTCCATCATAACCTAAAACAAACTAGCAAACAAAAGACACCCAACGCTTGTCATCACTCGTTTTCATATTCCAAACAATATTTGCCCTGAAGGGTGACAGAATGTGCCACCCCATAGTATGCCACTTTGGCATAAGGATTATTTTGATCTAAAGGCACTTAACAAATAGCAGAAACGAAAAGGACAATCTGCCCTCTCTGTACCAAGAAAAAGGAAATATTCTTTTCACTGGAGACAGCAGAGAACGTCCACATGAAAGATGCCTACCTTATACCAGGAGAGAAGAAACATTTTTGTCACAAGAGACAGGCAGTCAAGGCTGAGAAAAATGTGTACAAACAGATCTTGCTATAACTCATAACTTCCTTCAGCCTCCCTATACATTTTAGCTACTTTTCCACAATTGCCATTCTTTGTTCAACCTAGTATATCAGCACTCAGGGTGCTCCCATGGACATGTAAATATCTGCACGTTTTCTTCCTGTAAATCTATCTTATGTCAATTTCATTCTCAGGCCCAGCCAGAACCCTAAGGAAGTAGAGGCAAACTTTTGTCTCCCCGTACTTCACTTGCTGCAATTAAATTTCAGCCCTACAGTACAGTTTGAGAAGTTCTTTATGTGGCTTTGTCATGGAGTTTTCCTAATATCCTTCAGTGAGGCGATCTGAGCTACAAAAATGAAGGAGATAGGGGATATTCAGGAGGAGGTCTGACCCTTTCTATTCTAA
Organism: Chlorocebus sabaeus; assembly: GCF_047675955.1. NCBI lineage: Eukaryota > Metazoa > Chordata > Mammalia > Primates > Cercopithecidae > Chlorocebus > Chlorocebus sabaeus. The sequence continues at coordinate 28,314,194 of NC_132930.1, forward strand.
TGCGTTCAGATATTATTTTTGGAAAGACAAAAGACCATTCTGTGTTGCCACACTTACTTCTGGATCACTTTCCCCAGCTTGAAGGCAGCTTTTGTTTTATTTTATTTATTTTTATTTATTTATTTATTTTTGAGACAGAGTCTCACTCTGTCGCCCAGGCTGGAGTGCTGTCGTGTGATCTCGGCTCACTACAACCTCTGCCTCCCGGGTTCAAGCGATTCTCCTGCCTCAGCCTCCTGAGTAGCTGGGGTTACAGGCACATGCCACTGAGTCTGGACAATTGTTGTATTTTTAGTAGAGATGGCATTTCAACATATAGGTCAGGCTGGTCTCGAACTCCTGACCTTGTGATCCGCCCACCTCAGCCTCCCAAAATGCTGGGATTACAGGCATGAGCTACTGCACCCAGCCAGGTTTTTTTTAAATATCTACCTCGGTTGCTCAGAAACATCCAAGCTTCAACTAAAAATGAAAACTTTGTTTTATGGCATAAATGCTCATGCATAAAGCTAATATTTAGTTTGAAGGGCTTTTTTCCCCCTCAAACCAATTGACCCCTAAATCAATGTTTTTTAAAATAATTTGATTGTCAATCATTAAATGACAAACATTGTTGGCCAAGCGCAGTGGCTCATGCCTGTAATCCCAGCACTTTGGGAGGCTGAGGCTGGTGTGTCCCTTGAGGTCAGGAGACCAAGACGAGCCTGGCCAACATGGTGAAAACTCGACTCTACTAAAAATACAAAAATTAGCCGAGCATGGTGATGTGCAGCTCTAATCCCAACTACTTGGGAGGCTGAGACAGGAGAATCATTTGAACTCAGGAGCCAGAGGTTGCAGTGAGCTGAAATCACACCACTGCACTCCAGCCTGGATGACAGTGGGACACTTCATCTCAAAAATAAATAAATAAATAAATAAATAAATAAATAAATAAATAAATATTAAAAATATGTATATATATAAAATAAACGACAAACATTATTACACTTCCCCAAATTGTCTTTTTTTCCACCATAATGTTATTTCATTTCGCCTCTGGTCTATTGAGCTACGTCCATGCTATTTTATCTTTCTGGCTCTCTCTGTGGTATTTTTTTCTCTTCTCGTGCACACAGATCTAGACTTCCAAAAACTCTAGCGACTGGAATTTTGTGGCAGCAGAAAGCAGGGCACTCACCAAAGATCTTTCTCCTTCATGGCAACCACCCATATACATCTCCACTAAAAATAAAAAGCCTCACATATTTAAAAGAACTGTGATTATTTTACCTAATTGTTTGATGCCTTAAGCAGAACTGTCTGTTTTGTCAGGCGAGGGAAAAAAAGATATTTTTATTTGCAACAGTGTCCACAAATATGCTATGTATGGCTTTTATAGTTAAAAATGCATCTTCTCCTCCAAGTGTAAATATTTTCTTGGGCTGAGAAATCCAATAAAACCACAGATCCCTAGCCTCTGTGGTTGGTATAAACAAACCCTGCTTTTTGAACTTTCAGTCTCCAAATGTGACAGCCACAGATTTTATTTTAAAGGTTACTCTTTGCATTTTTAAAAAATGTGTTTGCAAGATTTATTCATCTGTGGTTAAATGTTTCCATGTCTCTGAAGTCACCTGCTAGGATCAGCCCCACTTTACATATGGGAAATCATTTATGGGAAGTGAACAATATTTCCTTTGTAGCTTTAACCACAAGCTGGTTCAGCCTTACCTTCACAATTAACTGAGTTTCCAAAATTATTTTCCTGGTGTGCACTGTGATTCTTTTCTTCTCTAAGAAATAGAGAACAAAATTGCCTTATCCCAAGCCCATGCTGTAGCTTTTAAATGTCAACAACACTTTCAGTCTTCTGAAATGCTTAGCTGAGCCCCTGAGGAAGTGCGCTGTAGTATAAAGAATCCGTAGATGCAGCAAAGGTTACTTCTCCAGGTCTCAATTTTCATATGTATTCATTTCCTACCACCCTTTCCCCTTTGGCTTTTTACAAGATAGATTTCCAAAATGTGGTTATGTCTTGGTGTTGAGGTTATGACAATATTTATTTTCATTTACATTTGTGTTTTTACAAATGTCATACAATAAGTAGGCATTATATATCAGTAAGGGGAAAACATTTTTCTTGAAATAAGACCACATGAGAGTAGATAAATTCTACAGAACCATCAACAGACCCTGATTCTAACCACTAATATTTTTCAAAGCAGGTTATATGTGCATTTCTCTTCACCCAACTAGAAGAGAGAAGAAAAACAGCTACACAGGCTTACTGTTCTCTCTGGAGCAATTACAACAACTGTTTGGAATGGCAACATAGATGCATTGAGTAATAAAGTCACAACTGGTTGCCAATCATTTTGGGCTAAATAAAGCTAACATTCCAGAAGCTCTTGCCCTTCTACTAGTTACTCTTTTTTTGTGCACTTCGGCACATCATTTTATTTATTTGTGTGTGTGTGTGTATATATATATATATATATATATATTTTTTTTTTTTTTTTTTTTTTTTTTTGAAGAGGAAATGTTTGCAGTGCAGCTGTTCTTTGTGCCATATGACATAGCGGTTAACTATCCACAGTCTCTTGCCAGGACTCTCTCCCCCTTTTCTGCAGTGTCAAAGGAAAGGAAGACCTTCATTCAGAATCATAAAACACAGCACTAAAAAGGCTCTGTTTATGGAATTTGGAGAGGAGTCCTCAGTTAGAATCATGGAGTCTTTTGAGATGGAAATGATATTAAGGGTAATTTAGTAAGGTACAACATTTATAAAGGAAGAAGAGAACCAGAGAACTGCCTGAAGGAGCTCTGTAGTAAGTCAGCAAAGCCAGCACTCAAGTTCAACTTTTTTCATTCCAAATCCTATCTTTCTTTCCAGCATTTTAATTCCCCATTCGAAGACAGAGTCTATTATTATTCTAGAAGGCAGAGCATATTTCTACCTTAGAGTTCATATACCAGAAGAGCTTTGTCCAAATTTACTTTGATGTTTTAGCATGCTGGGACATCAGAGAATTCTATATTCCTTTTTATAGACACATTCACTTGGTAGTTCCACTTTCCAGTAGGCATATTTCCAACAATAACCAAAGGAGCACAAAAATTCCACTCCTGGCCAAAGTCTATTCACTCCATTCCTTTTTTTTTTTTTTTTTTTTTTTTGAGACTGAGTCTCATTCTGTCACCCAGGCTAGAGTGCAGCGGCATGATCTCAGCTCACTGCAACATCCACGTCCCAGGTTCAAGAGATTCTCCTGCCTCAGCCTCCCGAGTAGCTTGACCTATAGGCATGTACCACCACGCCCAGCTAATTTTTTTTTGTACTTTTAATAGAGATGGGGTTTCACCATATTGCCCAGGCTGGTCTCCAACTCCTGACCTCAGGTCCTCTGCCCACAGTTGCATCTCAAAGTTCTAGGATTACAGACATGAGTCACTGTGCCAGCCCACTCCATTCCAAGAAGAAGGAGAAGGAGAAGAAGGAAGAAGAAGAAGGAAGAAAAAGAAGAAGGAAGAAGGAAGAAGAAGAAGAAGAGGAAGAGGAGGAGGAGGAGGAAGAAGAAGAAGAGGAAGAAGAAGAAGAAGAGGAAGAAGAAGAAGAAGAAGAAGAAGAAGAAGAAGAAGAAGAAGAAGAAGAAGAAGAAGAAGAAGAAGAAGAAGAAGGAGGAGGAGGAGGAGGAGGAGGAGGAGGAGGAGGAGAAGGAGAAGAAGAAGAAGGAGGAGGAGGAAGAGGAGGAGGAGGAGAAGGAAAAGAAGGAGAAGAAGAAGAAAATGAGAAATTACTGCCGCTACTCTTTCTCCTTCTCTGGTATAAAAGTAAAAGTAGCAAAGAGAGAAACAACTCTGGAAATATGTGTTGATATATGCTTGGCACTGGATTTAATAACCACAGTGAAGAAAACCCATGATATTGTAGTTCACTCAAAAATAATTGGTAGCACGTTGACTAGAAAACAGTAAACCAGGTTTCCAAATCAAGAGGGAGATTTCAAGTGAACAGCATATTTTGGGCAAATATCTCTTGCCAGGGTCAACATACTACCAGAATTCTGGCACTCCATTTTGTTGGATCAGCACTATACTTAAAGAAGAGAACACTACCAAAATGCTTTTTAAAACATTTCCCATTATTTAAATGATTTTATAAAAAGAAGACAAATAATCTACTTGGGTCAATTTACATAGTTTAGAATAATACTTTTTGAAGATAGCTTGCCTTTGACAAGGTGTGGAATGGTATGATACTTTTTCTACCCCATCAAAGGGTCATGACTGACAATCCCATAAGAAAAGACAGATTAAATGGATGGAACTGGAGAGGCATTATGTTAAGTGAATTAAACCAGAAACAGAAAGTTAAACACTGTGTGTTCTTACTCACATGTGGAAGCTAAAAAAAGTTGACCTCACGGAAGTAAGAACAGAGGATACTAGAGGTTGGGAAGAGTAGGGAGAAGAGGTGGGGGATTGAGAGAGATCTGTCAAAAAATAAAAATTTCAGCCGGGCACGGTGGCTTACACCTGTAATCCTAGCATTTTGGGAGGCCGAGGCGGGTGGATCACAAGGTCAGGAGTTCAAGACTAGCTTGTCCAATATGGCGAGACCCCCATTCCTACTAAAAAACATAAAAATTAGCCAGGCATGGTGACACACACCTGTAGTCTCAGCTACTCAGGAGGCTGAGGCAGGAGAATCACTTGAACCCAGGAGGCATAGGTTGCAGTGAGCTGAGATGGCACCACTGCACTCCAGCCTGGGTGACAGAGTGAGACTCCATCTCAAAAAAAAAAAAAAGAAAAAAGAAAAAGAATAAAAATTTCTAGCTAGATAGGATAAATTAGTTCTAGTATTCTATAGAACTGTAGGATGACTATACTTAACAATAATAATATATAGTCTCAGATAGCTAAAAGGAGGATATTGAATGTTCCCAAAACGAAAAAAAATGATAAATATATATGCTAATTACCCTGATCTGATCACTATACATTACACCTATCAAAATATCACTATGTACCTCAAATACATACAAATATTATGTGTCAATTTTAAAAGCTTATTTTAAAAGAGAGGTTAACAACAGTATAACAAATTTATTTAATCAAACTTTTATGTGACACAGTTTCCTGTGTCCCAGGAAAAACTGACTTTTTTTAATGCTTAGATTAAATGAAGAATGGACTGCCATGTAGAAATATGATTGGACAAAGGGGTATGATCTAATGGTAATAGCGGGAAACCCAGCAAAGCCAGACTATTCAGATACTTCTTGGCCTCCCTATGTAACATTTCTTCCTCCTGGGTATGGGACAAGATCCATCTGAAATGATTTGCTTCAAAGGAAAAGAGGGAGTGTGATTCATTTAGGTTTTACGGCTTGCTTTGGGGAAGATGAGTTTGTATGACCCACCTTAGGGGAAGAGAATATTGCTTTCTATGAATCAATTCTAAGGGAGAAAAAAACAGGAGATAGGAGGATGGGAAAAAGACAGAAAGACTTTGCTTCTGAGACCCTTCCCATCTACTTCAGTTCAAAGTACTCAGTGTACCAAACTGCTGTACTCTGGGGTATCACTTCCTGAGCCCCAACAACAGTCATGCAACAACAGGCAGAAAAAAAGTCATGCTTCTCTACACCAGCTCAAGTCAGCTCCAGCATTTGAGTTTTCCACCTCAGCTTAAATGTCACATTCCAGAACACAGCTTGAGTCTAGAGACCTGCACTACAGGGTCAGATTTGGATAAAAGATAGGGTAGATTTTCCAAGCCAAGGCTTGAACATTTACATCTCTTCTTCTTTAACACCTAATTCATAGATAAACTACAGATGATTTGAGGAAGAAGGAGAGGTCTAAAAACTGGCAGGCAGCTATGTCATTCTTTCAGTATCTGTTGACAATATGTATGGGACCTGGGTTCACAATGCCCAGACCTGGGACAGGTTTGACCACTTCAGTTTATCTTAAGGCTTTTCTCATGCTTCATAGTGAAACCAGGTGTTCATGAGGGAGGCGGAAGGGAATCAAATGTAACCAGGCATTATTCTACCCACTTTGCAAAGCTGACTTAGTTCCTCTTCACAACAGTCCTAAAGGATTGAAGTCTTATTTTCTTTTCACAGATTTAGAAATAGGAGTTTATCAAGACTAAACAATCTGATGAATTCAAACTAGAAAGGAGTGGAATAGGGATTTATTTGACAGTAAAATCTATTGGCTTTGGCACAGATCATGACTCTTCCTTAAACCACTAAACACTCAAAACTAATCTCCAATGTGTGAAGAGGGTGTGAAGATGTTGGCTCTTTACTCTGCAAGAGGACAACCATTGCAGCCCCAACCATTCTGCCTTTTTGTGAGGCTAAATTTTTTTAAAAATCATCGTTTTCCATTTAGGCAAAATCCAGACTTTTCCTAACAAAATGTGGCTGAGAAGGAAGAGGCTTTCCATGGAAGTAAGATTGTGTATTTATATCAATAGGTGAAAGGAAAGTTATTTGGCCTGTGGGAACTGTGGTTTTATTGTGTGGGAATCACTGGAGATTAAAACCCAAGTACCATCCTTTTCTTTTGGATGCTCATGGAAGCATAAATCATCTTTGTTTGGGGCTCTGACTTCCGACTTTCTAGACTGTTACCACCTTTACTTAAAAGGTTATACTAACAGATTGTTTCCTTTGTCTAAAAGAGGCTTGCAGTTTCTTTTCATAGGCAGACTTTAAGATCCTTGAGTACTTGGGCTCTATGTTAACTATTGTGATATCTACAAATAACCTGTCCTTGCCCTCCCAGGATTCTCATTGAATAAGGGAAGCAGGGAGGGAAGGAAGGATTAGGGGGAAAAAGTAAGGTTTGCTGAAAAAAAGAAAGAGAAAGAGAAAGAGAAAGAGAAAGGGAAGGAAGGAAGGAAGGAAGGAAGGAAGGAAGGAAGGAAGGAAGGAAGGAAGAAAGGAAGGAAGGAAGGAAGGAAGGAAAGAAAAGAAGAAGAAGAAGAAGAAGAAGAAGAAGAAGAAGAAGAAGAAGAAGAAGAAGAAGAAGAAGAAGAAGAAGAAGGAGGAGGATAAGAAGGAGAAGGAGGAGAAGGAAGAGGAGGAGGAGGAGGAAAGAAAGAAAGAGAGAGAGAAGGAAAGAAAGATGGAAAGAAAGAAAAAGAAAGGAAGAAAGGAAGAAAGAGAAAGAAAGAAAGAAAGAAAGAAAGAAAGAAAGAAAGAAAGAAAGAAAGAAAGAAAGAAAGAAAGAGAAAGAAAGAAAGAAGAGAGGGAGGAAGGAAGGAAGGGGGGAGGGAGGGAGGGAAAGGAGGGAAGGAGGAAGGGAAATGGACTCAAACCCAGCTTTCTACAGCTGTGCCATTTCTTTACATGTCCATCTTCCATGAATCATCTCGGTCATTCTTTCTCATCTTGAGACCTCCCTTAATCTCTCTAAAACCAATAAATTGAATAGACAATCACTTACTTGTGGCTCAAATGTACTCCATCAGCAAAAGTTAATTTTCTGTTGGTGAACAAGCACAGTTCCTAAGAGTTCACAATTTGTGTCCTGTTCACGATTTATAACTCACTCCAAAAAAAAAGCAGTTCCACCAGCTGCATCTGATACCCATGGCAAGCATCACAGCAGTGGGTGGAGGTACTTCTGCTGCAATTATATGAAGACAAAGCAAAGAAAGGTAAAAAGTTGGTTGTTTTTATTTAAGGTCAGAAAGTTTCTTAGAGAGTATTTCCACTTGCCTTAGTTTATAAACGAGAAATTTAAGACACCTGTTGACAGTTAAAGGCCCATGGGAATCAGTCCCAGAATTAATTGCTTTCTACTTGCTTAAGACATGAGCAATGCTAGGTTGGCTGGAGTGTGCTCCTAAAGGAATTAGAATGCTACAAAGATCATCTTAACAGCCACTGGGAAGCCTGTAAATTTGAATTATTACTTTCACATAAATCACTGTATAGATTTGCATTGTGATTGTTATTACAAAGCATTGTTATAGATATCCAGTCAAGCCCAGAAATAATTCTGTTATCTTAAAAATGTCACTTATTTTGCCTTTATATTAACTGTTAAAATAATTAATTGGGAGGCCATTAGGCCAAGACTACTTCAGTGCCTTTTTTCCTACAAAACAGACCAAAACCCAAAACATGCCGGGGCCAACTATGAGGATACTCAGAAAATTCCCAGCCCGGAGTCAGACCTGAATAACCATTAGGAACAAAGCAGGCTCGTGAACATTTCCTACGATTTATTTTTCAAGGTTCCTCATCTGCCTGCCACCTTTATTGTTTAAGGATGATATGAATCCTACAACCTGTTATAAAATAAAAAAAACATGATACAAAGGTAAAATTGGGTTATTGGTTTTAATGTTGATTTTCACAAAAATTAATCTAACAATACTTTTTATAAAAGTCTGTTATAAATTAATTCTATATCAACTTCCAACTTCTTAAAACACACTTTTGATTATGGTTCTGTCAATGAATCCTCCAAGTAAAACAAAACTCCTCAGCCTGGAAGTCAAAGTTTTCCTAGATTTGGCAGAGCATCTTTTCTCAGTCTTATATACCTAAGTCTGGTCAAAGGGAATGACTATTCATGATTTATATTCACAGACCGAATATTTATTTATTCCTTTTGTAATGTTGTTTCTGCTGTGTGGAATACTTTTTCTTCTCCATCTCCATTTCTCCAATTCTTACACATCCTTCAAGTTTCAAACATCATTCCTATGAGATTCTATCTAATTTCCCTAGAGTCAACATTATTTTTTTCACTCTCTGAACTACTGTTTTATTTATATTATGTGAAATCAAAGCTCATCCGACATGTCACTTCATGTCAGCAACCATAGCAAATGACTCTCTCTTCCCCAAATTGACTCTGCTTTTCTCTCCCAGGTGTGTTTGCATATTCTGTCTCTACAATCTATGATGCCCTCTATCTATTCATTCACTTGGTGGGCGTCTTATCCTGCAAGCCTCAGTCCAAGTGCCACCTTGTCAGTCAGGACTCCTATAGGCAGGTGAAGTAAATTCTCCCCACCATATCATAGCACTGAAATGACTTCAAGAAGTAGTAGAAGAAGGTATAGTTATTTTGTGTATGTGTGAGTGTGTGCATGTGTGTGTTTTATTTTTAGAGATAGGGTCTTGCTATGTTGCCCAGGCAGGAGTGCAGTGGCTATTCACAGGTGCAATTAGAGAACACCACAGCCTCAAATTCCTCACTTCATGAGATCCTCTTGCCACAGCTTCTTGTAGCTAGGACTACAGGTGCGTACCACCACACTCAACTAAGAAGTTGTATTTTTTTAACACATGACAATGCTGTATTTCAATCCTAGCTCAGTCACTCACCAATCTGATTATTTTGATTAAATCTACTCTAAACTCATATTCTCTCCATTAAAAACTAAGGCAGGAGAGAGAGAAAAAATTTGACATAGTAGAGAAACTACAATAGCTTACAAAATCATGAGAATGCATCAATAAAACACATGAAAAATTGAGGAAATAAATAAGCCACAAATAGATCCACATGACTCTGTGTTCATTCCTATCATAATACATCACAATTACTTTTATATTGATGCTCTCTCTGGACCATGGGCCTCTGGAAGGTAGCTTTCCTAAGAAGCATAGAACTTTGGAGCTTGATAAATACCTGGGTTTTAATCAGTTCTGTGGCTTACCAACTGTGAGAACAGTAAGCAAGGTACTTCATCTCTTTATACCTCAGTTTTACTACCTGTAATATGCATATACTAAAATTGGGTGGGTTGTTGTAAGAATCAGGTAGGTATAAATAAGCTCAGGAAAAAAAAATCTAGCAAAATGAAACTTCTCAAAATATAACTTATTATATTAGTAATTACAGTAGCTAATTGTAGGACAGAGAAGATGCTAAATAAATGTTTCATGAATGAAGTAATGAGAAGACTGTAAAGCACTATGCAAATATTAAGAATTATTTTGACTGTTGACTTGATGTGATTATTTCAACTCTAAGATCCAGTTCCCAGCTAATAAGGTACTTTGTTTATTTCTGTGGTTAGCCTGTAAAAGCCTGCTCCTCATGCTGCTAAAGTGAAGCTCTCTGAACCTCTTCCAGTTTTGAGTGCTGCCCAATTCATGAATTTTGTATGTGAAAATAAACTCTGTTAAATTTATTTTGTGAAGTTTTTCTTTTAACATAACGAAGTCCCCCAAACACCCTTGCTCTTGAACAATAACAACAAAAATCAGGAAGGTGTACTGGTTACAAGCATGTGCTCTAGTCCATGAGTTGAAATTCAAGCTCTGATACTCACTAGCTGTAAGTACTTAAAGTCAAACTATGTTTCAATTTCTTCAACTACAAAACAGAGATAGTACATATTTTTGAGAGTTATTACGATTAACTTATTTCATTTACAGGAAACATTTAGAACTATTTCTGATATATAATCATCATGAGTGATTATATACATGTTATTTCATATGTAAATATTCATCATTTATATAATGGTTCAATATGATTTCATTAATACTCTAAGTCTTTGTAAATTTAACTCCAGGATCCAGATAAAAGAGATTTCATCTCTTTTTGAAATGTGATGGAAAATATCTCTACAAGAATGATTAAAGTTTATTTGTGCAATGAGATAATCTACCTAGGAGACCAAAGCATTCTTCAGCAGGTTTCTGTGGGTCAAAATAAAGAATGTTGAATTTTTATCTTCCAGAGATTATTTTTCCTAAATACCCTTCTCAATCCGTACAACCAACATACAGACATTAGTTAAGAGTCTAATATTTGGCATTTGTAAAACAAGAGCTTTGGGGTTCACTAAAGTTCTAAGATTCCTTTAAGGTCTAAGGTGCTCAGCATCTTGCTGCATTACATGAAAACATGATGAAGTACGAGGCATGTTCCTTTCCTACAACAAGCATGTAGTATGCAGAGCAAATATTTTTAAATTAAAGAAAGAAAGAAGAACTACTGAGTAGAATAAAAGCCTATTTATCTTGGCTTAAAACTGAAAACACAATATATTCTTACTCTGGGCTATTTTTGGTGTGGCCTGAATCTTCTGATTCTCCATCATTCTATACACTGCAATATATCTTGTACACAATTTAAACACCTAGTTTTACAGCAAAGGCATTTCCATGAGTCATCTCTTGACTGCTTCTTGTTTATCTCATGCACGCTTCTGACAGCCTAACAGCATCACCTTTCTGAGATGTTTCACTCTCTTCAAGTTCTCATGTCTTTCCCAGCATCCACTTTATCTTTGACCTGTGCCTGTTCACTCACTTCAAATATGTCAGCAGTAAAGGTGACAGTGGGTTTTGGTGTCAAAAATAGAGAAATGAAGCATACTTTTTACTCTCATTGAAAGAGCTTTTAAGATCATTTAGTTTTAAAGTTTATGAGCTGTAAGAATTACCCATATCATAGCATTTATGCCGCTATGTATCTTCCTTAAAATTTTCTTAAATAACTGATTCTTTGTATCCTTTCATTTTTAATATTTTTACTGATGCAATGCTAATTTAATATAAACTTTTTTACATGATTTGTAAGTCTATCCTATCTCCCCTAAAAACAACCAACAGTTTTAAGTGCTTAATATATATTATACACTGTTCTATGTCATTTAGTCCTCCAAAAATAACTACCTGAGAAAGGTATTATTATTAACTCCATATTACAGATAAGAAAACAGAGGTTAAGTAAAGGCATATAATTTGCCCAAAGACTTATAGTCGGGAAACAGAAGAGCAGGATTGGAACTCAGTTTTTCTGACTCCAAGTCCTGAATCTTTCATTTATGTGTCTTAGCAGCTTCTCTGGCAGTTTGAGTATTCCTTTAGAACAGAAGCAGTGTATTGCTCTAATTTACATATCTCTTCCTAACACTCAGCACAGAGCCTCTTGCACAGTAACTTCTTACTAAATATTTGAGAAGAAGGAGGAGGAAAAAGAGGAGAAGAAATGAAAGAAGGAGCAAGGAAGGAAGGAAGGAAGGAAGGAAGGAAGGAAGGAAGGAAGGAAGGAAGGAAGGGAGGAAGGGAGGGAGGGAAGGAGGGAGGAAGCAAAGAAGGAAGTGAAAGTGGGGGGAGGGAGGGAGGAAGGAAGGAAGGAAAGAAGGAAGGGAGAAAGGAAGGAAGGAAAGAAGGAAGGAAGGAAAGGAGGGAAGCAGGAAGGAAGAAAAGAAGAAGGAAGGAAGGAAGGAGGAAGGGAGAAGGAGGAAATAGGAAGAAGGAAGAGGGAGGATGGAAGGAAGGAGAAAGTAGATGTATTCCAAGAATGGTATAATGACTGTAAGAAGGCTTCCTCTTTCTTAAAGATATCTACCTGCTTCACGAAACCTTGAGCTCCAGCCCACCGCACCCACTCACCATTCCCAGCTTCCTGTGTAGGAGATAATAATGGGTGGTGGACGGGCAATGCGTTTCTAATTTTCTGCATGGATGCCTTAGTTACTATTAAGATATTGTCAAAGGGAAGTAATTTCAAAGAAGAGAAGCTAACCTGATTAAGAAATTCGATTAAGATTTACTTTTCAGAAAATATTAAAAGCTCAGAGAAAAAAAAAAAGATTAAGATTGGGAGCCATTAAAGGACCCCCTCAGATATCAAAATGGCAGAAAACAACTGCTCATTGACACAGCACAAAGCCTTTATATTGACATCTTTTATAATAGCAATCACAAGCATGCATTTTCAGCATGTCCAAGGCCAAGCATACCCATATTAGCTGCAATTCTAATAAGCTTCATGTTTCACTTCAAAGCCTAGAGTTTCTCTGTTTAATTATACAAGCTTCCCTGCCTTCTCTTGCTGGGCCACTAAGGGCTTAGGTCCTAATCTTAGCACATGAAATTAGCCTAGTCCCGCCCCTCAAGATCCTGTGAATTGATTTTTTTTTCTCACCTTAGAGATTTCCTGAGGCCAAAATAACTACCTCAACCACCTCTTACTTAAAAGATCATTACTTTTAACCAAGAAGCACTATATATCAAGCTCCTTGCCTGTGGAGTCCTCAGCAGACCGTCAAATCATTCAAAACACACTTCTCTTCCTGCCAGTGCTACCCTATAGTTGACGGTCTGGCATTTGGCCTCAGGAGCGTAGCCAAGAAAGGATGTCAGAGACTGGTCTTCTAGGGAGATCTCAGAGATGGGTCCGCTGGTAACAGCTGACATCCGTATTCCTTGACCTTTACAAATCCTACCTGTTTCTATGTCTGGGTTTTGTATCTTCAGCAGAATTTGAAAGCTGTCAGATTTACTCAAAATGGGCTCTGGCCACTCATTCTCTAGCCAATTCAAATATTCTCTCACGTGGTGCTCCTAAAACTAGCTAAGTAAGGAGAAAGTTGTCAAGGTGACCACTGGCAGAACAGCAGCCAGTAGGGAATGACTCAACAAGTCTACTATAATTGAAATATTTGAAATCCCTGGGAAAGACAAGGCATAAGAAATTGAAATTACCAGGAAAGTAGAGGGTCCTTTTAATTTTTTTCTCTTCCTAATTTTCCTTCAGGGTAAGAAGCAAGGTCTCAAATTTCAAAAGCCCACACCTCAATAGGTTAAAAAAAAATAGTGGTATTGTCACGCAAGGATTTTTCAAGACGAATGAAAGCTTTCATGTTATTGTACACATGTGTGTGCTGAACATTTATAGAATATCTCAGTTGGTGAGGCAGAGCGATGTCTTTCTCAATTTACAGGAAGAAATGTGAAACTGAAAGTGACAACAGTTTGCAACTTTCCACTTCCCACCAAGATCTATGTAATAATATTCTACTTTTAGAAACCCCAAAGTGTATATGTGTTTGAGGAATGCAGAGATATGCCAAAAAACACAACATGCCTTGGAATTAGACATTAGAATTAGGTTATGTTCTAATGTTACATCTCCTTTTCTCAACTCAGTAAACTCCTAAGAATTGTGAAATAATTCTATCATAATACTTTTGGGTTTGTTTGTATGTAAATTGTATTCCATTTAAAATAACTTTTACTTTTTTGTTTCTAAAATAATGAAGAATTATTGTAGATGTGTTAAAAAGATTAGAGAAACAAAAATAAGAAAATAGGAATCACAATCCCAGAGGTAATTAACATTTAATATCGTGAAGTACATCCTATCAGTCACTGTGTTATGTTTTGTTCTTTTAAACATGAGAACCCCTTTTTATTACATAATTCTTCACAACATTCTTCTGTAAGACAGAAAATGACTATTTTAAACCCATTTTTAATATCTGCAGAGTAGAGCTGAGGGAGCAGAAAGATGGAGCATAGCATCTTTATGTATTTTCATGTGTATAAAATCCAAGAAAACTTTTTAAAGCTAAAGCCTACTTAAAATTAAATATGGTTAAATGAATACTCCTTTACTTTGTGTTCAATCCTTCTTTCTAATAATCTCAAAGTAACAATGTAAGGATAAATTGACAAACAGAATGAGAAGAGATAACAAAGTGTGAGAAATTGGAAAGCAATTGGACAAGTATTAACAGATTTAGCAAAACAGAGAAAAACAAAACCAAAGCTACCAGTAGGAGACAGCGCAGAAGCAAGCTGGCAAGCTGACTTAGCCCTTGGAATTCCAAAATCTAAAAACGATATTGTAGGTAAGGTTGAGCAATGAAGGATTTATCAAAAATGTGTCTTACAAGCAGCAAGATAAGATCCAATGCTGTGCTGGTAACCAGCTCCTACTCCACCCCACCCCCAATAAAAAGCCCTGTTTGCCAATTTTCATGATGTAAATATTTCCATCATGGCCAGTTTCAAGCTACCAATATAATATTACTCAACACAGAACTGGGAAGACATGAGCACATGTCTTCCAGAGAGCTGGCTCAAGTCAGCTCCACCACACCTCTTGTTTAACCGTATTAAGCAGTAGAGGAATTATCCTTTTTTTCCTGCAACCAAAGAATGGCTGCTTGTTCTCTGAAGAAATGTCAGAGACACAGGACTCAGAGACATAAGGTTTAATTAAGAAGAAGTTACAGCATGAAAAGGGTGACTGCATGGAAACATATTTATGGTGCAGCCTCTTTCTTTTCCTCCTTTCCAGAACTGTCTACTGACTGAAGATTAGAGAATCTCTTTATGGGGAACTGAAAACAGAAGAAAATTCAAGGGATAATGGCATTTGAGGGTTCCTCAATGGCCGTCCAGCCACATCACACCAGACCGGAGCCCCAACCTGAGAGGCTCTTACCTAGAGCTTCTAGTCGGCATTAAAGTGGATCACTTTTAAAAATAAATGGTGATGGGGTGAAGGAAATGCTACCCCCAAAATATGACACCTTGGAATATTAAGTATTTTAAGCTGAAGGAAATTGAGAATATTGCAGAAGCAGAAAGGTCTTTGTGATCTTCTCTTTCTCTGATTTCTCCTACCTTTCTCTCCTGAGGTCATAAAAAGAATTCTCTGACTTACTTCCCCTGAAAGTATGTGGTATGACCTGATATGACCCTCATTCCAGAGGGGTTCTGCCTTATACCTGGAGGCAAAGAAGAATCTGAACAAATAGGCCTTGCTAAGTTCCCACCAGTTTATATCCATTAGATCATACCCCCTTTTGTCCTCCAATCACACTTCTGCACAGATCCATAACAATACTCAGTTAACCCTGGGTCTTTAGATCCTTTCTGAAGGCTCTTGTGCCATGTAAAATGTTGATGAAATGAATTTGTTATGCTTTTCTCTTGCTAATCTGTCTTTTGTTAGAGGAATGTCAGTCTTGAATCTTGTGATGGTTGAGAAAAGGAGAATTCCTTTTCTTCTTTACAATGGAAAGTTATATTGGTGCTGGTATTATTATTATTATTGTTATTATTATTGAGATAGGATCTCACTCTGCCACTAAGCTGTACTGCAGTGGTGTGATCTCAAATCACTGCAGCCTCTGCTTCCTGGGCTCAAGTGATCCTCCCACCTTAGCCTCCCAAGTAGCTGGGAGAACCATAAAAGAACACCATAAAATTAGCCACCGTGCCCATCTAATTTTTGTATTTTTTGTAGATATGGGGTTTCACATGTTGCCCATGTGGGTCCAGAACTCCTGGGCTCAAGTGATCATCCCACCTCGTCCTCCCAAAGTGCCAGGATTAAAGGTATGAGCCACTATGCCAGTGCTGGTAATATTAGTCTTGTTATTCTGACACTACTGTGTATAATGTGGGATGAGCATACATGTAATTTTGAGATATTCTATCATCCCCTGCATCCTTAAGACCAGAAAAAGGAGGGTAAATGTAACATAGAAAGACCTTAACCCTCACATTTATAGTCAATTGATTTTTGCCAAAGATGTCAATGGCTTATCATCTTTGAGGAAAGGCAAATGCCAAGACAATTGGATTTTTATACACTGAAAATATAAACTTTAATTCAGACCTCACACCATCTATAAAAATTAATTCAAAAATGGATTATAGACTTAGATATTGGAGCTAAAACTATTAAACATTTAGAAAAAAACATAGAAGATAATCCTCATGACCTTGGATTAAGCAAATATTTCTCAGATATGACACCAAAAGCAAAATGCATTAAA
Organism: Chlorocebus sabaeus; assembly: GCF_047675955.1. Classification (NCBI taxonomy): domain Eukaryota; kingdom Metazoa; phylum Chordata; class Mammalia; order Primates; family Cercopithecidae; genus Chlorocebus; species Chlorocebus sabaeus. The sequence continues at coordinate 28,330,758 of NC_132930.1, forward strand.
TGAAAAAATGATAAATTGGATATCTTTAATAAATTTTATCAAAATTAAAATCTTTTTATCTTTAAAATATATAGTTTAATAATGAAAAGGCAAGACACTGACTGGGATAAAATATTTGCAACATATATAACTAAGAAAAGACTTGTACTCATGGTAAAAAAAAAAAAAAAAAAGACTTTTTATAACTCAGTAAGAAGCCAAACAAACCATTTTTTTAACAAACAGCGAAAGATTTGAATAGACATAAAGAAAAATGCAAATACGATTGAGAAGTTCATGAAAAGATGTTCAACATGAGTAATCATCAGGAAAAATCAAACTAAAATCACAGTGAAATACCACTACACAGTAACTAGAAAAGCTATATCAAAAAGAATGACAGTACCAAATATTGACCAGGATTTGCTAATGGGAGAACACCTTGAAATTTTGGAAATCAATATGGCTACTTCTTAAAAATATAAACATACACTTACCATTCAACTTAGCAATTCCATCCTAGGCATTTACTTGAGAGGAATGAAAACTAATGACCACCGAAGATGTGAATGATCATGGCAGCATTATTTATAATAGCCAAAAAACTGGAAGTCACTCAAATAGCCAACAACTGGTGAAAAGATAAACAAAATGTGATCTATTCATGTAGTGAGGTAGTAGTCAGTAACCAAAAGAAAGGAATTACTTTTTACACACTACAACATGGGTAGGCCTCAAAAATATTATGCTCAGTGAAGGAAGCCCAACACAAATGATTACAAATATTAGATTATTTATGTGCAATTTTCAGAAAAGCAAATCATACAGACAGAAAGCAGATCAATGCTTGCCTGGGGCTGGGATTGGGGGTGGTAATTGCCTTCGAGGGAACCCTTTGGGTTGACAGAAAGATTCCAAGACTGGATTGTGGTGCTGGCTGTGCAACTTTGTAAATTTACTAAAAGTTACTGAACTGTGCAGTGATCATGGGTGAATTTTATGATATGTAAATTATACCTCAATAAAGTCGCTTTAAAAATAGAGAGATTCACAAAGCTTATTTAAAAAGTGAGCAAGACTGAACTTTGGTGTCTCTCATGCACACTTTGATGGTGAATCTACACAGAAGTAAAAGGAAGTGATTATTACCTCATCTTTTGTTTTATATTTATCCCAGATTACCTTAATGTTCATCATCCCATGGGTAAAAACGATATACTAACAGATGGTCCAAATTTCCTAATTTTAGAGCTATCTGTTTCTGTGGGATTTCCTGCTTCCTGTAAACTCTTCAATAGCTGATTCTAGAAGTTCATGTGAGTGTCTCACTGGGTTCATAAACTGAGCTCTCAGCCCAAATTATCTCATGGGATCAACTATGTTCTTCCTCTCATTGTCCAACTCCTTTTGTTGATATACATGTATAAGTTATAAAATATAAATTACATACTTTTGGTGATTCCACATGTGAGTTAAATGCTCTTATAGTTGCATTTAAAATTGGCATTGCACAATATAAAGACAAATGATAAAGCCTATGCTGATAATTAACTTTTTAAAGTTATGATGAATGACATGACAAATAAAGAACCATGGAAGTTTGAGAGAGTCTGTAGAAGAAAGAAAATAACTTTAAGCGTCTTTGATACTTTTCTTCATCTTTTTCAAAAGGGGTTTTACATTTTCATTTTACACCAGATCCCAGAAACGTGTAGTCGGCTTTAACCCAAAGGGAGCATTTTGATTCAGACAATGACGCTTCGGTATGACAAGTTAGGTCAGACACTGATAATTAGAGAGGGTGTCCAAATATTTTGGTTTTTACCTAAGACCTAGGACTTATGCACAGACTTTCTCCCTAAACTGGTAGAGTACAAGACAATAGCAAAAATGGAGAGTCATATGCAACATGGCTGAATATCAGAAGGTATAAATCATGTTAACAAACTCTTAAATAAAATAAAATATGTTCTGCTCTTTCACCTTGAAAAAATTACTCCTATGTTACCACTGGAAAGCCAGACACAAATTTAGAAGTCTACGACTTCTTAGAATTCTGTTTCAGTATGTGAAATTGTGGAGATTGGCACCCCTGACCCCCAAGCCCCAGCTGTGCCATGCACCCATTTTCTCTCCACCTCTTGCTTCATCCCATACCAAATGGGCCTCATACTATATGCAGAGAGCAGAGCCCACACATTCAAGCTCTGTTTGGTATGTCTGTTTTCACAATGCTGATAAAGGCATACCTGAGACTGGGTAATTTATAAAGAAAAAGAGGTTTAATGGACTCACAGCTCCACGTGGCTGGGGAGGCCTCACAATCATGGCAGAAGACGAAAAGCATGTCTTACATGGCGGTGGGCAGAAAGAGAATGAGAGCCAAGTGAAAAGGGATTCCCCTTATAAAACCATCAGATCTAATGAGACTTGTTCACTAATACTAGAACAGTGTGGAGGAAATCGCCTCCATGACTCAATTATCTTCCACCAATTCCCTCCCACAATGTAGGAATTATGGAAGCTACAACTCAAGATGAGATTCGGGTGGTGACACAGCCAAACCATATCATATCTACACCATCAAACAGCCATCCTTTACCTTCCCATAGACCTAAACACGAAGAGACTGGATATAAAAACAGACAATGGCTAGGTCATGCATAACAGCAGAACGTTGACACACAACTTACAGCAGCTGTTTCAGAAAATCAACCTCCTTGTCAACAAAAAGCAACCCAAGAAGTCAGCCTCCTCTAAGTCAGACTTGCAGGAAGCCAATCACTACCTCTAGCGAAAATCCAGGAAGCTGAATAATAATTGCTTTAACACTCAGTCCAAAACGTCCAGGATTTGATTAATAACTGACAGCTTCCTTCATTTTTGTCCCTGCTTCCAACTTAAGGCCAACGAACAAAAAGCCAAATACACACCCCTAACCAATCACAAAAGATCACACTTCTATTTAGCTGCCTTCAGCTTCCCCGGGTCGATAGCCTTTCATCAGGGAACACCTGAAACCTTCCCTTAGCCACTATGAAGCTTTCCCACACCTGTGCCTGCCTTTAAGTCTCTGCCAAAAGGCAAGTAATGGTGGCTGACTCCCTTGTGATAGCAAGCTCTGGAAGAAGAGCTTTTGCTTTTCTCATTTAATTGGTGTTTGTTTAATTCCACAATGTACACTGGGTATACAGCCTACCATCAGGCAGACTGATCCAGAGGAGAGACCTGCCAAGCCAGCAAACCAGAGTTGGCAGCTCTGAGGTCCTCTGTGTATGCAGCCTGTCTTCAAAAGGAGAACTTGGGATCCAGATGGGGGAATCTCAGCCCACGACACTTGGTAGCCACCTCTATCTTCCCCATGCCAATAAGATATTCAGACACAGCAGAAGGAGATCAGAGTGAGGCTTTCTAAAGCTCAAGACCCAGAGCAGGAGCTCCTTTTCCCTAGGTATATGAGAGATAAGAGATTGAATTTCTTTTAAGATCAGATGGACAGGAAATTGACATCAATATTAGATTAACTTAAAAAAAATAAACAATTTGTTTTTAATTTTTATTTCCACAGGTTATTGGGGGAACTGGTGGTGTTTGGTTACATGAGTAAGTTCTTCAGTGGTGATTTATGAGATCTGGGTGCACTCATCGTCTAAGCAGTATACACTGCACCCAGTTTGTAGTCTTTTATCCCTTACCCCCTTCCACCCTTTCCCCCTGAGTCTCTAAAGTCCATTGTGTCATTTATTTGCCTTTGCATCCTCATAACTTAACTCCCACTCATGAGTGAGAACATATGATGTTTGGTTTTCCATTCCTGAGTTACTTCATTTAGAGTAATAGTCTCCAATCTCATCCAGGTTGCTGCGAATGCCATTAATTCATTCCTTTTTATGGCTCAGTAGTACTCCATCATATATATCACATCTCTTTATCCACATGTCGATTGGTTGGTTCCACATTTTGGTTGGTTCCATATTTTTGCAATTGCAAATTGTGCTGCTATAAACTTGTGTTTGCAAGTATCTTTTTAGTATAATGACCTGCTTTACAAAAAAAAAAATTTTATAGACAACTCCTGAGAGTGCTTTGGAATCCACCTGCATTTTTGTCGTAGTTCTCAGGATCGTCTCTTCTTGTGACCTAGAAAACCCTTCCAGCAATGATTGCTTCTGAGCTTAAGCAGCACTCCTCCACCGACAATCCCCTTTGCTGCCTGGGTGAGCTGGGCCCAGCCTCAATTTGTGAGCAGAATAAGGGTGATTCATACCAAGTCCTGGGGCTGCTGCTCGGCACAAAGGGACTACCTTTCTACCTCAAGCCCCACGTTTGACTCTGTAGAGAGAGGGGAGAACTGAGTTGTTAGTGGCTTCCAATCTCTGCCCTAGCCCTTCTGGACACCTTTATGGACCCTCCCTCAAGACTGGACTTGCCAATGCCTCCTTCCCAGAACCACAGCATTAGCCTGATGGGTGCAATTTTGATTTCAGTTCTCAAGCCCTGTGGGACTGTAAGTATGTTAAAAAAAAAAAAATCAATCAGACACTTGCTAAAGATGGAAAGGCAGACAGACTTTAGTTAAGAGGGACAATTGCAGTGGGGATTTTGCAGTTGAGACAGGGATAGAGCTCAACTTTGGCTACAAGTAGTCAAAGACAAAGATGGAGACTTATAGCCAAGGAGTAGGATGGGGAGTCAGTGGATGGAAAATTACTAAGAGAAAACATCAAGGCTAGGGGGATTCTTGCTAGACTGACCCCAAAAAAGGATTATTGCTGAAATTGGAGTAAGCAGGCCAAAAGCAGAGCCCCCAGGTTCTGAACCTAGTCAGAAAGAGGACTCAGAGGAGTTTGACTCACGTTTGGTCAAGGAACAAGTCTTTCTCAGGTAGACATCACTCTTTTCCCACTCTGTTGTGCATTCGGTTGTGAAACTGCCCCATAGCTATTGCAGCCAAGGGCAGTCTGTTCCTCTCACCTTCATGGTGAGGAAAATGCTTGGGGCTTGGTGGTAGGAAGATCAGGGTTTAAGTCTGGGATCCACTACTTATAGCTGTAGGACCTTGTGCAAATCATTTACCCTTGTTTCATAAATATTCATTTCTTTGTGTATAAAAATGGGGATAGTAATACCCGATTGAATATCGTTGGAACAAGGCTTATATTGGAGATATGTAAGTATAGTGTTTGGCATATAGTTAGTGTTCCGTAAATACTACTACTGCTATTACTATTACTACTAATACTAATACGGCCACTCTTACGATTGTGGTTAGAGTTTTCTGTCCATTCTTTTTGTAACAGGCCATTCTTGCAGTGCTACAAATAGCAGACTGTGTGATTTCCAAGAAAAGAGGTTTAACTGGCTCACGGTTCTGTAGGCTGTCTGCTTCTGGAGAGGCCTCAGGGAGCTTTTATTCATGGCAGAAGGTAAAGTAGGAGCAGGCAGATCATATGGCAAAAGCAGGAGCAAGAGGGAGAGTGAGGGGCCAAATACTGCACACTTTTAGGCAACCAGATCTCTCGAGAACTTACTTACTATCATGAGAACAGCACCAAGTGGATAGTGCTAAACCATTCATGAGAAATCCATCCCTGTGAGCCAGTCACCTCCTACCAGGCCTCCACTCCTACGAGGTCCCACCTCCAACACTGGGGATTACATTTTACATTTCAACATGAGATTTTGGTGGGGCAACATCCAAACTAGATCACTTTCCCTCAGCATTCTATTATTTCTATCTAAAAAAGAGTATCAAATTGCTTATTTATGTAGCTGAGGGAGAATGCTAAGACACACACACACACACACACACACACACACTGCACTTCAGAAAACAATCTTGTCTTGACTGAAAGAAAGATAATGATACCCAATGAGTCTTTTCCATTTCTAATTTCAGTCACTCCATGGTCTTGCAATTACTACAGTCAACTAATCAACTAAACGTAATTATGCACAATTTCAAACATATTACGAAGTAATAAGGCCTTTATTTTTCATGGTGCCCTGGATGCTTATATCATCGAAGATGTAAAAACAGAATTTAATTTGGGTCTACAAAATTGAAAGTCAAAAGTATGAAAGGGAAGATAAGAAGACCTAGGTTTTGTTTTTTTTTTTTTCCTTGTTAGCTTGGAAATATGTAAATACGTAAACACCTGGATAATATTTTAAAAGGGTATGAATAGCCTCTCAGCTGCCAGATCATGCATAAGACTCACCTTATTCAAGTCAATATTGTAGGAATTTGATCCTGGAATTCTTCGATGACACCTGTAATTAAGTATTGGAAGTCAGAATGTGAATGATCAAATATGTCCTGAAAGAACTGAACACTTCTGTGCCCAAATCTTACATATTCAAATTGTCCCACAGGCTGGCAAATGTGTCTAACTCTGTGGGTTTCTAAGGTCAGACTTGTACGTGAAAACTGAAAATTTGACTTCAGAAGTATATTCATGAAAAGCAAGAAAGAACATAGGTTTTTACGAAGTAGTTATATAATTTCTGTAGCATATCATGAAGGGACATCGGGAATGCCATTCTGTTTTGTAATGTACAAACTGGTGGACTAGGTAGAATCATTGTCATTTCCAATGGCAAAACCCCAATAAGGTTCTCATAATTGGCCACACAGAACCAAATTATGCACCTTAAAAATACAGCCTGATAGCTACCAGTATATGCTTTGCAAAGGAAACCAGGCAAAACAATAAATGCACTCTTATAAAGAAAAGAAGAGAAAATCTCACAATTATTTAGGAAATTGTTTTAATCATTCTTTTAAGAATTAGAAGTGGAAACATGATAATACCAAGCCCAATCTCCAAAAATTAACAGAACAGTAAGTTATTTTGAATTCTAGATGTATTATATGTCACTGTTTCTCCTGCAACCTACTCTAATTTTAATCAATACAACACAAGAGTTTGAGCTGTGTCCTCTCAGGTCTCTTTTTATATTTGTTATATAAATTTCCATGGCAAACACTGAGCATAACTAAAAGTTCATTATTCGCTAGGTAAAACCACATATGAATGTGGATTTGGAATTTTATCCCTTCTCTTTTTTTACCTTATATGGACATACAATAAAATCCTAGCTGAGAGTACTGTCATGAATAAGACAGAAAAAATTACAGTATTTAAATCCAACTGGTTGGAGCTGACATTTCAGAACTCAGGAAGGTAACATATTATATTCTTCTCCCCAGCTCTTTACTTTTATGTATCTTCTATTCTCTTAGAAGTTAGAAGAAGAATGTTGAGCTTAACGTCAAAGACAGATTACCCTTTAAAAGAAACATCTATCAGAGAAAACGTTAATTGGTTGCTGGAAAGCAGGGCTATGAGAATAAAAGAATCTGGAATGAAACGAGAGATAAAAGCTGGAAAACATAGCTAATGAAGAATGGAATTCCTTTTATGCCTGTGGGAGCTTGCACACATGTGTTCATTTTTCCCAAATATCTAAGATGTTTAGATGAGCAACAACATGCCGTTCGCATTGCCAGGCAAGTTTCCCTCTGCCTTTTCTGGTTTCTGTGATGGGAGACCTTTTCTCCCCGTAGCCTCCTGATGAAGTTCTGTATAAATTCTGCTCCGTGTTGCAGAAGGCCCATACTGCCACTCGTGCTCTGACAACTGCAAGCTGGGGATACAGAGGAGTGAGATACCCCACATGCACATGTGTGAACTGACGGAAGATGCAGAAAGAGAAGCAAAAAAGCATGAAGACTGCTTTTTGTCCTTCGAGGTGAGGCCAGTCTCCTGACAGCATAAGTAGGAGTTTCAGTTGGGTTTACTTGGCCCAATCTAACACACCTGAACCCTGCACACACTAGTAGCCATGTAAGAATGGAGTGGGGTAGGGTGGATACGCACTGGAAGGACAGCGGACTGTTGGAAGTTCTCAGGAAGGTGGAATGGAAGGAATGTCAGCAATCCTTGTTGCTTATTAATTTATGACTCTTTGCCTAATAAACCCCCCAAAAAGGGATTAGGGATCAAAGAACCAGACAGAAAAGAAGTGAGATAAATTACTTCTTTTACTCCAGCGTTTTATAATTTTTTCAGCACCAGAGACCAGTTTCATGGAAGACTGTTTTTCCATGGACCAGGGAGTGGGGGATGGTTTCAGGATGATTCAAGTGCATTACATTTATTGTGCACTTTATTTCTGAATATTTAATGAAGTAATTATACAACTCAGCATAATGTAGAATCAGTGGGAACCCTGAGCTTGTTTTCCTAGAACTAGACAGTCTTATCTGGGGGTGATGGGAGACAGCAACAGATCATCAGGCATTAGATTCTCATAAGGAGCACACAACCTAGATCCCTCGCATGCACAGTTCACAATAGGGTTCGTGCTCCTATAAGAATCTAATGCTGCCACTGATCTGACAGGAAGCAGAGCTAAGGCAGTAATGCAAGTGATTGGAAGCGGCTGTAAATACAGCTGAAGATTTGCTCGCGAGCTTCCCACTCACCTTCTGCTGTGCAGCTGGGTTCATAACAGGCCACAGACTGGTACCAGTCTCTGGCCCAGGAGTTGGGACCCTTGCTTTACTCTACCCCTCCCTTTGCCAAATTTTAGGTCATCCTAATTATTTTCTGCCCTTTACAACTCCCTTCAAAACACACATACTGCTAGTGTTTGGCAATGCAAAATTATTCAAGAGGCTTTTTCCTTGCCAACTCTCCCACTTTCCAGCATTTCTCTCACCTAAATTTGAGAGCTTTCATGCCCCAGAGGTCTTATCCTTGATATCAACAATAATAATAGCTAATGCTTATTGAACATTTATTATGCATTAGGCACTACACTTGGAGTTCTTTACTCTTTTAAATCACATATCACCCAACAATCCTATGAAGTACATACTATAATTGCCATGGTCTTAATGCTTTTGTCCCCCCAAATTCATATGTTGAAATTGTAACCCCCAAGGTAATGGTGCTAAAAGGTAGGAACTTTGGGGAAATGATGAGGTCATGAGGCTGCAGCCCTCATGGTTGAGATTAGTGCCCTTATACAAGAGGCCCCAGGGAACTTGTTTGTCCTCATCTACCATGCGAGGACACTGTGAGAGACGCCATCTATGAATGAGAAAGTGAGCTCTCACAGACACTAAATATGCTGGCATTTTGATCTTGGACTTCCCAGCCTCCAGAACTATGAGAAATACATTTCTATTGTTTATAAGCTACCAAATCTATGTTTTTTTTTGTTGTTGTTGTTGTTGTCACAAAACAGACTCATGTAATTTTTATGCCCATTTTAAAGATGAGAAAACTGAGGCTTAGAGAGCTTTTGAGCCAATTGTCTACTATAATAGAGCTTACATGTTGTGGGGCAAAGATTGGAACCCCAATCTCCTGACTCCAGAATTCACACTTTTAATCATTACTTGTTATCAATATTCCTATCCCCATCTCCTCATAAAAACTTAATGTTCTATCAGCTATCATAAATGAAACTAGTTATATAAAGCTCCTAGACTGTGTCTGCCAATACTCAGTCTCTATTAATATCAGTGTCCCTTCCCCTTTCGGTATTCTCAACAGTAGATTATAATATGAATTAGCCTAGACATCTTATTTAATTGCTCAACATCCCCAGAGTAACAGTGCCCTAAATCCTTAAGGAATGGAAAAGATACTGAAACTCTCAGACATCTTGGGAGATGGAAGGAGAGATTCTTTTGGAACCCCAGTCTAGCCCTGGTTATAAGCTTTAGTGGAGGCATGAACACTGCAATGAAACGGGTAATGTCAAATGACTGTGAAGCTGTATTTTCCTACTACAGAGGTGTCATTGTTAAAGTGGAAGCTTAGTTCAGGGCCTCTATTCAAGCACAATAAGATGCTAGGTACCAGGGTTTATTAATGAAGAAAACACATTGTCTGGGCTCAAGTAATTTTTCAGGGGGCCAGATAATTAAAGAGGCAGTCTAATGAAGTCCCAATAAAATACCACCTCAAACTATATTACTATGTCACAGCATTGATGCCAACTTTATATAAATTAAAATAAAAATCAAGGGCAATTGTTTGAAGTTTCCGAAATAGTTTAGCTAGGCAAGTAAAGAAAAAACAGAGACATTTTTAGAAAAAGAAAGGGGAAAAGTACATATATCTTGAGGTAGGAGAAATGATGGCATGTTTAGAAATAAGGAAAAATCCAATGAGATTAGTGTGTGAAAGCAAGTGGCAGAAGAGTTCAAAGATTTATTATTCTAGTTGTTTTAATTCTTATCCATTTCTTTGTTCAAATCATACTTACCGATCTTAAACATAAAACTAACCCCCATGTCTTAATTATGTCTAGGTCTGTCGAAAGAACTTGTGGCTAGTATATCCTGAGCACATGAGCCAAATCCCTTAGAATGCATTTTAGGGGATAAGGGTGGCAAAAAAAGACAGTGAAGTATCTACCTCAGATTACTTTAACTCATCGCTTAGACTCATGCCTAGCTTTCTCGAGAGAACAGCTTCAGAGAAAGCAAATAAACTATTTATTTAAAGGATTCAGATTTGGGGCCTAAAACATATTGCAAGTTCTTTCTAAAGAAGTAATACTCCAGGTATGAGACCTGCAGCAACTTACCTCAGCTATACATCTAAAGTATTGAAGGAGACGTCACAGCAAGAAAGACTCTATCTTCTTCTGCACTCCTATTCTTGCTAATCAAATATAGTTGATCCTTGAACAACCCAGGGTTAGGGGTCCTCACCCCCCATGTAATCAAAAGTCTGGGTATAACTTTTGACTCACCAAAAACAACCACTAATAGTCTACTGTTGACTGGAAGTCTTACTGATTACATAAACAGTCAATTAACATATATTTTGCATGTTTTTTATATATACATATATTACGTACTGTATTTTCATAATAAGGTATGCTAGAGAAAAGAAAATGTTATTAAGAAAATTGTAAGGAAGAGAGAATATATTTACTATTCATTAATTAGAAGTGGATCATCATAAAGTCCTATATCTTCATCTTCATGTTGCAAAAGCTGAGAAGGAAGAAGAAAAGGAGGGGTTGTTCTTACTGTCTCAGGGGTGGCCGAGGCAGAAGGAAATCTGTGTACAAGTGGAACTGGACAATTCAAACCCATGGTATTCAAGGCTCAACTGTAATATGGCGCTTTAGAATGAATGTCAAGAACACATATCAGAGGGAACAGGGTTTGGAGTATTTCCAATATTCTAAGTCTCGTTTGAGAGCAGATAAAAAATAAAGGAGCTAGAATAGGCTTAGACCTCAGCAAGAGGGATTACTAACCTGAACCCAGTACTTTCCAGGAACTCTTCATATCATAAACCCACCCTTATAACAATGTGTAAAAGAACATACGGGTCATCAAACTTTTAAAGTTATCTTTATCATAAAAGAGAATTTTAAAAATGAAAAGTCATGTCAGAGTAAGAGAAAATATGCATTATATATATACACACACACATATATAATACATATATATGCAAATATGCATTACATATGTACATATGTGTACATATATGTAAAGTGTATATATAATGTATATGTCTATATGTATTTGTGTGTATCTATATATAATGACCAAAATATATAAAGAATTCCTATGAATCTACAGTAAATGACAAATAGCCTAATTGTTTTTAAATGGGCAACAGGTATGAACAAATATTTCACAAAAGAAGATATACAAATGGCCAAAAAGCATATTGTAAGGTGCTCAGTGTCAGTAATCATCATGGAAATGAACACTAAGACCAAAATAAAATACTACTTTATACCCGGGAGATTGGCCAACTTTTTTTTAAAGTAATTTCAAGGGCTGGAAAAGATGAGGAGCAATGGGAACTCTCATGAAAACTGGTACAACCACTTTGGAAAACTATTTGAAAGTTTTTTAATAAAGTTAAACATGTTTCTACCCTATGACTTGATAATTCTACTCTTAGGTATTTATCAAAAAGAAACATATGTCCATACAAAAAATTATGTAAGGATCTGTTTTGTTCATAATAGCCCAAACTGGAAACAACCAAACGTCCATTAACAAGGGAAAGGATGAATAGACATATATTATAATAAATATATATTATGCTAGGAATTTTAAATATAAATTTACATAAGTTATATGTATTCGGCAATAAAAACTACAGACTACGTGAAATAAAAAATGGATTAATCTGGAAAACACTGCATTAACCAAAGGAAGCTAGACACAAAATAGTACATACCATATGATCTCATTTATATGAGGTGCTGAAACAGGCAAAATGAAATTTGATCAGTAGTTACCTCTGACTGGATATAGAGATTTACTAGAAGGAGATGGACAAGGCCAGGCATGGTGGTTCACGCCTGTAATCACAGCAGTTTGGGTGGCCAAGGTGGGTGGATCACTTGAGCCCAGGAGTCCGAGACCAGTCTAGGCAGCATAGTGAGACCTCATCTCTACAAAAAAATAGAAAAATTAGTCAGGTGTGGTGGTGCAAGCCTGTAATCCCAGCTTCTTGGGAGGCTGAGGCAGGAGGATCAATTGAGTTCAGGAGATGGAGGCTGTAGTGAGTTACGATTGCACCATTGCATACTCCAGCATGGGTGACAGAGTGAGATCTTGTCTGGAAAAAAAAAGAGAGAGAGAGAGAGAGAGAGATAAGATATTCTGCAATGACAGAATGTTCAATATCTTGATTATGGTGTTGGTTAAATAGTTGTTTACATTTGTCAAAACTCATCTAATTTTACATCTAAAATCTGTACACTTTATCGTAGTAAACGATATCACAATTTTTTTTAAAGTTTTGTATTAAGAAATATTATCTACCAAAAACAGATATCCATACCCAAATGTGTCCCATTAGAAACATTTTTTTCTCTCCTAAAACAATGAGTGTGTCTGTCATTTAATAACTGGTTCTCAGAACAAGCAAGGTAGTATGTACATCGCTAAACATCACCTTTGTGACTAACACCATTCAGTCCTCAGAGGAATACCTATCATCATTCATGACCTATCTCACCTAAGCAAAAAGTAATGATGTTCAAATGCTGTGGGCTGGTGGGTTGTGCCACTGCCAACGATAGAGACAGATAGGGATCCAGAGTAAGCAGATCACTTGAGCAGGAGAGGAAATTCAGCAGGAGGAAATACGAATTCATTAACTTGAAAAGGCATTGTCTTCCATAGCATGAATACAATAGGTTCCCGCATATAAGTATAGTTTACGCCATTTCTCAATATTCTTGTTTGTCTTTGTGATTCAGTTCATAGTTGCAAATCAGCAACTATGAATTAGCTACGTTTTTGCAACCATTGCAGATGGGGAGTAAAGATAATTCCAGAATGTTAAGCAATCACAATACACTTAAATTTGTATAGGTCTACGTCTTGATGTAACATTCATAATGGTTATTATTAATTCATTACATTGACAACCAGATGGACATCAAATGACAGAATTGAAAAAATATTGAATGCCAAAATTAAAAAGAAACAAATGTATTTAATACAAACATTTTTAATAAAGCATAATTAAACTTTGAAAGATTAAATTAAAAGTTTAGCTTCATTTAAATAATTTGTTTTAAACATTTGATATCATTGATTATAATTTAGTAAATATAATTTGATTTTTTCTTTTAATTTTAATAGATTACATAAATATTTTAAAGGATAACTATACGTGAAAAACTGTTTCTTTTAATATTTGCTTTACTTTACATTCTTAATAAGAATATATTTAATTGTGTACAAAAATTAAGTATTGATTTGTTTTTAAATCTTTGAGATTATGGTCAACAAACTATGGCATGTAAAAATAAAATCTTATTGGAACATAGTCACATCCATTTGTTTCCATACTATCTGTATCTGCTTTAGTGCTATACTGTCAAAATTGACTTGTTGTAACAGAAACAATATAGCTGGAAAAACGTAAAATATTCAGTAACTGCTTCTTTAAGATGTTTGCCATTCCCTACTTTACATTATTCCTGCCAAGAAAACACAAATTATGTGAAAATTTGATGACAATATAATTAGTGATTCAGCTGAAATGCGGGTGACATATTTTATAAACTAAACATATAATGTATATATTACATACATATTTATTATTTATCTGTAAATCTTTGATCCATCAATAGAACATCCAGCCATTTGCAAAATAATAAAATCAGTCATCTTTGATACATTTGGCCAACTTTCAGTCATCTGAAATTTACAGCTTTACACATATTTTTCCATTTTGTCATTATGAAAGCACATTTTTTCCAGGTAGGAAATAACTACATGTTTTATTTAATGATTTGTTATTTGATTTATAACTTTCAAACAATTAGACAATTGGCATTTGGCTCTCCATTTGTTCTTGTGCCCCAGGCTCTGCACACGTAAAGGAAAAAAGATGAACACTCTCATATGCCTGTAACTCAGAGATCAGCCCCTCTACTGCAAATATCCCTTGATAAAGAATCTGTGAAATAATCTAGTGTTTGCTTTGACAGGAGAGGCCTTGATTTCTTTCTTGTCCCTAGACTAGTGTAAGGTGAAATGATAATTCTTCATTCTTCCTATAGGCTTCTGGTCTCCCATGACCAATGCAAATACTTGCTGAGAGGAGACGGAGATGGAGCTGAGAAAAGGAGTACTTTTATTTTTTTAATTCACTTTATCCCTTTTGTTACTCAAGTAATCAAATAAATTATTGCATAATAAGAACAATAATTACTTATAGAGTAAGTGAATCTCGAAAGGTTTCCCAACCCAGAATGGAGATAACACTTTCCATCATTATGCAGACTTTCACTTCTCATTTTTTCCTCTTCCTTCACCAGCCCAAATGAAGGGTTCAGAGCTAGAAGGAGGATATTACTGTTCCCAACACAAAGAAATGGTCAAGGTTTGAGATAATGGAAGTGCTAATTACCCTGCTCTATCACTATATATTATATGTATTGAAACATTACTATGTACCTCATGAGTATGTACAATTATTATTAGTCAACCTAAAAATGAAAAAGAAACTGGGACCCTTACAATGACTTTCCCTTGACTTTTGCTCATCATTCTTAATTCTAGATAGCCTCAAGAAAAGCTTAGAAATTTGTTTTTTCTTCTATCTCAGTCTGCAACAAATTTTTAGGCAAAGTTTCTACCTACCAATGTTCTTTGTGAGTTTGGGGGTAGGGAGACAGTACAAAGATTTATTTCCTCACTTTTTGTAAATCATTATGGATTTTGTTCAATTTTTCCAGATTAGTGTAATGCAACCAAAAATAAAGAACATAGTTGCTTTTGTTTGTTTGTTTGTTTGTTTGTTTTTCTCTTGCTGCCTACATTTCTAGCCCTCTAGATCTACATAATCCTGCTACTGGCCTAATACTGTTTGAGGCTGGCAAATTCACTATTTCTTGTAGAGCAAAACGTTGCCTTGAACAGAATGGGTGCCTGCCAGATGACCTACTGCAAATCTGGGTTTACTGGGAGCTGATGAAGCTTACACCCATGTCTATTTCAAAAGCCTGAGAAGGCCCTGGCCATCTATTAATATTATTTAACTGTTGCTAATTTCCCACTGAAAGAACTCTTGCCTACTGTGCAAACCCACCCAGCATGATAAGGTCATGGGCAGTAGACTGCATCATGGTATAATGGTTTCATAATTTGTATTTTTGGTCATTCATAGTGAATAGTTATTAAATGCTTATATATCTAATTTTACATGCATAATTTGTATTCTTTATCTTAAAAAATGTCTCCCATAATATATACAGTTCTGGCCCCATAAAACCCAGATTCCTCCCAGAATTTTGTTGCCAAATGCTAGGGTTTCGGCCTAGGCCTTGTTGCTCACTGCACAGAAAACCAATCACTGAGATAACAAGTTGATATGGTTTAGTTGTGTCCCCACCCAAATTTCATCTTGAATTCCCACATGTCGTTGGAGGGACCTGGTGGGAAGTAATTGAATCATGGGGACAAGTCTTTCCTGTGCTGTTCTCATGATAGTGAATGAGTCTCATGAGATCTGATGGTTTTATAAAGAGGAGTTCCCCTGCTACAAGTTTTCTCTTTGCCTGCTGCCATCCATGTAAGTCATGACTTGCTCCTCCTTGCCTTCCTCCATGATTGTGAGGCCTCCTAGCCATGTGGAACTGTAAATCCATTAAACATCTTTCTTTTGTAAATTGCTCAGTCTTGGTTATGTCTTTATCAGCAGTGTAAGAACAGACTAATACACAAGTATTGCCAAGGAAGAAGGTTTTATTGCAAGTGACATCAAAATTAGGATAATTTTATCCCCAGAAAATGGGGGCAAGTTTTAAATCCATTCTTATTGGATGCTTAGTAAATGTTGGGTGCAAGAATGAATAACCTTCCACAATCAGATGCATTTCAATTAAATTTCAATAAAATTTCAATTGGTCTGATATAATATCTTAAAGTTCAATTTGCCTGAAATAATATCTTAATTTTATTTACAATGTAAGGTAGCTAAATGAAATGTCTGAATCTTTAAAAAACAATAATATATTGGAAAGAGGTCAATAAAAGCATGCACTTTAGAGTCAGCTAGAAATGGACTTACATCCTTTCTGCTGGTAGTCTAAACCTGATCAACTGTTTAATTTCCTTGAGTCTCATTTTCCCCATCTGTAAAATGATGATGATATACTTCCTTTGCAGAACCATGCCGGTGATTAAATGTGATGATATATGTGTACCACCAAATCAGACTGCTGAATATGCAAAAGGCATTTGAGGAGCATTAGGAGGCATAGTGTGGAGGCTGAACACACAGACTCTGAAATCAGATTTCCTAGTTTAAATCCTCACTCTGCAGCTAGTTAGTTACACAATCTGGGACAAATTGTTCAACCTCTCTGTGCCTCCCTGTCCTCATCATTAAAATGAAAATAAAAGTGATATCAATATTAGGAGGTGTTTATGAAGATTAAATGAGTGAATATTTCTGTAGCACCAAGAACTTGCCTTTGGCATCTAGGATGCTATGTAAGTATATATTAAATTGTGAGCTATTTATTTATTGAAAATCTTTATTTCACTAGACCAGAACTGTTCTATTAGGTACATACTATAGAAGAATAACCATAGCATTATCTCCGAAAATGTGGGAAGTTTGTTCTAATTAAATCTACATTCCATTGTTTGGGTTTCTTGTAGCCGCAGATTTGTAGACAACTTCTTGAAAAGCCAACATTTTGAATCTATGGGAGCATGCTCTGTCTTGTTCCTATACATCCAGACTCCAATTACACTACTTGGTTACTACCTTCAAAAATATTTTTGGTAACAGTTGAACAAAAAGAGTTCCAAAAATATATATATATTGTTTTCTCTGGAATCCAAGAGAGTTTAATTAAAATGCCAACATGATCAAGCAGGTTAAGAATGTTTTCTAATTATTTCAATTAAGAGTCGGGAAGATTTGATTAATATTATACTGAGTGCTTGGGGCTCTGGCAAATCTGTATATTTTCATTTCGTTATTCATCTCTAGTATATCCTATTAATTATCTTTCTTTCTCTCTGCCTTTTTCTTCTTCAATAAAATCATTTTTTTTTTCAGTCTGCAATGCTTCTTCCTTAGAATAGTAAGAATTATTTTAAGTGCTACAGTTAATTTTAGTCAAAACTTTGAATACCATTTGAGTTAATTCATATCTCAGATTCTTCATATAAAAGGAATATGTGAGTTTTAAAAAATAGAGCTTTTCCAAGCTTGAGATAATTTACTGTGTAATTCAGTGTCTACCAGAGAATTAAAATGATTATTTATGTTCCCCAGACTCAGAGCATTAGGAAAACATTGAACTGTGCCTGATTTCTTAAAACACACAGTTGGAATTGTTTAGTAATGCTTCGTTTGTATGCAGAAAGCCCAACACATATTAAAATAAGTATTCAATTCTGTGTTGATTTCAAGGAAATGAAGGAGAGCCAGTTTATCATCAAAGCTCATATATTCAATACCCACCCAGAAGTTACATAAACGCAGTGCCCCATTTGAAATATTAAATAGACAGAAGTCTAAAATCCAAAGCTACAAATCCCAAATAAAAGATCATTTGTTCTTTTATATATTTGAAATATTAAATTTCTGGCTTAATACGTAAGTCTGAGTAGGTGTGTGAAATGGTTTTCTTTGAGAAGATACCTATTTAGTGCTATTTTTCAGCCTGGTAATTCTGCTGATATTTTAAAATATGTTATTATATATACCCAGAGGTTTTAGAAATGGTGGTATGTTTTACAAAAATATGAATAAATGTGAAATAGAATTATGCTGACATTTCTGTGAAAACTATAATTCTGAATTAAAGGCCTTTTGTGTTTTTAAACCCCACTTTCATAAACATGGAAGTAAAATATGAGTTTCAAAAAGAAGGGTATCTGTAGTTCTTTTATGCAGTTAGTTTCATGCTTATTTGTGTATATATATATGCACACACATATACACACAAGTTTTTTATTTCTCTTCTATTAAAAAAATCCCTAAAAAGTTATAATAACATTAAGATGATATATTAAATACAATTCCATAAAGAGTTTCTGCTTTTTATCCTTGGGTTAGTTTCTCTCTCTCATTTCCTTATTCGAAATTTTTTAAGAGAAAAAAATATGCACATATTCTTCCTTCTGTACCCACTATCACTGCAGCTGGAAGTTATCACACCTGGCTCCTTTCTTCTTCCACGTATCAATTTACATTCCTGGAAGGTGGCGTTCTTGATAGCGCTTTTATACACAAAATGCTCTTTCACCTTCATTTACCTAGGCTACATTAAGTAAAAGATGGGAAGAATTATTATGATTATAATTATTATAATTCTACATAATAAAAAGGCTTATTTTATCCAGATTTTTTATTGATGATGTAAAGAGAAGAATTATAAGTGATGAAATGTATCTTTTATAAGAAATGAAAAATTAATACTCCTAAATGAAGAAAAATCCACCCATAAAGAGAATCAAATGCAGCATTCTGATTCATTCTTTGATGACAAAAAGAAAAAAACAACGTGATTTGGAGATACTATGATCATTTCATTGCAAAATTGATGAGAACCTGTCACTAACTGTGTTCTATACTAATCCTCTTTACTGTGCTAGGCATTCTTTACCTCGTTTCAGGTTTAAAGTAAAACGAACAAAGTATACATCTTTTTTTTTTTTTTCTTTTTTTTGAGACGGAGTCTCGCTCTGTCGCCCAGGCTGGAGTGCAGTGGCGCCAACTCCGCTCACTGCAAGCTCCGCCGCCTCCCAGGTTCACACCATTCTCCTGCCTCAGCCTCCGGAGAAGCTGGGACTACAGGCGCCTGCCACCATGCCCGGCTAATTTTTTTTTGTATTTTTAGTAGAGACGGGGTTTCAGCGTGTTCGCCAGGATGGTCTGGATCTCTTGACCTCGTGATCCACCCACCTCGGCCTCCCAAAGTGCTGGGATTACAGGCGTGAAAAGTATACTTCTTTCTGGGTGGATGACAGGCCTCAGTGAAATAATTCACGTAAAATATTCACTCAATGCCTATATACAGCTGGTGCTCAGCAAATGGTTATATCTATTTCAAAACCAGAGTTTTAAAAATTATTTTTTAACCGTTTCTATCTGTTGATATCTTTTCTCTTTCAAACTTTTACCTTAACAATTAACATAGAGAAGAGATAACCCACAGAATGGGAGAAAATATTTGCAAACCACACATCTGATAAAGGGTTAATATCCAAAATATATAAGAAATGCAAACAACTCAATAGCAACAAAATTTAAAGAAAAAAAAACTAATTCAAAAATGGGCAAGAAGTCAGGGGCAATGACTCACGCTTGTAACCCCAACACTTTGGAAGGCTGAGGTGGGCGAATTGCTTGAGCCTGGGAGTTCGAGACCAGCCTGGGCAACATGGTGAGGCCCCATCTCTACAAAAAAATTTAAAAAAACAAAATTAGCCAAGTGTGGTGGCTGGTGGCTGTGGTCCCAGCTACTCAGGAAGCCAAGATGGGAGAATCGCTTGAGCCTGGGAGGTCAAGGCTGCAGTGAGCTGAGTTTAAGCCACTGCCCTCCAGTACTCCAGCCTGAACAACAGAAAAGACTCTCTCTCTCTCAAAACAAAAACAAAAACAAAAAACAAAAAACAAAACAAAAAAAAAACCACTTACGCAAACATTTCTCGAAAGAAGACATACAAATGACCAACAGTATCACTGATCATCAGGGAAATGCACATCAAAAATACAGTGAGATATCACCTCATGCCTGTTAGAACAGCTTTTATCAAAAAGATACCAGATAAGAAGTGCTAGCAAAGATGCAGAGAAAGGGGAATTTGTGCATTGCTGATGGAAATGTAAATTCGTGCAGTCATTATGGAAAATGGTATGGAAGTTCTTCAAATAAATAAAAATAGAACTGCCATATGATCTGACATTACCACTTCTGGGTATACAGCCAAAGGAATTGAAATCAGTATGTTAAAGAGATATCTGTACTCCCATGTTCATTGAAGCATTATTCACAATAGACAAGGTATGGAATCAACCTAAGTGTCCATCAATGGATGAATGTTTAGAGAAAATGTGGTGTACATACATGACGGAAAACAATCCAACCTTTAACAAGAAGAAAATTCTGTTATTTGAAACAATGTAGATAAGCCTGGAAGACATTATGCTAAGTGAAATAAGACAGACACAGAAAGACAAATACCACATGACTTCACTCATATGTGGAACCTAAAAATGCTAATCCCATAGAAGCACAGAGTAGAAGGATGGTTACCAGGGCCTGGGGAGGGGCAGTGAGGAGCAAGGAAATGGGAAGTTATTTGTCAAAGGTTATAAAGTTTCAGATAGGAGGAATAGCTTTGAGATCTATTGCATGCAGGGTGACTAGAGTCAATAATAATATTTTGCATATTTTGAAACAACTAAGAAAGTGAATTTCAAATGTCTCACCACAAAAAAATAAGCAAGTAAGCGCTGGGCATGCTGGCTCATGCCTGTAATCACAACGCTTTGGGAGGCAGAGGCGGGTGGATCACCTGAGGTCAGGAGTTCTAGAGCAGCCTGGCCAACATGGTGACACTCCATCTCTACTAAAAAGACAAAAAATTAGCCCAGCATGGTGGCAGGCACCTGTAATTCCAGTTACTCTGCAGGCTGAAGCAGAAGAGTCGCTTGAACCCAAGAGGTAGAAGTTGCAGTGAGCCAAGATCACCCCACTGCACTCCAGCCTGGGCAACAGGAGCAAAACTCTGTCTCCAAAGAAAAAAATAAATAAACAAGTAAGGTGATGGATATGATGGATATTTTAATTAGCTTGATTTAATTTTTCCACATCATATACGTATGCCAGAACACCATATTGTACTCCATAATGTATACCTTTATGATTTGTCAATTAAAAATAGTCTTAATTTTCTAAAACTTATACCTTACATCCATGCTTATAATATATAACAGTGTTTCTTAATAAAATATTTGTAAGTATTTTTCCATGATTCCTTTAAATTTTACTATTCACTTGCTTTTAAATTTGTACTTATAAAACGGACCCTTTTCTTCCCTTGATGAAACAAACTTTTACACACTAAATGTGTTTTGAAATCAAGCTCCTCTAAATATGAAATCTTTATCATTTGCAAACTGTTTTTAAGGAATTTCCTCCTATTTTATTTTATCAGCAGCTGCTACATCTACAAACAACAAAAGTATTAAACCACAATTTTTCCTTAACCATGAATTATTGACAACATGAAAAGGTTACATAATTGGCGTTTCTTTATAGATTCTTAACAATTTTGTTTCTAAGAAATAAACATCTTGTACCACAGCCTCCCGAACACCCAACAATTAAGGTAAAACTCAGACAATCATTTTGGAAAGAAAATAAAATTATGTTTAAACTTCAAAGTTACTTGGAATTAAGAACGTGAGAAAGAAAATTTGAAAGTAACAATCGGTTGAACTTTACTGCGTCTCATCTTTGTCCCTTTGTGATGGTGCTTAATTTTAACTACGTAAATTGCATTCAGGATGCATGAGCTCCTTTATCTAATCACAGGCTGCCAAAAATCTGTTTAGACATTCACCTGGGTTAATACGCATATTATTGTTCTTCAGTTTGGAAAATGAAGCTTCGGACAGAATCCATTATCTGTGCATGTTGGTTTGCCTGAGCAATTGTTTCCCAAATGCATATTAATTTTAATTTTATTATTTTTAGCTCTCTCCATCTGGGTCCGTGTGTCCTGAGTCATAGCTCAGTCCTTGGGTAAAAATATCTGTGACAAGTTGTCAGGTCTTGAAACGGGTTTCCAGGGTCTCGGATTGTGTAACCTTGGGAGATCTTGACCTCCCAGTGAGTAATACTGGGTAGCAATCAATGGAGGCCTTCCAAATGTCTTCTCATTATACACAGAGTTCCCACAAGTCTTGTTCCCCGAAATGCTTAGAAATAAGAGCAGCCTGTGGTCACAAAATTGGGAAAAACTGTATACCACAGCCCCTGTGGAGAAACAAGTGGTACATTAGTGATCCTGTTAAAGTCCTGAAAAGGCATAAAACAGTCTAACTTTGTTTAACCCCACACTTCCTAAATGTATTTGAGCATGCAACCTTTTAAAGAAAACAGCCAGAAAGACATTTTCCTCTTTCCTCTTATCTGTTTTTCAACTTTCTGCAATAAACAACTAATACTAAAAAAAAAGCAACACATGCGTGGAAAATGCAACAGTTAAAATTGCCATACTAATAGACCCGGATTTTCCTCATCACATTTTTTCCATACCTGAAGCCCAGCAAAATTCATGATCTCTGACCCGTTTGTTGTTAGAGCAGCAATTTCGAAGTAGACTCTGTAGACCATTAGTTCCCGGAGATATTAATGAATCTTTCACAAAAAATAATTTCAGTGTAAAAAACATTTGGGATGTGCAAAGTTGTGACTGGACTTCTCAGAAACTTTAATATTGTGATGCACATTGTGCATTTCCCAAAGGGATACAGTTACTGTGTTTTATCAAATGTATTTGATCCTTGTGTTAGTAATACCTTGAGTTACTTTTTTCTATCAAAATCAGTTTGGACTGATTTACAATTTTAGCTCGAGAAGTGTTTGAAGACCCGGGGATAACATGGATTAAAATGCTTTTCAGCAGTTGACCTAAGACCTTGGCTGAACTCTGAGGTTTTGTCAAAGGAAGAAATATGTAAAATTGTTTGCAATCACTGTCAGATATAGCTTGGAAACTCAGGGACTTTGATTTTAAATGTTAAGGAAAGATAGGTAAATTAGATACATAGATAGATACATACATACATACACAGATTATCATAATGATAACGGATTTTTCACATGTATAACCAAAATACATTTTCCTGACTAAATGAAATGTGTGTGTGCATGTGTGTGTA
The DNA here is from genome assembly GCF_047675955.1 of Chlorocebus sabaeus. Taxonomy (NCBI): domain Eukaryota; kingdom Metazoa; phylum Chordata; class Mammalia; order Primates; family Cercopithecidae; genus Chlorocebus; species Chlorocebus sabaeus. Next base: position 28,354,175 of record NC_132930.1, read on the forward strand.
TGTGTTTGTGTGTGTGTGTGTGTGTGTGTGTGTGTGTGTACACATTTCCTTTCATTTGGTCAACCAATATTTATTCAGCATCAATTCTGTTCCAAAAGGAAGTGCCACACTAAACATACAAAAGTGCTTAGGTAAGTCCATAACCTCTGAAAGTTTAGTCTCATTGACAAGCAAGCCATGCAAATAAACCCAATAATACTATGACAACTGTAGGGACAGAGCTACATCTAAAGAGCCATGGGAGCCTAGAAAGGGACTCAGAGCTTACAGAGACGAGGTTCACGAAAGGTTTCTTAGAAGAGCAAATTCCTGAACTAAGACCTCTAACTCCTGTTCCATCCAGTTCCCACCATTGCTTCCACTTGAAGAGCTTATAAAGCATGAAACTGCATCCTATAAATTTAATATTCTTTTTGTAGTCCTGACAACAGTCTGACAACAAATGGCAATCTTCTCAAATTTTCATTGAAAGCTGTGTTTACACAGTGGAAATAAAAGTGTCGTTAAAACAATAAATGTGACCTACTGTGCTTAATATAGTACAAGAAATTATCACTAATGAAGATAAAAAATAATATTGGCTCCAAGTATGAGGTGGAACTATCATTCAGATCATCCATGTTGAAGAAATACTGAAGATCCTCTTTTTTTGCTGACTACAATCTGCTACCGAATTGAACCTTTGAACCATTGAATCATTAATTTTTAGAAATCACATTTTGCCAGCCAATTAGTCAGCATTCCATGACATGATCAATGATGTTAAAGGTTTCCAGCTCATTGTATTAATCAATTAAACACAGAATATAAACAAAAAACAACTGTCAGCTGATCTGGATCCACAGCAGATGAACCGCTGTTGAAAACAATTAGTAATGAAATAATGCTTGAATACTAAGGGCAAAGGCCTAATTGATTTTTCAAAAGTAAGAACACTCTAAATGCTCAATTAGTTAATAATTTGCCTACTAATTGATTTCTTCAAGGTGTCTGACTGGCAAAATTGGGAAAGGTTCTATAATCACTATCCTTCTACAAAAAGCGTGTTTCTAGGCATCTAGGAAGGTTAGAAGATCAGTTTAGACTCCCATTAATATTGTAGAAAACTTTCTCCAAGGATAAAAAAGCTACTATCATCAACAAAGAAATTATCAACTAGTAAAACTCTGGGGAGCACTTCAAGAAACCAACTAATTTCATGAAGAATATTAGAAAATTAAATAGGAAAAATAATAAAATGATGCAAATATCTATTATAAATAACAGACATTTACCAAATGCAAAAGGACAGGTTTGAGACTGAGAGACTTGTGATTAAAATGTGTTTAATTGCAGGTAATGAACTAAATAAAGAGAAATGAACATATGAAGATGCTAAGAATTCTTCTAATTACATTGTATTCCCTAATTCTGTATTTTCACTTGTTAAATCAAGTTTAGCCTAAAGCTGTCTCCTTACAATATTTTAAGTTCAGCCTAAAGATTTCTCTGTACATAGTGAACTATAACCTAAATAAAGGCATAAGCCGACTATAGCCCACACTTGCGCCAATCACCGAGTTTTGGGCAAAGGGGGGCCAACTGTTCCAACTGCATTCAAATAAGGCAATGGCTGAGCTGTAACCAACCAAGCTGTTTCTGTACCTCACTTCCATTTTCTCTATCTCACTTTCTTTTTCCTGTCCATGAATCTCCTTCTACCATGTGGCTGTTCTGGAGTCTCTCTGAGCCTACTCTGGTTAAGGAGGCTGCTGAATTAGCAAATTGTTCTCTGTTCAGTTAAACTCTGTTAAATTTAATTTGGCCAAGGATTTTCCTTTAACCCACTGTACAGGGCAGGTTACATGACCTTTGGTCATGCACCTGATGAATGTTATGCGCATGATATAATAGAGATGATGGAGTTGGGATATTGCCCCGCCCAAATGTAATCCCCAGTGTTGGAGGTGTGGGACCTGATGGGAGGTGACTGGGTCATGGGGGCAGATTTCTCATGAATGGTTTGGTCCCATCTTTTTGGTACTGTCCTCAGGATAGTGAGTGAGTTCTCCTGGGATCTGGTTGTTTAAAAGTGTGTGGCATATCCCCCCGTCTCTTGATCCTGCTTTTACCATGTGATGTACCTGCTCCCCCTTCATCTCCCACCATGATTACAGGTTTCCTGAGACCTCCCCTGAAGCTGAGTAGAAGAGGGAGCCATGCTTCCTGAAAAGCATGCAGAATGGTGAGCCAATTAAACCTTTTCTTTTACAAGTTACCCAGTCTTATGTAATTTCTTTATAGCAACGCAAGAACAGACTACTACAATAAATTATAGATACTAAAAAAAAGAAAATCTGAAAGCATCTTGAGAATAGATTACAATGCTCACGGTATAAATATTAGTAGCTAACATTTATCGGACACTTTCTATTTGCCACTTCGCTAAGTATTTTACATAGATTAACTCATTTACTCCTCAGAAATTTCTATGAGAAGCGAAATGTCTTTCCAGCTGGTAAACAGTATGTCTAGTATTTGAATCCAGAAAATCTGGTTTCAGGATCCATGTTCCTAACTTCCTTATTATCCTTTATCAAACCATGCCCTGTTTTAGCACTTTACATAGGTTTTCTTACTTAATCTCATTACAGTCCTATTGTTAGATACTCTGTATTAGATACTACATACTGACAAAAAATTCTAGTTGAATAATTTGCTCAAGGGTCACTGGACCAGTATATAGTCACTTAGAAATTTACAGGACTGATATCAGAATACAAGGTCTTTGGGCACAGGTATGAACAGACAGGTTGAGTCTTCCCACTAAGTAGCTAGTGACCTTTGATTTTTAATTGCTCCTCACTACGTCGCTTTTCCCCTCCCTTCTCCCCCAGTTTGAACCCAGATACATGACTTCACTTGTTTTTCAGGGGTACTATAAAAAGGTTTTTAATAAGCACAAATCGAACATAAAAATTACTAACTAGGAAGATATTTGCACTTTTATGTGCATTTATGTATTTAAATATTCTAAGTTGAGTAGTGTAAGTTCCCTTATATGAGGACCAAAAATCTAACAAAAAAAGAAACAATGTTAGCTGAAAACATCAAGCATACATTAGCTGCTCAGCTAATGACCAGGAAATGATTTCCACTTAAAGAACCACCTGGCAAGGTGGGATCCAGTGGACCAAGAAGTCGGAGAGAGGACGCACATGGGAGTTCACTCTAAGTATAGGATCCAGACCTGAGACCAAGAGCTCAGGCTTTGGTCTCTAATTCCATAGCCACCCTCAGTGGGCAGCAGTTTCTCCAGTCAACACCAAATGATCCAAGGCCCTACAAAAAGGTTGCAAGCCTTTTCTTCTCCCCTTTCCTATCTTTTTGTTTATCCCTTTGGTAAACAGAGATGCAGACAGAGTGAAGCAATCAACAGAGTTTAAAGAATCAGGAGCACCACCTTTCTTCTTGGTTTATTCCTAAATAATCCTGAGTTGAAATTGTATGATATTAATAGAAGATACGATGCTTGATTAAGGTTTTAAGATTCTAACCCCAGGTCCTATTTTTTTCTTATTATAAAATTGGAAATCAACATTCTTACTGCCTTCTGTCAATGTGTGGATCAATAAGCTAAAGTATCCAATGTGACACCTGGCAGGTGTCAGTTCCTCCTTCTTTCCTGCCCATCCCCTGTAGCACCATCAGCTCTCCTTCCCACTTAACTTCCTCACTGCATGGAAGAGAAAATCATGGTATCCAAGTGTTGAAAACCATTCCTCTCCATGCTCAAGTCTCAGTCACACAAATCAAATCCTCCAAGCTATACTTTTTCTCAACTTCTCTTCTCCCCATCTATCTTTCCATCTATCTTTGGGTCACCCAGGCCTGAGTAAAAACCTACAGTTCATTATCCTTTTTCCCTTTAACTCTGCCCCAGTGCAATTAGCTTTATGCATTGTTTGAGAGAAGGGATTATATTAAATAGAGAGAACAATGAGTTACTGGCTTTGGAGTACCAAAATTGTTTTAGCAGTTAACTTATAGGCATCTAGGTTTTTTTTTTTTTTTTAGTTTCCCTTTTCTCTCTCTTTATATTAAAAAAAAAAAAGTTGGATTTTTATGTCTGCAAAGCCAAGCTTCAAAGGAATTGGGTCAAAAAATGTATCTCCAAACAAAAGACCAAGGACTAAATAGTTGAGGAACCAAAATGTAATCTGGATTACTGAATGACGGTTTTCTTCTGAGAGAAGTATGTATTTCTAAGGAGATGTGGCAAGCAATAAGGGGGAGGTAGATAGGAAGTATGCTGAGTTTAGGAGAAATCCAAGAGCAGTGGGGCTTCAACCAATAAAACACAGTTTGTAGGGAGTGTTAAGAAGATGTCACCAGGACAACCAGTGGCAGCACCAATACCCTGAAGCAGTATCAGGAACAGTGGCATGATGTATGCAGGCAGAGAGAACCTAAGCCTACACTCAGGCTTTTGTCAGCTCCAAGGAGCACGAAAAATAAAAAAACATCCAGAAGTGTGTCATGATCCTGAGAGGATCAGGGAAGTATATGAGAGGAGACACCAAACCAGAAAAGACCTTGCATTGGATTAAGCAGATCTTCGGTAAGTGCATTAATCTGTTACTAGCAATGATAGAGAACTACACAGATTTTTCTTCATGTAGAATGGCAGTTCAGGACAGTGTTCACATATGTCATTTTTTTTTCCTTTAAAATTTTTTTTACGTTGCCAACAACATAAAAAAAATTTTTATGTTGAATCATATTGAAAAAAAGCTCAACATCCCTGATCATATTGAAAAAAAGCTCAACATCCCTGATCACTAGAGAAATGCAAATCAAAACCACAATGAGATACCATCTAACACCAGTCAGAATGGCTATTAAAAGTCAAAAAATAACAGATATTATTGAGGTTGTGAAGAAATAAGGAACTTCTTAGTGGGAATGTAAATTAGTTCAACCATTGTGGAAGACAATGTGGTGATTCCTCAAGACGGAAATACCGTTCAACCCAGCAATCCCATTATTGAGCATATGTCCAAAGGAATATAAATCATTCCGTTATAAAGACACACGCATGCATCTGTTCATTCCAGCACTATTCACGACAGCAAAGACATGAAATCAACCCAAATGCCCATCAATGATAGACTGGATAAAGAAAATGTGGTATATACACACCATAGAATACTATGTAGCCATAAAAAAGAATGAGATCATGTCCTTTGCAGGGACATGGATGGAGCTGGAGGCCATTATCCATAGTAAACTAACACAGGAACAGAAAACTAAATACCGCATGTTCTCACTTATAAGTGGGAGCTAAATGATGAGAACACATGGACACATAGAGGGGACAACACACATTGGGGCCTCTCAGAGGGTTTGGGTTGAGGATCAGGAAAAATAACTAATGGGTACTAGGCTTATTACTTACCTGATGAAATAATCTGTACAACAACCCTCCATGACACAAGTTTGTGTAAGTAACAAACCTATACTTGTACCCAGAACTTGAAATAAAAGTTAAAAAAATATGTATTTTTATACCTAACGTTATGGTCTGTAAACCATTATGCCCTCCACAGTGGAAAGGGTTTAATTCAAGAGCTGTTTAAGCCTCTCCAGATTCACCAAAATGAATTGGAAATTTTGTTGCAATGAGTAGTCCATCTGGCTGCTATAACAAAGTAACATAAACTGAGTCAACAGGAATTTATTTCTGGCAGCTCTGGAGGCTGGGAAGTCCAAGATCAAAGTGCTTGTATCTGATGAGAACCTGACTTCTGATTCATAGATGGTGCTGTTGAGCTGTGTTCTCACAAGGTAGAACAGGGAAATGAGCTCCCTTGGGGCTCTTTCTTCCTTTCTTTATTTTATTTTATTTTATTTTTTTTTTTGAGACAGAGTCTTGCTCTGTTGCCTGGACTGGAGCACAGTGGCACAATCTCGACTCACTGCAACCTATACCTTCTAGGTTCAAGCAATTCTCCTACCTCAGCCTCTGGAGTAGCTGGGATTATACACACACACCACCATGCCCAGCTAATTTTTGTATTTTTTTTAGTAAAGAAGGGGTTTCACCATGTTGACCAGGCTGGTCTCAAACTCCTGACCTTGTTATCTGCCCGCTTCAGCCTCCCAAAGTGCTGGTATTACAGGTGTGAGCCACCATGCCCAGCCAGGACTCTTTCAAAAAGGCACCAATTCCATTTATGAAGGTTCTGCCCTCATGACTTAATCACCTCCCAAGCTTCCATCTTCTAATATCATCACCTTAGATGTTAGGATTTCAACATATAAATTTTAAGGGATCATAAACATTTAAACCATACATTGACTAACACTGAAGTCAACTTGCATATTTTTAGTATGTCAAAAATAAAAATATTTTGTGGAACACATCCATGTTTGTAATAGTATTGTTCACGATAGCCAAAAAAAGATAGAAGCAACCCAAATGTCTACCAGTGGATGAATGGATAAGCAAAATATTCATTTCTTTTTCAGAAATATCCTTTCTTTTTCAGGTGGAATCATATTCCATTGTATGTATACACATATTCCATTGTATATCTACATGCAATGTATCCATATACAACATATATCTATATACAATATCAATATACAACTCACATACTATAGAATACAATTCCATTTGAAAAAAGAAGGAAATTCTGACACATTCTACAGCATAGATGAACCTTGAGGACATTACGTTAAGTGAAATTAGCCAGTCACAAAAGGCAAATACTCTATGATTCACTTATATGGGGGGTCTGGAGGTCTAGAGTAGTAAAATTCATAGAGGTAGGAGAGTAGAATGGTGGTCGCCAGGGTTAGGGGTAGCAGGAAATTAGGAGTTATTTAATGTTTGATGGATATGGAATAGAGAGTTATTTAGTGTTTAAGGGCTATCGAGGCTCAGTGTTGCAAGATAGATAAGAGGAGTTCTGTGGCTGGATAGTAGTAGCGATGGTAGCACAGAAATGTGAGTGTGCTTAAACACTCACATTGTTAAACAGTACACTTAAAAAAGTTAAGATAGTAAATTTTATTTTATCATAATTTTAAAAAGAATTAAGGCAGGGAAATATTTTGTGGAAATACAAGGAATTTCTCTGGTCTCTTATCTCTACAGTTTCTTCATACAAATATTTAAAATATAACACTCCTTTATGCAAGTAAGTTATAAGACTACCCAGGGCTGTATAACTGACAAATTCATACCCAGTTCTTCTGAGTTCAAACCTGGTGTTCTCTCCATCGCACTCTAATAAACGTACCCTTGAGTATATGGGAGCAAATAGCACTTACACAATCATACAAATATAAGTACTATAGATACACATATACACACACACACACACACATATATACACACACATATATATAATTAATTCCAAGGATTTGATCTTACGCAGTGTGTATAGTTCTTATTAGCAGACAAAACAATAAACGCATTTTGCTGAGCATTTTAATGTTACCTTCGATTTGTGAATTTCAGATCAATTTATTTGTAAATAAAAATTATTTTCAGTGTCTTTGATGCCCAATTATTCTACTAAGTCTACTTACAGACTTTGTTCTTTGAAATAGTAAATCAAGTTTACTAAGTATTTAAAACTAAGTGGTTTGTTTTTATTCTGACTCTAAACCAACAGAAATTAAATCCTTGTCTGCTTCTTAAAAAGTATATATGAATTTTATATGCTGCCCATTCTTATTGAAGCCTAATAAAAATCTGTTTATTCTATGCATATATAAAATTGGAAATAGATGACTTTCATTAAAATTAAAAATTATTTTGACATTATACAGTATTTGGACATCATTAAAAAGGACTCATAAGTTCCAACAAACTAAAAGCTTATATTTAAAGTGGCACAATGAATAAACATGTATTTATGATTGTTTATTTAAGAACGTATTTTATTACATTTTGCATTCATTTGAGGTTTTATTTTGCTGTGGACTTAAAAGGAAATAGAATCTTTTTTTCCCCTCAGTCATACTCGGAAGAGAAGCAGCGTTTTATGGTAGAAAGAGTATTTGTATGGAAATTGGGCATTCAGGTACTTCTGCTATGCAAATTTGAACAGGTCATTTCACCTCCCTTGAACTCATTTTTCTTCCCAATAAAGTAAAGCACTGAGAGTAGTTGGACTGTCAGCTTTTCTAACTTTTATATTCGAAGACTCAATGCTTCTGGGACTTTGATGTGCATATCAGGTGCATTGGCTGTACCCAACACACCTCATACCCAGAGTCAACTTATGATCCTTCCTTTAACCAACTTGCACTAAACCAGCGTGAATCAATTTATAATTCCTGAGGGACTTTATTATTAATGATGATGATCATGATAGTTAAGATTTCTTGAGCACACACTATGTGCCAGGCAGCATTTGCAGTACATTGCTTTTAAAACAAATGTTTTTGTAATTATCCAACAAAATTTTGCCATTATCCTAATTATCCAACCCCCAACTTAATACTCAGGCTCTTTTCAGCTCTCCAAATTATGAGATGGACTCTATCTCCCCACCTTTTGAATCTGGGCTGGCCTTGTGGTATGCTTTTGTCAATAGGATGCCATGGGCATAATGGCGTGCCAGCTCTGAGCCTGGGCCTCCATGTTTTCTCTTGGAACTCTGCCACCACCATGAAAGTAAGCCCAGGGTAGCCTGCCAGAGATCAAAGAACACATGAAGCAGAGGCTTTTTCTAGTCACAGCTCCAGACATGGGAGAGAGCCTCACCATGATTAGCAGAGCTTCCTAGCTGGACCCCCGCTGGCCAGAGATGCATGAGTAAGCCCTGTGAAGCCCAGCACATTTCAGCAGAACCACCAGGCTGAAATAATTAACGGTTATTGTTCTAAGCCACAAGTTTTGGTGTGGCATGTAATGCAGCATTCTTGTGTCAACAGATAACTGTCACTCTGATCTAAACATATCATATAGTTTGCTCGTTTACTCCTCATGACAGCCTATACAAGAGGTATTATCATCCCACTTTAAAGACGAGGAAATGATGGCACAGAGAGATTGACAAATTTGCCCAAGATCACAAAGTTACTATATTTTACAAATGATAAAATACCATTGATTATAATATGCACCATTATATACTGCTAAGAAAGAAAAACAATGAGACTTAAAAAAATGCAATCTAATTTGTTATGTAGAAAAAGTGAGTAAAAAAAAGGACATCTTAGAACAGATGAAATATGGGAGTAAGTGGTGGGGGCTAGCCCTTTGAGTTGGGAAATTTCATTTATTTGAAATAATTTGAGATACTTAAGCATCTAATTTGTTATGTAAAAAAAGTGGGGGCAAAAAGGACATCTTAGAAGAGATGAAATATGGGAGTAAGTGGTGGGGGCCAGGCCTTTGGGTTGGGAAGTTTCATTTATTTGAAATAATATGAGATACTTAAGCATTTAACTGGTAGTTTGGGAATTGTATGCACCTTTTACAGTTTTCTAGAATGTCAGATGATGTGCAAGGAACTTGCTCATCTTAAAAATTGTTTTTAGTGGCCAGGCGCGGTGGCTCAAGCCTGTAATCCCAGCACTTTGGGAGGCCGAGACGGGCGGATCATGAGGTCTGGAGATCAAGACCATCCTGGCTAACACGGTGAAACCCCGTCTCTACTAAAAAATACAAAAAACTAGCCGGACGAGGTGGTAGGCGTCTGTAGTCCCAGCTACTCAGGAGGCTGAGGCAGGAGAACGGTGTGAACCCGGGAGGCGGAGCTTGCAGTGAGCTGAGATCCGGCCACTGCACTCCAGACAGGGCGACAGAGCGAGATTCTGTCTCAAAAAAAAAAAAAAAAAAAAAAAAATTGTTGTTAGTGCCCTAGGCTTTTATGTCTTTCTCTGCCCACTTCTGGGCATATTGCTGAATCCCTTATGCTCCAACTAGAACTCCTCTTCTTTGCCATATACTTCATTTCCTGCATTATTAACATTTTCTCTTCCTAAATCCCTCTCTGGTTGGTTGGTCTTCTAAAAATTCCTCCAATTTATCTATGTCTCTTAAAAGAAATTAGATGCTCACTTACTAAATATAGTATTAATGAGACCTAATCACTAGTGCTGAATTAGATTAATTACCTTGCTTGTTTTGAATGTGACACTCATCGATCAATTAATATTCCACATATGTGTGATCACCCCATTGTATTTCTGAAGACAGATTAATCTGACCATGCCTTTTGGAGGAAGATAGACCAAGATCAAATATTGCTTCCTTCTGCCACTTGCTATTTATATAACCTTGGACAAGTTACCTAATATCTTTGAGATCTAGTGTCCTCATATAAAAATGGATATGAGCACATTCCAGCATGTATCATTCAGTATTTGTTCTGAGAAGGTGAATTAGTGGAGAGGGGAGAGGAGAGAGAGGATTCTATATGTGATTAATTCCAAAGATTTGATCTTATGCAGTTGTGAGAGCCAATTAGATCATCAAGGTGAGGCTGAGGTTGGGCTATAGCCTGAAGTCATCAGGGCCAGCACTCCAGAAGAGATGAACATGAAGGACAAACTGTAACCTGCAATGCTAAACAGAATCAACTAGAATGTTCTGGAAGCCATGACTATCTCCCAGCCTCCAGTATGAATGATAGGGGTGACCTGCTGGGTAACTTGCTCCCTCCATCACACGCCTGGCCCACTCACCTGGCCCATGCTGGAGACCTTTTGAAGCTGAAGGATATGGCAATCGCTGGAGGTGTTCTAGATCTGGCTGCTTCCCCGAGCTGAAAGATGAACCACTTATCCACAGCAACATGCGTGAGCCACAGCAGTGCCTGGTGCCCTGCACTTAGTGCTGCCAGTTTCAGCAAATAAAAATAGAGAATGTCCAGCTACATTTAGATTTGAGATAAACAACAAATAATCCTTAGGCACGTATAAATGTGTCCCAAATATTGCATACGAATACTCTTTTAATATAAATACGTGTCATGCAGTATTGGGACATGCTTATACTAAGAAAATTATTTTTGTTTATCCCCATTCAAACTTAATTAGGCATTCTGCATTTTATTGGCAATTCTCACTGCATTGGCTTTCAGGAAAAGATGATGGCTTCTACTTTATGTCTGACTTCCAATTCAAGCAGAAAAAAAGTGTCTTGTGGGCAAATCAAGACCACCATGACGTGTTATCTCAAGCCCAGTAGGATGGCCACTATCAATAGAAAACAAGTATCAATAATGATATGAAGAAATTGGAACCCTTGTGCACTGTTGATGGGATGTAAAATCGTTCAGCCACTACAGAAAATGGTATGGAGTTTCCTCAACAAAAAATTAAAATAGAATTACCATATGATCCAGCAATCCCACTCCTGGGCATATTATTTCATATGAAGTGGAAAGGATTTTCTATCTTAACAGTTCCAGGATCCCTCTTAGTGAATAAACTCTTTGGGAAAATATCTTGTAATAAGTTAAGAACCAAAGTGATATTAGAGCGTGACCAAATCTCAAAAGAATTGAATGTTAAATGATTCTACCTAAAATAAAAAGAAAAACTTGATTGTCTTGGAAAACAAGGGAATGAGAAGCAAACTGGGGACAGAGAAACAAGGGGAAAAAGAGAGAAGTCAGCAAGATACAAAATTCTAGAGAAGAGTGAGGCTGGGTTCGGGGAGCTGAAGGACTTGCTCAGAGTCATGCTGTCTGACATTCCATTTGAATTTTGTCTTCTTAGTCAAATAGACTCTTCTCTGTTTCCTTCCACCTTCCACACACACACACACACACACACACACACACACACACACACCCCATTCACTACCATCCTACCTACACCAGTCACAGGCTTCAGTTTCGCTACTACAGTCATGAATGGAGAGAGGGGATTGTTACTGTTGTTGTGACTGTTTTCCAAGAAGCTGAGTGTCACCTTTGTGTACAAAACAGAGAGAGTATAAATTCAAAGGAAGAAGCAGCCATGAGAATATAAGGTACCTGGGAATTCGAACAAACCTAGAATAAGGTCATAGAGTTTGCCACACAGATTTAAGTCAAGTTTAAGATAAATTTATCCAGTCCTCAAGGAGTTGGAAGAATCCAGCTGACAGCTGAGATACGTTTTTTGTTTTGTTTTGTTTTGTGTTTTTTTGGTGTTAAAATGGCTTCTTCTCAGTAAAATGGTGGTCACAGCTGTTCCTTTTAAAGTGTCATTCTAATGTAATCTCCCAATTTAAAAACGATTGTCATAATGCTTTCTAGGAATACACACACACACACACACACACACACCACACCCCTACCTAGAAAACATATTGTGGAAGAATTACATACCAAATTGCTCACGGTTATTATGTGGAAATACAAGGCCTATGCAATCTTAGCATTAATATATTTTTGTGTTTTTATAACTATAACTGAGATTTTTGTAACTAATATATATTGCTGTTGTAGTTGGAAAAAATGAAGATTTGTAAAATCACTTGATAAAAGAAAATTTACAACTAAGTACCTCATCACAGTGAGAAATTTTAACATACTCCTTCTCAGCAATTGACAACTAAAACAGACACACACAAAAATAAAACTGTATGGATAGAGGGCATTTAAACAATCCAATTAGAAAACTTGATCTAAGGAATACATGTAAAACGCTGCACTTGACAAGTACAGAAGACATTGAACGTTCATAAACATTTCACTGTGTACTAGACCATAAAGCAAATATCCACAATTTTTAAATAATAAGCATCACACAGACCACATTCCTTGATATAATTGAGATGTAAACCAATGACAAAAAAATTTCAGTAACCCATAAGAACAAAAATAGATTATAATTGAAATTAATAAGCAAAACTGTTCACAATAAAAATACTATGTATCAAACATTGTGAGAGACAGTTAAAGTGATGGTTACAGGGGGAATTTATAGCCTAATATGTATATATACAGGTTGAGTATTCCTTATCCAAAATGCCTGGGACCAGAACTGATTCAGAATTAGAATTTTTTTCACATTTGGGAATATTTGCATTATATACTTACTGATAGAGCATTCTTAAACCAAAAATCTGAAATCCAAAATGCTCCAATGAGCATTTTTTTTTTTGAGTGTCATGTCAGTGCTCAAAAAAGTTTCAGATTTTGAGCATTTCAGATTTTGAATTTTTAGATTAGAGAGACTTAGTCAGTATTAGAAAAACAAAGAACTTGAAAATTAAGCTCTAAGCATCCAAAATAAGAAGGTAAAGAAAGAACTATGATAAGTTCAAAAGGATAAAAAGTAGAAAATAGCAAAGATAAAAAATAAAATTAATAAAATAGAAAACAAGTATACTGACATTCAATCCAGCCAAATGTAAGTTATATGCAACCAAACTAACAAAATTATGAACCACTGGAGAGATGGATCAGGAAAAAAGGAAAGAAACATGAAACAATACTAGAAATTTAAAGGAAACACAACTAAGGATGCATTAGGGATGAAAACACCACAAGGTTTTTAAAACTCTTGGCCAATAAATTTTAAAACTTAAGTGAGAGGACAAACTTCTAGAAAAATACTGAATTACTGGAGCTGACTCAAAAAGAAATAGAAAACATAAATGATTAATGACATAAAATCACTCATTTTAAATATTTCCACACAAAAGCACCATGTTCATTTTATGGTTATGATCTACCACATTTTAATTTCAATATTATACAATTTCTATGAAAGAATAAAAGGTGTGGAAACAATTCCCAAGTCATCTCCCAAGGTTAATATAACATTGACACAAATACTACACAAGGACAGTACAAGCACAGAAAATTATAGACACATCTCACATATGAACACAGACTCAAAACCCCCAAAACAATATCATCATGGCAAACCAAATACCAGCAATGAGTTAAAAAAAAAAAAAAAAAAAAACTGAAAATAGGTCATAACAAGTTTGGGTTTCTTATAAGACAGGAGTCTTGTTCAACTTTACAAAATCTTGTAATGAACCATTTCTGGCTGGGTTTGCATACTGACCCTTCCACTAAAACCAACAAAAGTTCAAAATAAGTCTGGGTGCAGTGGCTCATGTCTGTACCCCCAGGCTTTGAGAGGTCAAGACGGGTGGATCACCTGAGGTCAGAAGTTCAAGACCAGCCTGGCCAACATGGTGAAACCCCGTCTCTACTAAGAATACAAAAATTAGCCAGGCGTGGTGGCGCAAGCCTGTAGCTCTACCTACTCAGGGACTGAAGCAGGAGAATTGCTTGAACCCAGGAGGCAGAGGTTGCAGTGAGCCACTGCACTCCAGCCTGAGTGACAGAGTGATACTCTGTCTCAAAAAAAAAAACAATAATAATAATTAAAATAACATTTTTAAAAGTCATCTTATAAGCATCCAAGGACTGGCTAGAAAGTAAGTAATGCTCTGACCAGAGATCAAAGAGAGGTGGATAACCCAGAGAGCAGAGGAGCACTTTAACGTGTGATGACCTTCAGCATGAAGGCATTAATTGCATCCTGGAAAGTTAATCCTCAGTTTGTCACCACTCTGCAAGTACAGGAGACAAGGCCGAAAGTGGAGACAAATACGGGAGACAAGGCCACGCAAAGTGAGGAAAATAATAGGAAACATTCTCCTCCAAAGCAAGGATGCCAAAAGAAAAATTATTCAGTGACGCTTGTGAAAGCATGGTAAGGCCGACTTTACTAAGGACCACTGTGAAAGACATAAGGTCCCCTGCAATGGGATTTTTCAGTGGAGGAGAGAGATTGGGTCCAATTCTGAATACGGCCCAGGCAAGTGGGAATTTATAACCAAGGAGCAAGGTAAGGGTCAGTGGATGGAAAATTACTAAGAGAAAACATCAGGGATAAGGAGGATTCTGGCTAAACCCACCTGCCAGGATGTCTGTGGAAGGCTGTTCATGTGATCTGACATTACCCCAGGATGTGGGTGGAGGATGAGGGATATGATCAAGAATGATCAGATGATGGGGGTGGGAGGGTTCTTGCTAAAATGACTTAGTAGGGTTCTTGGCTAAAACTAGATTTGATAAGAAAGTGCACAGATAGGCCTAAGAAAAAGTTCAGAAGTCTGACTGAAGTTTGGCCACACAAAGAATCTTTGCCAGGACTTGTCCTCAAAATAAGGGTGTACTAGAAACAACACTTTCATTCTACACCCTCAGACGTCTACAAGAAGTAGCTGTCTGAAGTCTATCCTGTAACAAAGGGGGAAAAGCACTCTGAAGAAGTTTTAACACAACCAGTTCTCACACTGATCTGCAGCCTGACTTGGCAGAAACTGGGTGCCCCAAAAAACCTCAAGCAGAGAATTTTGTTTACAAGTGTCCTCGTAAAGGGCAGAAAGGTCAAAATGGTGGTAGTTGGAAGGAAAAGACTTCATAGTGACTTATATAACCACAGGTTGAGAGGAAAATATGAAAAGAGAAGAAACAACCATGTCATCAAAAGACAGAGGAAGAGTTAGAGAAGGACAAATTTGAGAGGCGGTCTACAAGCAGATGGAGAGTAGGATGGAGAGAGGCAAGAAAAGGAGGACCTTTCTACTGGCAGTCACAAAATTAACTGAGTGGTTTTTTAGATTGAAGCTATGGCCCTGAGGTTGCTTGTCCCTCATCTCCCAGATCTTTAAGATTATGTTGTGGCTCACACCTATAATCCCAACACTTTGGGAGGCCGAGGTGGGTGGATCACCTGAGGTCAGGAGTTCGAGACCAGCCTGACCAACATGGCGAAACCCCATCTTTGCTAAAAATACAAAAATTAGCCAGGCATGGTGGTGGGCACCTGTAAACCCAGCTGCTCCAGAGGCTGAGGCAGGAGAAACTCTTGAACCTGGGAGGCGGAGGTTGCAGTGAGCCGAGATCGCGCCATTGCAGTCCAGCCTTGGTGACAAGAGTGAAACTGTTCTAAAAAAAAAAAAAAAAAAAAAAAAAAAAAGATTATAATGTGGACTTCCCTTAGGCAGCGGCTAATGCCCCAAGGCAATTGCGTTTTCCCATTTTATATCTGAGGCTGCCACAAAGTGATAAAAACTAGGAGTCCCTTTCTGAGCTTTTCTACTCTTCAGTGGTATCTGCAAATTACAGAAATCCCCCTTGTTTCCATGATGACTTTGATGTAGTTAAGGCCTAGAATTTGCAGGTCCCTGGTTAACGTGCAGGAAGCCTTAACAATGAGACAGGCGCATACGTAACAGTGATCTTAAGCACAATTCAGCAATGGGATTGAGAGAATTTCACAGGGCACAGCCCATCCAGATACGAGGCTGTTTTAGTCCAAAATTCCTTTACACAGACCATCTCCAGCTGGAAAGAATTCATTGGCGTAGAATATATTATTGAACTGGTAGCCTGTAGGTATAGAGAAAAGGAAGTGTAGCCAGAACGAGTGTTTGTAAATGGCATTACCATGTTCTCTGCTTTGGAGAGAAACAGCCGGAATATAAGCTGGAAGCTTTCTGCATTGTTCCTGATTATTTCAGTGGCCTGAAGCCCCAGAATGCAGAATGACTTCTCACATGTATTGATCATTGGAAGGTCTCAGCCACTTGCACCCTCATTCACTGAGAAATTACTTAGTGTTTCTTTAATGTCATAGTTTCCTCTCTTTACTTTGCCAGAGTCCCCAGAGTGGGAAAAAATATGAGGTTATTATTTGACATTTAGGATTTTAAATACATGTAGAAAGTACGTCCCATAATATCAGAACCTTGATCTGAGTCTGTGACCCCCTGAAAGAAATCTATTTCTAGAGCAATTTATTTTTGACACTAACACTACTTGGAAACCCCTAGCCCATCCAAAGAGCAGATAAGGAACAACCAGGACATGGGCATAACCCCTTTGATGGAAAAGTCAGATACAGTTGACTCTTGAACAATGCAGGGGTTAGAGGAGCTAATCTCCCTCCCAGTTGAAAATCCACGTACAACTTTTGACTCCTCCAAAAACTTAATTCCTAATAGCTACTGTTGGCCTGAAGCCTTACTAATAACATAGTCGATTAACGTGCATTTTGTACATTATATGTATTATGTACTGTATTCTTACCATAAATTAATCTAGAGAAGAGAAAATGTTATTAGGAAAACCATAAGGAAGACAAAATATGTATACTATTCCTTAAGTGGAAGTGGATTGTTGTAAAGACCTTTACCCTGATTGTCTTCACATTGAGTAGGCTGAAAGGAGAGGAGGAAGAGGAGGGCTTAGTCATGCTATATCAGATGTGGCATAGGTGGAAGAAAATTCATGCATAAGTGGATTCATGCAGTTCAAACCCGCATGGTTCAAAGGTCAACTGTGGTCATTTTCTAAATGAGTGCAGAACCCCTACCCACCCAATGGAGCCCTGTATAGTACTGGCCTCCCAGCTTTATAAATGTTATTGGAATGGGAGAGTTCTCTGATTCCCCTCAGAATTAGTCTGAGGGGTGCCGTCTGCTTGCTTTCCCTACAGCTCAAACCCCCAGGGAGAACATGCAGATGGGCAGGTGCAGAGGCTGGCCCCACGGCAGCCTCTCAGAGTAGCCATCTGTGACTCCTGAAGCCCTTATGGATGTGTGTTACCAAGTTCTTTTAGATTTTCCATCTGCAGATGACTTGTATGTTAATCAGCTCAATGGATCCGGTGCCTTACCGCAAGGGCAGGGGGCCGGGGTGGCAGCCTTTTGTATCCCGAGTTCTTGCCTAGTGTACCAGAAGAATCAGATTACACGTGGGCTCGAAGGATGAGTGCAAGGTTTTATTGAGTGGTGGAGATGGCTCTCACTGAGATGAATGGGGAGCCGGAGGATGGCGAATGGAGTGGGATGGCGGTTTTCCCCCTGGAGTCGGGCCTCCCAGCGGCCAGACTCTTCTCCAGCTGCCCCTGCCTTAACTCCGCTAGGTGTCCAGTCATCCTTCCTCTTCCTCTTTCTCTGCCATGCTGTTCTGTCATCGCTGGTCTTCTAGTTCTGACATTCAGCTGCTTGTGCTTGTGTCTGTGCCCACTAAGGTCTCGGGTTTATATGGGCACAGGTTGGGGGGCATGGAGGACCAGAGTGGTCTTGAAAAATGCAACATTTGGGTGTGAAAACAGGAGTCCCCATTCTCACCTAGGTCCGTGGGGCAAAGGTCCAAGGGTGGAGCCTTCTCCAGGGACCACATTCTTCTTCTCTACCCAGCACTTTTCTGCCAACCTCCTGTATCATTATAAATAGAAAAAATGGTCTGGGCACAGTGGCTCATGCCTGTAATCCCAGCATTTTGGGAGGTTGAGGTGGGTGAATCACCTGAGGTCAGAAGTTCGAGAGCAGCCTGGCCAACATGGTGAAACACCGTCTCTACTAAAAATACACATATTAGCCGGGCATGTTGGTGCACGCCTATAGTCCCGGCGACTGGGAGGCTGAGGCAGGAGAATCACTTGAACCTGGGAGGCAGAGGTTGCAGTGAGCTGAGGTAGTGCCACTGCACTCCAGCCTGGGCGACAGAGCAAGACTGTGTCTCAAAAACAATAAAATAAATAAATAAATAGAAAAAATGGAGCAGAACACATGATGAGATACTGTTATTTGAGAAAATCAAAGCGCCCTGCTCTTATTGTTATTATTCTATTATACTCCAGTGTGTCACTTTATGAAATAACAAGACTACGACAGGGAGCAGGGAATTAGGCCATGGGAAGTTTATCTGGATGCAGCCGGAGCCTGTGAACAAGGAGACTAAATAGCCTACAGTGTTTAGGTGGCCTTTGAACACTCATATCTCCAATTTGTAGATCAGGTAGTGAGGTGTTGGGGAACAGAATAGGAGTGACAATAGGGAGGAGTGACACTTTGTGATGGTAGAACACTTAGCAGTTGGATCACCTCAAGAATTTGCCTTTTAAATACTACAATTGGCTAATACAGGAAATAAAATTTTCCTGGGTCTTCAATAATTCTTATACATTCAATGAGCAATGCTTGTAAATAATGTAAACCTAATGTTTTCTTAGATGAGATAAAACTGTATATGATTACTTCTTAAAGTCATAAATTAAATACTGCATATTATTTAGCCATTTCAAATTATTTAAGACTGTGACTCCACTGGCCAATAATATGTTTATCATTAGCATATACAATATCAACAAGGCAGAGCTTCCTTCTTAACATTTCTGTACTTAGTTATAAATATTCTCAGGTTGAAAAACATGCTAATTCATGTGAAGAAAACAATTCCCATACCTGTTAATTGATGTTATTGAGAGAAATTTACCTCACAAGGATATTATTTGTTACTATGGTTGCTGAACCCA
The DNA here is from genome assembly GCF_047675955.1 of Chlorocebus sabaeus. Lineage (NCBI taxonomy): Eukaryota > Metazoa > Chordata > Mammalia > Primates > Cercopithecidae > Chlorocebus > Chlorocebus sabaeus. The sequence continues at coordinate 28,373,465 of NC_132930.1, forward strand.
ATTTTTGTTACACCAGTGATTTCAAAACTCTAAGAGGATCAGTTAACCTACTTCCATGGATTCAGGTTATCTGTATGATCTAATTCTTTAGTCTAGTAAGAGTTCTTTCACTCAAGTTGGAAAACTTCAAGTAATAGAAACGTGATTCCTCTTCTAATTCTGAAGGCCTTTGCCCTTGATGGGCTTCTGAGAAATGTAACTTTAAATCCTTTCGGCCTGATGACTCTTAAAATTATTTTATTCTTAGAACTATAAAACTATACAAAAAAGCGAGAAAGCAAAATTACTTTTGCACCAACTTAATGCATATACATCAGCATATGTACTAATATATTATTGGTAATATATAATGATATATATAATAATGACATATATCATATATATCATTATATAAACATATATATCATAATTATATATGTTTACATATAATGGCATATTACATACTAATATGATATGTTATATATGTTAATATATGTCATGATATATTATATATAAATATATTAATATAATATATATTATCATGATATATTAATATATAATCATGATATATGAACATATATCAATATAATATATTATTATATATCTATATAATTATACTATTATATATTAATACATCAATATATAATATGTATCATTATATATTACCTATAATATATGAGAACATATGCTTATATATGTATTAAATTGGTGCAAAAGTAATTGTGGCTTTTGCCTTTTTTCTTTTAAATGGCAAAGTCCGCAATTACTTTTGCACCAATCTAAAATGTATATATACACAATCTAATTTGAATATTTCATGTCTGATTTAAGGTCACAACTTGTGGTATCATTCTACTCATATTCCCTTTGAGTCAGAAAATGCATTGAGCTGACACATTTACACTTTTTATTTCTACACTATTTAGCCGTACAATAAATTAGTTAATAACACTAACATGATTGAATAACAAGACTCAACACTTCGTTTATTTTTTTTCTCTTTTGCATATTATTATGAACTAATAGTTTTTCAGATTTATAGTGTGTCAACTGACCAAAACTATTATCCTCCTTTTGGTGCTCGAATTGTCTCAAGCACACCTTAAATTGGTTTCTGTGGTCTTTTGACATAACACCATTAATCTTCAAAAGCTTCCCTGCTTCCTGGCACAACCTGATAGTAGAGTTTCACATTGTACTTTCCAGCCCATATACGGAATCAACCATTTTCTAAGAGGTCCTGTGCTCTTGAACACTAGAGTAGATCACAGAATGTCCTTGCCCTGGACCTTGTCAGTGCACAGGGCTATAACCAATGTTTTCCAGCCATGGAACATCACAATTTATATTAATCTTTCCAACAGTGCAGCATTCCTATTTAAACTATTGATCCAGTTATTACATCTCCTTTTTCTTCTACTGAAATTGTTGACTTGCAATGAAACAAATTACTTACTTGCTTTACCAACAATATAAAAAACAAAAATTCTAAAGCAACAATTTAAAATTTAATCCAAACAAAAAATAGCTACCAAAGTTCACATGCTTAGGCAGTTTCTTTTGTTTTTAGACTGCATTCCAGGAAGCATTTGAAGTCAAATTAACTTGTTCTAGATTTCTGTGGTTATATAAGCACTTATCTGATGGATAGTTTGGTTTGACAATTTTAGTTCACTCTCACTTTGAGAGTATTGGCATTAGAATGGCTATACTGGAACGCTCTATAAAAGTGGAGGCTTTCAAACACTCCCATTTTCTTGGAGATTGTTGGTAAAAGGAGAAAGAAGCTACTCTCTACTAGTCCACTGAGAAATAATAGGAAACCTCAGCTCAGTTTCCAAATTTCTCATGTACAGAAATTTTGTTTCACCACTGGGTTACCCACCTAGAGTATGTATGAAAGACCATCTGTATAATTTATATACACACAAGATATAAATATATGTGTATAAATAATATATACAGGCATATAGTGAATGATCAGATTTTTAAAATTGTTTCTTCTATTTTTTTATTTTCTAGCAATAAGAACCTACATATTTTCATATATTCATTTCATTTTTGTTAACTCTACAAATTCCTATCTTGCTCTTAAAGCTTTCAAATTTATTTTCATTCCTCATCTGAGCTACAAGCTCTTCTTTGTTTTATGATATACCTCTTCCCCTTGCCAGTCATGCTACCAATTGTTATATCAAAGCTTACAACATACAAATTCAAATAAGATTTCAACATTGAACCTCAATGGGAAGTCACTTTTTTGCCTGAGTAATACCCAAACATCTTTAAAAACAAATTCATAATGCTGAATTTATTCATTACTTCAAGATCATTGTGCTGAATTCAGTCATTACTATTGGTCCTGTATTGGTTATTTCAGCTATTGCTAAATCCTGAAGGCTGTAAGTTGGCAACTCGCAGGCTGTTCCAGCTCACCAAAATGTTTGGTTCATGTGGTGTTAGCCTGCAAAATAATTGTTTAATAATGACAAAGTACATGTAACACAAAATTTACCCCTTAATTATTTTTTATTTTATTATTTTTTTTTATTTTTGAGACAGAGTCTCACTCTGTTGCCCAGGCTGGAGTGCAGTGGCGTGATCTCAGCTCATTGCACCCTCCACCTCCAAGGTTCAAGAGATTCTCATGCCTCAGTCTCCCAAATAGCTGGGATTATAGGCACCTGCCACCATGCCCAGCTAATTTTTACATTTTTAATAGAGAAAGGCTTTTGCCATGTTGGCCAGGCTGGTCTCGAACTCCTGACCTCAAGTGATCCATCTCCTTTGGCCTCCCAAAGTGCTGAGATTATAAGTGTGAGTCATGGTGCCTGGCCATCTTAATCATTTGTAAGAGTACAGTTCAGTGGTATTAAGCACATTCATATTGCTGTGCAGCCATCACCAGAACTTTTTATCTTATATCCATTTAAAAATTCCTCTATATCCATTTAAAAATTCCTCATTTTCTCCTCCTCACCCCAGTCCCTGGCAACTACCATTTCACTTTTGGTCTCTATGAATTTCACTGCTCTAGGTACCTTATACAAGCGGAACTATACAGTATTTATCTTTTTGTGAGTGGTTTATTCCACTTAGCTTAATGTCCTCGAGGTTCATTCATGTTGCAGCATGTGTCAGAATTTCCTTTCTTTTTACGGCGAAATAACGCTTTTATATATACAAATGTGCTATATGTATATGCTACATTTCATTTAACCATCCATCTGCGGATAGAGAGTTGAGTGGCTTCCGGCTGCTTCTCTCTGGCTCAGGCCCGTCGCTCCAATAGGATGTGCAAGTGTCATGGACTTCATACTGCTAGGAAGCTCCGTAGTCACCGATGAGACCAGAAGTGGCATGATAAACAGTACAAGAAAGTCCATTTGGGTACAGCCCTGAAGGCCAACCCTTTTGGAAGTGCTTCTCGTGCAAAAGGAATCGTGCTGGAAAAAGTAGGAGTTGAAGCCAAACAGCCAAATTCTGCCATGAGGAAATGTGTCAGGGTCCAGCTGATCAAGAATGGCAAGAAAATCACAGCCTTTGTACCCAACGACGGTTGCTTGAACTTAATTCAGGAAAACGATGAAGTTCTGGTTGCTGGATTTGGTCGCAAAAGTCATGCTGTTGGTGATATTCCTGAAGTCCGCTTTAAGGTTGTCAAAGTAGCCAGTGTGTCTCTTTTGGCCCTATACAAAGGCAAGAAGTAAAGATCAAGATCATAAATTTTAATGGTGAAAACACAGTAGTAATGGATTTTCATATGCCCAAAAAAAGAAAGTTGAGTGGCTTCCACCTGTCGGCTGTTAGGAATAATACTGCTATGAACATAGTTGTACAAATATCTCCTTGAGAATCTGGTCTTAATTATTTGGGGTTTATACCCAGAAGTAAAATTGCTTGATCATATGGTAATTCTAGTTTTGATTTTTAGAAGAACTGCCATATTATTTTCCATAGCAATTACACCATTTTATATTTTCACCAACAGACCACAAAAGTTAAAATTTCTCTACACCTTCACCATCACTTGTTATTTTCTTTTTTACATATTTAATGGCCATGATAATGAATATGAGATGGTATCTCATTGTGATTTTGATTTGTACTTCCCTACTGATTAGTGATGTTGAATATCTTTTCATGTGCTCTTTGGTCATTTGTATATCTTCTTTGGAGAACTATCTACTCAAAACCACACAATATTTTAAATTGGTTTGAGCTAGGAATCCTAGAGTAGGCTTTGACCCCAGGGCTTCGAAGATTATCAATTCTGGCAGGTTATGAGGGAGAGAGGCATGTGAGGAACCCACTGAGGGCCATGAGCTACCATCCACCCCAGGTGGTCTGCAAATTTGAAAGGATTACTGTCTCAACTACCCGCCTCACCCTACACTGAACTTCATGTATATCAGCTCCATTCATTTTAAAAAACACTTTGGCCTAAGGCAAATGAGGACCTTGGAGAGCAGTTTGAGGATAATCTTTCAGAGCCCTGCCTAACCTAGAAGAAGCTATCAATGTCTACCACCACATTTCTTTACGTATATTTCCCTATTCCCTCCCACCAAGCTCAACCTCAATTCACTGGAGCTCAGTAGTATCTGCTCCTTTTGGAAGAGACTTTTGTGCTCTACTTCAAGACTCTGTCCACCAATCCCAATTGTATTCTCTACTGCTTGCCCTGTTATACTAAATTTGGTCCATGTATTAGTCTCCTTGGGCTGCCATAATAACATACAAAAGTCTGGGTGTCTTAAAAAAAATAGGTATTATTTTCTCACAACTGTGGAGCCTAGAAGTTCATAGTCAAGGTGCTGACAAGCTCAGTTTCTGTTGAGGGCTCTCTTCCTGACTTGCAGACTGCCACCTTCTTGCTGTGTCTTCATATCACCTTTCTTCTTTTTATATGTAGATATCTATCTCTCTCTCTGTCTCTCTTCCTTATTCTATAAGGCTATTGGTCTTATCAGGTTAGGGTCCCATTCTTATAACTTTTTTCACCTGAGTTACCTCTTAAAGATACTATTTTCGAAACAGTCACATGGGGGGTTAAGGGGGTGAATTTTCAGGGAGCACAATTTAGTCTAGAACAGCCTGCATCCTAATTTATGTTCGCTGCCTAGCCTCTATAGGCTATTAACTTTATAACTTCTGAAACACAGAGTCTAATTTTACTATTTACATTACTATATATTATACTTATAAATCACCCATTTACTAGCTGGGACAACTTAATTTCTTTGCCTACCCATTCGGTTACCTTTTATCATTTGCTGCTGCTCATCAGTATCTATGATTCACTTTCTTCCATATTTTCAATAGTAAACTACTGGTTACATTTTCAATCTCTTCATTTCTGTTTAGGTGAGTCTCTGAGAAAATCCTAAAAAATTTAAGGATCTTTAGCCATAAACTCCAAAACTCAGCATACTCATCTTTATGTCCATCTATCCAGTTTCAATAAAAGTGCTAATGCTTTTTTTTCCCTAATATCTGATAAACATCCTTTAATCAGAACGAGATCTCTACCTTGGCCTTTGCACTCACATCCTCATCTTGGAAAATATCTCAGTATTCCGGCACTTTTAGAACTAGAACTCTGCTTGCTTGTCTAAGTAACCAGTAGCTAGGGTCTTATTCCCTGTTAGTAGACTTTCTGGTTGCTTGCCCTCTGCTTGCCCAACTCCTAAGCCCTACAAGGCCAAGAACTGCATTGTGTCTTCCTTTGTCTCACTAGTGCTTCAGTCCCTGCAGTATAGTGGTCCTCAATATCTGTTTTATTAATTGTCTCTTGGATTTCTGAATACCACCAGTTTTTTATTCCCCTGTTGGGATACCTAGTTATTAAACAGTGAACTGCAGACCAACTAATGTGTAAAACCACCACCTGTTATCTGTTGGCTTACTTTCTGGTTATCGTTACCTGTTCTATACTCTGGATTCCCTACCAGCATTTGTAGCAATGATTCCTGGGTCTATTCCAGTTGGACAATTTCATTTGCAGAAACTGGGCTATTATTTACTGGATCCAAAGCATGACACTAGCCACAGTGTGACTGTAGCAATTTATCTAATATCTCTACATCCTGGCTTCTTCATCTTTTGAGGGAAAATGTAAGACTAGGTGATCTCTATATTGCCTCCTCCTCTTCAATCTGGGCTCAAGGACTGTTTTGACTAATAGAATATGAGAAAGGTGACAATGTGCAGACCTTTAGACCTAGAAATTGGTAGTTTCCACTTCTGACTCTTGGAGCATTTACTCTTTGAGCCCTGAGTGATGATGTTAAGAAATACAATGATTCTGCTGGAGAGATCATAAAGGTGGGCTGTGAGACTATAGACAGATAGAACAAATCATCTGAGATCAGACTTTCAACTGTCCCTGCCAAGGCACGAGACATGTGAGTGAAACCCTCTTGGACCCTCCAAACCAGGCAAGCCTCCAGCTGAAAAACACAAGTGAACCAGCGGATACCATATAGAGCAGAAGAATTACTCAGCTGAGCCCTCTCCAAATTCTTAACCCACAGATCATAAACACAATTAATTGATTGTTCTTACAAACCCTACGTTTGTAATATTTGTTATGCAGAGATAACCAGAAAAGGTGCTTAGAGTTTTAGAAATTTAAAATGGAAACTCTGCTTCTAGAAATATTATAGTCTACATATGCTCAAAACCTTTCCATTACAAAACACGTTAAAACACTGGATAAACATTTTTTTCAAAATTATTTTAAATGCATAGTTAAGCTCACAAGAGAATAAGAAAGTATTCAGAAGTGAAGGATCCCAGAATGAATCTAGACTAGTAAGCAGGCGCTAAAGCTGGCAGCCACCCCAAGGGCGTTGGCTGACCTCCAAATAGCAAGAGACTTGGGTTTTAATAGCTGAAAGTCTTAGGCCTTCACAAAATATGGAATTGAAGTTGAAATGCTGAACAAAGCCAAGAGCCTAAAGGGCTACACTCTGAAAGGGAGACCGAATAGAAAAATATCAGCCTTGCTAAAGGATATAACTGGGAACTATTTTTGGCCTTGAGTGAAGGAAAATACAAAAAGAACATCTCCTCTGAGAATCTGTTAACAGAAGCAGTCCTCCCACAATGTATACATGTATCAAAATATAACATTTTAACCTATAAATATATGCAATTATAGTTATTACTGTCAATTTAAAAAATAAAAACGTAACAACAAACAAGAAGCATTCCTCAAATAAATTTGTGGATCCAACTCAGAACTATCTACATGCTCCAAGAAAGCTAAGAAATTAATATAAAGTGGCCTGACACTGGGAACAGTTCCAGGTGCTCAACAAAAGCAAAGGCAAATTCCCTATAAATAATTGATTCTCAATCCTAATGTAGTAGGATTTCTACAGATAAAGGTTGTGGTGGGCTGGAGCTGTCTCATGCAGACTTACTTGAGAAAGCCAATTGTGTGCACCTTTTTTCAACTTCACATTCAGTGATGTCAAACTAGCAATACTAACGGGCAGACAGTATCAAAATTGACTATCATGGGAACATTTATACCATAGAAATTGGCAAACAAATTTGGCTTTTTATAATAGGAACCAGTTTATTAGCACTACACTAGATAAAGGCTATATATATATATATATATATATATATATATATATATAAAATAAGCTTACTACTGGAAACAACACACAAAAGAGACATTAGAAAGATTTTTTTAAAACAGCATAATTAAACCCCTAAAAGATTCCTGTGTTAAAATATAAGATAAAGAATATAAGTAGGAGGCCAGACATGGTGGCTCACACCTATGATCCTAACACTTTGGGAGACCAAAGCAAGTGGATCACTTGAGGTCAGGAGTCTGAAACCAGCCTGGTCAACATGGTGAAAACCTGTCTCTACTAGAAATGCAAAAAAATGAGGCAGGTGTCGTGGTGGGCACTTGTAATCCCAGTTACTTGGGAGGCTGAGGCAGGAGAATTGCTTGAACCCAGGAGGCAGAGGTTTCAGTGAGTTAAGATCATGCCATTGCACTCCAGTTTGGGTGACAGAGCAAGACTGTCAAAAAAAAATGTGTGTGTGTGTGTGTGTGTGTGTATATGTGTGTGTGTGTGTGTATGCATGTGTGTATATATTTTATATATATATATATATAGAGAGAGAGAGAGAGAGTGGTAATCTTAGATATGTTTACACAAAAGAGAAAAACATAGACATGGACAAAGAATAAGAGATGACATATAGTGGTACTCAAATACCTGTTTATTTGATCTGCTTATTTGGTACTCAAATATCTGTTCCAGAGAAGTGACTAGAAACACCTAAAGCAAGGAAGGAGAAGGAAGCAAGGCAGCCTGATCATCTGGGAATCTGCTAGGAACCTAGGGAAGCTCCTTAATGCAGATAAAGAGTGAGTGGCCCTCAGTGATCCACATTCCCACCACAGACTCCTGTAATCCTAGTCATAGGAGAGTTTCTAGATACTAGCAGGCCCAAAACTTACCTAGGGAGCTGCCTGGAGCCTGCATGAAGGCATTGTTCCTGAAAGGGAACTCCTGCTGAGTCCCACATACCCCTGAGCCCTAAGCAGCTACAGTAAGACACCCTATTGAGAGCCCAACCCCCACCAGACAACATCCTGGATAAAAAGCCCAATAGTTACTGCATCTCCACATTGCTGGAGCTCCATTGACATTCCCGGCCTGCAGTCATGGCCATGGCTGAAGTGAGCCATTGGCAATTCCATGCTGCCCCCGCAGCAAAACAACTGTGCATTTTGCATGTCCCAAGGAAACACTCCCCTACCAGCAGCAACTGCTACTGTGGCCTACGACCACCTTGAAAAAACAAGAGAAAAACAAGTATTCCCCATGCACCTAAATATAGCTGCTGCCACTGAAAGCAGTCCCAGACTTGCAAGCAGAAGGACTAGAATACAATCACTGCCACTCAACCCAAGCATTTCTCTAGGGACCTGGATATCTCCCCCTGACTACCACAGTCAGTGCGTGCACACACCATCATAGGGCTTAAGAACAATCTTCCTGGCCCAGGTTTGATTTTCCAGTGCCTAAGCACACCATTCAGGGGCCTGAGGACCACACAGATCAATCCATCACCATTAGCACCTGAGCATTCCTTTTGAAGGTCTGAAGTTTGTCCCACCCAACTTGCTGCTACCACCACAGCTGGCATCCACCCACATACACCACCAAGTCTGGGAATTGACTCACCTAGCCCATCAGAGTCACCACCAACACCAGCGCAAATTGCCTAGGAGCCAGATAATTATCCTGCCACTGCTACTAACATCACCAAGACCACGCCTGCTGTCCAGCGGTCCAAGAACTTGCCCACCCACCTAGCCCATGCCTGATACCACTGGCACCCAAGTAAGTCTCCTTGAGGAACAAGAATCAGTTTGAACTTGGAACACTAGTGGCAGTATACAACACACTTGGACCCAAAGACAAGAATGTGTGGCCTACTGCTACCACCACTGGGGCCCAAGGAGAGGCCCACCTGGTGTCCAAGTCCCCAGCAAAACTTCACCACAGCCTCCACTAACCACTGCACTCTAAGCCACTGAGGAAATTACAGACATTATTGATGCTTTTTACGACTAAGAAATTATAAATTATATGGAGACTACATCACTCCACATATCCAAAATCAAAGCCAAGTACCCTACCCAATCAACACCAGAGATATATCTTCAGGAAAAAAGTCCTGCCCTATGATAGCAAAATCAGAAAATTGAAAGACGCAACTGTTACACCAAATGTGCAGATGTCAATGTAGGGACACAGGAAATATTTTTAAAACAAGGAAATATAACGCCTCCAAAGGAACACAATAATTCCTCAGCAACAGTACCCAATCAAAAACAATTTTGAAATCCCAGAAGAATTCAAAATAATATTAGAGAAGCTTAGTGAAATCCAAGATAATTCAGAAAAACAATACAAAGAAATAAGAAAAATAATTCAGGAAATGAATGATAAAATTACCCAAAAGATATATATTATTTTAAAAAACTAGAAAAAAATTGGAACTGAAGAATTCATTAAATAATATACAAAATACATTCAAAGTTCCAATAATAGGGTAAATCAAGCAGAAGAAAACATTTCAGAACTTGAAGACAGGTCTTCTGAAATAGCATAGTCAGATAAAAATTTTAAAAAACTAAAAAAAAATGAACAAAGCCTATAGGAGATATGGGGTACCATAAAATAAGCAAATGTTCAAATTTCCAGTGTCCAAGAAGGCAAAAAGGAAACACAGAGGATGGAAAAAATTATTTAATGTGTTAATAGCTGAAAACTTTCTAAGTCTAGCAAAAAAATTGGATATCCAGATACAAGAAGCTCAGAGATCTCTAAACAGATACAATTCAAAAAGATCTTATTCAAGACCTGGCACATCATAGTCAAAGACAAGAGATTTCTAAAAACAGTAAGAGAAAGTTATCTACTTACTTATAAGGAAACTCCCATCAGACTAACAGCAGATTTCTCGGCAGAAACCTTACAAGCCAGGAGAAAATGGTGTGTTGTATTCAAAGTGCTGAAAGAAAAAAAAAAGCTGTCAGTCAAGGATACTATACCCAGCAAAGTTATCATTTATGAATGAAGGAGAAATAAAATCTTTCTTTCCCAAAAAAGCAAATGCTGTAGGAATTCATTACCACTAGACCTGTCCTATAAAAAATGCTTAAGGGAGTTCTACACCTGTAAACAAAAATACAATATATAATTGTGAAAACACACAAAAGTTAAAAACCCATCACAGAGCAAACACAAAAAGAGCAAGAGAAAGGACTCAAATGCTACCAGTATGGAAAACCACCAAACAATATTAAACAATTGTCTGTAAAAGGATTTAAACACTATCACTACAGAATACCATCAGTCATAGTAAACAATAAATTCAAATTGTCGCTTTTTGCAGCTGACATAATCTTTTATCTAGAAAATACTAAAGATCCAACCAAAAAACTCTTAGACCTAACACATAAACTTAGTAAGTTTTCAGGATACAAAATCAACATACAAAAATCAGTATTTCTATACATAAGTAATGAACTGACTGAGAAAGAAATTAAGAAGGCAGGCTGGGTGCAGTGACTCACGCCTGTAATCCCAGCACTTTGGGAGGTCAAGGCGGGTGGATTGACCTGAGGTCAGGAGTTTGAGACTAGCCTGGCCAAAATAGTGAAACCGTGTCTTTACTAAAAATACAAAAAATTAGTCAGGCCTGGTGGTGGGTGCCTGTAATCCCTGCTACTCAGGAGCCCGAGGCAGGAGAATTGCCTGAACCTGAGAGGCGAGGGTTCCAGTGAGCCAGGATTGTGCCACTGCACTCCAGCCTGGGCAACAAGAGCAAATCTCTGTCTCAAAAAAAGAAAAAAAAAAAAAAAACAGAAATTAAGAGGGCAATGTTATTTATGATAGCTATAAAAGTAAAAATAAAGTAACTGAGAATAAATTTAACCAAGGAGGTGAAAGAACTTTCTACAAGGAAAACTACAAAATACTAATGAAAGAAATTGAAGAGAACACAAACAAATGGAAAGACATGCCATATTCATGAATCAGAAGAGTTAAAATCATTAAAATGACCACACTACCCAAGGGAATTATTATATTTATCATTATTTTTCATAGAAATAGAAAAACCAATCCTGAAATTTGTATGGAACCACAAAAGAGCCCAAATAGTCGAAGCAATCCAGAGCATAAAGAACAAAGCTGAAGGCATCACACTACCTGGCTTCAAAATATATAAAAGGCTATAATAACCAAAACAGCATGGTATTGGTATAAAAACAGACACAGAGCCCATGAAACAGAATAGAGAACCCAGAAATAAACCTACATATTTACAGCCAATAGATTTTCAACAAAAGTGCCAAGAACATATACTGAGAAAATGATACCTTTTCAATAAACAGTGCTAGGAAAGTTGGATATCTATATGCAAAAGAATGAAACTCTACTCTCGTCTCTCACCATACACAAAAATCTACTGAAGATGGATTAAATACTTAAATGTAAACCCCAAAACTTTAAGTCTATAAGAAGAAAGTATAGGAGAAACACTTGGTCTAGGTAACTATTTATAGCCAAAACCTCAAAAGCACAGGCAACAAAAGCAAAATAGGCAAATGGGACTATATTAAACTAAAAAACTTCTGCATAGCAAAGGGCATCCAGTATATACAAGGAACTCAAGCAACTCAACAGTAAATAATAATAATAATATTCCCATTAAAAAGTGAGCAAAGGACATGAATAGCTTATTGCTCATAGGCTATAAACCTGTACAACATGTTACAGTACTGAATACTGTAAGCAATCAGATTTCAATGATAACGATTTGTTTAAACACAGCTAAATATAAAGGTATGACTTGAGCTATGATGTTATGACTGCTATGATATCTCACTAGGCAACAGTAATTTTTCATTTTCATTATTATTATTATTATTATTATTATTATTTGAGACAAAATCTTGCTCTGTCGCCCAGGCTGGAGTGCAGCAGCATGATCTCAATTCACTGAAACCTGCGCCTTTCAGGTTCAAGCAATTCTCATCCCTCAGCCTCCTGAGTTGCTAGGACTACAGGCGGCCTACCACCAGGTCTGGCTAATTTTTTGTATCTTTAGTAGAGACAGGGTTTCACTATGTTGGCCAGGCTGGTCTTGAACTCCTGACGTTGGGAGCCACTCGCCTAAGCTTCCCAAAGTGCTGGGATTACAGGTGTGAGCCACCACGCCTGGCCTCAGATTCATTATTATCTTATGAGACCAGTATCATATATGCAGTCCACTGATCAAAATGTCATTATGCAGCACATGACTGTCTATGCATTGGAAATATTTTCTCCCAGTTCATGGCCTTTTATTTTCTTAACGTTATCTTTCAAAGAACAAAATATTTCATTTTTATGAAGCCCAATTAATTTGCCAGGTATTTTTACTTCTAAAGGTCATGATTTTTGTGGTCTACGTAAAATATTTTGCCTATCCCAAGACCAGGAAGCTTTTCTCCTATGATTTTAGTTTTATAGCTTTATATGTAATGTTCACTTTATTTATATTGATAGCTTTATATTTTATGTTTCAAGTAAATTTTTGTGTATGGTATGATATAAAGGTTGTGTTTCATTTCTTTTCTTATGGATATCTGGTTATTCTAGCACCATTTGTTGAGAAGACTATTCCTCCCCCTTAATTTCTTGGCACCTCATTGAAAATTGATTAAATGTGTGTGTGTATGTGTGTTGACATATTTCTGAACTCTACTCTATTCGATTAATGTATTTTTACATTCTAATGTTAGAACAACATTGCCTTGATTACTATAGTAAATCTTGACATTGGATAATGTTAAGTCCTACAATGTTATTCTTTCTCAAAATGCTTTTTGGCTATTCTAACTTCTTTCCAAATACACATTTTTCTTTTTCTTTTTCTTTTTTCTTTTTTTTTTTTTTTTTGAGAAAGGGTCTTATTTCATTGCCTAGGCTGGAGTGTAGTGGCACAATCTCAGCTCACTGTAGCCTCAACATCCCGGGCTCTAGCGATTTTCCCACTTCAACCTCCTTAGTAACTGAGACTACAGGCATGTACCACCACGTGTAGCTAATTTTTGGATTTTTTGTAGAGATGGGTTTTTGTCACGTTGTACAGGCTGGTCTCAAACTCCTGAGTTCAAGTAATCCTCCTGCCTGCGTCTCCCAAAGTGATGGGATTATAGGCATGAGTCACCATACCAGCCACAATTTTTAATACATATTTTTTCTTTTCGCTAAAAAAATGTTCTAATTTTGCTTGTGATTTATTATTTAACCCATGGGCTGAAATTCCATATTTGGGGATTTTCCCGATGTCTTCTGTTAGTGGCTTCTAATTTAATTTTGTGTAGTCAGGGAAGATAATATGTATGAACTCTTTTACTCACAATACTTCTGACACTGAATATCTGTCCCACACCAACCAATTCTCCAATACTCTAGACACCAACTAGGTATCCTACAATTTAATTCAATTCTGACTTTATACTCCCAGAGTTAAGGCAGACTCCCACAAGACTGCCCCCATTTCAGACACCAGTTGAAATCCTGATCTTCCTATACTTTTGAGCAGCCAGCTATTAATCAGGGAGTCCTATGAACCCCTCTTTGGATTTGATAATTTATTTGAACAGCTCACAGACTTCAAGAAAACACTTTACTTAGTATTACCAGTTTATTGTAAAGAATATAAGTCAGAAAGGGCAAAATGGAAGACATGCATAGGACAACGTATAGAGGGTGTGGGGTGTGGCCCAGAGCTTCCATGCCCTCTCTGGGCATGCCACCATCCCAGCACCTGGATATATTCACCAACCTGGATGCTCTCAAAACCACATCACTTAGGGGTTTTGTGGAGGTTTCATTACGTAGACATGATTGGTTAAATCATTGAATACTGGTGATTAACTCAACCTCCAGCCCATCTCCCTTCCCTGATGTCAGGGTGTGGAGCTGAAGGTTCCAACTCTCTAATCATGCCTTGTTCTTTCTGGTGACCCACCACCAACCTGGAACTATCTAGATGTTCCCAACTACCAATCATCTCATTGACATACTAAAGACACTCTTATCATTCTAAAGATTCCAAGGATTTTAGGAGCTATGTGCCAGGACCTGAGGACAATGACCAAACATTTGTTTTCCATTATGTTACAATGTATAATTTCAGTTCCTTAAGATGTATTCACACCTGCTTTATGAACCAGTTTATGACGCATATTAGTGAGTGTTTTGTGTGTATTCAAAAAACATTTGTGTTTTGATTTTGTTGGATGAAGTCTTCCACAAACGTACACTAGTTTAATTTGGTCAACAGTAGTTAACAGTTGAAGTCTTCTCTATCCTTCTTGATTTTCTGCCTTCTTGTGCCATCAACTAGTGGAAGTAGATCTTTGGAACCTCCAGTTATAATTGTGGATTTGTCTATTTCTCCTTTCACTTCTGGTAGTTATTAAAGCTCTCTTATTGATATATATTCTTTGAGGATTTTTATGTCTTTTTTGATGAATGAATCTATGTATCATCATTATAAACTGTCACTCTTCATGCCTAGAAGTATTCCTTGCTCTGAAATCTATTTTATGTGATATTCACACACATGCTTCGGTTTTCTAATCTTAGTGTTTGTGTGGCATATCTTTTGTTCATCTGTTTCCTTTAAATTTATGTATATCTTCATATGGAAACTGAGGTTCTCATAGACTCCATATAATCAGGTCTTGCTTTCTTCATCTAGTCTGATAATTGATATCTTATAATTGGAGTGTATTGAAGATTTACATATAATGTAAGTATTCATACGGTTTCATTTATATTTACTACTTTGTTATTTGTTTTCTTTTTTTTTTTTTTTTTTTGAGACGGAGTCTTGCTCTGTCGCCCAGGCTGGGGTGCAGTGGCCGGATCTCAGCTCACTGCAAGCTCCGCCTCCCGGGTTTACGCCATTCTCCTGCCTCAGCCTCCCGAGTAGCTGGGACTACAGGCGCCCGCCACCTCGCCTGGCTAGTTTTTTGTATTTTTTAGTAGAGATGGGGTTTCACCGTGTTAGCCAGGATGGTCTCGATCTCCTGACCTCGTGATCCACCCATCTCGGCCTCCCAAAGTGCTGGGATTACAGGCTTGAGCCACCGCGCCCGGCCTATTTGTTTTCTTTTATTCATCTTTTTTTACTCATTTTTTCCTTTTTCTCTAACTTCATTTGATATTGTGTATATTTTCCTTTTTTATTATGTACATATATTTTTTTCTTTATTTCTTCTAAAAAAAATGAGATACATGTGCAGAATGTGCAGGCTTGTTACATAGGTATACGTGTGCCATGATGGTTTGTTGTACCTATTGACTTGTCCTCTAAGTTCCTTCCCTTCACCTTCCACCCCTTCAATGGGCCCTGGTGTGTGCTATTCCCCTCTCTGTGTCCATGTGTTCTCAATGTTCAACTCCCACTCATGAGTGAGAACATATGGTGGTTGGTTTTCTGTTCCTGTGTTAGTTTTCTGAGGATGATGGCTTCCAGCTTCATCTATGTCCCTGCAAAGGACATGATCTCATTCCTTTTTATGGTTGCATAGTATTCCATGGTGTATATGGACCACATTTTCTTTATCCAGCCTGTCATTGATGGGCTTTTGGGTTGGTTTCACGTCTTTGCTATTGTAAATAGTGCTGCAATAAACATACATGTGCATGTGTCTTTATAGTAGAATAATTTATAATCCTTTGAGTACCTAGTAATGGGATTGCTGGGTCAAATGGTATTTCTGATTCTAGATCCTTGAGGGACCACCATTCTGTCTCCCACAATGGTTGAACTAATTTACATTCCCACGAAAAGTGTAAAAGTGTTCCTATTTCTCCACAGTCTTGCCAGCATCTATTGTTTCCTAACTTTTTAATAATCGCCATTCTAACTGGTGTGAGATGGTATCTCATTTTGGTTTTGATTTGCATTTCTCTGATAATCAGTGTTGTTTAACTCTTTTATATGTTTGTTGGCTGTGTAACTGTCTTCTTTTGAGAAGTGTCTGTTCATATCCTTTGCCCACTTTTTGATGCGGTTGTTTGAATTTTTTCTCTTAAATATGTGTAAGTTTCATGTAAATTCTGGATATTAGACCTTTGTCAGATGAGTAGATTGTAAAAATTTTCTCCCACATTTTCATATTCCATTTTATCTCCACTGTAGGCTTATTAATTAATAATTATCTCCTTGTTTTTATTTTTTAATGGTTGCTATAGGGTTTTAAATAAGCATGTTTATTGCAACTCAACTTCAAATAATACTATATTAGTCTCATGTATAGTGAAAGACTCTTACAACAATATACTTGTATTTTCCCAGTTCTACATTTTATGCTATTGTTGTCATACCTCAGACATATATTAAAATCTATATACATTTTTTAATGTTGTGCTATGTACAGAAAAATAATTCTATATACATTCTGTACCCCATAATATGTTGTTACCCTTTAAATGGTTGATTATATTTCACAGAAATTTTAAAATTAGAAAAAGTATTTGTTAACTTGCATATTTATCACTTTCAGTGCTGTTTATTTCTCTGTGGAGATCCTAATTTCTACCAGATACAAGTTTTTTCTTTCACCTAAAAAAACTGGTAATTTAATATTTCTTTTACTGCAGATTTGTCTGTAATGAATTCTTTCAGTTTTGTTTATTCAAAAATAATTTTATTTGCCTTCACTTTCGAAGGATATTTTCATTCAATATAGGTTTCTAGTTTGAAATTTTCTGTCAACGCTTTAAAGATGCCAATTTATTTTCTTCTACCTTGCATCGTTTCTGATGATAAAACTTTAATAACTCTTATTTTTGCTCTATTGAATAGACTGTGTCTTTTCTGCTTGTACTCCTTTTAGGATTTTCCCTTTACCACTAGTTTTCAGCAATTTGAATATGATATGCCTTGGTATAAGGGAATTGATGGAGTGTTTTTATGTTTCTTGGGGTTCATTGAGTATTTTGTAGCTGTGTGGTTATACTATTCATCATATTTAGACTATTTCAGCCAATATTTCTTTAAGTATGTTTTCTGTCGCCTCCTCCTTCTAAGATTCCAATTAATAAAGGTTAGACTGGTTGACCCTGTGCATATATATATAAATATATATATAACCAGAACATTACAGTCACTTTCTTCAAGTGTCCCTGTATTAGTTTCCTAAGGCTGTCATAATAAAATACCATAGGCTAGATAGCTTAAACAACAGACATTTATTTTCTCACAGTTCTAGAGGCTAGAAATTCAAGACCAAGATGTTAGCAGGTTTCAGCTGAGCGTGATGGCTCACGCCTGTAATCCCAGCACTTTGGGAGACCAAGGTGGGTGGATCACTTGAGGTCAGGAGTTCAAGTCCAGCCTGACAAACATGGTAAAACCCCATCTCTACTAAAAATATAAAAATTAGCCAGGCATGGTGGCAGATGCCTGTAATCTCCTTGAACCCAGGAGGTGGAGAGGAGATCATGCCACTGCACTCCAGACTGGACAACAGAGCAAGACTCCATCTCAAAAACAAATAAACAAAAACCTGTTAGCAGGTTGGGTTTCTCCTAAGGCCTCTCTCCCTGGCTTGCAGATCACCACCTTCTCACTGTGTCCTCACATGGCTTTTACTCTGTGTATACACATATCCAGGACCTTTCTAAGGCCATCAGTAATATTACATTAGGGCCCCAGCCTTATGATGTTATTGAACTTTAATTACCATTCTAACGGCCCTAACTCCAAATACAGTTCCACTGGAGTTCAGGACTTCGACATATAAAGATGGAAATCTAAGCTCAGAAAGCTGGGTTTATGATGCCAGAGTAAAACAAATTTCCAAACTAGTGGAAAAAAATAGCCCCCCAAAAAATCCCTAATTCAGATGTCAATACTAGAGCAGCTAATTCTTGTTATACAAAAGAAAATATTATACGCATACAACAAATATGCACTAAAAACTTAGGTTTGGGGTCCATCAGAATATATGAAAAGCATTCTTGCTCTATTTACAACATTGTGTTCTTATGCAGATGAAAAATAATCAACTAATACATATTGAATATCATATATCTTCCTTCATCTTTCATTCTCCAACAAGAAGCACTGATTTCTAACTAGACACTCTGCCGTGCCCACATGAAGAAAAAAAAAATGAAAAGAAAGAAAAATTAATTTCATGGTCTACAAGATTTATTGCACTAAAAATTTAAGTCAAATTGTAAGCTTAAAAAAATTATAATAAGGTTCATAAACCTATTATTACATTGAGTTATTGCCCTGAAGCCTCAAATTTTACTGTCTAAAAATCTGTGAGGATGAGGAATATTTTCAAAAACAACCTTAATTTGTTTATACTTTTTTAATGTCTATGTTGTATATATCCTAGATTTACTCATTGTTTTGCGCATTATCCACTTATGCTTCCCAATATGCTCATGCCCTGAAGACTGATATTAGCTCTCTGATCTTTGTGAACTTCTGAACGTGTCATTTTCAATAGAGATTTTTCTTTAACTAAATGTATAATTTCTATTATGACCAGGTAATGCCATTGCTTAAGAATGACAAGATAAAAACAACTCTTAATGTATCTATTAAAAGCAAAGCTTGGGAATACATTATTTCAAAGTCATTTCAAGAAGCTAGTAACTACAATTTTTAAATTAGGTAAATTTACATAGTCTAACATATATTTTCATTTCTTAAAAGAGTTATATTTTAGAAATGGACTCTGGAGAATATTGGGCTTTGGACAACCATTTAAATTAATGTTCCATAAATCACAATTAATCTTATTTAGAAGATTAGCTCATATAATTAGTTTACATACACATTATTGGAACAATAAAAAGCTCTCAGTTATGTAGTTGTTCATAATTAGAATATTAAGTTACTGCCCTAGTTTTTTAAATTTCCAAACAAGTTGTCTAATAATTATTTGGTATTTACTCAGCTTATGTTTGCATTGCTAAACTTGGATTTCTACTTGCAAAGCTCAAACATGATTTGTTTAATGGGCGGAAGAAGATAAAACATTTAGGTAAATGTCAGTATAGTTGAATATGTAAATTTTGGAAATAGATGCAAAAGATTTGAATCCTTCTGACAGCACCCTAAAATGTAAAATAGAAAAACTGTTGTATCATCTTAAAAGCTTTATCCATGCAGAACAGAGACTTATTAGAGTTTTGTTTGAATCTGACTTTAAAATCTATGGTAATTCTAAACCATTTTTCTCTGACAGTCATATCACCAGTGAAGAATTAATCTATCACAGTTGCTGTCTCCTTCTCTTCTTTCTCTACTTTGTCTACTGCTCTCGTTCATTCTGTCTCTCCCACTTTTTCACTTTCCTTTCCTTTTTCTTTCTTTCTCTCCCAATGCAACAAAAGTTTACTTACTCAAACCACAGGTAGTACACCCGACATCCCCTAGAATTCCATTATTATAAGCATTTTCTTCACAGAATTATCTGTCCTAACCATAGCAAAGAATAATGGGTGGCAGAACATATGGCAGTTAGTTCTTATCCAGACTGTTTCTAGTATCAAACAAAAATTTTCAAATATGCAAAAATTAGTATTTTACCTTATTTCATGAACAAGAATTAAATACTGTGAATATGGAAATATCATTTTTAAGTTTGTTATTTTAAAGCTGCTTTCAGCTTCCTGGGTTTACCAGGAAGCTACAGAAAACAATTTGATTCACTTCTCAGAGGGTACCTGTTTGGGTTGAATTCATATGTTGAAGTCCTAACCTTGAGGAACTCAGAAAGTGGCCTTATTTGGAGACAGTCTTTATGGAGATAATCAAGTTAAAACAAATTCACTAAAGTGAGCTCTAATCCAACATCCACTGGTGTCCTCATAAAAAGGAGAATTTGGACACAGAAAATACCATGTGAAGCTGGAGGCGGATAATGGAGTGAAGTTTCTATAAGCCAAAGAATACCAAAGATGGCCAGCAAACCACCAGCAGATAGGGGAGAAGCATGGAACAGACTCTTTCTCATAACCCTGAAAAGCAACCTACCCTGTTAACATCTTGATCTCAGACTTTTGGCCACCAGAATTGTAAGACAATACATTTCTTTTGTTTAAGCCACTTAGTTTGTGGTACTTTGCTACAGCAGCCTTAGCAAACTAATGCAGTAGGCCAACTTTTGCGTGATTTCTATTTTTAACTTTGGGGCTTATAATTCTCATCATGTTTTCTTTTGAGTTGAAAATTCATTGCTACATGAGTAAAAAAAAACAATTAAAATGAGAACACAAGTAGGAAGATAAATCTCAATTCACAGTTGGAATATTAAGGTATATCCCATCTTCAGATTGAAAAACCCCAAAAATCCAAGCATCATAGAATTGGTTCCACAATGTTATAACAAGTTATCTGGCATTATTAATATATTTCAGCATTATGTGTCAAAAGAACACTGACTCAGAATTTTACAACAAGATTTGCCTCAGAATGCAAAGTTAACAAAACATTCAAAAGTTAATTAATGTACTACACCACATGAATAGAATAAAGGACAAGATTATCTCCACAGATGTAGGAAAAGCATTGACAAAACCAACAACATTTTGATAAAAAGTATCCACAAACTAGGAATAGAGAAAAACTTTCTCAACTTAAAGGGCATCTACAAAAAAACACAACTACCATCACACTTAGTGTTGGAAGATTGAATGCTCACACTCACACTTCCCAAATTCAAACTTACTACAAAGCTATAGTCATCAAGACAGTGTGGTAATATAACAATAGACACATAAGTTCTTGGAATAGAATAGAGAGTCCAGAAATAAATACCCATATTTATGGTCAATTGATTTTTGACAAGTGTGCCAAGACAATTCAATGGGCAATGAGAAGTCTCATGAATCAATGATGCTGGTAAAACTAGATATATACATATAAAGAATAAAGCTGGAATCATTTCTCACAGTATACACAAAAATTAGTTCAAAAAGGACCATAATACTAATATAAGAGCTAAAACTATAAAACTCTTAGAAGAATAGGCATAAATGTTCATGACTGTGGATTATACAAAGCCTGTTAGATATGACACCAAAATTATAAATAACAAAATAAAAAATAAGTAGTTGTTTTTTTTTTAGTGAATTGGCTGACTTAATCATGGAAGCTGAGAAGTTTCAAGATCTACAGTCACCAAGCTGAAGACCCAGGAGAGTCATTGGTATAAGTTCCAGTCTGAAAACCAGCAAGCTTGAGTCTTAAGAAAGCTGATGTTCCGATTCACATGCAAAGACAGGAAAAGACCAACATCATTGCTCAATCAGCCAGGAAGGAGAGGTGGTCCCCTCTTAGAATCAGTCACTTTGCTTCAGTTTGGCCTTCAGCTGATTGAGTGAGGTTCCCCCACATTAGGGAGGGCAATCTGTTTTACTCAGTTTATCAATTCAAATATAAATCTCATCCAAAAACATTCTCACAGACACACCCAGAATAATGTTTGACCAAATAATGGCATCCTGCAACCCAGTAAAATTGACATATAATATTAACCACCACATAAACTTTATCAAAATTAAAAACTGTTGTGCCGGAAACATTATAATCAGGAAAGTGAAAGACAACCCACAAAATGGGAGAAAATATATCCAAATCATATACCTGAGAAAGAACTCATATCCAGTAAAGAACTCTTGGAACTCAATAATAAAAAGATAAATAACCCAATTTAAAGATAAGAAAAAGATCTGAATTGGCTTTTTCCCAAGGAAGATATGCAAGTGGCCAATAAGCATATGAAAAAAATGATCATCATCTTAGCTTATTTTATGTTTCTATAATAAAGTGCCACAGACTAGCTAATTTAAAAGGAAGAGAAATGTATTTGCTTCATAGTTCTGGAGGCTGAGAAGTCCAAGAGCATGGCACCAGCATCTGGTGAGGGCCTTTGTGCTCTATCATTCCATGGCAGAAGGTAGAAGAGCAAGTAAGTAAGCAAGCAAGAGGGGGCCAAACAAAGTAGGTTTTATAAAAACCTACTCTCACAATAAGAAACTCACTCCCATGATAAGGGCAGAGCTCTCCTGGACTAATGGGGAGCTAATGGTCCCACCAATTAATACTATGACAATGGCAACTAAATATCAACATGAGTTTTGAAGGGGACATTCAAATTGTATCATTCTGACCCTGGACTCCTAAAACTCATGTCTTTCTCATATAAAAAATACATTCATTGCATCACAATAACCCTAAAAGTCTTACCTTAGTCAAGCATCAACTTAAAAGTTCAAAATCTAGAGTTTGATCTAAATCAGATATGGATGAAACTCAAGACACAATTCACTCTGAGGCAGATTTCTCTTCAGCTATGAGCCTGTGAAATTAGCATATTACATGTTTCCGAAATACAGTGGTGGGCCAGGTGTAGGACAGACATTCCAGTTGGAAAAGGAAGATACAGGCAATAGAAAAGTAGTAACCGGGAGGCTGAGGCATTAGAATTGCTTGAACTAGGAAGGCAGAGGTTGCAGTGAGCTACGATTGCACCACTGCACTCCAGCCTGGGCAACAGAGTGAGACTCCATCTCAAAAAAAGAAAAAAAGAGGAGTAATAGGCCCCAACTGAATTCTGAATCCCAATAAGGAAAACAGCATTAAACTTCAGAACTCCAGAATGAATTTTCTTGGACTCTGTGTCCTGCCTTCTGGGCTCATTAAACTGAAAGCTGGGCCCCTATGGCCTCAGGCAACCGTATCCCTATGACTTTGTGCACAGTGCACCCAGCAGCTCCCACAGATTGGAGTCTCTGTCTGCAGCTCTCCCGGGCTAGTGCTGCATGGTGATAACTCTACAGTTCTGTGGTCTTGGGGGCTGCCCTGGCACTGTTCCCAGGCCTCACTAGGCATTGTCCTACTGTGGGCTTTCTGCAGTGGTTCTATCTTTGTGGTACGTCTCTGCCTGGGCTCCCAAACTGTCCTTAATACTCTCTGAAATCTAGGTAGAGACTGTCATGGTGCCACAGCTCATGAATTCTGTGTGTCTTTAGAGTCAGCACCATATGGACATTGCCAAGGCTTATAGCCTAAAGCCTTTGGAGCTGTGGCATGAGCCATACCTGGGCATGGTTGAGCCATCTCCAAACCAGCCCTGGGCAGCAAATGCTGAGGTCCAACCTGACCTCTCTGGAAACCTTGCCCTCAAGGTTCTAACCTGCCTCCAAGATCTCTAAAATGCCTTCAGAGTCATTTTTCTATTGTTTTATGAATAGTACTTGGCTCTCTTCTATCCTTGCTAATCTCTTTAGCAAACAGTTGCTTGGCCACACCTTTGGTTTGCTCTCATAAACACACCTTTTTCCTCTTTACATGGCTAGGCTGTGAATTTTCCAAATCTTTCTGTTCTGCTTCTCTTTTAATTATAAATTCCATCTTTAAATAATTTTTCTCTGCTTGCATCTTACTATATGCAGTTAAAATGCATGCAGCACCTTCAATATTTTGCTTAAATATTTCCTCTGCCAGATATCCCAGTTTATCACTTTTTAATTCTGTCTACCATAAAGCCCTCAAGCATGGAAACAATTCAACCAAGTCCTATGAGACTTTATAATAAAGATAGCCTTTTTCAGTTTTCAATTCCTCATTTCTCTCTGAGACCTCATCAGCAGGGCTTTTACTATCCGTATTTTTACCAGTATTCTCATCATGACCACTTAACTGATCTTTAAAAAGTTTCAAATGTTTCCGAAGCCTTTCTCTTCCTCTAAGCCTTCACCAGAGTTGCTCTTAATGCTCCATTCATGGCAATCTATGCTTTTTCTAGTCTGCTCCTTCAAATTCTTTCAGCTTCTACCTGTTTCCCAGTTCCGAAGCCCTTTCTCCATTTTGGGATAGTTGTTATAGTAACGCCCACCCTTTGGTACCAATTTTCTGTCTCTGTCTGTTTTGTATTCCTATAACAGAGTACTACAGATAGGGTAATTTATTTTTTTAAAATTATTTTCGAAAGTTCTGAAAGAACTAAAAAGTCCAATATCAAGGTGCCAGCATGTGGTGAGAGTCTTCTTGCTGCATCATCCATGGCTGAAGGTTGAAAGGCAAAAGAGTGTGCAAGAGCAAGAGAGAGCTGAACCTGGTTTTATAACAACCCACTCTCATAATAACAAACCCTCTCCCTCAATATTAATATTAACCCATTCAGAGCCCTGAAACTCTAATCATCTCTTAAGAGTTACACCTCTTAATACCTTCATAATGGCAATTAAATTTCAACATGAGTTTGGTGAAAATATTCAAACCATAGGAATATCATTAACCAATAGGAAAATGCTAATCAAAATCATCTCATACACACAAAGATGGCTATAATAAAAATGAAAGGCAATAATAAGTGTTAGAGATGTGAAGATATTACTGTTGAGAATGGCTAACAGTGCCATTCCTTTAGAAAACAGTTTGGTACTCTTCAAAATTTTAAACATAGAGTTACCACATGACCAGCAGTTCTACTCTCTTGTACCTCCATACAAAAATTTGTACACAAGTGTTCATAGTATTATTCATAATAGCGAGAAATGAAAACAATAAAATTTACATCAACTGATGAATGTATCCATACAATAGAATATTATTCAACAATAAATGGAAATGTATTTGTGCATGCTACAACATAGAGGAATCTTGTAAACATGTTAAGTGAAAGACACCAGACCCAAAAGATCATGTATTGTCTAATTCTGTTCATATGAAATGTCCAGAATAGAAAAATCTATAACGATAGAAAATGAAGTATGTTTTTAGGGCTGGGGTGAATTGCAGGGGGCAATGGGAAGTGACTGTTATTGGGTAAAGGTTTTCTTTTGGGGGCATTGAAATCATTGATAATATTTCAGAGTGCAGGAAAGATTTCAACAGTGGAAATTCTTTATGAGCATCAACAGATTAATCTACCAGATCCTTTCTCTCAGGTAGCGTAAATGCCACAGATTCATGCTTAAGTATCTTTTACTGTCAGCATGTCAAGATGTGGTTCAGGAGGTATTCAGGAATTAATTAGCATGATATTGACAATAGTGCACATGGCAGTTGGTGGATATTTTGTAATAGTTATTAATATTATCTCAAATTTGTATTATGTTATCTTGGACATAACATATGTAAAGCTTAATGACAACCTTTACATTAGCAATTTGGTGGACGAGGAATACAAAGAATGTGAATAGTTTTATTTTTGTAAATGTATTTAAAACTAAATGAATTTCAGGTTTAATTAGGTTTGATTAGTAATTTTGAGTTAAAATTTTGATGTCTGTTATTCATATTTATATTTTGAGTAATTCAGGACAGAAATAACTTTTTGAAAATAATTTTGACTTGTTGGTATCTTACATTTAATTTGTATTTTAATGAAAACATTGAAATGCTTTTATTTAGAATAAAAGAAATTTTTACTCTTTTAGATAATTGCTATCAATAGAGTATAAAATGGGAAAATATTGATTATAATATAATTGTTGATACTGCTGACATGGGGAAAAGAAAATCTTAGAAAACATATACATAAAAATTTACAAATTTATATTTTATCACTCATCCAAGCATCGTCACTTTATTAAGAAGACATTAAGGCATATGCAATTAATAATTAAATTGAGTCATGTTCATTATTTTGCTACCGATCATATAAAAGCCATAGTGTTACACATATATTTGTGTTTTGTATTGTGAAGGTGTATTTTTCAAAGCAGGCAATTAGTATATCTTTTATATAACAGTTTGGTGTTAGTTTGTATTTACAGCCTTCAGATATTTAGACCTATGGTAAATAGACCTCCATTTGCACTTTTGCTCCAGAGCCCACAAATGTTAGGGGTAAGCCTATTTCCTTGTAGTTTGGACAACTTGAAGGTCATATCTGATTTGTACCTTGTTTTGGTGTTGGTTGTAAAGTAATTGGATTCATTGACCATGGGTCTCTGGCTCATTATGCAGAGCAGATATTCTATGAGCTGTGTTTATCTAAGGTCATGGGATGTTGTACCATACAGCTATGGTTCATAGGCCGAGTCAGCTGGGTGCAAGGCAGGTATTTCATTGGAATTCCTTTACATAGACTCTGGCTGCAGATATATATAGATATAGAGTCTTATTGGCTACCCTACACCCATGATGAAAATGAACTTGGATTGGCAGTGCATCTTTGACAGTGACAACAACCTGTCTGCCAGGTGTTGGAGGGAAACAGTGGAAATATGAACTGCAAAATTCATAGCCCATCTAGTAATAATTCCCTATGTTCTAAGCCCCATAGTTCTTTGAATTACAGTTCTCATGTTCACTATGTTAAAAGAAAGTGCTTTAGTCCTCTTATAGTCTGTTTCCTTGCAAAGGTACTGCGGTATTTCCTAAATCCTCTTATAGTCTGTTTTCTTGCAAAGGTACTGTGGTACTTTCTTAAGGTTACTGTAACAAATTAGCACAAATAGTGGCTTCAAACAACAGGAATTGATTATCTTTGATTTTACAGTCCTCTTTTGGGGGGCTAAAAATTCCTTTAAATTTGTAATATATAATATTTTCTTCTCATGTTAATAGTTAATGCTCTGGATTCTTATACTAAGATTTTTGGTACATAAATGTAAGTGATCCTCTGCTGTGGTCCAAATGTTTGTGTACTCTTTCACAAAATTCGTATGTTGAAATCCTACATTTGGAGGTAGAGCCTTTGGGAGGTCATTAGGTCATGGGAGAAGAGACCTCATGATGAGGTTAGGGTCCTTACAAAAGATTTCCCAGAGAGACTTTGGGGAACTAACAGAGCTGTAATTCACTTATTACCACAAGGGAACCTCACTCGTGAGGTCGTTGTAAGAAGGTACTAACTATGAGCCAGGAAGTCAACCCTTACCAGAAGGCTGACAGTACCTTGATCTGACAATACCTTGATCTTGGACTTCCCAGATTCCAGAACTGTAAAAAATAAATTTTGGTTGTTTATAAGCCACTCAGCTTAAGGTATTTTGTTACAGCAGTCCAAACAGACTAAGACATTCTCTTAATTAGTATCATCTTGCCCCAAGAACACTGTGCTAGGTTAAGTATTTCTAGAGGCTTCAATTCTTCTTTCTTTGAAAGTTTGAGTTTAATTCCCTTTTGCTTGTGCAAGCCGGAACTTAGTGACTAATTTCTAGCAAATAGAATACTGTGGAATGATGCTGTATGACTTCCAAGACTAGACTACACTTCCAAGGCACTGTGGCTTTCTGCCTGCTCTGTCTTGGATCACTTGCTCCGAAGGATGTTAGCTGACATGTTGAGCTGATACTCAAGCAACTCTATGGAGAGGTTCGCACGGCCCTGAGACCTCCTGCCATCAGCCATGAAGAACAAGGCATCCAGCCAATAGCTTCTTGAGTGAGCTGTTTGGAAGTGGATCTTCCATCCTCTGTCAAACCTACAGATGACCGAAGGTCTGATATCTTAGCAGTGAAATGAGTAACTCTGAGGAAAAAAGCACCCACCTAAGCTGATCCCAGATTTCTGACTCTCAGGAACTGTGTGAGATACCAAATGTTTGTTGTCTTTAGGCCTGATATCTGGGGTAATTTGTTATGCAACCATAACTAATAAAACCAATTAAAATCTTCAAAATTTTCTGAGGGGAAATCAGTGATGTACCTTGCATCTTATAATTGCATATGATTAACAGAAAACTCTTCATGTAAATAAATGTGAGGTGTTAAGATTTTCCCCGAAATATTGTTTGATTCAGAATCAAATGTAAGACTTAATTTATATAATCAGTATCCTTATTTTAATTATAAGTAAATCAAATATAGAATTAAGAAGCCACTTAATATATACAAATATTTATTATTTTCATGTCATAAAAATTCATATTTGCCACTAAAACAATGTTATAATGTTAGATAATATTAACCACACTATATCAGAACAAAACACAACTCCTTAGACATCATTGTTACATTCAACAACATTTCATTTTAACACAGATGAAAAAAACATCTCTTACTGGCCATGGCCACTGTCTATATGTAGTTTTCACATTCTCCCCACGTTTATGGGTTTTCTCCAGTCACTCTGGTTTCCTCTCACATCCAAAGCTGTGAACATTGGGTAACTTGTACTTTTTGGTAATACAGAGACACTGAGTATCATATCATGTATGCACTCATCTTATGTCCTATAACTAGTTAACTGCTGCTATTCTCAGGTCTGGGTTGCTCTACATTTCATCAAAAGTTCACCAGATTGTTGTAGGTAAAGGCAACAGACTCAGTATGCAGTGTCAAAAGACAGAATTACAACAAATTTAAAGATCTTAATTGGCTTGGTGATTCTATAATCGGGTAACACCTCATTCTATAAAATAGAATAAGTATTCCAATAAGCTGAGCAGAGGAGGTTGGTTTTATAGGCAGAAAACACTTAGGAAAGCAGAAACGCAGAACACAATGTAAATTGATCATCTCAAAGTTACTTTCTCTGTAAAGGTTAAAGCAGAGGGTACTTTCTTATAATGCCAGCTAAAACTGGCCTGTTTGGGGATTTGGTTATTATCTCTCGCCCTCCTGATTTCTTGGAAGGTCAGATAAACCACCAAGTTCTGGCTTGGTGACATAGAACTTTAGCGTGAGTGACTTCATTTTGGTTTGGTCTCTTAGGCCTGGCACAAGAGTTCATCCAAATCAATGGCCTCCTATAAATTTTATTTAATAGTGGTATATAAACACAATATTGGAGGAAAAAATCCTTTTCACCAGACAGGGGTTGGACATCCCCCAATGTCCATGACACTCCAATTTAAATAATCAAAATTAAAAGCTGTTTTTAGCACTCAGTGTACCCCAAAAATCCCACACCCTTTAACATTTGCCTTGTGCTTAGCAGAGAAGATCCTATGACAGGAAAACTGAGTTACTGTGGCATTCAGCAAGGTATCGGGAAAGTAGAACTTATTGTGAGTTGGTAAACTTCAAAACAGCATTTAAAAAGCCATTGATAGGCCCAGTGCGGGGGCTCATGCCTGTAATCCCATCACTTTGGGAGGCTGAGGTAGACAAATTACTTGAGGTCAGGAGTTTGAGACCAGCCTGGCCAATGTGGTGAAACCCTGTCTCTGCTAAAAATACAAATATTAGCCCGGCAGAGTGGTGCATGCCTGTAATCCCAGCTACTCAGGAGTCTGAGGCAGGAGAATCACTTGAACCCAGGAGGCGGAGGTTGCAGTGAATTGGGATCACACCACTGCACTCCAGCCTAGGCAGCAGAGCAAGACTCTGTCTCAAAAAAAGAAAAAAGAGTCATTGATGTCATATGAATTTGGAAGGGTTTAAAAATGCACGTCAGGTATAACATTTAGGATCTAGAAACTATTGCAGTATTTATCTTCAGAAATAAATTGTTGATAATCTATTAAACAGTCACATGGTTGTCCAGGGAGCAAATCATTAGAGATCTCCTTATTCTTCTTTGGTATTTTCAAATCACTGAATATGCGACAGCAAGTTTTATTGACTATAGAGCAGCTAATTTTTTGTTGAGCATTGCCTATTGAGTTTTACAATGTAAATTGTATGCCATTTAAAAGTCTTTGAACCCATAGACTTTCAACAAGAAAAGGTAAAACCCACAAAAGCAGGAATATTAAACAATGGATAATTTAACCCTGATCCCTGAGATAGACTAGGTACTCACATAACACATTAGAAAATGTTCATGAAAATTCTCAGGGATTTGGAATTCAAAGAAAAACCTGGCTTTCTCTGTGAGGAGTCCAGCTCCTAGTTGTTAAAAACCAGTCTGTTATTTTTCAAGCCAGATCATAGGCTACACAGCAGGACTCACATAGGGAAAACTGCCCTCGCCACACCAGACTGGGAGTCTCTGAAGGGAGTTGCAGTCAAAAACCCAGGCCCCTCTACTTGGCCAAGTTCTTTGCATACTCCTATTTCTATCCCCTATGGGTTCATTCCTAAGTTTCTTTATCTGAGGCCTTGGATAGAGGTTCTTTCAGGTGCCTCTTCAGAGACATCCATATGAGAGAAGAAAAAGGAAAACTTGAAGATACATTTTTCCCACTTTGACTCAGTACCTAGTACTTTTTTACTCTTAGCTCTTCCCCTTGACCCTCACCCTCACAGGGAGAAGGCAGCCATCTGCAAGCTGAGGAGAGAGGCCTCAGAAGAAGCCAAACCTGTAATTCCTTGATCTGGGACTTCTAGCCTCCAGAACTGTGAGAAAATTAATTTCCACTGTCTAAACCACCGAATTTGTGGCATTTTGTTACGGCAGCACCAACAGACTTACACAAAACCAAGAAAGAGAGAACCTTTATAGCATACCAGGGCCCATAAAAATACCAGAAGCTGTTGCTTGTTACTCCCTCAGTGATGAGAGGATCCCACATCTGTGCGGATCTACCTGACCATTGTGCCGTTCTATGGGGGAATATAGAACAAGAGGAGTTGGTGTTTTCTCTGGTTTCAGCCTCTTGTTTATGGCATTTCAGTAAGTGATTATTGACTTACCTTTTTCATTTTGGCTTATTGCTGTAATTGAATATTTCAGTGCTTGGCAGCTCAGCTCGTCCAGCTCAGCTGAGCTTCTGACACCCCATTGGCATATCCAGGTCATTACATCACAAACAATATAATTAGAGCAACTCTGAAACTGACTACTTTTGAGTTTACCAGGGATGGTATTCTTCCTAACAAATAAACCAAAATAAACTCTGATTATAAGAATATGATTAACAAACCTTAATGTGGAGTCTGTGGAGCCAAGACTTCCTTATGTGTCTTCATTACTTATTTTGTAACACTATACACCAAACACATTTGAATTCAAGTAAGAAAATCAAAATATGTTTCTCAAAGTCAAAGAATCTTACCTACCTTGCCATTCATTCACATATATGCATATAGAGAACATTTTGTTTCAAGTAATAGAAAACTCAACATAAAGTGACTAAAGTAATAAATAAAATTTATTGGTTGCTCTAAATGACAGACCAGGAAGTAAGACAGACTTTGGGCATGTTTTGAATAAAATATAATCAGTCTATATGTAAGTACTGCTGTGATTCTTTAGGCCATTTCATTCTTTGTGCTCCCTTCTTTTCTTCAGGAAGGCTTTACTAAAGGAACACAATGACTGCAGGAGTTCTAGACTTCACATCCGTGAGCCACCTCATTTTAAGCAAAAGGTCTTGGTTTTCCTAGAATCCCCTCTCTCTGATTATGCTAACTTTTGTCACATTCCAGTTACTGAACCAATCACGCTGGCTAAAGGATATAGTATATTGTTCTAATTGGCTTGGTCTACATTATGTGTTCTATTCCTAGAGTTAGTGGATGGAGTCATTATCTTCCCTGAAACGACATGAAATTTCAAATAAAAGTCAGGGACTATTAAGAAGAGGTGAATAAATACTGGAGATGCAATCACAAATGTCAAATAAATTGGTTAATAAAGAACTGACTGTACTTTTTATTTGGTCAATAAGTTAAAAAATATTTCTAGAGCAAGATGGTGGAATAATAATCTCCAGCAATCCTCCCCACACAGAAACGTTAATTTAAACAACTATGAGCAAAAATATTTTCACAAGAGATAAAAAAAACCAGGTGAAAGATCATGGTGGCTGGTTGTAGCATAATAATAAGAAAACATGCATTGAAGAGGGTAGAAAGGACAGTTATACATTACCCATGTCACCACTTTCCCAATCCTAGGCAGCATAAGCAGAGATAACATTTGTTTTGGGGGAAAAAGGGAAGTAAGTACAGGACTCTGCCTTGGACCCCAACTCTGGGTCTACCACAATAAAACCCAGCATTGAGCATGCCCCCATGGCTCCAGACTGCAGGCCAGTACCCATGGACAGAGTTTCCAGACCCATATTAGTGCCAGGTGGGACTTCACAACCCCAGAATTCAGACCTACAAGATGGGCTTTTCTTCTGGTTCACCCCACCACTAGACTCGCCTCGGTGACCCTGGAATATGAACTTCTCTTATCAGGAGGCAGGACTCAGTAGCCACAGGCATTGGGCATGACCTAGCACCAAGCAAGTTGCAAGAGCCCCAGACTTCGGGCCTGCCCCAGCACCCACTCCAGCTGCAGCTATCCTAAGCACCAGTCCTAGCAGCCCTGGGCTTCAGAACCATGCCAAACAGCCCACCCAAAATCTCTGGATGGGCTACCTGTTGAAAAGATTTATCAGACAAAATCCCCCATCTGTGCATTTTGGAGTAAGTGCTTACTTCTTCAAATATGCAGACATTGCAACACAACCTCAAGGATCATGAACAACCAAGAAAACATAACATCACCAAAGGGATAAAATAAAGTACCCATAACTAATCCTAAGGAAGTGGAGATATGTAAACTGCCTGCCAAAAATCTTCAAAATAGCACTTTTAAGGAAGCTCAGCGAACTTCAAAAAAATACAGAGAAGCGGCTGGGCGCGGTGGCTCACGCCTGTAATCCCAGCACTTTGGGAGGCCGAGACGGGCAGATCACGAGGTCAGGAGATCAAGACCATCCTGGCTAACACGGTGAAACCCCGTCTCTACTAAAAAATACAAAAAACTAGCCGGGCGAGGTGGCGGGCGCCTGTAATCCCAGTTACTCGGGAGGCTGAGGCAGGAGAATGGCGTAAACCCGGGAGGCGGAGCTTGCAGTGAGCTGAGATCCGGCCACTGCACTCCAGCCTGGGCGACAGAGCGAGACTCTGTCTCAAAAAAAAAAAAAAAAAAAAAAAAAAAAATACAGAGAAGCAATTCAATGAAATAAGGAAAACAATAAGTGACAAGAGTGAGAAATTTAACAGAGAAATTGAAATAATTAAAATGAACAAACAGAAACCCTGGAGCTGAAAAACACAGTGAGCAAACAAAAGTTACAACAAAGAGCATCAACAGCAGAACTGATCAAACATAAGAAACTCAAAACTAGGTTATTTAAAAATACATAGTCAGCCAAGTGGCCTGTGCCTATAGTCTCCAGCTACTCAAGGGGCTGAGGTGAAAAGATTGTTTGAGTATAGGAAGTTGAGGCTACAGTAAGCTGTAATCATGCCACTGCACTCTAGCCTTGATGACAGAACAAAAACTTAAATAAATAAATAAATAATAGAATATATAGTCAGAGAAGAAAAACAAAAGGAATGAAGAAGAGAATTAAGGGACACCATCAAAAGAGAAAATATTTGAGTCACAGGTGTGTGAGAAGTAGAAAAGAAAGATAAAGGAGTAGAAGGCTTATTTAAAGAAACAATAGCAGAAAACTTTCCCAACATAGGAAAGATGTAAATATCCAGGTATAGAAAGTTACTAATGAAATTCAATCCAAACAAAACTAACCCAAGATATTGTAATCAAACTTTCAAAAATCAAAGAAAAAGAGAGGATTCTGAATGCAACAAGAAAAAAGAAGCAAATAACATATAAGGGAGTTTCAATATGGCTCATAGCAGAAACCTTACAGGCCAGGAGAGAGTAAGATTATATATTCAGAGCACTAAAGAAAAAAAAACCTGTCAGCCAAGAATACTGTACCCAGCAAAGCTGTCCTTTAGAAATGAAGGCATTTTAAAGACTTTACCAGAAAATAAAAGCTAAGGGAGTTTATCATTACCACACCCATCTTACAAGAAATGCTAAAGGAAACTTTTAAAGCTGAAATAAAAGGATACTAATAAGTAACATAAAAATGTCTGAAAGTGTAAAACTCATTGGTGAAACTAAGTAAACAGAGAAATTCAGAATACTCTAATATTGTAATGGTGGTGTGTAAATCACTTAAATCTTTAGTATAATGGTTAAAAGACAGAACTATTAAAAATGCTAATAGGTACAGTAATTTCTTAAGGGACATGTAGTATAAAAAGATGGAAATTGTGACATCAAAGACACAAAATGTTGAAGGAAGAATGGAGTAAAAACGTAGAGTTTTTTTGTAATAAAACTTAAGTGGTTATCAATTTAAAAGAACCTGTCATAACTGTAAGATGCTTTTTTGTAAGCCTCAAGGCAACCACAAAGCAGAACCTACAATTGATACACAAAAAATAAAAATCAAGGAATCAAAACATACCACTAAGGAAAATCACTCAACCACAAAGGAAGATAGAAAAAGAGAAAGAAAGAAACATGGATCTATGAAACAAATAGAAAACAATTTTAAAAAGGTGGTAGTAAGCCCTTACCTACAAATAATTACCTTGAATGTAAATGAATTAAATTATCCAATCAAAAGACATAGAGTGTCTAAATGATTTTTTTTAAGACCTAGATATATACTACTTAGAAGATATTTTCTTAACCTGTAGACTAAAAGTAAAGGGATGGAAAAAGATATTTCATGCAAATGGAAATCAGAGAGATTGGAAAAGGAAGCAGGGGTAGTGATAAAACTGGAGAATGGTTATCAGGGACTGGTTTCAGGGCTTGGGGAGATGTTGATAAAAAAAAGTACACAATTTTCTTAGAAGAAATAAGTTCAAGAAGTCTATTGTACAGCATGGTGATGTGAACACCAAATATCTGAGAGGTCTCAGTCAATATGGGAAGTTTATTTTGCCAAAGTTAAGGACACACCCATGACACAGCCTCAGGAGGTTGTGACAACATGTGCCCAAGTTGTCTGAGGCACAGCTTGGTATTATACATTTTAGGGAGACATGAGACATCAATCAACACATGTAAGATGTACATTGGTTCTGTCCAGAAAGGCGGGACAACTTGAAGCGTGGCGGGGCTTCCAGGTCATAGGTAGATAAGAGACAAATGGTTGCAATCTTTGGAGTTTCTGATTAGCTTTTCCAAAGGAAGCAATCAGATAAGCATTTATCTCAGTGAGCAAAGAGATGACTTGGAACAGAGTGGGAGGCAGGTTTGCACTAAGCAGTTCCCAGCTTGACTTTTCCCCTTAGCTTAGTGATTTAGGGGTCCCAAAATTTATTTTCCTTTTACAGTGAACATAGTTAATAACAATATATTTTATACTTGAAAAATACTAAAAGTGTGAATGTTAAGTGTCCTCACCACAGATATGATAACTATATTAGGTAATGTATATGTTAGTTAGATTTAGTCATTTACATACACACACACACACACACACACACACACACACACACTTCGGGAGCAGTGGCTCATGCCTGTAATCCCAGCTCTTTAGGAGCCTGAGGTGGGTGGGTCAGAAGTTCAAGACCAGCCTGGTCAACATGGGGAAACCCCATCTCTACTAAAAATACAAAAATTAGCCAGGCGTGATGATGGCCGGTGCCTGTAATCCCAGTTACTCGAGAGGCTGAGGCAGGAAATTGCTTGAACCCTGGGAGGCAGAGGTTGCGGTGAGCCGAGATCGCACCATTGCACTCCAGTCTGGGCAATAAGAGTGAAACTCTGTCTCAAAAATAAAAAACAAACAAACAAACAAATTATGTTGTATATAATAAATACATTAAAATTTATCAATCAAAAACATAAAGTAATTTAAAAAGAGTAAGCATAACATACAAACCACAAATTTTCCTATAGCAACTTCAAAAATAACTCAATTTTGCCATTTCTAAAAATAAGGTGGTCACAAGAGATGAGTTAAAACACTCAATACATGATAGTATTGTTTAGATTCAGGTTAGCCACTGAACAGATTTGAACAAGCAAGTAGCAGGTGCAGGAAACCAGAAAAATCACCACAAAATACAACTGTAGGAGACCCTAAATATGCCTTTGCCCTAAGTATTATTTGGAGCTGATTATTTTGAGAAACAGCATACACAGGAAAGCCTCTGAAAACAGAATGTTACCCTTTTGTAAGAGAAATTTACATGTATAAAGAAAATTTCCATTTTTAAGGGTCTCTCTCTCTCTTTCTCTCTCTCAGTCTCTCTCTCTGTACCAGGAAGAGAAGATGACTGTAAATCACAAAAAATTTCTTATCAATGGAGAGGGCACTTACTTAAATCTACATAACAAACCTTACTCTAGTTATTGTACTTTTCCTGGTCATCTTCCCTTAACTTGCCTCTCTCACCACCTTTTTCCTTTGTTTTACCTAAAAATGGTATTGAAGCCCAAATTCTAGCCACCTATTTGAATTTACTCACCCCTGAGTTTCACCCATGTATGTATAAGATATACATGTTAAAATCTATCATTTTTTAATCTTATTAATCTGTCTTTTGTAACATGGGCTACAGCTGAAAATCTAAAAGGGTAAAAGAAAAAGATATTTTTTCTCTCCCACACAAATGACATGTTTGCAGTATGTTAAAAGGCAAGAAAATTACACAAATAGCCCCAAGACCTTCATGTGGTCTTTGTTAGTCGGCTGTAAACATTAAGTACTTTCAATAAATTTGGCTTCCAACAAATGAATTTACTAAAAAATGAGTTTTTAGTAAAACTCCCAAAAATGAATATTTTCCAGTTAAGGCAGATAACATGACATTTAACAAATTTTAGATAGTCATCAGTATAAAATATGTAACTTAACTGGGTTATGTTTATTCAACCTAAATAATGCATTCACATTGAGAAGATTAGAAAGGATTTCCATCTTATAAAAAGTTTCTAAATATAGCTAAGGTGTGCATAAGCCTGAGTGACTGAAATATATGAAGTATAGTCAAGAGGTAACCCTTTCGTATACCAGCAATGTATCAGTGTATTCTTTAAAATCTGAATTAGGTACATGGATAATTTTATTATTTGTAAAAACAGATATTTACAGGATATCTCAATGTGGTTAGCAATGGGACTACAAAGATGAACAAGACAGTCACTGTATTTAAGGATTTTCTCAGTCTACTGTGAGAGGGAGAGATGTAAACAGAAATTAGTTCTGAGGGCCCAGGAGAAAGAGAAATTAGCTTTACCTAAATATATGGAAGCCACACAGAGGAGGAACCATTTGAATTAGATCTTAAGTAGAATGTGATGGTTCATGCTTGTAATCTCAGCACTTTGGGAAATCAAAGTGGGTGGATCACCCGAGGTCAGGAGTTTGAGACCAACCTGGCCAAAATGGTGAAACCCCATCTCTACTAAAAATACAAAATTAGTCAGGCATGGTGGCGCATGCCTGTAATCCCAGTTACTCAGGAGGCTGAGGCAGGAGAATCGCTTAGACCTGGGAGGTGGAGGCTGCAGTGAGCCAAGATCATGCCACTGCACTCCAAACTGGGTGAAAGGGCGATAGTTCATCTCAAAAACTAAAATAAAATAAACAAAAAAATAAATTAGACCTTAAAGCGAAGAAAGGTTTTTATAGTTAGAAGAGAGGGCAGGGCTTTTTAGGAAAAAGATCAAAGTCAGGCAATGAAAAAAGAAAGTTTGGAATTTCTGAAACAAAGGGTGCATGGTGGCTTCTGAACTTGGATTTGGGTGGAATTTGAAAAGGATCTTAAATGCGAAAATAAAATGTTAAATTAAGTCTTGCACCCGATTTTGCATTTAGTGAGAGTTAAAAAAAAAAAAAAAAAAAAAAAAAAAGCTATATAACAAATGGAATGGGCCACACGTGGTGGCTCACGCCTGTAATCCCAGAACTTTGGGAGGCCGAGGCAGGCAGATCACTTGAGGTCAGGAGTTTGAGACCAGCCTGACCAACATGGAGAAACCTCATCTCTACTAAAAATACAAAATTAGCTGGGTGTGGTGGTGCATGCCTGTAATCCCAGCTACTCGGGAGTCTGAGGCAGGAGAATTGCTTGAACCCAGGAGGTGGAGGTTGCAGTGAGCCGAGATCTTGCCATTGCACTCCAGCCTGGGCAACAAGAGTTAAATGCATCTCGAAAAACAAAACAAAAAAAGAAATGGAATGGTACAATCATTTTTGTGTTTTGGAAGGATGACTCCGATATGACCCTTTAATTACAAACTACAATAAGAATGGAGACGGATAGGACAAAGTTTTAACAGTCTAGGTGAGAAATAATCAAGTTCTGGATTAAGTTCTTGACAACACATTAGAAAAGGCGAGATTGAAATGCAGAGATGCTTCTGAATATAGAACTGACAAGATTAATGAATGATTGAAGAAACAACATTGAAAAGTAGAAAGAGTGCTGAATTTGCAGCCTGAGTAGAGTTAGCTCAACTCTAGATTTTGTCATTAATTTGCTTTTTGATCTTGGACAAATTATTTCCCCCTTCTTATTAATAAGATACAATCATAGCTATACAATGAGGTTATTGTGATAATTAGATATAATATTTATAAATCTTCTTTATGTCATTAATTTTATTATCATTAACATTCAGAGCATGAGAGAGAAGGAAATCTTGGAATGCCCCCTAAATTTTTGACTTAGGAAGCTACATAGATGATGAGGCCATAAACTTAAAGGGACAGAATAGGTTCTTGGAAATCAGTATGAATTCACTTCTAATCTCTGTAGGACTCCAGGTCAAGATGGCCAGAGGACAGTTAAAAATAAGGAACAAAAACTTG
The DNA here is from genome assembly GCF_047675955.1 of Chlorocebus sabaeus. Lineage (NCBI taxonomy): Eukaryota > Metazoa > Chordata > Mammalia > Primates > Cercopithecidae > Chlorocebus > Chlorocebus sabaeus. The sequence goes on from NC_132930.1 coordinate 28,412,505, forward strand.
TGGAAAGAAGTTTGAGGTGTTTTTTGTTGTTGTTTTTTTGTTTTTTTGTTTTTCTTCTGAGACGTTGTCTCGCTCTGTCGCCCAGGCTGGAGTGCAGTGGCGGGATCTGGGCTCACTGCAAGCTCCGCCTCCCGGGTTCACGCCCTTCTCCTGCCTCAGCCTCCCGAGTAGCTGGGACAACAGGCATCTGCCACCACGCCCGGCTAATTTTTTTTGGAATTTTAGTAGAGACGGGGTTTCACCATGTTAGCCAGGATGGTCTTGATCTCCTGACCTCGTGATCCACCTGCCTCAGCCTCCCAAAGTGCTGGGATTACAGGTGTGAGCCACTGTGCCTGGCCAAGGTTTAAAATATAGATTTTGGAGCTTGTCAGTATCCAAATGATTTTTGAAGTAAAAATAATGAATGAGATTCATCAAAGAGAGAAGAAAGAGCTAGAAAAATGTATTCCAGGAACTGAACATGTGGGATAGTGAATCTTGCCTTTAAAAAATGAATTATCTGCTGGGCACTGAGGCTCACACCTGTAATCCCAGCATTTTCGGAGGCCGAGGCAGGCAGATCACCTGAGGTCAGGGGTTTGAGACCAGCCTGACCAACATGGAGAAACCCCAACTCTACTGAAAATACAAAATTAGCTGGGCGTGGTAGTGCATGCCTGTAATCTCAGCTATTTGGGAGGCTGAGGCAAGAGAATCACTTGAACCTGGGAGGTGGAGGTTGCTGTGAGCTGAGATCACACCATTGCACTCAAGCCTGGGCAACAAGAGGGTGAAGTTCTTTTAAGAAAGACCTGTAATTGCAAACTTTCACTTTGTATTAACATAGCCTTGCTTTTGCCTTTGAGCAATCCAAATTCTTGATTTGGATAAATATTGACTAGAAAAAAAATGGAAAGGCAGTGTTACAACGATTCCTAAGTCAGGCAAGAGACTTTGCATAAACCCAGCTTCCGAGGTATGAATCCAGTGAGACAGAATACTCACACATGTCAGGAAAAGAAAATGTATTTCTTACAAATAGGCAACAAGAATCAACGGAAACCTAGGATCTATGGCAAGCCCATTCCACAAGTCTCCTGAAAGATGCATAGACTTGGATGGAGTCTTTATAGCTGAGGATCCTCACAAGCACTGTACTCTGGGTTTTATACCCTGGGCAGTACGGGGATCATGGAGCACAAGAATTGCATAACACTCCAATCTGGAAGAATCAGAACACAGCCTAGGTTGTTCTAGATATTTTTTCCTTATCTCGGAATGTTGCATTCTCAGTATATTCTGCACAAGATTACAAGCAGGAGGGGAAAGAGCAAAGTTGGCCAAGATTATTTGAGGATTTGTCCTCCTGTAGATGGAGCCAAAATTTTGTTCTGGAAGGTCAGGACTATAAGAAACTAAACTGATTTGCATAACGCAAAAAGTTGTTCTTGTTAGAGACAAAAAGATAGCTACTCTCTTAGTCTATTCTATGTGCTACAATAAAATAGCATAACCTAGGTAGTTTTTAAATAGCAGAAATTTATTTCTCACAATTTTGGAGGCTTAGCAAATCAAAAACCAAGGTGCCAATAGATTAGGTATCTTGTGAGGATCACTTCCTCATAGATGGTGTCTTTTTGCTGTCGTCACATGGTGGAAGGGGCAAACAAGCTCCCTCAGGTCTCTTTTATAAGAACACTAATCCCATTCATTAGGGCTCCACTCTCATGATCTCAACTCCTCCTAAAGGCCCCACATTTCAAGATCATCACCTCGGAATTTGGAATTTGAATTTGGGAGATAACATGGTTTGGCTCTGTGTCCCCACCCAAATACCCAAATGTCATCTTGAATTGTATAATAATCCCCACAATCTCCATGTGTGGAGGGAGGGATCAGAAGGGAGGTGATTGGATCATGGGGGTGGTTTTCTCTTTGCTGTTCTAGTGATATTGAGTGAGTTCTCATGAAATCTGATGGTTTTATAAGGCAGTTTTCCCTGAGTTGCTTGCTGTCTCTTGCCTGCCACCATGTAATACATGCCTCTTCTCCTTCTGCCATGATTGTAAGTTTCCTGAAGCCTCTCCAGCCATGCAGAACTGTGCATCAATTAAGCTTATTTTCTTTATAAATTACTCAGTCTTGGGTATGTCTTTGTAGCAGTGTAAAAATGAACTAATACAGTAAATTTGTACCAAGAGTGGGGTACTGCTATAAAGATATGTGAAAGTGTGGAAGTGACATTGGAACTGGGTAACAGGCAGAGGTTGGAAAAGTTTGGAGGGCTCAGAAAAAGAGAGGAAGATGTGGGAAAGTTTGGAACTTCCTGGAGAGTTGTTGAATGGTTTTGACCAAAATGCTGATAGTGATATAGACAATGAAGTCAAGGCTGAGGTGGTCTCAGATCATGGTGAGGAACTTGTTGGGAATGAAGCAAAGGTCACTCTTGCTCTCTTTAGCAGAGAGACTGGCAGCATTTTGCCCCTACCCTAAAAATCTGTGGAACTTTAAATTGAGATGATCTGAAATTTAAACTTATGTTTAAAAGGGAAGAGGAGGATAAAAGTATGAAATATTTGCAGCCTGACAATGTCATAGAAAAGAGAAACACATTTTCTAGGAGAAATTCAGGCTGGCTGTAGAAATTTGCATAAGTTGCGAGCAGCAGAATGTTAATCACCAAGACAATGGGGCAAATGTCTCGAGGGCATGTCAGAGAACTTCACAGCAGACCCACCCATCACAGACCTGGAGGCCTAAGAGGGAAAAATGGTTTCATGGGCCCAGACTCAGGGCCCCAATGCTGCTCTGTGCAGCCTTGGGACTTGGCACCCTGCATCCCAGCTATGACTAACAGGGGCCAAGTTACTGTTCAGGACATTACTTCAGAGGGTGAAAGTCCCAAGTCTTGGTGGCTTCCATGTAGTGTTAGGCCTGCCAGTGCATAGAAGTCAGAATTGAGGTTTGGAAACCTCCACCTAGATTTCAGAGGATGTATGGAAATGCCTGCATGTCCAGGAAGAAGTTTGCTGCAAGAGTGGAGCCCCCATGGAGAACCCCTGCTAGGGCAGTACGGAAGGGAAATATGGGGTTGGAGCACCCACACAGTGTCCCCACTGGGGCACTTTCTAGTGGAGCTGTGAGAAGAGGGCCACTGTTCTCCAGACCCCAGAATGCACTTGGAAAAATTGGAGACACTCAACACCAGCCAGGAGAGGGCTGTACCCTGCAAAGCCGCAGGGGTGGAGCTGCCCAAGACTGTGGGAGCCCACCTCTTGCATCAACATGACCTGGATGTGAGGCATGGACTCAAAGGAGAATATTTAGGAGCTTTAAGATTTAATGACTGTGCCACTGAATTTTGGACTTGCATGGGACTTGTAGGCCCTTTGTTTTAGACAATTCCTCCTATTTGAAATGGGAGCATTTATCCAATGCCTATACCCTTACTGTATCTTTGAATTAACTAACTTGCTTTTGATTTTACAGACTCCTAGGCAGAAGGGACTTGCTTTATCTCAGATGAGACTTTGGACTGTGAACTTTTGAGTTCATGAAGAAATGAGTTAAGACTTTGGAGGACAGTTGAGAAAAGATGATTGTGTTTTGTAATGTGAGGACATGAATTTTTGGAGAAATGAGGGGTGGAACAATATAGTTTGGCTCTGTGTCCCCACCTAAAGCTCCGTAATCCCCACATGTCAAGGGAGGGACCAAATGGGAGATGATTGGATCACAAGGGTGGTTCCCCCATGCTGTTTTAGTGATAGTGAGTGAGTTCTCACAAGATCCGAGAGTTTTATAAGGCAGGTTTCCCAGCTTTTGCTCATTCTCTTTCATGTGCCACCATGTAAGATGTGCCTCTTCCCCTTCCACCATGATTGTAAGTTTCCTGAAGCCTCCCCAGCCATGCAGAACTGTGAGTCAATTAAACCTCTTTCTTTATCAATTACCCAGTCTGAGGTATGTCTTTATAGCAGTGTGAAAATGCACTAATACAGGAGGGGACATAAATAATTAAACCATATAGTGTTAACTGGTCTTCATCCATGAATCTCACACAAAAATATTCTTTTTCATTTTAGCACAGTCTCTAGAAGTTTTGGCATACACTGTGATTCAATCTAGCACCACGGCATTAAATGCAATTTAAATAAAAATGATCCTCAAATTTTTATTTATAACCAAACCTTTTCCCTGAGACTTAGGCTTATATATCCAAGCACCAAGTCATTTCTTCTGCTTGGGCATCAAAAAGGTATCTCAAAGTCAACATATTAAAACCTAAGACTTGATTCCTTCCTATACTTGACAAAATATTTTCCTCCAAGTCTTTGTCATTTCAGAAAACAGCAATTTCATTCTTCCAGTGCTTATACCGAATGCTGTAGTTACTCTTGCCTCTATTTTTCTTCTCACATCTATATCCAATACCTCACTAAATATTACTAGTTTGAACTTCAAAATATGCCCAGAATCTGCACAGGAAGCAAAGCTTTTGCAACAATTTAGCCATTAGCACTCCACGTATACAAAGCCAAGGAAACATCAATAGCTCTAACAATATATTAGTAACACTCTGAATTGTCTCCTTGTGTCTTTCTTTGCCTCCTTGCTTCTGACATGGATCCCAATAATTCTGCCTCCTGGTACCCATGCCTTTATGTAATCTCTTCCTCTTGAATGTAGGCTGGACATAATGACTAACTTTTTTTTTTTTTTTTAATAAAAGCATATATTTAAGATGGGTAACATGATGTTTTGATATATACATATACACGCACAGCAAAAAGACTGCTATAGTCAAGCAAATTAACCTATCACTTCACATAGTTAAATTTTCTTTGTGTCTGTCATAAGCATCTAAAATCCACATAGCAAATATCCCAAATACAACATTAACTATAGTCCCCATGTTGTACATTAGATCTCTGGATTTGTTTACCCTATATATGTACAACATTCTATCCTTTGACCTATATCTCCCCATATCCTCTCCACTCCCACCACCCCTAGCAAACACTATCTCTGCGGTTTTGACCCATTTTTTTTTTTTTTAGATTTTGTGTATAAGTGAGATAATGCAGTAGTTTTCTTTCTGTGTCTGGCTTAATTCACTTAATATAATACCCTCCAGTTCATGCTGTGGCAAAGGGAAGAATCTTGTTCTCTCTCTTTTTTCTAAATAGTATTTGTATAAATGTAAGGGTACAAATGCAGTTTTGTTATGTGGATATGTTGTGTAGTAATGTAGTCTGGGTTTTTAATGTAATCATCACCAGAATACTGTACATTGTACCTATTAATTAATTTCTCATCCATCACCACCCCCTCACCCTCTCATCCTTCAGAGTCTGCAACGCCTATTATTCCACTCTATGTCCAATTATACACATTATTTGGCTCCCACATATAAGGGAGAAAATGTGATATTTGACTTTATGTTTCTGAGTTGTTTCACTTAAAATAATGACCTCCAGTTCCATTCATATTGCTGCAAAAGCTATGATAGCATTCTTTTTTACTCCTTATTTTTTACTTTATTTTTATTTATTTATTTATTTTTGAGATGGAGTTTCATTCTTGTTGCCCAGGCTGGAGTGCAACGGCATGATCTCAGCTCATGGTAACCTCCGCCTCACGGGTTCAAGTGATTCTCCTGCCTCAGCCTCCTCTTTCTTTTTAAAGGCTGATAATATTCCATTGTATAGGTATACCACAGCCTCTTTATTCATTCATCCATCAATGGACAATTCAGTTGTTTCCATACTTGGCTTTTAATGAAACAAACACAGTAGAAGTGACAGAATGTTACTTCTATGATTAGGTTACAAAAGACTGACTTTTATCTTACTGAGATTTCCTCTCTGGCTCTTCATATTTGCTTGTCCTGATGGAGAGGACTACTGGTTAAGACCTGAGAATGGCCTCTGGCCATTAGCCAACAAGGAGCTAAGGCCCTCAGTCCAACAGCCCTTGAGGAACTGAACCCTGCTGACAACTGAATGAGGTTGGTGGCAAATTCTGCCCCAGTTGAACCTTTGCATTTCTGAGGCCCCAGTCAACACCTTGATTACAAATTTGTGAAGACCCTTAAGCAGATGACCCAGCAAAGCCATGCTCAATTTCTCACCCACAAAAATCGGTGTTGTGTTAAGTTGCTGAATGCTAATGCCATTTGTTACACAGTAATAGTTAACTAATGTATCTCACTAAAGTCTAACCTTAAATGCAGCCAAAAGGACTGTAAAAGTCAGATCAAGCTGCCCCTCTACCTAAAATCAACCAATAGCTTTCAATCTTACTTGGGGTAAAAGCCAAAATCCTATGCTAGGCGTTGTGGTCATATTTGATCAGGCCGCCATTAGTTCTCTGACTATCTCCTGTGATTCTCACTCTTGTGTTTTGTTTCACAAGGACCTCTTGGTGGTTCTTGAACCTACAAGCATGCTACCTTATTTACAGTCTTTGCTCTTGCTTTTTCATCTGCTTGAAAACTTTTCTCTGTATAACCATATGGTTTGTTCCTTCACTCTTTTTGATCTCTGCTCAAATATCTCCTTATCAGTAAGACCTTCCCTAATCACCTTATAAAGTATAAACAATTTTCCTCCCTGGCCCTTTTACCTTCCTTAATATATTCTTCTCTCTATGTATCTACTTACGCCTTGACCTATATACATATATATTATAAGTAATTATATGTATTATTTTCCCCCTAACAAAATAAAAGCTCAAGGAAGGAAAGGACTGATGTGTTTGCTGCTGTATCCCCAGTGCTAGAACAGAGTTTAACATGTAAATGTTCAACAAACATTTGTTGAATAAATGAACTACTGTTTCTGTATCAGTGAAATTGGAACATTTGACAGTTGTAAACATTTAAGGAGAGAAAAACAAGGACGGGACAGTGCTCTACTCAGGAGCTATCATAGAAACAGCACATAAGTAGTCATAAGAATATAAATTGCTATTAACAACCTACCATTGACTAGAATATGGAGCAAAATTATAATTTAATGGTATTATAAACTAGCAATTTTTCACATAAAGAAAAAAATCTGTTTCATAATCACAGACTGTACCCCTAATCTTGGCTAATCATCTTGCAAATGCCTGCGATTAGTCACAATGGCTAATGTGAAAGGGAGTGCCAGTGGCTCAGGCAGCACAATCCATCACCATCACAGGGGAAATAACTCAAATTTTGTATCCTACTAATGGCAGGTCAGTAGCATCAATTTTGTATTTGAAGGGCAATCCAAACCAAATTCCCTAAAACACACCAAATTTTTTATAACTGGTCTTCGCTAAAACTAGCATTATCTAGCAATACAACAGATTTCACATTTTTAAAAAGTTTGTAGCAAATGGGAAAGCAAGAGAATTAAAAGTACAAAAAAAAAAAAAAAAAAAAAAACCTTGTAAGGTAATCTTGTTGGTTGGTTTAATAGAAATTTTAAATGTATGACTATCTTAAAGGACATAATTTTATCGAAATGTCAGAATATCTTACTCATTTTTTAAATGGAACCTAACAATTTGATTCAAATTGCCTTTCAATACCAATACTATGTATTGAGAACAGATTGAAAGGTATGCTGTATGACCTTATGGGGAATTACTGTTGCATCCGCTATGATGTAATGTCTTAACACTGGAAGCTGAATATAAGAGAGTAATAGGAACCTCTAACAATACCCAGACAGGCAAAAAGCTAAGTGAATTAGGTATCTAAAGACATTAAAGATTATAAGGATTTTTCAACTGTTTGGAGCAAGAAAATAAATGATGGGATAGGCCTACTTTTCAAGGATAACAATGGACCCCGCACAGTGGCTCACGCCTGTAATCCCAGCACTTTGGGAGGGCGAGGCAGGTGGATCACCTGAGGTCAGGAGTTTGAGACCTGCCTGGCCAACATGGTGAAACCTCGTCTCTACTAAAAATACAAAAAATTAGCCAGGTAGGGTGGCAGGTACCTGTAATCCCAGCTACTTGGAGGCTGAGGCAGGAGAATCACTTGAAACCAGGAGGCAGAGGTTACAGAAAGCTGAGGCTGCATCATTGCACTCCAGCCTGGGCGACAGTGAGACTCCGTCTCAAAAAAACAAAACAACAACAACAAAAAAACCCCCCAAAAAACCATTGTTAACAGGTGATAGAATACTAAAATATTTCTATTTGGTCTCCTTCAAGTTAGAAAGGTCCAATTTAAGAAAGGAATTCTAGCCCAAGATAGCTGAAAAGATAGTAAAAAGGGAACTTAGTCACTCTGAGTGAATTTAAGTCTCTAGGACCAAGCAAATAACATCCTCAAAAACTGAAGGAATTTGTAGATGGAATCTCAGCACTGCTATTTGGTATGAAGAGAAGAGTAGTGTAGAAGTCAGAAAATTAAAGGTAGCTCCATGTTGCTCTGTTTAAAAAATAAAATATAGAAGTTTTTTTAAAGCAACAGCTATAGATCTCAGACAAAATCCAAGAGAGGATCTATTAAGCAAATATACTGTAAACATCTGGAAAATGAAGTACTGATAGTTCTGCATCAATGCGGGCTCACAAACACAAGGTCTAAATTGAACTATTGCCTTTGCTGTTGGTTTGCATTTGGTTTGTTGTCTGTTTTATTTTCAGAAGGCACAGGTTTGGCAGCAAGAGCTCCCTGAGCTTTGGAGTCGAGGAACTGAACATGGATTTGAATCCTGGCTCTACTACTTCCTTCCTGGGCAACCTTGGAGAAGACACATCACTCCCTCTCTAAGGCTGTTTATTCATAAGGCTGCTGCAAAGGGCTGTTGTAAAGATTCCACGGGCTAATCAAAACGGTGCTCCTTGCACCGTTCCCCAGCACATGGTTGACTTAGTATTAGAGACCGGTGGAAATCCTCCATTTCTCTATTTCTGTATTCTCTCGGAGAGAGACTTTAGCTATAGTAACACACATGAATTCTCTTCCTACTCCTCTTATTTATCTTATTTGTAAACATGGGAGAAGAAAGTTGGGTCTGTCCAGCTCAAACTCTTTTCTCTTGGAGCCAGTTTACAGGAAGGATACATGCATGCTTGTCACCTTTTTTTTGCCAAGCACGAAGCTTATTAAGTCAGATTTGAATCACGCAAAGGGCAGGAACATGGTTGTCCAACACTGTCTATGACTCAGTAGGTAAAATCATCTAATGTAGGAGGATATCTGAAAACCCTGGTGGCCATGGGTTAAACCACATTTTGCTGTTTTTATCAGGAGTAAAGCTGATATACTAATTTCCATCTAAGCCTGACTTCTGTGTCTTTATTAGGGGTCAATTTTGTAGAGAGAAGTAGAAAAAAGTATTATCAGGTAGATCAACTAGAACCTCAACTAGGTGACAATAACAATGGTGATGGTGATGAAACCAGTGTATTGGGATAATTCTGCTTAGATATTTTACACTTGAATCTCAGTTTCTTAAATGTCAAAAGCTTTTAGTGCTGCCTGCTAAGAAAACGGTAAAATGCATGTAACTATATAAGTAATACATTACATAGTACCCAAAAAAGCATTGACTAATAATAGTTAATAATTATTGGCACCAAGCACTTAGCTAAATGCTTCACATGCACCATCTTACATATTCTTCTCAACAGTCATATGAGGCAGATATTGTAATTCCCCATTTTATAAGTGAGAAAACTAGAGTTCAAAGTGATCAAGTGACTTGCCTAAGGTCACATAGCTAACAAATAGGAAAGTCAGGATACAAACACAGGTCTGTCTAATTCCAGAATTCGTACTCTGATAAAGAACCGAAAAACTTCATGTGGCTTGTTGCCCACTTTTATGAATACAGTTTCATCGGAACACAGCCAGGCTCATTTACTTACTTATTGTCCATCGCTACTTTTGTGCTATAATGGAAGAATTGAGCACTTGCAACAGAAACCATATGGTTTGCAAAGCTGAAAATATTTACTACCTGGGCCTTTTCCGAAAAAAATTGCATACCTCTGCTTTACTCTAAACCATTATGTAATGTTCTTTCATTTGAACATCTTGAAGGATTCTATCTCATGCTATAAAAATGAATCAAAACTAGTCCTTTGCCTAACACTGGGAGACTAGATAAAATCTTGAACTATTTGAGGTATACTCATTTCTTTTTCATAAATTGAAATTTAGCAAAATACTTTGATAGCCCCATAATGTTCCCTTTTTTTACTTACTTTTCTTCCTAGAGCTTCATTCAGCACTGATTTCAAATCATTCCAAGCTCCTTAATGGTGTTTTGTTTTGTTTTGTTTTGTTTTGTTTTGGAGTCTCACTTTGTCACCAGGCTAGAATGGAGTGGTGTGATCTTGGCTCTGCCTCCTGAGCTCAAACGATCCTCCCACTCCAGCCTCCCTATTAGCTGGGAATACAGGCATGCACTACCGTCCCTGGTTAATTTTTTTGGAACTTTTTGTAGCAATGGGTTTTTACCATGTTGCCCAGGCTGGTCTCAAACTCCTGGACTCAAGAGATTTGTCCCGCCTCAGCCTCCCAAAGTGCTGGGATTACAGGCGTGAGCCACTACGCCTGGCCTGTATCTCTTGACTATACCAGATTTGACCCTTTGAAAGAACCAAAACAATTGCTAACAAATACAACTCTTAGAACCAACTTCCCAACTGAGTATGTGGCGTTTTTTCCACTTCATATTATGAAAATTTTCAAATATATGCAAAAGTAGAGTGAACAATGTACTAAATCCCTGTGCATCTATCATCTGCTTCAAAATTATCTACTTCAAGGCTAATCTTTTTTTTTTTTGAGAGGGAGTCTCACTCTGTCACCCAGGCTGGAGTGCAGGGGCATGATCTCAGCTCACTGCAAGCGCCGACTCCCGGGTTCATGCCATTCTCCTGCCTCAGCCTCTCGAGTAGCTGGGACTACAGGCGCCTGCCACCATGCCCAGCTAATTTTTTGTATTTTTAGTAGAGACGGGGTTTCACCGTGTTAGCCAGGATGGTCTTGATCTCCTGACCTCGTGATCCACCCACCTTGGCCTCCCAAAGTGCTGGGATTACAGGTGTGAGCCACCACGCTTGGCCTTCAAGGCTAAGCTTGTTTCATCTATAAATCTTCCCCTAATCCCCACCAGACTGTTTGAAATAAATTGCAGACAATATATGGTTTCAGTACTAAATACTACAGGTCCTTTTAGCACAGAGTTTGGGCACGTAAACCAATAGGATATGAGTTCCTATGTACTAAGAATACACAGAAGCTGCATACTCTTTACTACTGGCAAACCTGTAATCTGGCTCAAGCTCAGATATTTATACTAATTCTCTGCTTGCAGGAATGGCATTGTATAATACATTTTCTGTCAAAGGAAGGATCACTTTAAGAGAACATGCTGTTCAAAAGTCATTAGGAAAGGAGTTCAGGCACTGTCATAGCAGTTCATCTCATGTGATATCACATGATCTCCATTCTTCAATCAGCAGCAAATCCCCAGAGCGCCAGGAATAAGACAGAGTCCATGTAATAAATGACATGAGGGCAAGAAAGAAGACAACCTCAGTCATGATGTGCCAACAAAAATAATAAATATTTCACCTGCCATATCTCCTTGCAAGATTTTATAGCAAAGTTACTAAGACTATTATATACTTCTCAAGATTACCATGATAATACAGCGATTGCTGTTGAAAGCTGTCTTCTAAGTGAAGTTACAATTTATCTTTTAAAGAGGACAGCACAAATTGGCCATTTATAAATGTTCTTGAAAGCCAGATGCGTAATTTTGCTCTATGCAAAACAACTAAAAAAGATCTTGTAGAAAGTCAGCTATTCAAATATCACTTAACATAACCTTTTGATAAGATGAAGCTAAGTATATTGTTCACTACATTAAGGGAGAACACCATTCTGCATAGTTTTGGTAATGTCTCAGTAGGGAAGCAAAGTCAGAATTTATTGAGAATCAGTTTAGTTCAAGGTAGGTATTTCAGTGCAAGGAAGCTTGGTTAGAATTGTGTAAAGATTAAGATACAAAAGCCCACGATTGCTGAAAACAGCAAGGTGAGACATTCAAAGAATCAGAGAGTGCAAACCATCTGTTGATGATTTTCAGTGAAGAATTGGTGGGCATTTGGGGAATGAAGACACACCAATAAAGACAATGGGAAAATAAAATCATGTTAAGGTAAACAGTTAACTGTCAGGGGAGAGAGGGGAGCGAGGGGAGCAGGCATTTCGGCTCCTCAGTGTCCAAGCCATGAGGGAGGGCAGGTGGGTTCAGTTCTTGACCTTCATATTCAAATCAGAAAGATTATCATTGAATAAGCTGTAGATAGGTAGATAAATTATATAACATAGACAAGGTATATACATATGTTTATAGATAATCTCGCTATAAATTTGTTTTTAACGTAATGTAGTATAGACAGTGTTTAGTTGGTCCAGCAGGTTTGTGATTAAGATGCTAGTAAAGCATCTCTGAGCCGGACATGGGGGGTCATGCTGTAATACCAGCACTTCAGGAGGCTGAGGTGGGAGGATCACTTGAATCCAGGAGTACAAGACCCGTCTGAGCAACACAGTGTGATTCTATCTCTTAAAAACAGGGAAAAAAAAGTAGCCAGGTGTGATGGCCCGAGCCTATAGTACCAGCTACTCCAGAGGCTGATGTGAGAGGATCACTTGAGCCCAGGAAGTCGAGGCTGCAGTGAACCGTGATTGTACCACTGCACCCCAATCTGGGGGACAGAGCCAGACCCTATCTCAAAAAAAAAAAAAAAAAAAAAAAAAAGAAAAGAAAAGAAAAGAAAAAAGGGTCTCTAAATATGATCCATTGGATATCTTTTCTCTTCTTCATTTATGAGTTCTGCCAGTCTTCTTTCTTGTATCTTCTGAGGTGTGGCCCTACTTCATTCTCCTCATCTTTAATCAGAGGTTTATTACCAGCTGCAGAGAACTTTCAGTCTTGTAGAGAATTATTTCCAGTCTCTGCATCTGTAATTGTTCAAAGTTTACATTATTGATGCAGACACATCATCATCTCCAGTAAAAATGGAAGGTCTTTCATCTTTTCTTTCCACATAATGCATACTCCCAGTTACTTAGAACTCAGGAATTTCTTTTCTTTCTCTGTATTTTGCAGTAATTCTAAAATGAGTTGTGGATATTATATTAATACTATTAAACAACCTCCCTGAGAGCAAGAGTTTAGAAGTCTTAGAGTTTAATGCTTCTGCTTCTTATCTTTTATTTTATTTATTTATTATTTATTTATTTTTGGGACAGAGTCTCACTATGTTACCCAGGCTGGAGTACAGTGGTGTGATCTCAGCTCACTGCAACCTCTGGCTCCTGGGTTCAAGCAATTCTCCTGCCTCAGCCTCCTAAGTAGCTGGGATTACAGGTGTGTGCCACCACACCTGGCTAATTTTTGTATTTTTAGTAGAGATGGGGTTTCACCATGTTCACCAAGCTGGTCTCAAACTCCTGACCTTGTGATCCACCCACCTTGGCCTCCCAAAGTGCTGGGATTACAGGTGTGAGCCACCACGACTGGCCTGCTTCTTAGCTTTAAGTCCATATGTCTACACTGTATTTATATTATCAGCAGAGGATGAATTACAGGGACATTTGGGAGGTCCTAAATCATTGGAATATACTAGTTATATAAGTGAGGGGAAAAACCAAAGAGTTAAATTTCCAATATTACTTTCTTATTTCATTATATCTTACGTCATTATATGGCTAGTGTTCACCCCTACTCAAAAGAAGGCTCACACAATACATGTTCTACCTGCCTGTGAAATGAGAGAAAATGTTATGCTTTCTTTAGGTTGTTAGTGTTTCAGCTTAGAAATTGTCAATTCAGGAAGAATATCTGGTGAAAGAGATAGTCAGACCTCAAAGACCTTGGTCCTGTATTAAGAGATTTTTCATTAGTTTTCTCTGCTACCTAGAGAGGGTGTGGCTCCCTCCATGACATTTTCTTCTGAGAAGGAACACAGGATTCTTCTCTTAATTCTTCATGGTGCAGCTGGAAGCAGACTGAAAGATTGAAAGTAATTTACTGAGTACTGAAGGCTAAAAGGTACAAAAAGGGAAAGACATACCAAAAGTAACTTGCTACAAAATAATCAATGTTATGCTATTTTCTTAGTCCATCTGTGCTCAAAATATCTGAAACTGAGTAATTGATAAAGCACATAAATTAATTGTTCACTATGATGGAGGCTGGAAAGTCCAAGATCATGGTTTGGTATTTGGTGAGGATCCAGTCTTTGCTTCCAGGATGCTGCACTGAATGTTTTGTCCTCACCTGGCAGAAGACAAAGGGGTCCTGAGCTAGTTCCCTCCAGCACTTTTATAAGGCACTAATATATTCATGAGAGTAGAGCTCTTGTGACTTAATCACTTCCCTAAGGGCCCACCTGTTAATACTACCACAAAGGGGATTAAGTTTCAACATGAATTTTGGAGGGGAACCATTCAATCCATAGCAATTATATAATTTATTTATCATCTACTGGGAGGTCCTCGTAGAACTTCTTTCTTACTAGTTCCATACCTAGTTCCAGATCTGCTTCAATCAAGCTAAGGTAATTCTTCTCATTACCTAGAAATATAGTCTTTCACATGACTGGACTTGTTGGAGACCAAACCCAGTAAAGTGATTCCAAAAGGAAGATGGAAATGTCCCTTTCTACCTGCCTTAGATCTGTCAAAGACACAAGCTGATCAAGTAAGGAGATTGATTTTATTCTTACTGTTGCTATAGGGAGTACACCCTAGATCTTAAGATCAGAGTTTCTCAGCAGGGTGGTTTTCCCTTAGGCTTTTATGGTGGTAATAGACAAGGTACTAGTAAACTACAGCTGAAATTGTTTTGCAATCAGGAGAGGCTTAGTTAATTAGCTAAAGAGGAAATTTTCATCTCTGTGGTTAATTTCAGGACAAATACAGTTTTAATCTTAGCTAATCACTCATGAGACAAAGAATAAGAAATTGGCTAAGGGGAAAAGAGGAAGGGTACATGTCTGGCCTTGTCAGCAGGTTGAGAAAATGGGAGAAAGTTATATGTTTGGCCTTATGTTTGGCCTTGTGTATTAGTCAGGGTTCTCCAAATAAACAGAACCAATAGAATAGAACAGAAGAGAGAAAGAAAGAGAGACAAAAAGAGGTATTTAGTGAGGTTGTCTCATGTGATTATGAAGGCTGAGAAGTCCCTTGATCTGTTTTCTGCAAGCCAGATCTGTTCTCCTTCTGTGACATTATCCAGGAAAGCTGGTGTTTTAGTTCCAATGCAAGCCTGAAGACCTGAGAACCAGGTATCTGAGGGCAGGAGAAGATGGATGGCCCAGCTCAAGTTGGGAGAGCAAATTTGTCTTTCTTCTGTCTTTTTTTGTTCTCTTTGGGCCCTCAAAAAATTGGATGATATTCACCAACATGGGTGAGGGTGATCTTCTTTACTTAATCTATCAGTTCAAATGATAACCTCTTCTGGAAACACCCACACAGACATACTCAGAAATATTGTTTTACCAGCAATTTAGGCATTCATAACCCAGTTACACTGACACATAAAATTAACCATCACACTTTGTCACCCCTCCCTCCGTTTTGTTTAAGACAACCACAAGCTTATTCTTAAATAACTACACAGGGCAATGAGGAATGTCCAAATTTATACCATTGTCAAATCAGTTTCAGTTTTGTTGTTTAAATCTATCCAAGTTTGTAGTCTTTATAACTTTGCAGCAGTATTGGTGGTTAGGAGGTCAGAGTTAGGTCCTTTCAACCTGGATTCAGGGTTGTTTCTTTCCAGAAGCCTAGGTCTTTAACTTAAAATTCATGTAAGGGCTATGGTGGGATGTCTAGGGGAAAGATAAAATTGACCTGCTGGTGATAAGCAAAAGTGGATTTAATAAAACCTTGGCAGTACTTACACATATTGGATGGAATCAAATAAGAGTCTCATAAAATCAAAAAGATTATGGATCCTCCCTGGCCTGCCAGTAATTATTTCATAAGGGGATAATCAATGTTGACTGTAGGGGCAGGAGTGAGGGATCATCAGGGCTCAAGTCAAGACTCTGAGTAGACAGTTAATGTTCCTAGGTGAATCTAAGTGGTTTGGCTGGTTGGCTCACTCTATTTTTCCAGAGGATTAAAGAGGGTACAGATGATGTAATTTTTGTGGCTAAATGCACTGATTGAATATCTTGGATAACTTTACTGGTAAAATGAGTGTCCCTATTACCAGAGAGGAACAAATGATTGCCCTAGTGCTATCTCTTAGCAACAATGGTGGTGGCAGCCTGTTTGCAAGGAAAAACTTCCAAAAATTCTGAAAACATGCAGACTCTTGTTGGAATATATTCCTGTTATGAAACTTTAAGATGTGAATTAAATCCATTTGCCAATGAAGAAAGACTCCCAAGGGAGCTGGTTCTCATCCTTATCTTTACATTTTCACCAGGATTGTGTCTCTGGTAGATGGTGCAAGTTGAGGTAACCTGTTCAATATGAGGGCTTGAGGCATTCCCACAAATATTTAAATTTATGACAGGCAGCCAGGAACAAATACAGAATGAAATAACTGTAAAAATGTTGTACCACATTCTATCCTACTAGACATTATTGGCCTAAGGTCATTTCAGGCTAAGGGCTCCTGAGCATTCAAAATGAATTTCAAGAATTCATATTGATTTTACAGGCTGATACCAAAAGAAAAACTTCTTGGGTTAGATTCCCTCTCAAAATGGCTCTAAGTGCTTTTAATTACATTTCAAACATCTGCAGCAACAATCACAGCTCTGTCCTAGTTTTGCAGCCCAAAGATTGACAGACACCATCTTTACTGACAACAGTTCTGATTCAACCTCAGCTTGAGTTGTGAGAATTTGTAGTTGGGAGCCTTATCTGAGCTATCACCATTATGTCTTATCAACCACAAGCAAATGGCTATCCTCGGATGGTGCAGACTACTAAGATTGCCTTAAATAAGAATGCTGGAGAAACCGAACTCCAATATTGCGAGGGATTTTTTTTACCCCTAAGGTTTAACATTTTCATTTTTAACAACTGGAATTGAATTTTCTGAATTACTTATTAGGGGAGGGAAGCAGGTGGTGACAACTTAGGGGAAAAGCTGCCATGATGGTCTTCCTCTAGGGCAGGGGTCAATCCACCATCTGTTTTTATGAAGTCCACAAGTTCCAATGGTTTATGCATTTTTTAAGTGCATAGGGAGTAAACCAAAAGAATAACAACATGAAAATCATATAAAATTATAATTTCACATGAAAAGTATATGAAACTCCAATTTCCATGGCTATAAATAAGGTTTAATTGGAACACAGTTGCATTCATGTATTGTCTATTGCTGCTTTCACCCTAGCAGTTGCAACTGAGACTGTTGTCTTAGCCAGCAAAAGCTCATCTATTTACCATCTGGTCCTTTACAGAAAAAGTTTACTGACCCCTACTCTAATGTTCTGGAGACAAAGAAAAATTCTCTCTAAAAGTCTGCCCTAATACTTTTATCTATTTTTGCCCAAAGAATAAGCTTTTGCTAGAGACCTTGTAAAAATTAGACTAAATATTTATCTTCAAGGGCCACAAATGGACAAAAGTTGGCCCTGATTCAACGATCGACTTCTCAGCCATCCCACCATAATAACTTGATAACAGTAAAATCCTCAGAAGCACATCCTCAGGTGCCATCTGGCAAGAAATTTTTAGTTCTGTCTCCTGAGAACTGAGCAGAGACACAAAGAAAATAATTATTCTCTTTTGACTCTTGGAACAGCTGAAGAGGAGTCAGCTGGAATTCCCATACTTACTAGTAAAACTCAGAGGCAACTGCATGAAAAGCTGTGCCACCAATGGTAAAAGGATATGTTTGCTCAGGGGTGGGGAGGACAGAGTGTAGCTGGGTGTGGCATGCAGGAAAGGGGATTTTATGCTTTTGGTGTTAGTCTTTTCTTCCCCTTTTGTGTTTAAATTGGTGTTCAACTCCTTTGGTGTTTCTGAAGGCAATTTAAGTGGGGTTAATTTAAAATACATAGAGTTCTTGATAAACAAAGGGTTTTTGAAATCTTGCTTGACAGTAAGTGATCTCATTAACTTGGCAAGGGAAGAAAACATCAAATGATCACAGGGATTTATCACTAGTTTCTGACTACATTATTCGTAAGGAAATGCCACACTTAGGTTTCATTCTGTGTTCTCTTGTCATTCTTTCTCTGCTGTCAACACCTTCTCTTATTCCGTCTCTTCGTTTCCTTCTCCTCTCCCAGCATTTAAAAGTGGGCTTTCTTGGCAGGGTGCAGTGGATCATGCCTGTAATCCCAGCATTTTTGGAGGCCAAGGTGAGAGGATCACTTGAGACCAGGAGTTCGAGACCAGCCTGGCTAATATGGTGAAATCTAAAACTATAAAAATCAGTCGGGTGTGGTGGTGGGCGCCTATAATCACAGTTACTCTGAGGGCTGAAGCAGGAGAATTGCTTGAACTGGGAAGGCGGAGGTTGCAGTGAGCTGAGATCATGCCATTACACTCCAGCCTGGGCAACAGAGTGGGATTCCATCTCAAAAATAAATAAATAAATAAATAATTAAAAATTAAAAAGTAGGCTTTCTTTAGGATAAATGCTACCTCATCCTTTTTCCTTTCTCACTCTAATTTTTCTACCTAGGGAATCCCATCCACATCTATGGTTTCAAATAAAGTTTATATGCTCTAACTAAAAATAATAATAATCTCTCGCCCTTGCTGAAAACTCCAGACTATTTACAACACTGCCTATTCAACATTGCCTCTTGAACATTTAAAGTAGACCTCAGAATCAACATCTCCCAACAGCATCATGCTGCTCCCTGGCAAACCAGTCTTCCTCCAGGGTTTGCTATTGTGGTGAATGAATGGCATCCACATCCACTCAGGGAAAAAACTGAGAGTAATTTTTGACATTTTCCCTCCCTTATGTCCTCTACCCAAACAACCATGAAAATGAGTCTTGTTTCTTAAATATTGTGTTATCAAAAATACCTACTTCTTTTCTTCTCCATTCCCACCTCTCTAGTTGAAGCTGCTTGAATCTCTGATCTACGGCTATAGACTCCTAATGGTTTCCCAGAATATTCTTGTGCAGTCTCTCATCCCCCTCCAATCCCAACACAGGAGTCGAAAGAGGCATATAAAAATGCAACTTTTGTTGCCTTTCCTTTGCTTTAAATCCTTCAATGACTTCCAATTTTTACTAAAGTGAAAAATACTCTTTTTTTTTTTTTTTTTTGAGATGGAGTCTTGCTCTGTTGCCCAGGCTGGAGTGCGATGGCATGATCTCGGCTCATTGCAACCTCCACCTCCCAGGTTCAAGCCATTCTCCTGCCTCAGCCTCCCAAGTAGCTGGGAATTACAGGCAAGCACCACCACACCCAGCTAATTTTTGTATTTTTTTTTTTTTTTTTTTTTTTTTAGTAACAGGCTTAATTCACTTTATTTTTCTTGTATAAAAACCCTATGTTGTAGCCACAGCTGGAGCCTAGGTCCGCTGCACAGAGACTCTGGTGTGGGTCTTGACAAGGTGTTCAGTGAATTCCTGATAGGGAGACTTGGTAAACACAGTCTCCTTCCAGAGGTCAGGGGTCAGGGTAGCTGTAGGTCTTAGAGATGGCGTCAATGGTGGAGACAGGGTTTCACCATGTTGGCCAGGCTGGTCTCAACCTCCTGACCTCAGGTGATCCACCAGCCTCGGCCTCCCAAAGTGCTGGGATTACAAGCATGAGTCACCATGTCTGGCCAAAAACATCATTCTTAATAAACAAAGTCACAAGCCTCCCTGGATCTTAGTTTTTTCTATATCACCAGTCTTATTGGATAGCATTCTTTCCCTCTGTTTCACTGCCCTGGTCTTTTCTCATTTTCCCAAATACTCCATTTTCTTTCCAGCTACAGGATCCTTCCACAAGCTGTTCCCTCTCCCAGAGTGCAGCTAAAATGTTATTTACTCACAATAGAACTACCTCAAGACCACTTAAGAGAGACATAATGCTACTATATGTCAAAAGGGTCTTGGTCTTCAGAGTCTCCATCCCTTCTTCCAAGAAACTCCTTTGCCCCTAAGTAAGTTTACTCACATGACACTTCCCCTACCCCTTTCACCACCATAGGAAATCCTGGAGGAAGACTGGTTTGCAGGGGAGGATCATGATGCTGTTGGAAGATATTGAGTCTGAGGACCGTTTTAAACATTTAAGAGGCAATGTTGAATAGGCAATGTTATAAATAGTCTGGAATTTTCAGCAAGGGCATGAGATTGTTATTATTTTTTAGTTAGAGCATATGACTGTGCTAAAGTTAAGATGTTTAAAAGAACAGTTTTAAGCCAGGCGGGGTGGCTCATACCTATAATCCCAGCACTTTGGGAAGCTTAAGGTGGGTGGATCACCTGAGGTCAGGAGTTCGAGGTCACCCTGACCAACATGACAAAACCCTGTTTTTACTAAAAATACAAACATTAGCTGGGTGTGGTGGCACATTCCTGTAATCCCAGCTACTTGGGAGGCTGAGGCAGGAGAATTGCTTGAACCTGGTAGGCAGAGGTTGCAGTGAGCTGAGATCGCGCCACTGCACTCCAGCCTGGGTGACAGAGTGAGACACTATCTCAAAAAAAAAGAAAAAAAAAAAAAAAGACCCTTTCAAGGCAATGGGTATCTTCCTGCTTTATTTTTATGCTTACATAATTAAGAGGTTTCCTTCAAATTGATGAATGGAGAAATACTATCCATTCTTTTGCTTATTTCCTCTTTCAGTAAATATTTATGGAGTGCCTATTGCATGCCAGGCACTATTCAAAGTGCTGAAAATACAGTAATAAACAAGACAAAGGCTTTCCTCTTTCATGCAACATACATTCAGAAGCTTTTATTGAGCTGAATGTATGTATATTAATCTGCAGAATGATGGATATTCACTTACAAAGGGATGAGGACAACTGAGGTACTTCATTGGACAAATAGGACTGTAAAAGTCAGGCAATGCGAAGAATATGGGCTTGCTTTCTCCTGACTTTTCTGTATGATTGACTCAATTCTCCATTTTGCCTGGCTGGTGGAATTGTTGTCTAAGAATGTTCACAGCACTCACATTGTTGGGATTTACAGATCTAGAGATGAAAGAAACTGATATATGTAATTGCAATGTAGTGTTACTAAAGATTAAATGCTTTTCAAATTTATGTTTATAATGATATGTTAAGGCTACATAGCATGTTTTTCCCTGTGGTTTCTCCCATGCATTATCTCTTCACCTTTCTAATATTGCTGGAATGTAGGGGGACAATTATTACCCTTCAATTTTGCAGGTAGGGAAACAAAAATTTAGTGAGTGACTTATCTAAATCATAATGTTTGACTAGATTTATAAGAAAATCTGATTACAGGTTAATAAGGGAATGGAATTACACCACAACCCAGAGTTGTGGTTCAAACTTTTACATGAACTGAGGATATAACCTTAGACACATTCATTTTACCTCTCTTGGTTTCAGTTTCTTCATCTGGAATATGAGGCAATGGGCTAGATTCATATTCAGCCAATCCTTATTAGGCACCTTTATGGGCAAGTCATCTATAGATGTTTTCAAAGTTACATTCAATTAGGTCAGGTGCAGTGGCTCACAGTGGCATGTAATCCCAGCACTTTGGGAGGCTGAGGCAGGAGGATCACATGAGCCCAGGAGTTTGAGACCAGCCTGGGCAACAGAGCGAGACCCCATCTCTACAAAAAATAAGAAATTGGGCATGGTGGCACACACCTGTAGTCCCAGTTACTCAGGAGGCTGAGGCGGGAGGATCACTTGAGCCTGGGAAGTACAGGTTGTAATGAGCTATGATCATGCCACTGCACCCCAGCCTGGGTGACAGAGTGAGACCTATGTCTTAAAAACTGTATTTAAGCCGGGCGCGGTGGCTCAAGCCTGTAATCCCAGCACTTTGGGAGGCCGAGACGGGCGGATCACGAGGTCAGGAGATCGAGACCATCCTGGCGAACACGGTGAAACCCCGTCTCTACTAAAAATACAAAAAACTAGCCGGGCGAGGTGGCGGGCGCCTGTAGTCCCAGCTACTCCGGAGGCTGAGGCAGGAGAATGGCGTAAACCCGGGAGGCGGAGCTTGCAGTGAGCTGAGATCCGGCCACTGCACTCCAGCCTGGGCGACAGAGCCAGACTCCGTCTCAAAAAAAAAAAAAAAAAAAAAAAAAAAAAAAAAAAAAAAAAAAAAAAAACTGTATTTAATTTAATTTAATTGAACCCTCACAGAAAATGAAGAAAACTAGGTACCAAGAAGTTAAGTAATTTGCCCAAGGTAAGTCAGCTAAAGCTGGAATCAATATGTTAATCCAGATTTCCTGACTTCAAAATCAACTGTTTTTCCTGTCTATGTAGTGAACAGATGAAAATGGTGGAGCAAATGAGAAAATTACTTACATGTAGTAAAGAATAGGAAGACTAAATATATACCAAATATTTATGATTCACTAAATATATATGAGGCACTCAATGCTTATCAAGTACTTTAAATTTAGCATTCTTGGAGTTATACAAAAATATAAATGTGTTTTGATTTATTGACATGTCAACTAAAATAATCGTATTACCAAAGTATTAAAAATGTTCATGTAATGACTAACATAATGCATTTACATTAATTTTTTTTTTTTCCTTGATGGAACCTCACTCTGTCACCCAGGCTGGAGTGCAGTGGTGTGATCTTGGCTCACTGCAACCGCTGCCTTGCGGGTTCAAGCAGTTCTCTGTATTAGTCTCCCGAGTAGCTGGGATTACAGGCACCTGCCATATGCCCGGCTAATTTTTTGTATTTTTAGTAGAGACAGGGTTTCACCATCTTGGCCAGGCTGGCCTTGAACTCCTGACCTTAGGTGATCCACCCGCCTTGGCCTCCCAAAGTGTTGGGATTATAGGCGTGAGCCACCATGCACAGCCTTAAATTACAATTGTTTGTATTTCACTAATTTATACAACCAAATTATTTATAATGTAATAATGTTTGAGGCCTCTAAGTGATACAACAAACTATTAAAAAATAAATGTAGAAGTCCAAATAACAGGAAGTTATTTGTGTTATTAACATATTGGTTCAAAGGTAGATTCAAGACTACCACTGTAATTACTTTGTTAATAAAGACATAATTTCAAATATCCCTTCTCATTCTGCTTGATTCAATAAATGGATTTGGTATATTAACTGACACAAAGGAAGTAGAAAATTTTTCCTTTGCTTAAGAAAAAAGATTTTGATGAAATTTCACGATTGGCAAATCTGCTACTGAGCCTATCATTAATAGTTATTAATTGACTGACAGATGATCATCATTACAGTTGGTATTATCAGGACAAAATCTGATAATAACATAGATAGCCAAAATGAAAAGGCATATTGTAATTATCTTTGGGCAACAGATACTCAGAAAACAATGCTTTGGGGGGAAACTAGCTATTCTGGTGTGGGCTATATTTTCAAATTTCTCCCTAACTCTGTTCTTTCTTCTGTCATGTAATACTTCATCAGTATTATTTAGGAATATTTAATTCTGCTATGGAAAATAAGGGGGAAAGCAAGGAGAATATATAATACTAAGTATAGAAACCAATAGCTTATGACACATAGAAAAAGTAAGTTGAGTACGTATGTGGTAAACTGGCAAAACACAGTGGAACAAATAAGAAAATTACTTATACACAGTAAAGAGTAGAAGGACTGAGTATGCACCAAATATTCACTAATTCATAAAATATGCGTATGAGGCATATGAGGCACTCAATATTTATTGCACTGAAAATAAGCCACTCATTGGTGACATACAGTCTGGCACCACATATCCTCTGTCCAAGAGGAATAATAAAGTACATAAATGCTTACTGGGCTATTTGACAGGTTATAATTGTGGCCAGGCATCATTGCCCCTAGATCTCTCTAATAAAGCAACTGGCCCCGTGTATTTTACATATGTCGGGCCACTTTGTTCTTAGACCTCAACTCTGGTTTTTGTAATCACACCGTCAGTGGGAAAAGCTGATGTGGCTGAGTTTGGCAAGAGAAAGACAAAAAGGTGAATGAATCCAGACAGTTCATGTGAGCATTGTGTGATATTCAGGTAATGTGATCTTTCATCTGTTTGTACCCTATGCTCCATGGATTAATCTACCCTCTTTCCTCTGCTTCTCACTGTTTTAGACTGATGTAATAAACTGTGTGATTTGCGCATCTTAATTTGAACTGTGAGCCTTCCTATTCGATGACATCTGTACTTACCTGCCTGGTTGTATACTTGGAAACTACCATTGCATGAAAGTAATTCTCCACATGGCACTGCTGGTCAATATTTGCCTCATATTTCTTCCTTATATTTACAATTGATGGTAATTACACTGGAGTGGGTAAAGAATATACCATTTCAGAAAGGTATTTCATCATCTAAAGAGAGCATTTAACTGTCACAGGAATACATTCCAATAATAGTCTGACTGCAGTAGACAAACAAAAGAAGAATTCATGGTTCAGCAGGAAAAAAATCATAGCACTTTAAAACTGATTCCAGTTCAAGCTTTCATTTTGAAAGATGAGATATAGTGACTTGTCAAACATCACTATTTCTAGCAACTAGTAAGACAGAACAGGAGCTAATGCTGTCTAAAGAAGCTAGAGGTTATTTGAGATACTACTGCTGTTCCTATCTGGATCCTGAATAGTGACCAACCTCATATGATAGCACATGCTATGTAATGCCCAAAAAAATAAACTACAGCTGTCAAAATTAACAAATTAACATTAAATGATGCAAAAATAAACAGAGAATGTCTGTTTATTAACAGGGCTTATAGAGGTGTCATTGAGACATTTCAAATGCTAAAAATTGCTGTTCTGCTGTTAATTTCATCATAACATTAGAGATTTCCATTTGACTACAGAAAACTGAACTTTAGTCAGTCATCTCAAGTTATTTGACTTTAGCTGGGAGTTTATGCCTAGTTATTCAAAATATTTATTTCTAACAAAACTTTTAGTCACTAGCCAACATAGACAAGGAACTATGATGTTGAGAACATAAAAATGAATAAAATTTAACTATGTGAATTAACAAGTGTTTTTGAGTTCTCTCTATGTGTCAGGCACTGTTCTTGGCCCTAGAAAATCGTAATAGCAGTGGCTTATACCTGGGAATATTCATTATTGATAAATAAATCCAGAGAGTTGATTGGCAGTTCAACTATCACCCCAGGGACCTAGATGGTTTCTCTCCTTCCCTTCCCTTTTATTATGTTGGAATTTTCCTTTAGGCTGTTTGGTGGTCACAAAATACCTGCTTCAGCTCCAGGTCTCACAGGTCAATGTCTTCACAAGACCATGTCCAAAATATGAAGAACGGGTGTAGTGAGAGAGAGGTCTTCTCATGGAAGCCTCTTTTCAACACACACACACACACACACACACACACACACACACACACACCACTCCATCCTGCAGCTTCTCAGTCAACTTCCCCTCACATTGGTGTTGACCAGAATAACTTTCTAAGATGTTGTAACTATGCTATAATCTGCGTTGTCCAAAATGGTATCCACCAGCGGCATGTAGCTTGTGAGCACTTGAGTTATGGCTAGACTGACTAAAGAATTGAATGTTTAGTTTTATTTAATTTTAATCCATTAAAATCAAAATTTATACCTAGGCGCAGTGGCTCAAGCCTGTAATTCCATCACTTTGGAAGGATGATGCAGGAGGATCGCTTGAGTTCAGGACTTTGAGACCATTATGGGCAACATAAGACCCCATCCTGTAAAAAAAAGAAATTTATCTGGTCATGGTGGTGTGTGCCCATTTTCCTAGCTACTCAGGAGGTTGAGGCAGGAGGATTGCTTGAGCCCAGGAGTTGGAGGCCACAGTGAGTTAGGATCCTACCACTTCACTCCAGCCAGGGTGACAGATCGAGATCCTGTCTCAGAAAATAAATACATAAATAAATTTAGTTACCCACATGTGTCTAGACGCTATGTGAAAGGAAAATAAATCTTGGGACCCCAGAATCACTAAGCTAAAGGGAAAAGACAAGCTGGGAACTGCTTAGGGCAAACATGCCTTCCAGTCTATTCAAAGTCATCGCTCTGCTCACCAAGATAAATACATATCTGATTGCCTCCTTTGGAGAGGCTAATCAGAAACTCAAAAGAATGCAACCATTTGTCTCTCACCTAACTGTGACCTGGAAGCCCCCTCCCTGCTTAAAATGTATAAAGCCAAGCTGTGCCCCGATCACCTTGGGCACGTGTCATTAGGACCTCCTAAGACTGTGTCACAGGCACATGTCCTCAACCTTGGCAAAATAAACTTTCTAAATTAACCGAGACCTGTCTGAGATATTCCAGGTTCACATCTACCATAGTGAACAGCCCAGCCATTAATTCTTCTTGGCTAGGACTGAGCCATATGACCACTAACAGAGGCTGAGAAAGTGATTACCTAGCTCTAAGGGAGAAAAAGCTGCTGCTCTGTGGCAGCAACCAACAGTGTGTGCCATAAAAAGTAAATAAGAGCACCATAGAGCTGATATTAGTGGGGGAGGCTAACAACATAAAAATGTAAACAAATAAGAAAATAAGCTATGTGCAGGTTTGGACAAGCTGTGAAGATTATCAAGATTCCATCTAGATAATAAGTCTAGATTCCAGAATAATGTAATAGGGAATAATGGAAGGTGGGAGGGAATGATTAAAGAAGCAGGTAGGCCGGGCGCGGTGGCTCACGCCTATAATCCCAGCACTTTGGGAGGCCAAGGCGGGCGGATCATGAGGTCAGGAGATCGAGACCATCCTGGTTAGAAACCCCGTCTCTACTAAAAATACAAAAAATTAGCCAGGCATGGTGGTGGGTGCCTGTAGTCCCAGCTACTTGGGAGGCTGAGGCAGGAGAATGGTGTGAACCTGGGAGGTGGAGCTTGCAGTGAGCCAAGATTGCACCACTGCACTCCAGCCTGGGCCATAGAGCAAGACTCCATCTCAAAAAAAGAAGAGGTAAAGAAAAGCTCTCAGAAGCTCATAGTCTGGTAGAGAAGAAAGACAGACACGAAAAAAAATCATTAATGATACATATGGATACACACATATTTTATATAAACATGTATACTTAGATATACATACTCACTGTTTACACATATAAATATATATATTTAGACACATACCTACACACAGAGCTAATACAGTTTCTTTATTAAGAAAAAAACAAAGCATATTTGTGTATTTCTCTTGACTCTCCTACGAGCCTTACATAACACAGCAAGACAGGATTCGCCGCACAGAATCATTGGAATGTGGTCCATCTACCATCCTTAAAGCAACAGTTGATGCAATGCAGTTCTACTGGACAATGTATGCCCGAGTATGGTTAACAAGTGATTTCTATCGCACATTCTAAAGTAGAACAATTACACACAGTGAGAACTTTCACAGGACCTATCAATTTCTTCAGTTGCAAATGGTGTGTGCTCTTGAGGCCTGAGGGAGGATCAGCAGTAGACAGACCTGTCTGGTGAGAGGCTCTCCGGGCTAGGGTAGCTTAATTCAAGCTTAGATTTTGGTGTGACTGAGGGGTAAGAGACAGTTTCAGAAAGTGTCATCCTCTGAGACCTTTGTTGTAAGTGTAGAAAGGATTATTTGTCATGTCCTCATAAACTCACGCTGGGATACAACAATAACTCAAGGTTCTGGGCATTCGAATGACTACAATGCTGAAAAATAGTTTTCTAAAGTTAGTTCCAGTTTTAATATACTAGTGTATGTGATCTATAAAGACCTTTTGTTTTTTTTCAAAGATAGTATGAGTGATTTCTGTGCAACAGTGGCTGAAATTATCCCTATAAGAAAAACATTTTCTCCATATTAATCCTTAGATTCATGGTACCACTTGTGATACCTCTTTTTTTCCTGAAAATTCTGTACTTTTTAATAACTTTTTCAACTACAGTAAAAAGTAAAAAGTAAAAAGAGGACATATACCAAATTGATACTAGTATTAGTGGTAAACATTTCAAAATAGACTCATACACATACTTCAACGATAGACTTCAAAATATTCCCATACTTTAACTTCACATGACTATTTCTGGCTACATCAATATAAATGGTTTTTATGGTTATTAAAAACTATCATATTGCTATAT
Source organism: Chlorocebus sabaeus (assembly GCF_047675955.1). Classification (NCBI taxonomy): domain Eukaryota; kingdom Metazoa; phylum Chordata; class Mammalia; order Primates; family Cercopithecidae; genus Chlorocebus; species Chlorocebus sabaeus. The sequence goes on from NC_132930.1 coordinate 28,440,709, forward strand.
AGGTTGCATATCTTATCTCAAACGCTTGGGATCAAAAGTTTTGTTTTGTTTTGTTTTTGAGACATGGTCTTGCTTTTTCACCAGGCTGGAGTACAGCAGTGATGTCATAGCTCACTGCAGACTTGAACTCCTGGCCTCAAAAGATCCTCCTACCTTGAGTTCCCAAAGTGCTGGGATTACAGAAATGAGCCACCATAGCTGGCCAGAAGTGTTTTTATGTCGGATTTTGGAATAGTTGCATATATATAATGAGATATTCTGGGGGTGAGACCCAGGTTTAAAAACAAAATTTGTTTTTCATATACACCTTATTCACATAGCCTGAAGGCAATTTTATACAATACTTTAAATAATTTTATATATGAAACAAAGTTTGTGTCTATCAAACCATCAGAGAGCAAAGATGTCCCTAGCTCAGCCACCCATGTGGATAATCTGTGGTTGTTTGGCATCACCATCATTCCTGACTCTGAATGTATATGCTACTGATAAGCTATCATTTTCTCACATTTATTCACACATAAGTACTTAACAGTAGAAAACATGACATACCATTAATGCAGGGAAAAAATAAAGTGTTCAGGATAACTAAGCAGCAGAATAGCATCCCCAGAATACCTCCATCAGTTGTTAAATAATAACAACAACAAGCAACAGCGACGTTCAGTCTCCACCTGCGAGACTGTGTTTTGATTATATAGTTACTGTACACTGTTTTTCACTTTTTTAGGTAAGAAGGAACCTTAGAAATAGTTGAAGGACTAGAAAGTGGGTCCCCTGAGGCATTCAGCTGGATGTCTTTTTAAAATGTTTTCTCCAGTCATCTGCCCTATTAACAACTGTTTCTGTCTTAGAAGTCCCTCTTTGATTGTATAAACCAACATGATTTCTTGTTCTATTATGAATGAACATTGCTTTAGTCCTTCAGTAAGCCCATCACAAATTTTCACCATGTCATTTCTAGGCACCTTCTCTTTCATCTTCATTGTCACTGATTATCATGATCATCTTGATTCAAAATCATTTCAGCTACTTCATCATTGGTCAACGAATGAACAACTGGAGCCTCATTATCCATGATAAACACTGTTTGATACTCACTTCTTCCAGCTTACAGACAGACATTGGGGGTATATTTTTTGCATGTGTAAGTAGATCAGCCATTATTTTTTTTCTCACTTGACATACACAATCCTTCCAAGTCATTACCTTGTTTATCGTCACTGAACACAGTTGCAGGCCAGAGGTTGTGCCAGGCACGCACAACTCTGTCTATAGTTGCTATGTTCCAAGCATAGGCAACAGTATGTATATCATCCTTCGTACTAAACTTTATTTATTTTTTTTGAGATGGAGTTTCACTCTTGTCACCCAGGCTGGAGTACAATGGCACGATCTTGGCTCACGGCAACCTCCGCCTCCTGGGTTCAAGCAATTCTCCTGTCTCAACTTCCCTAGTAGCCGGGATTACAGGTGCCCACCACCACGCCTGGCTAATTTTTGTATTTTTTAGTACAGATGGGATTTCACCATGTTGGTCAGGCTAGTCCTGAACTCCTGACCTCAGGTGATCACCTGCCTCGGCTTCCCAAAGTGCTGGGATTACAGGTGTGAGCCACTGCGTCTGGCCTCATACTAAACTTTTTTTGAAAACCTCCACACCCATTCTTCTGTTTATTGCTGCTAGAATGCTGTTCAAGGAAGTATTTTTATATTTACCCTTCCATGCTTTAAGGATACCCTGGTCACATAGCTGAATTAATAAAGTCACATTTGGGGAGAAGTACATGGCATAAACATGATTTTTGATAAGAATTTCAGCTGGTGAATAAGCAGAACAGTTGTCAAGGAATATAAAACCTTGTAGTCGTCATCCAGTTCAGCTTTCCTGCAGTGAGTGTATGCCTCTGGTACAAAATGTCTGTGAAATCAATCAGAAAAGATGTCATTGGTGGTCCATGCCTTTTTGTTAGCAGAATAATGGACTGGTAAGAAATTCACTCCTTGAAAAAAAGAGAGGACAAACTTTTGCCTATCACAGCAAGTTTACACTTACGCGTGCCTGCGACATTAGCACATCCCAGCACAGTTATTCTGTCCTTGGCATTTTTAATTCTTATAGAGGCTGTCTCATCTGCCACAGTCAGCGTCTTTCTGGGGCAATAATGCCAAAATAGTGATGTTTTTGTCAGCATTATAGACTTGTTCTGGTATCCAATTTTCATCAGCGATGATATGGGCAAACTCATTAATGACTTGTTCCGTAGCTTTCTGATCAGCAGACGCTTTATCACCACAAATCCTTAAACATTTAATGCTGTGTCTTTGCTTAAATATCTGCAACCAGCCTGTTGAACAGTCACAGTTCCTTTCAATTTCCAATTCATTGTGATAGCTCTTTGCTTGTTTCATGATCAGCATACCATTAAGTGGCAGGTGGTCACTGTGATGCTGATGGATCCACTTTTTCAATTGAGATCTTCATATTTTGCATCATACAATGTTTTTCTATTTTTCATTTACTTGTGTTTATCACATTCAGCATAGATCTTCAACAATTTACCCTTCTGTTTCTTCAGATTACACATGGCGGCCACTCTGTCACCATACTTTTCTGTAAGAAATTTCACACCTACACCACTGTCCAGTTTCTTTAACAGCTGGACATAATAAATGCTTCTTTTTCTTATCACTGATACCCACAGGATTAACTGCAGGCTTTTTCTGATATTTCTTTTCTTTGTTTTTTTGGAGATGGAGTCTTGCACTGTCACACAGGCTGGAGTGCAGTGGTGCAGTCTTGGCTCACTGCAACCTCCACCTCCTGGGTTCAAGCGATTTTCCTGCGTCAGCCTCCCGAGCAGCTGGGATTACAGGTGCCCGCCACCACATCTGGCTAATTTTTTGTATTTTTAGTAGAGACGAGGTTTTACTATGTTGGCCAGGCTGGTCTCAAACTCCTGACCTCGTGATTTGCCCTCCTTGGCTTCCCAAAGTGCTGAAATTACAAGTGGGAGCCCCTGTGCTCGGCCTAATATTTCTTTATACCAAAAATATCTTTACACCACAGAGCAAAGAAAAAGAAAACAACAACAACAACAACAACAAAAACAAAAAAAAAGCAAACCCACAGTGGGTAATGCATGTAGATGAAGGCCCCATGTAGGCATTGTAGGGAACTCGACCTTGGCAAATCCAGTCTGCACACGTGCTATTTGATTACTTTTGGGGCAGACGCTTGCATGTGGGAATCTGGGCATGCCCTGAAAAGATATATATCAGTAGAAAAAGGCTGGGAGGGTCTTTTTTCCCTTGGGGATGCTAGTAAACTGCGTAGTGTGTCTGCATTTTGATGGTGACCCATCACATGTGGTCAGCTGTGGGGTTTTCCACTTGAGGTATTACTTGTCGGAACTTAAAAAGTTTCGGATTTTGGAGCATTTCAGGTTTTGGATTTTCGAATTAGGGATGCTTAATGCTCAACCTGTAGTATAAAGTTTTATCTTAATCAAAAAACAGATAATGATTTTGTTAGGGAATAATAATTCTTTAGATAAATTCAAGAGAAATGTGATCCATTTCACCCACCTTAACACAGAGGCACCAGTTTGTCTTCTAAGGTTATTTATAGATCTGAAGTCACTTAATGGTGGTGCTAATCTCCCACTTTTTCTTTCCATCATAGTGTCTGGGTTTGTGTTGTTCAACACCAACAGCGTAGCCACTGGGTATTTAAATTCAAATGTAAATTAATTAAAATGAAATGAAAAATTTACTTCTTATTGCATACTATCTACTTTTCCACACACGATGTAGCCACAGTTGGCCACCATATTAGACAGTAAAGAACTAGAACAGTTATCCAATCACAGAATGTATTATTAGACAGCACTGGACATTGTTGGGTTGGTCAAATGAACTGCTATTCAAATTTAATACAATAGTGTATGATAAATGGAGACCATTTATTTACTTCCCATTGAGAAAGCTCTAGTCAGATAAATAGATTCCTGGAAATTGGTCCCTAAGATAAATTTTGTAGGGGCCAGAGGCAGTAATGCCCTTGGACTCAAGCAAGAAAAACCGTGCTCTGGGCCCTCCATTTTAGAGGACCAACCTGACTCTTCTTATGGGGTGACAAATCTCCAGGCTAGCACCCAAAACCTGGGTACCACTATGTCCCCAAGACCCAGGACCCTGGAATTCCCTGACTGATATTACCAAGGCCACTTCTTGGCCCTGAGCTAGCTTCCTCTGAGAACTGTCCTCCCAATGAAGGACTCAACAACTGGTATAGGCACACCTGGGCTCCAGAGGCAGACAAACGGTGGCTGGTAGAAAGTGTGAATAGAACTTGGTTTTGTGGGCTGCAGTGTTCACATACAGGTACAAAAATCCCTTCTCGTCCTTGAAGACAGCTGGGCACAGGAAGCAAAGGCGGTGAGAGTGTACAGGCCAAAGATTTGGCTCTCTTTCCCACCTGCTGTGTTTCAGGGAGAAACTTCAAAGTGTCTGAGAATCCTGCTTACAAACCTTCCAGGTGGTTATGGAGGTAATTTCTCAAAGCAGGAGCACAGAACATACTTTATTAGCATCATAGAATCCTTGTAAAATTTCAAACATAGGGTAGGTAAGCCCTGGGCTTGCAAATGTTAGGGCGAGGCTGGAAGTCAGAGTAATCAACTGGGTTAGGGTTTCTTGGAGGGTTCTCTCATTATTGCTCGAACTGGTGAACATCTCAGGTATCTTTGCCTGTCAAATTTCTTTCAAAAGGCAGCCTTTCTAGTGAGGTCCAGATGCATCCTCTAGAGTCTATCGCTGTTGTTGCTGAAGGCCAGAAACAGCTTCAGATTGTTCACCATATTGAAGAGGAACCTGTTTCCTGGCTCGAGTGTATTTGGGACAAATGAGACCACCACAATGAGGTGAGAAGGCGATTCCTTCCGAAACACTTGGTTTTGGGTACCTTCCCCATAGGGATGCTCAGGGAAATTTCCTGCTCTTCTCTCTACTCCATCCTCCGGGCCAGGCTCCTTGGGCCACATGGGCAGTCTCCAGGAGCGCACAGGACGGCTTTGTCCTGTGCCGGTAGTGCAAGCGCGGTGACGGCGAAGGGAAACGAGCAGAAGAGTGGCCACCGCGGCTGGAGTTTGGACTCGAACTTTCCCTGGCCCTCTCTACGAGTTACCGCCTTCCCGCGGGCTCCCCACAACTCCTGCCCGGAGGCCAAGGCCCGCGCGCACCGGGTCGGAGTCGGGCTCGGCAGGTCCCGAGAGCGTGCGCCTCCTCCCCGGACTCCCGGGCAGCCGCAGACACCGGGAGAGCAGGAGAGCCGGGGAGGAGGAGGGGCAGGGGCGGAGGCGGCCGGCGGCGGCGGGCGGGGAGGAGCCGCCGCGGGTCCTGGCCAGGGGAGGAGGCGGCGGCGGCGGAGGAGGAGGAGGAGGCGGTGCTCGCGCCGGGCGGTAGAGCGGGGCTGGGACCTGTGCGGCCGTGACCCCCGGCTCCCTCGAGACCCAGCGCAGCCGCAGCGGACAAAGGAGCATGTCGGCGCCGGGGAGGGCCCGTCCTCCGGCCGCCATGAGGCTCCGGGCGCCGCTGAGCCCGCGCCGCGCTCCTGCCCGCCCGGACTTCGGGGCGGCCCGCTAGGCCAGTGCGCCGCCGCTCTCCCCGCAGGCCCCGGCCCGCAGCATGGAGCCACCCGGACGCCGGCGGGGCCGCGCGCAGCCGCCGCTGCTGCTGCAGCTCTCGCTGTTAGCGCTGCTAGCGCTGCTGGGAGGTGGCGGTGGCGCCGCGGCGCTGCCTGCCGGCTGCAAGCACGATGGGCGGCCCCGAGGGTCTGGCAGAGCGGCGGGCGCCGCCGAGGGCAAGGTGGTGTGTAGCAGCCTGGAGCTCGCGCAGGTCCTGCCCCCAGATACTCTGCCCAACCGCACGGTCACCCTGTGAGTATCTCCCGGGACGCCCGGTCCTGTGCCCCTCGGCTCTTTCTTACCTCTCCGCTCAACTTTGGAGAGGGGTCCTGCCGGCACCCACGCGCCTTTGTGTGGAGCTGTAGGTAGGGGGTGGTGCTAGGAAAGACCTCGTGTGCTTGGGATGGGTGCAGTTCAGGGAAAGGCAAGCGAATCTGCGTCCGAGCTGCCTCCCAGCTCCACTAGTTTACAAAGTAAAGTTTTCGGGTTCTCAGGCGCGCCCCGCGCTGTCCCGGGCGCAGCGCCTTTGGGCTGCGCGGTGTGCCACGTGAGGATGCAAGTAAACACGCAGTCGACAGAGTTAAAGCTCATTCATCCTGGGCTTGGGCTTCCAGAAAACACAATGCTTGATTACAAGCGCCAGTCCTTCTGCTTCTTTGCAAATTAAGTTACACTTACGTGGTAGAGTTTGCAAAACACAAGGACTGTGTGCGAGCCGAAACCCCAAGACGCTTCCTTTGCCTTTTGCTATCTTAGTTTTATTACAGTTAAAGGACACTTTTTAAGATAGAGTTGTTATTAAGGGCTGGAAACGTTTCAGATCAATCTGTTTATGTACCTTGCAGTCCCGTTTTCGTGTCTGTGAGGGCTCATATTAAAAAGCCAGGAACTTTGGAATTGAATACTGTGGGTTTATTGAGCCTTCCAACTGGAGGGATTTTTGATTTTCGGATTGAGTTTCCACCTGGAAGGAAAAATTTTGGTAACTCACTTGTGCTGGGATTCACGGTTCAGTTTTGCAAACGTAGTTCTGCCAATTCTAGCTGAACAGTTGGCCCCAGTGACTGTCGAGTTTGTTTTCAGAAGGATGAATTGGTTTGGAAAGTTTTGAGTCTAAGTGTTTCTCATGGGTATTTTGTTCAACTGAAATGTGAGTCCCTTGGCTCGGGGTTCCTTTATGTTGTTTTGGTTGGTTTCCTAAAAAAAGAATCAAGGCAGCCACTATACAAACATGAATGCAAGGGCCGCAGCATGATCTATGAAAACACTTAAAGTATCGTTTTAAATGTAACTCAAATTCAGCAGGAGTGTATACAGGTAGGCCAGGTATACATTTCATTACTAACACCTTTGTTTACCCTTCTTTTCCATTCATTTTTTGAATTAGGAAACATTCAACCATGAAAACTGTGTCTATGTGTCTGTTTATGGAGGCCTGAAGATGGGTGAAAGAGTTTTTGTTTTGTTTGACTCCTTTAGTAACACGTTACCATTTGGTGGTGGCAGCAGTTATATTTATGTATTTCTTAGCCAGATTCTTTGAAGTGGAAATTTTCGGTATGGGACTTTAATTACCGTGCAAGTGGAGAAAATCCCAATGTTGGAGGAGATTTTCTTTGTTACTCTGCAAAAATTAGTCATCATGCAGTTGTGTTATAAACATTTAGGTTTGGGGTCAGTGAGTGGCATTTACATTGACTCATGTTTAGGTGCAGTTTTTCTGACCTAAAAGTGTCAACAATTCCAGCTGGATTGGGTCAACTACTAGTATATTGCTGATGTTGCTTTGCAGAAAAAAATAGGGGATATGGTGGTAAATTGATTTTCAGGATATTATCGATTAAACTATTTTACTACTTTTTTATGAACTGGTTAAAATATAAGTATGAAATGTCATTTTAATCCAGTTTTTTTTTTTTTTTTGCCTGAAAGCTTTTTAGATGAAAATAAAATTAAGGTTGGGCATGGTGACTTACACCTGTAATCCCGGCACTTTGTGAGGCCAAAGCGGGTAGATCACTTGAGGTCAGGAGTTCAAGACCAGCCTGGCCAATGTGGCGAAACCCTGTCTCTACTAAAAATACAAAAATTAGCCAGGTGTGGTGGCATGTGCCTGTCATTCCAGCTACTTGGGAGGCTGAGGCAGGAGAATCACTTGAACCCGAGAGGTGGAGATTGCAGTTAGCCGAGATTGCACCACTGCACTCCAACCTGTGTGACAGAGTGAGACTCTGAGCCAAAAAAAAAGAAGAAAAGAAAATTAATAAAATTAATTTAGTGAATGGGAAGAAGATTCTATTAAGGATCAATTAAAGCTGTTCTGCGGGTCGTGGTGGCTCAGGCCTGTAATCCTAGCACTTTGAGAGGTGGAGTTGGGTGGATCATCTGAGGTCAGGAGTTAGAGACCAGCCTGGCCAACAAGATGAAAACCCCATCTCTACTAAAAATACAAAAAATTAGCTGGACGTGGTGGCAGGCGCCTGTAATCCCAGCTACTCAGGAGGCTGAGGCAGAAAAATTTCTTGAACCCAGGAGGCAGAGTTTGCAGTGAGATGAGAAGGCACCATTGCGCTCCAGCCTGGGTAACAAGAACGAAACTCCGTCTCAAAAAAAAAAAAAAATGAGGAGTTATTCTGGCTGAAGAGGGTTCAAGGTGTATGAGTCCCCTGTAGAGGGGTCTCGTGGGCCAGTTTCGTCATTTTACTGGGGAAAGAGTTAGAGTTACTGTAGATAAGGGACTCACCAGAATTCTCATAGTAGAGTAGCATCTGAGTCCACGTCCCAGATGCTGAACCCAGATTGCAGTTCAGATGCTTTCTCATTCCTTGCCTTGCCTTCATCTTAGTTGAGCACAGTTTTTGTTGAGCGGCCCCTAGGTAGTAGGTAGCGTGTTGAAGTTTGGACTGTGTGTTAGTGCCTAGGGCTGCTGCAGATTTCTATGGATTTGATGGCTTGAAACAACAAATTTATTCTCTCTGGAGGCCATTAAGTGCAAAATCAGTGTATTAGCAGGGCCATGTTCTCTCTGAGGACTTTAGGAATAATTCATGCTTGCTTCTCTCATCTTCTGGTTTCCCTTGGCTTGGGGCAGCATCACTTCTGTCTCTGCATGTCTCCCCTTGGCCTTCTCCCTGTGTGTCTGTGTGTCTCAGGTCCTCTCCTTTCTCTTTTAAGGATACCAGTCATTGAATTTAGGGTCCACCCTAGGTCCAGGATGATCTCATCCCAAGATCCTTTAATTAAATACATCTGCAAAGACCCTGTTTACAAATAAGATCACGTTAAAAGGTCAGGACTTGGACATTTCTTTATATGAGACACTGTGCAGCTCACGACAGAAAACAAATAAAAACATGGTCTTTCTTCTCCAGGAACTTACAGATATTTGGGGAGAAAGATTCATGACTAAGTCTCAGAACAGTATGGTCAATGCTCTATTACCAGGGTGCACATGTAGCAAAAGAAACCCAGAGGAGGGCAACCAAGGCCTTCTTCTCCCTCAATCCTAGTGGGATTGAGGGTCCTGAACCAATTCTGGAAAGAGGACTGTGGGGCGGGCGCAGTGGCTCACACCTGTAATCCCAGTACTTTGGGAGGCTGAGATGGGCAGAACACTTGAGCCCAGGAGGTCAAGACCAGCCTGACCAACATGACGAAACCCCATCTCTACTAAAAGTACAAATATTAGCCGGGGGGGGGGGGTGGGGGTGGTAGCTTGCACCTGTAATCCCAGCTACTAGGAAGGCTAAGGCAGGAGAATTGCTTGAACCTGGGAGGCGAAAGTTGCAATAAAAAAGAAAAAGATAACTGTGAAGAAAACGGTGAGGGGACAAGGGGAGGAAATGATGGGGTTGGAAGTGGGGGACCTCAGGTGCCCACGGGTTTGGAGAGGACAGTATCTGGTTATGCTGCTGTGCAGTTGGTGTTGCTGGAATGTCAAAGGTAAGTGTTTAGTGCCCAGTGTGGTCAGAGAGGAGTCTGGAGGGGCCAAGCCGAGGAAGGCCAGGCTCCCTGGTTTGAGCCTTTATCACTTAGGTGTGGCAAGGCGTTTTCAGCTGAGTTGTGATGTGGCCACAGAGAGGAAAATTAACTGATGGGAACTGGGAGAATGGCAAAGGTGGGATAGAATTTATTTTTTTTAATCATGAAATATAAAGCTATTTCTATTTAGTGGATGAACTGGTCTTCATCATAGCCTAAAAGTCAGACCCTTCAACAGTATTGATGAACAGCACTTGTTTCTGTAGCTATGCTTAAAGAAAGGTCTGGCAGAAATCCTAGGCTTAACTGTGTGTTCCCTGTGTCTCAGGTAGACTTTTGTATTGAGGGATTAAACTGCTCCTGTTATTATAACACACAAATTGAACAAAAATTTACCTGCATTTAATGTTTTCATTGAAAATATACTTATTTACTGTATTTCTGTGATTTATGTTAAATCTTGCTCAATAATGTAAGTTTTGAAAGTTCTGAGAATTTCAGTGATAGAAAGTTTTATGAATTTGTCACTGCCTTTCTAAATGTGGGTTCCTTGTGATGCTACGTGGTGATTCTAGACAAATAAAAATATATAAAAAAAATTACTTGTAATTTGTCAGATAACTTCCAGGTTTTTCTCAGACTAACACTAAAATAGTGTGTAGAGTTTTGGATTTTCATGTTTGTTATCAAAGAACTAATAATTATTTTGGACATCGCCCGTGTTGCTCAGTACCAAGAAAAGAAATGCTTGTATTGTTCAGAAGCTTAAATCTAGTTGGGAGGAAGGATTTGCACAATGGGAAGCAGACATTTAGGGAACCATTAAAAGACTATCCCTCATTAAGTAATAAATCCTGTGCTGGAAACTGTTTCAGTGCTTCAGGAAGCCCAGACAGGGGAGAGATCAGTGTGGCTAGGGAGTCATTGGAAGGTATTTTATTTTCCTGGAGAAGTTAGGGCTTGAGCGTGGCCTAAAGGAGGGGAAGGATTGGATTGAGTGGGGAGATGGCATTCGGGAGGAAGGGTGGCAGGTGGTGGCTGGCCCACTTGAAGTGGAGCGACTGTATCGGGCGAATAGTGGAGAGAGCTTTTGGAACCATTTGCCCGTATGTGGTATTTCAAACACAGGCCTGGTTGGGGTCAGTTAGGAGAGAGTGCACAGAGGGGAGAGGAGGTGGCCCAGGCAGAACCACACTGGAACATGGAGGAACATGAACAGGAGTCTGAGAAGGAGCCTCTGCAGAGGCTGTGGGGAGCACCAGGGGAGAATCTCATCCCGGAAGCTAAGAGAAGTTTACGTGTTAAGGCTAGAATGGCCTTTCCAGTGGACATGTTGAGAGATTAAGCCAGAAAGACAAAGGAATAGACAGCACTGGATTTGATGTCCCGGAGTCTGGTGCCATCCGTGAGCAGTGTCCACGTATCACAGGTGAATAAGCCAGGTTGGGTGGCCTGAAAAGAGAAGTGGGATGGGAGCACAGATGAAGGGTTTGGCTTTTGATGGCAGCAGGGAAGCTCATTCTCCACATGTGTAGTCAATGCACCAAATAGCACTAACTGAATCACAGCCTGAGAATGACTGTATGGCAGATGACGCATCTGAATGTGATTTGGAGTTCCAAGCTAGGGAGCCTGGGAGTGGCCCACCCGGAAAGTAATTTCTTATCTATGAGGAACACCTGAGTCTTCATCTCGTCCCATGGAACATGGACCATATGGGGGATCAAGGCCCTTTGGGGTTAATTGAAGGTTTCCAGGTGGAGACTGTTGGGGAAGGTGCTAAGTGAAGATGCTGCTGCGTGAACTGCATGCTTTTTTTTTTTTTTTTTGGAGATGGAGTCTCGCCCTGTTGCCCAGGCTGGAGTACAGTGGGATGATCTTGGCTCACTGCAACCTCCGCCTCCCGGGTTCAAGCGATTCTCCTGCCTCAGTCTCCTGAGTAGCTGGGATTACAGGTGCAAGCCACCATGCCCGGCTGATTTTTTTGAATCTTTTGTAGAGACGGGGTTTCACCATGTTGGCTAGGCTGGTCTTGAACTGCTGACCTCGTGATCTGCCCGCCTCGGCCTCCCAAAGTGCTGGGATTACAGGGGTGAGCCACCGCTCCCGGCCGTGAACTGCATGCTTTTTGCAAGTTGCGCGTTTCTCTGCTCAGCCCGTAGCCACCAGGGCATGCAGTTCTCCTGTCCAGCCCACCAGCACTGAACTCTCTCCCCTGCATGTAAGCCCTCAGTGAGACTCCATGTTCTGTTCACTAGCTCTGGGTTTCTTCTTCTTGAACCTGGTGCAATCCCTTCTGGAGTGGGTAGGGGTTCAGCACAACACCTTGTCATGGGAGAAAGGGGTGTCAAGGCAGGCGGGAGGGCATTGGGGCGCAGGTGGGAGGAAGAGGGAATTCTGGCCCCATTGCTTCTATTTTCTCAAAGACATCTAGGCAGGGCGAGGGAAAAAGGGGCCAAGAGGAAGGGGAAAGAGAAGAGAAATGGTTCTTTTGGAATGTGAACCTACTGGGGATGGCAGAAAAGTCAGCAGGGAGGATCTTTTTCCAGTTTTGCCTTCTGATTCAAAGGGAGATGGTCATTGCAATTGTTTTTCTCCACCTGGATTCAGCCTAGCGATGGGAATCCTTGGGTGTGGCCAGGTTGCAGCTTTGCCAGGTGAGTGCAGCCAAGGGAGAGAGGAGCAAAGTGATTATAATCTGTAGGCCAGCAAGATGCCGCGGCCTGAATTCTCACCAGCAGAGCCACTGGATCAAGAGTAAGATTGTTATCTTTGAATGCAAAATCTTACATATGTCTGCAGCCTGATTTCTTAACACCCAGCACGGATTACTTTTTCCATGGACATTGGTTGAGGCGGTGTTATGTTGTAAACACAGTGCCCAGTGGTTCAGGGTTAAAATAATCCAAGGGTCAGTCTTTTAAACTCTTCGTTTCACCAAAGTGTGCCTCTCAGTGTCCCCTGAGCAGAGTTTATACTGTGCTTCCTGTGTGCCTTTGCTAAGACACCTTTGCCTTGGAATCCCAGTCTGGGAAATTCTGGGATATTCTTTAATACCCAACTCAGTTGCTACGAACTCTTCACTGTTCTGGCATTTTGATTCTTCCGTCTCTGAACCCAGGTAGCTATTAGTGTTTGTGCTCTTGTGTCGCTTTCTATGATACTGTTGCTGCTCTCAGAATGCACATACCCTTGAAAGCAAGGACTGTGACTTCTCACAGCGCCTCGAGTATGGGTGGGTACGTAATTGTTCTTTACGGGCAAGAGTAATGCTAACAGAGATACGACTAGGTGGTGGAAAAGCAGGAAAATTGGGGGATAGAAGGCGGATGCAAATTCACAGGTTTACCTTATTATAGCAAATGAGAACATATGTTTGTTTAGTTTGTTAGTTTGTTAGGTTCAGCTGTGGGATCCCTGATTCAAGGATGGGTATATTCAGTCTATCTACAGTCACATGTGATCTACTTGATCTTATGTGTGTGGCAAGCACACATATATAGACTGTGTTGGGAAGTGGCTTGAATTCCTACCAGGAATATTGCTCAGAAATCTTACAGGATTGGGGGCACAGTTTGGCATTTGGTCTGTGAATGCAAGTCGTAAGCTTTTCTGATATGAGACATGCTTGCGTATCACCCAGCCTCAAAATCCTGTTGTTTCTTGCCTGCTTGGAGTCCTCCAGCAACAGGAGAGCACATGAGAGAAGTTGGTGGGTTTGGCAAGATACCAAGTCCCCAAACAAATGAATATGGTAATGTTTGGTGAGGTTGCTCCCAATGCAGCTCCAGCTTCTTTTCCCAGGAGCCTGTAAAGATGGTTTAAAAAAACAGACAAAGACAGAAGTAAAAACTCCTGAAAGTAACTCAGAAAATGACACGGGATGAAGTTTCTTAGACTATTCAATTATTTGTTTTTCCATTCGGCTGCTTCTCAGGAAGAGTTGTTTACTGGCTTGATGCTATGGAGGAATCTTCACTCTAGAGAACACAGTTAATGTATTGTGTCAACATTTTTCTTATAAACAAAGATTAGAATACAGAGTTCTTTGAGAATTAGTAGCTTATTTTATTTGTTTTATTTTTTTGAGACGGAGTCTCACTTTGTTGCCCAGGCTGGAGTGCAGTGGCACGATCTCGGCTTACTGCAAGCTCCACCTCCCAGGTTCACGCCATTCTACTGCCTCAGCCTCCCGAGTAGCTGGGACTACAGGTGCCCGCCACCGCGCCCGGCTAATTTTTTTTTGTATTTTTAGTAGAGATGGGGTTTCACCATGTTAGCCAGGATGGTCTTAATCTCCTGACCTCGTGATCCGCCCGCCTCGGCCTCCCAAAGTGCTAGGATTAGGGGCCTGAGCCACTGCGCCTGGCTGAGTACTAGTAGCTTATTAACTCAGTTTTTGCAAAGATTAGGAAGCTATAAATGCAAACTTGCTCAATAAGTTTTTAATGTAAAACAATATAATTTTAATGCTTGATGTATGATTTAGCTTGCATTTATGTTCAAATACAGACAATTTTATTTATTTTATTTTATTTTTTTGAGACGGAGTCTCGCTCTGTCTCCCAGGCTGGAGTGCAGTGGCGCAATCTCGGCTCACTGCAAGCTCTGTCTCCCAGGTTCACGCCATTCTCCTGCCTCAGCCTCCTGAGTAGCTGGGACTACAGGCGCCCGCCACCGCGCCCGGCTAATTTTTTGTATTTTTAGTAGAGATGGGATTTCACCGTGGTCTCGATCTCCTGACCTTGTGATCTGCCTGCCTCGGCCTCCCAAAGTGCTGGGATTACAGGCGTGAGCCACCGTGCCCAGCTAATACAGACAGTTTTAATCTGAGGAGGGAGCTTTATAAAAGTACACTATTCCTCCCAAGGTTTTTTTTTTCTGTCTTGACTAAAGTTTCAGAAATGTTGCATGTCTAGTAAGGCAGTTACCTATGTGTAGAGGGTAGAGTGGGACAGAGATGAGGTAGGTGCCTCCCAGAAGGCACACGTCTGTCTTGGCCACTTTTAGTACCACGCTGAGCACGTTGCAGATACTAAGCTTTGCTTTTGTGCGGTGTTTTTTTTTTTTTTTTTTAAAGATAGAGTTTCATTCTGTCACCCATGTTGGAGTGGAGTGGTGCGATCTTGGCTCAGTGTAACCTCTGCCTCCTGATCTCAAGCGATTCTCATGCCTCAGCTTTGTGAGTAGCTGGGACCACAGGCACACACAACCATGCCTGGCTAAGTTTTGTATTTTTGCTAGAGACAGGGTTTTGCCACATTGACCAGGTTGGTCTCGAACTCCTGACTTCAAGTGATCTGTGTATCTTGGCCTCCCAAAGTGCTGGGATTACAGGCATGAGCCACCGTGCCTGGCCTTCTTTTGCTTTTCATCCAGCAAAGCATTTCTTGTCCTCAGATCTTTCCTGTTCAGGGCCTGAAGGGTAAAAATGGAAGGTTTAAGAGGTTGATAGAAAAATATTCCAGCACCTTCCTACTTCTCCACCGCATCTTCAACACCCTGGTCTTTTTGTTCTTATTTATCTGCAAGTGAGTCCCAGGGTAAAGCTGTGCCTTCCTGCATACACTATGGGCTGGCCAAACACCAAAACTTTCACTTTTGGTATTTACTCTTCTCCAGTTGCATTCTTGATAATTTGTACCCTAGTTTCCTATATTTGTATCCTAAACTTGCTTTTGCATTCATTTAACAAATAGTTTTTCAGTGCCACCCTGCTTGTGGATGTATGTGACTTCTTATGTCTGGGCTTGACTTTTCTTTTGGTCTATTAGACCAGTTTTATCTTAGTGTTGTACCTCTTCCTAGAGCTCCACCTCTTGCATTCTAGCTATTCAATATCTGTCATACCTCCCCTCGGTTAGATGTGACCCTCTAGCTCTTTTTGATGTGATTTAATCTGCATCTTCCTCTGCTGTTATACTCTGCTAAAACAGCAGGGGGATAACCGTGGAATTTTAGAAGGTTTTTTTTTTTTTTTTTTTTTTTTTTTTTTTTTTGAGACAGTCTCTCGCTCTGTCTCCCAGCTTGGAGTGCGGTGGTGCGATGTCTGCTCACTGCAACCTCTGCCTCCCAGGCTCAAGCGATTCTCCTGCTTTAGCTTCCCGAGTACTGGGATTACAGGCGCCCACCACCACGCCCAGCTAATTTTTGTATTTTTAGCATAGACGGGGTTTCATCATCTTGGCAAGATTGCTTTTGCTCAAATGGTCTGCCCGCCTCAGCCTCCCAAAGCTCTGGGATTACAGGCGTGAGCCACCATGCCTGGCCAGAATTTCAGAAATTCTAAATAGGCAATGGGAGTTTCTAAAGGAGAATTTGCAGGACGGTTTTAAGAATAACCTGAAGGGACTGATGGAACTTTTTGCTCTGTGACCATCATTGCTTTTTTTCCCATGCCCCACTGCTGGGCACAAAACCTTTCTTCCATCTAGAATGTCTTATATTTGCTAGGTGACTCACATAGTCACCTGCATTATTTATGGCATCTCTAGCCAAAATTTTTCATGCCATGACACAGATAGACAATGATGATGTGTGCACTGGAGTGAAATGGTGAAGGATGTTCCTGGCCAGAGCCCTTTGCACTAGGCTTGCATCCATCCAAGTCCCATGGTCAGAGGAGTTGTTGTCCCTACCTTCCTGTAACCTGGTTGGTCAGTTTGAGGTTGAGGTTTTCAACCTTGCATTTGAATCAACAGAAAGCATTAAAAGTTCAGATGCTTGGGCCACAGACCTCATGTTCTGATGTATTGTTCAGGGATGGGGGCTGGACGTTGGTATTTTTTCAGAGCCCTGTGGGGTGGTTCTGATAACACCTAGGTTAAGAACCTGCTGCTTAGTAGCCCAGGGACCTGAAGGGTTAACCCTAGTCACCAGCTGTCATCTGCCAGAACAAAAGAAGGTAGAAGAAAGAGCACAGGAGCCAACTGAGGGCAGCTGCCTCATGAGGGAGGGAGGGGCTGGTCCAAGCAGAGAAAAGACGATGAAATCAAGAGACGTTTCTAGGACAGAGAGCTGAGAGCTTCAGGACAGGGCCTTATTCATAGAAGCCAAGAAAAACGACTACTGGTAAAGCAGAGAGTGACGTGCTGAAGCCAAGGTTAAGGACAATAGGTTTCAGAGATGTATTGTGGAGTTAAATGAATAAAATGAGAGGGTCTCACAGCAGCAAGCGTCAGTCCAACAGTACGTGAGGGCACCTTGGAGAGACACGAGATTTTCTTTCTCCGGGCACATAGCTTTGTTGTCAGGCTGCGGAACTGAACTAACTCGGGTATCAGGCATTTGGTAGTTTCTTTTAGCGCCTCATCATTTCAGATGAATGACATTCTTGGTTATTAATTTAAATAAAATTTTTAAAACACATTTTTTGTCTTTTTTTTTCTTTCCCCTATTTTGCCTTCTGAAGTTTAATTTGCATGATGTTTGAATTGTGCACATGTGCAATCTTTTGTTCTTGAGTACTCACCGTGGTTGGGGGCAGGTCTGTAGAATTGGGTGTCACACACAGAGAAGGCTAAATTATCCATCACCCTCACCGTGGACAGTTTAGGTTTCACTCTATTTAGAATTTTTATTAAGCCCTTTTTATGATTCTCTCTGAAGACAGCGCTATGCTAAGAGAAGATCTTTTGTCAAGATTGCTAACTCTGTATGTAAAAGTGCTGTCCCCCACCTATTCAAGAATTGTACTTGAAGGCTAAGATGTCTCCACACAAGAAAAATAAATGTGTCCCTACCAAGGCTAGGGGGACGTAGAGGTTCCCTTAAGTTGTCTAAGCTCCTCAGTCTCAGTGCCATTCTCTACCCTCTTCCTAAGCACTGGACATCATACACAGTATGTGATTAGTAAATGCGATCGGTAAATGTTCGTGAATTAAATTCACTCCCGAGATGGGGGCATTTCTCAGTCAGAATACATGGTTCCAAGTATGTGACCTGGTCCTATATCTAGAATGTCAGTTCTATTGAGGTGTTGGAGACCCTGTTTCCTCATGTATCCGTAGCACCTACTATAGTGACAGGCGTTTAACATCCACTGCTACCATGGCCTTGTATTGTGGGTGGAATAGTAGAAAGCAGGTTGTACATTGTGCCTCCTTCTATGTAATTGAAAGAAAGAGCAACTATGGAGATGTAACTGTAAGGCAGGTTCTTTAACATAGTTGTTAAAATGTTCTTTCTTTAAGCCTGCTTGGATCCAAGTCTAATTAAATTGATTCATTTCCCATCAAGATAAGACTTAAAAGCATTCTTTGTTTTATTGTGCAATTCTTCCTGATTCTTTTCTTATGAGAAAGGCAAAGAGAGATTGACTACTGGTGTATTCATCTCCAGGGCAGTGTTTAAGATGGATATCCTTTCTATTAGATTTATTATTATTTTTAATCTGCTGTTTGTTTGTTTTAAATGAGACCAAATGTAAACTCTTCCTTTGTGACCAAAATGCAGTTAGAATTCTAAAGTCTTTCCAGTGACCTGGAAGTGCAGTCTACCGCAGTGACAGTATTACGCCGGCTCTTCCATTCCTTGGGACCACTTCCTACCTCGTGTTTGCTTGCGTTTTGACAGCTGTCATACTGTTTTGGAATTATTTATTTACAACCCTAGTTCTACCAGATTGTAGACTCTTGATGGCCATATTTATCTCTGTATCCCTAGTGTCTAGCATGTAAGCACTCAGTAAATCTTTGTACAAAGAGGTCTCATTTTTCTTACTGTTTTTTTTTTTTTCCTAAGTAGTACTGGGCAGAATCTTGCATTATTCTTATGCAGGATGAATCTGTCATGGATAAACTTGAAACTATTCAAAGCAACATAACCAACATACAAGGTCAAGGCTTAAACTTCCAGTCTTCATCTGATAGTAAAAAGTGTCTTTTACCCAGATTTTTTTTTTTTTTTCATTTCTTGATCCAGTTCCCACCTTTTGAGAAGTCATTGCTTTTCTGTTTTCTATTTTGAACTTCTCCCCCGGTTTGTGATGTGTCTCGTTATTGCACATAGCCACTTCCTTTCCTCTGTTATAAAAGCTCCTGTCCCCAAAATACTCCCTTGCAGCACCATGATTGAGTGACCACTCTTTCCTAAGTGAACTTCTTGGAAACTAGCGTGAATCCATCCTCTTCATTTCCTTACCTCTTATTTCAGTTTCAGCCTATTGCTGTCTAGCATATCTCTGCCATTCTGCATGTGATATATCTCAATGCCTGTCCTTATTTCCAGCATTCCACCCTGTATGTGGCCTATATACCGCCGTCTTCTGTCCCATGCTCTTGCTGAAGTTTGCCTAGATTAGACCATTTTAAAGTTCATCACTACATACTTCTTCCTCTTCTGGTCCTTTAGCTTGATGGACACACCTGGTTTCACACTTACTAATTATTGTATTTGGCAACTGTATTTACTACTTAAACCATTCTTTCGCCCTCACGTGGTTTGGGTTGATTATAGCTCTCAAGGAGGACCTGTCTAGCGTGGCTACGTGGTTTCCCTGCCAAGATAGACACACGTAGGGTAGTACCTCCTAGAGGATGCTATGCTTTTGAGATAAGCCTCCTGGGAGTAGGCGTCATCCAGTCTGAACCTATGAGAAATAGAGATTGCTTGAGATTATTGCCTACTTAAAGAACATTAGTGATCTATTCTACTAGGGTTTGACTTTTCAGAGCTCCTTGGGGTGGGGGAGGGGAATACATATTCAAGTTCTTCCCTTGGGGATAAAGTTGAAAAACTTGTCCATCAGCTTAGCTAGAAGTTAGCAACCACAGACAAACTTTGTAAGACTTTTTTTTTTTTTTTAAAGCTTTATAATATTCTTAGTTCTTGTATTAGTTTTTTTTCCCATCTTTTCCCATTTTTTGTGATTATAAAACCTTTTACATTTGAATTGTTCTGTTGTTACTGTGTGGAGCAAAAAATGAGAGGGGAAATTGTTTAGACCTTTTATACTAAGTCTTAATATATCCGGAGGGAGTGTAGGTGGTGGCAGCTTTAAAATGGAAAGGAAATGTGGGGAGTCCCCAGGACCTGCAGTCAATGAATAACAGGCTCCCTCCGTGGCTCGTAGGAGAGTTTTGGGGGGTGAGCATAACATGGTTCATTTGGATTCTTTCGTGCTCTTTAATTTCTGTGATATTTTGCTGGTCTATAAACTGATAAGTCTTAATGGTTGTAGTTTATATTCTGACCCAGAGTTTATTTTCCAGTGATGCCTTTATTTTTTTGTTGGGATGTTGCTGGATAGTAAAGTACAACTGAAGATCTTGGCCTTTCTCATTGTTCTCCTTCAAGAAAATGGGATTTCAGAAAACACTTCTCTTTAGCCTTCTCATGAAATTAATTTCATAGACCTGTTTCTTGGTTTGATGTAACCCCTGTAGAGTTACCTAATATGAAGGTATATTAAGATTTGCTAGAGAAACAGAACCCACAGGCTAGAAGAAGAGACAGATTTAAGAGGAGAGTTGTAGGAGTTGGCTTACATGGCTATAAGGAAGTCCCATGATCTGGAGAATCAGAACAGCTGGTGATGTCTTTGAGTCTGGGTTCAAAGGTCTGAAAGTCTGAGAATCAAGTGGAGAGGGAGGATGTGAGTCCCGGGCTGGGTCTGAAAGCTTAAGAACTTAAGACCAGATGTCTGGGGGCAGGAGACAAGTGTGTCAGCTCTAGCACAGAGCGAATTTGCCCTGCTGCCTCTTTGTTTATTCAGGCCCTCAGTGTATTGGAAGATGCCCGCTTTTAGTAGGCAGTCGACTTAAAGAGGACCAGTCTACTTTGGTCTTCTCCAAAGTGGATTAGGGAGGATCATCTACTTTACTCAATTATCAATTTAAGTGCTAATCTCTTCCGGAAATGCCCTCATAGACACACCCTGAAATCATGTTTTACCAGCTATCTGGGCACCTCTCAGTTTATATTCACAAGTAAAATTAACCATCACAATAGAGTCAAACAACCTGTTGTTGTTGTTATTGTTTTGCTTTTTTAAAGGAGAGATTTATTTCTACTGCTAGTTTAACTTTCTCCTAAAACTGGTTTGGTGATATGTGTGAACTACCATGACTAGAGAAACTTCAGGTGTCCGTAGAGCTCTTTGACTTTCAGAACGTTGTTGTAAGTGTCCTTACCTGATTTGAAAGTTCTAATAACAACCAGCACTGGAATATCATGTGCTAGGTGCTGTGCCAAATGCTGCCTGCGCAGCATCTCACTTGATCGCTAAAACAGCTTTATGAGCTCCGTGTGTCCACACTTTACAGGAGTGCCAGCTGAAGCATGGACAAGTACATTGATCTGCCCAGGTTACACATAGGCTGCTGGGCCTGGCTTCTGGCCTTCAATTCTAACTATTGTTATTTTCATAAAAGTCACACCTTAAGCACTTCCTTTGGTAGTGGTGTTGGGGTAAGCCTTTGTAGAACAGTTGTTCAAAAACTTGTTTACCTTAAAGCATTCCTTTAGAGACGGCTGACAGATGGGAAAGTAAAGTGCAGGCCAATCATCTCAAATATGAAAAATGGGAATTCCGACATGCTCCAAAATCCAAAACTTCTTGGGATTGACAGGGTGCTCATAGGAAATGCTCTTTGGAGCATTCTGGATTTTGGATTTTCGGGTTCAGGATGCTCAACCAGTAAGTGTAATGCAAATGTTCCAAATTCTGCAAAAATGGGAAATCAGGAACACTTGATTTGGTCCCAAACATTTAGAATGAGGGCTATGCAACCTGTAAATGAGAATTTTCACCTAGTGCATATTATGTCCAAGTAACTAATAACTGTTGAAGGAAAGAATTTTAACACCCCATTTTACTATCATCAGGTGGTAGTGGAAATGACCAAATAGGGCTTATACTTAGGTTTGCAACATCATCTGTTTATTATACAGTCAGTCTTTCTTTGCTTATCTGCTGCATTCTTGAGATTGAAAATTTTATCCTGGAATAATAAATGACCCCATTTCAAACAGCTGCCATGTGAAGATGAATAAGAACATCATAGGGGGAGTAGATACATTTTTGGGGGGTGTGCATCTAAAGTGACGTGAATTCATAACACTCTAGTTCTGTCTACATGTCATGCTGTTGCTGGGTGAGCAGGGAACCGTCATTCCTACACCTTATTTAATAAAGATGATCAGAATGGAGGATAAGGGGAAATAGCATGAGACTGTGAATGGATGTGGGGGTTCACGTTGGTTTTGCTACGAAGTAAAATTGTGTCACTTAGCAAATCACAGCATTTCTGGCCTTCACTTTCCTGACTAGTAGAATGAGGTGTTTGAACTAGGCTATCTTTATTGATTCTGTAACTGCTAAAGTTCTGTGATTTTACATATGAAACCAAACCTAACAACATTGCTAACATGTATTTTTTAAAGCCACAGAAGTTGCGTACACATTTAATGAAATTCCAGTCGCTTTATTAGAATTGGCTGATTGTACCATTATATTGCATTATAATAGTAAGGGTGAGGATTGTTTACTTGTTTGGAGAAGGGGGGCATTGGGGCTCCTTCTACTTAAACCTCAGGCCTGCCTGCTTCCTGATCTTTGCTTTCTTTTCTCACAACTAATTGCCCCTCACTTACAAGCTGAGACCTGCCCTCTTTCACTAGGGCTAATGCCAACATTGGGACCTTGAGCTCTTTTTTTGTTAAGTGGTTTTCTGTTTTTGTTTTTTTTTTTTTCCTTTTTTTCTTTTTTGAGACGGAGTATGACTCATTGCTTAGGCTGGAGTACAATGGCACGATCTCAGCTCACTACAACCTCCGCCTCCCTGGTTCAAGTGATTCTCCTGCCTCAGCCTCCCGAGTAGCTGGGATTACAGGCATGCACCACCATGCCCTGTTAATTTTGTATTTTTAATAGAGGCAAGGTTTCACCAAGTTGGTCTGGCTGGTCTTGAACTCCTGACCTCAGGTGATCCACCCACCTTGGCCTCCCAAAGTGCTGGGTTGCAGGTATGAGCTACCACGCCCGGCCTTGTTAACTGGTTTTCTTTTTTTGTCCCTGAGTTCCTGTCTTTAAGATCTGAACACTTGATTTTTATTTTTTTAATTTTTTTTGTTTGCAAAACTTGTTTCGCTTTTGTTGCCCAGACTGGAGTGCAGTAGTACAATCTCGGCTCACTGTGCAACCTCCGCCTCCTGGGTGCAAGCAATTCTCCTGCCCCAGCCTCCTGAATATCTGGGATTACAGGCTCCTGCCACCACACCTGATTTTTGTATTTTTTAGTAGAGAAGGGATTCACCATGTTGGCCAGGCTGGTCATGAACTCCCAACCTCAGATGATCCACCTGCCTCGGCCTGCCAAAGTGTTGGGATTATAGGCATGAGCCACTGTCCCCGGCCTTTTTTTTTTTTTTTTGAGACGGGATCTTATTCTGTTGCCCAGGCTAGAGTGCAGTGGTTTGATCATAGCTCACTGTAGCCTTGAACTCCTGGGTTCCAACAGTCCCCCCACCTCAGCCTCCCAAAGTGCTGGGATTATAAGCCTGAGCCACCGCACCTGGCCTGAACTCTTGATCCCCCCGCTATTTTTTTTTTTTTTTTTTTTTTTGAGAAAGAGTTTCGCTCTCGTCACCCAGGCTGGAGAGCAATGATGGGATCTTGGCTCACTGCAACCTACACCTGAAGTACTTGGGATTATAGGTGCCTGCCACCATGCCTGGTTAATTTTTTTGTGTGTTTTTAGTAGAGACAGGGTTTCACCATGTTGGCCAGGCTGATCTCGAACTCCTGACCTCAGGTGATCTTCCCGCCTTGGCTTCTGAAAATGCTCGGATTACTGGCTTGAGCTACCATGCCTGGCCCTCACTTGAGCTCTTTTAGTAGGTCAACTCTGGTTGCTCCTTTGCGTGTCTCTGTTCCTCCCTCTGCTTATAGGAATATAGGCTTCTAAATCCCAACTCCATGAGTAGACCAGCCTGGTTCTCTGAATTTCTGAGTACCAGGTGAACCTGCAAGGTGTCATGTCAGAAACAGAGACTTTTTTTTTTTCATAGTGACGATGTCCTTGATGACTGTGTATACAAATACACACACACACACACACACACACACACACTTTTTTTAAAAAGAAGTTAATTTCCAGACTTTATGGACATCGTGCAGATTCTTTATCACATCACAGTGTTATTTTTCTTGCCTGCATTTCCCCCCACTTTTATGGCTTTGCTTGTATTACCCCATATTTATTACAGAATCCTTTGACACCTGTGTTCTGGCTGATTCTGTTTAATGGCAGTTCCCTGTCGACCCTCTGTTGTCTCCCTCTGTTCCCCACCTAACTCTCTCTAAGTGGGCAGGCTTGTTTTTGGTTTTGATTTCCCCCACCAATTATAAAAGTACATTTGGATCATAGTTGCCTTTGATGGTTTCTGCAGTAGAACCAGTGGTGCCAGTTGATTTCTTGAATTTCTGCCCCCATAAATTGGGAGTAGCTATTGAAAGTGCTTTGTGAGCTTATCCAGGGAAATGACAGGACTGAATAATGATCTGTCACAGGCATGGTATGGGTGGTGGTGACACACATGCCATCATTTGCCAGTGGCCCTGGAAGCCCAAAACTCTGTTTATATACCTATATTAATTGTTTCTTTGGTTGTCCAGCATTGGACTCATAATGGCCTTTTGTATATATCAGGGTTCCTCACTGTTTGAAGTAGAGTTTCAATACTTACTTTAACAGTGGTTCAGCCACTTATATTTACAAAAGGTCTCAAGATTTCTTACTGGTTGAATTATTTAGGTTCTGTACTTAATATTAAGTGATTTCACTCTTGAGTCATAATTTCCAAAGTGTGCTCTCCCAGTATATTCTAATAGAGGCTCCCAGGATTTGGACCACGGACTGTATTGAGGAGAAATGTTGGTTGCTAGGTGTTAAGAACTGATGTAAATTAGTAAAAAAAGACAGATAACCCATTGACAATGTGGTATAATAATAATAGGTAATGTTTGCCGAGTGTGCCGGATCCTGTAGTAAGTGTTTTAAATGTTGTGTTGGTTGCTTTTTATAGTTCCCTAATGAGATCATTATGATTATCCCTATTTTGTGCCTGAGGAAGTGAGGCATAGAAGCTCATTAAGTTCCCTGAGGTCACCCAGACGTAAGTGATGGAACCAGGACTTGAGCCGAGTCAGCCCGACTCCAGAGCCTGTCCTCATAACCAATGTGTTATAAAGGTCAAAGGAGATTTCTGGATCTTCACAGAAAAAGAACATAAATTCACATTGACACATGTAAATTATTTTGAGGTACCACTTTTCACTTCTGAGATTTAAGTGTGACTCTGGCAAGAAGGTGATGTATGTACTTACATTAATGGGATATATAATATCTTTTTTTTAAAAAAAATGATGTTTAACAGCTGTTGGTATCATTGCCTAAATCAATTTTATTATTAGTGTTGCAAAATGATGATACTCTAATTTTATCATTTTTTCATGTATTAACTCTGATGCTTTTATAAAAGAAATTTACTCCTGATCAATTACTTTGCTTTCTGGAAGTCACTTTATCCAGGAAGGCCAAGATGAGTCCTTGTTAGTTTACCTTTTTTATCTGTTTCCAAAATAGTAGTCCCCCACCTTATTCATGGTTTTGCTTTCTGTGGTTTCAATTAAATGGAAAATTCCAGAAATAAATAGTTCATACGTTTTACTTATTTACTTTTTCTAGAGACAGGGTTTCACCAGGTTGCCCAGGCTGATTCTAGACTCCTGGGCTCTGTGATCTGCCTCTCAGTGTGCTGGGATTATAGATGTGTGCCACTGTGCCCAGCCTAAGTTTCAGATTGTGTACCATTCTGAGTAGCGGGATGAAATCTTGTGCTGTCACGCTCCATCTTGCCTGGAACTTGAATTAGACCTTTGTCCAAGGTATCCATGCTGTCTATGCTACCTGCCTGTTAGTCACTTAGTAGCTGGCTTGGTTATTAGATGGATAGATCATAAGGATCATAAGAAAAGTGAAGAGAGTACAATAGGATATTTTGAGAGAGAGAAAAAAATACACATCATTTTTATTACAGTACATTGTTATAATTGTCCTATTTTGTTATCTAGGTATTGTTGTTAATCTCCTACTGGACCTGATTTGTAAATTAAACTTTATTATAGGTATGCCTGTACAGGAAAAAGCACAGTGTATGTAGAGTTTGCTGCTATCTACGGTTTTAAGTATCCACTAGGGGTCTTGGAACATATGCCCCACATATGAGGGGGTCTACTGAAATAAGTTGGTTCTCTTTGTATATAGTTTTCACCTTTGACTTCTATAAATGTATTATTTAGTTAAAAATAAAATAATCTTTTAAGTTGAAAATGAAACACAAATTAGAATTTAGGATTTTCTTTTTTCTTTTGAGACAGAGTCTCGCTCTGTTGCCCAGGCTGGAGTGCAGTGGCTGGATCTCAGCTCACTGCAAGCTCCGCTTCCCAGGTTTACGCCATTCTCCTGCCTCAGCCTCCCGAGTAGCTGGGACTAGAGGCGCCTGCCACCTCGCCCGGCTAGTTTTTTGTATTTTTTTAGTAGAGACGGGGTTTCACCTTGTTAGCCAGGATGGTCTCGATCTCCTGACCTCGTGATCTGCCCGTCTCGGCCTCCCAAAGTGCTGGGATTACAGTCTTGAGCCACTGTGCCCGGCCAGAATTTAGGATTTTCACTCTGTAATTTTAGTGTTCTAACAACAACAACAACAAAACCTAAAGAAATGTAAAACTCCACTCAGTTTACAGTAATTTGTAGTCGTTTTATTTAGGGTAGTATGTGTAGTAGTTTTCTTAATTGTAGGATATAGCATATGTTACTTAGGAGGTTCTCAGATTGTTCCAGGAAAGAAGTCCCAATCCAGACCCCAAGAGAGGGTTCATAGAGCTCGTGCAAGAAAAAATTTAGGGTGAGTCCATGGAGTAAAGTGAAAGCAAGTTTGTTAAGAAAGTTAAGAAATAAAAGAATGGCTACTCCATAGACAGAGCAGCCCCAAGGACTGCTGATTGCCCATTTTTAGGATTATTTTGTGATGATATGCTAAACAAGGGGTGGATTATTCATGCCTCCCCTTTTTAGACCATAGAGGGTAACTTCCTGATGTTGCCATGGCATTTGTAAACTGTCATGGCACTGGTGGGAGTGTAGCGTTGAAGACAACCAGCGGTTACTCTTGTGGCCACCTTGGTTTTGATGGATTTTGGCCAGCTTCTTTACTGCAGCCTGTTTTATTAGCAAGGTTTTTATGACCTGTATCTTGTGCCGACCTCCTTTTTTATCCTATGACTTAGAGTGCCTAAGTGTTTGGGAGTGCAGCCCAGTAGGTCTTAGCTTCATTTTACCCAGCTCCTATTCAAGATGGACTTGCTCTGGTTCATGTGCGTCTGACAAAATGAGTACACATTAAAGCCCTCCAGGAGGGCTTGTTAAAACAGATGGCTAGGCCCCACCTTCGATAAAAGTCCCAATGCTTTACCAGACTGGTAACATAGTCCAAGGCACAAAAAGGTGGGGAATCTCTGCTTTGGATCTAATGCCAGCCTGCAGGAATTGCCAGGAGAGCAGAGAAAGTATCAAAACAGTGCCACAAAGACCCACCCAAACCAGTCATTATTTTTTTTTTTGTCTAACAAAAAAGGAGAGGTTGGATGGTGCTGTTTTGTTGCAAGGGACACACTCAAGATAGACGTGTGGTCTTAGATGCTGGTTTGGAAAAACCATCTATGAAGGATCTTTTTGAAAGATGTTTGGAGGTCTTCTTTTAGAAACTTGATTATCGCGTGAGTGTTAGATGAGATTCAAAAGATACTGAAATGGAAAGGTGGAGGCTGGGCACAGTGCCTCACACCTGTAATCCCGGTGCTTTGGGAAGCTGAGTCTGAAGGATCGTGTGAAGCCAGGAGTTTGGGACCAGCCTGGGCAACGTAACGATACCCCATCTCTACAAAAAAATTAGCTGTGCATGGTGGTGTGCACTTGTGGTCCCAGCTGCTTGAGAGACTGGGATGGGAGGATTTCTTGAGCACAGGAATTGGAGGCTGCAATGAGCTGTGATTGTGCCTCTGCACTCCACCTTTGGTGACAGAGTGAAACCCTGTCTCTTAAAAAAAGAAAGGTGGGGATCAACAGCTTAAAAATCTGGTAACGGTAGTATCTACAGTGTAATCTCATCTTGTGTATGCAAAATGCACACTTGTAAATATGTGTGGGTGACTGTTGGAAACGAGCTTTATTAAGGTGTTAAAATGGTCATCTCTAGATGATGGGGATATGCTTTTATTTTCTTGGTTTGGCTAGTCTTTGTTTTCTAATTCTTTACATTACATGCCTACTGCTACTGTAAAATAAAAATCATTTAGAAAAAAGCTATCTTTTCAGTGAGAATGTCATTTACCACACTCTTTAAAAGAAAAATCCAGCCAGCTACACCTCCACTGTTTCTTATGTTATGTCATTGTTTCTTATGTTATTTTTCTCAATAGGAATTTTCAACAGCTAACATATTCTATATTTTGCTTATTTATTTTTTCTTCCATCCACTAGTACGTAAACTCCATAAGGGCAGGA
Source organism: Chlorocebus sabaeus (assembly GCF_047675955.1). NCBI lineage: Eukaryota > Metazoa > Chordata > Mammalia > Primates > Cercopithecidae > Chlorocebus > Chlorocebus sabaeus. The sequence continues at coordinate 28,468,943 of NC_132930.1, forward strand.
CTTTTTATTTTGTTCTGTTTTCCCCAGCATCCTGAATGCTATCAAGCACATAGTAGACACTCAGTAAATCTTTGTAATTAAATACATGAATGAATAATGTCCAATGTCTATGTATATTGGGTTATTGAAGGAAAACGGTGAGTTGCAGTCAAGTTTAAAAACCCCTTGTGCAAATGATTAAAAGTTCCACCCAGGCCTAGAGTTATCTAACCAATAGGTTTCTGTTGTTTAAGATCTATTTCTAGTATTCTCTTTTTTTAATGGAACTAGTCTTAAGGAAATAGAAGGAGACGAAGGGCTGGATGGGATGGACTTTCTTCCTTGATGTACTTTTTTTGCCTCCACATTCCTGCATTCTTTCCCCAGACACCAAATGCATTTTTTCCAGTGCTCTTGTGGTGCTGTAACGTGGGCAGTGTATTGGAAGGAATATGTGTATTAGGATTACTTAGCAGTTTTATTTTCTCTCCCTTGTGCATTCTAAAGAGCAAGGACCAAAAACCCCAACCCTGCCTGCTTTTATGTAGCTTGTGCGCTAAGAGTAGCTTTATACATTTGCAATTGATCTGACGATGGGGAACTCTGATTAAGTCAAATGTTATCCCCCTAAAAAAAGAAATCCGTTCTTCTCATGGTTGACCAGTGTGTTACAGAAAAAAGTTATTCCAATACTTGTTAAGATGGCAAGGAAGACTTTATTTAAGACTGTTGCGACGGGTATCAAGACCATCACAGTACGGGAGAAAGATTGGGCACAACTCCAGAGACAACAAGAACAAGTGGAGGTTTATAGCCGAAGAGGTTGGAGAATCAGTGGATGGGAGATTACTAAGAGGAGACATCAAAGGTAGCGAGATTCTCGCTGAAGGACCCTGAGAGGATTCTTGCTGAAGGCAGGCTGGAATGATCAGATATCACCTGGGGGATGTTGGAAGAGAGGGATTTGACCAGATACCGTGGGTGGGAGCATTCTCTCTAAACTGACTTTGGAGGATTCTTGCTAAAACTCTGCAGGGATAGACACTGAAGGCTAAAGTAGAGGCCCCCTCGAGAAGAGGGCTCAAAGGAACCTGACGAAAGGTGTGGTCGAGAGCATCTTTGCCAAGTATTAGAAAAAAAATATCCAATTGTTATATTTTGATTGTTGCCAATAAAAACTTGTGAGTATTTGTATCCTCTCATTATAAAAGTACCTACATCATATTATGGATCTTGCCTCTTGGCCTGCAAAGCCCAAAATATTTGCTCTCTGGCACCTGGCAAGTTTCTTGACATCTGCCCTAGAGTTTTATTACTCCTCTCGTGAATTTTAACAGCCTTACATTTAAACAAAGTTTACCATTGATAGGAGGACCTTGTGCTCATTTGCTCTGAGAGTGCTGGCTACAGGCAGAAAGAGCTTATCTAGTTTATCACACATTGTTTTCCAGTTTCTTTCCTGGATATTTTCAGCTAGACACCCAGAATGTCTGCCTGCCTGTCTTTTTCTGACCATTTGTTTGCCTTCTCCCTCCCTCCCTTGACCCATTCATGAACTCAGGAACACCCTCACTATTGGTATCTCAGTTCTCTGGGGCCATTTACACCTGACTAGAGGATCTGCTCACTCCCTGTGCCTGGACTTCCGACCTACAGAACTGTGAGCTAATAAACACGTGTAACTTGTTACACAGCAATAGAAAACAAATACAGATCTTTGCAAGGTTTTCTCACTTTAAATGATTTTCCCCTTCTTTGTCTGCCCTTTAAATTTCTGCTAGTTTTGTTTTGTTTTTTCTTTTTACAGCAAAGTTCAGAAATATTTCCCCTAATCATCTTACTTTTCAGCAACATTGAAACTCTATATTCCCTTGGGATCAGTTACATATCCCTCTTGTAACACTTAACACTTAGTGTACACTTGTGTAATGTTAGTCTACGAGGTCTGTTTTTGTATCTCTGCTGTCAGTCCCAGCACACAATAGTTGCTCAAATATATTCTGAAATAATGAGTAATAGGTCCGACATCAAGAATTTTGGCTGAAAAAAAAAATCAGAGACTCAGACTCCTGTAAGAACCTCAGGATGGTCCCAGTAGAAAGCTTTCAATTGGATTAAAATGCCAAATAAAACAGCTTTTATTATATTCTTAAATATTAAGTGTCCAGTGTTCTTTATTGATATACAGACACCTTAAAAAATGGGCTGTCTTTTCTCTTGAAGCTAATGTGTTCATAAGATAAGATGAAGTGTTATTTAATAAACAGTTTTTCATTTTTAGGCATTTTTGAAAGATATCTACTGTGGCATTAAGAACGCTTCAATTTTTCTTAACCAAATGCTATTTAATTTCATGTAAACTTACAGTTTAATGCTAAGGCAGAAAAATAGGTTATTTCCTTTTTATTTATGAGACTGCTAAGTAAATAATTGAAAACAGAAGAAAATCAGGCCTCCTTTATTTATTAAAGTGTCAGATCTTTGGTAAGAATGCCTGGAAACTTGAATGGTTATTTATTGAACCATTTCAGGAGTTAAGGGTAACCACGAGCCCAGGTTGGAATCTGTTGTCTCAGTGTAATTATTAATGGCAACTCTTTTTATCCTGAAGTGTGTTTGATGATAAATTGTATTGTGACCCTATAGTAGTGTGCTACCTGTTGATATGTTTGACTTGCTGTCTCATTTTGAATAATTGTTAACCTTGCAGAGATTGAAGTTAGAAGTACTATTATAGACGGTTTAAGGAGGCAGAATATACTGAACTCCCCCATTCGTCAAATCTGTAGGAAAGATATTAAAACCGAGTGATGGAAATACCCACAAGTTTTCATGTCTGTTTGGAAACTTGAAGGATCATTTTCTCTGTTATGGAATTTGGAAATTTTAATAGAATGTGTCCAGCTATGCATCTTTTTCATCAGTTTCCCTAGCTCGTAGTTAGTCTTACAAGTCTCTCTTCAAATGAAAGATATTTCCTTTTTGTTATTTTTTTTTCCTCATGCACATTTTTATGCTTATACATTATGTTTTTGTTGTGGGGAAACATACATGTTTATCATTTTAACTATTTCAAAGTGTACAATTTAGTGCCATTAAAGACATTTGCCTGTGGTGTAACCATCATGATCTATACCCAAAATATTTTCTTCATTCCTGATATGGTTTGGCTATCTTCCCACCTAAATCTCATCTTGAAGTATAGCTCCCATAATTTCTGTGTGTATGGGAGGGACCTGGTGGGAGATAATTAAATTATCAGCTGTTTCTCCATACTGTTCTTATGGTGGTGAATAAGTCTCATGAGATCTGATGGTTTTGTGAGGGGTTTCCCTTTTTTGTCTGGCTCATTCTCTCTTGCCTGCCGCCATGTAGGACGTGCCTTTCACCTTCTACCATGATTATGAGGCCTCCCAGCCATGTGGAACTCTGAGTCCATTAAACCTCTTTTCCTTTGTAAATTACCCAGTCTCAGATATGTCTTTATCAGCAGCATGAAAATGGACTAACACAATTCCCAACATAAACTCTGTGCCTGTTGAATAGTATCTCCCCAATGTCTCCTGTCCTCAGCCCTTGTAACCTCTATTCTACTTTTTTTGGAGGCATTTCCTTTTATTTTTTAAATTATTGCCACTCTTCTCCTTTTTTTCTCCCAGTAGACTTCTATTACTTGCATATACTGTAGGTGTCTTCATGATTTGCTTCCCAGTAGTGGCTTTTGTTTACTAAATTAATGAAGTAAAATTATGTTTTCCCCCAATTTTTAATTTTCTGTGCTGTTATTGAATCTTCTTAGGTGGACTCATGTCTCTCTGTCTGCTTTTATATTTCTGTACTGTTACCTTCTGTCCCCTCTGTTAGCCCCATGTCCTTCAAAGCAGACTTCTGGATTGTTCTCGTGTTTTCTCTGGCCTCTAGATCCCTGAAGTAGCCATGCTTTTCTCTGCCTCCCATGGCCCTCTTCACACTTGCGTTTGGTTAACCTCTTATAGCTCTTAGAGCACTGTAAGTTGTACGAGGCTCAGGGATGGTCCCAGCCCCCTGAAGCCTGGTGCTATAGGTGCCAACAGAGCTCATCTGAGGAGTTAATGATGTTGGATCTCCACAGCCTAAGATTTTGTCTGTTGGTTCAGGGGGTGCCAAGGCTTTGGCTTTTTTTTTTAAAGCTTCATAAATGATTTTGATGTGCAGCCAGAGTTGAGAACCAATGTTCTGCACCAAGGGTAGGCAAACTCCTGCTGTCTAGGCCCGGCTAGTAAATATTTTAGGTGTACAGTCTCTGTTGCAGCTACACAACCCTATACATGTGAAAGCAGCCATAAAACAATTCACAGATGAGTGAATGTGGCAGGGTTCCAATAGAACCTTATTTATAAAAACAGTTTACAGGCTACAGTTTGCTGACCCTTGCTCTAAACAAATCAGCACCATTATCCCTGTCTGTGGATTCTGACACTGAAGGTCAGAGCAGGGATCACTTGTCACTTAAGTTTATACTAGTGTCAGGTGGCAGCACGGATTCGGATCTAGGCACCCTGACATCCGGCACCCCAAGCTCTGGCTTCACCTGCCACACTTTTGCCTTTTGCTTCCCAGGTACCTGGCAACTGTAGTTCAACATTCTGTAGGGTGGGTGTGGCAGGTCATTGTAGTGTTTTCCCTTCAGAGAGTTTCTTGGTTAGATAAATGGGAGAAATATTTAACAACACAAATTTGAGTAACTGTCTTCAACTTAGAATGGTTTGGTTTGGCAGGTGGTTCTTGCTGAATGCATTTCGTCAAAGAGCTTTCTGGAGAGGCTATGTCTTCAAACTCTTGTCCTGCTCTGTGGCTCTCTTGTTGGTGAAAATGGTATAGTGTTTCCAACTTTAGATGAGTACAGTGTGCTGTCGTCCTGCTTTGTCATTAGATACCACTTATACTGTTACTTAGACCAAGGGTCACCAACCCCTGGACCTTGGACAGGTACCAGTTCATGGCTGTTAGGAATGGGGCCGTACAGCAGGAGGTGAGTGACGGGTGAGCAAGTGTTACTGCCTGAGCTCCACCTCCTGTCAGATCAGCTGAGTGCTAGAATTCTCATAGGAGTACAACCCTATTGTGAATTGCACATGTGAAGGAGCTGGGTTGCACACTCTTTATGAGAATCTAATGCCTTCGAAACCATCCCTCATCCTCCCATCCATGGAAGAATTGTCTTCTGTGAAACCAATTCCTGGAGCTAAAAAGGTTGGGGACCTCTGATTTAGAATATATTATCTCAGTTTAAATTTTGCTCATTTAAAAATACTTATCTAAACAATATCTGTGAAGTTGTCAGTTTGAGTTAGTTTATTTTACCATGTTAGTGAAAACATGTTAGAGGCATGTTCATGAACCGCAGAGGTGTCACCGTTGGGAGAGACTGGTGTGGTGGAGCAGATGCTGTTGACTTTCTCAGGAGAGAGCATAGTAGCCCAGCCTGGCTGGTATTCGATCAGTAGATGCTGCTAATGAAAACGTCCAGTATCAGCTTTATTCTCTAGCCGTGATGTCCAGTTGCTTGTATCTTAGCAGTCAGAAGGCCTGCTTTAAGTGCTTCACCACACATTCTCTTATATAGTTACAAAAGCCTTGTATTGTCTCTTAGAAAGGCCTGGGGTGATAAACAGATGAGGCATTAAGTAACTGAGGGGTTAAGAACTTGTCCAAAGTCATGAAGCCAAATCCTGGTGTTAAGATTCAAATTCCAGTATTTTGTATTCCGGAGTTTGCCTTCTGTGGTTACTATTAAATGCTCAGTAATTATTGAGGGAGGGCAGAGACTGGAAAAATGACCCTAAATACAAAATGGGTTAGAGTTGCCAGCCAGGGCACTGAACCACATCCTCAGCCCTCGGAGGTTCCCCTGCATCTGCCTCCCTTTCTTTGAGTTGTTGGAGCAGGATGAGTATGGCGCTTTAAGAATCGTTGTGGTCAGGGACATCTGACTGTTTTACAGAGGACCTGGGACTTTAGCTTTTGGTTGATGTATGAGGTTTTCTTGTTTTACACAGATACCCTTGTGATTAAAAGTATAATTCTGTTAAATGAAAGGTGGTTAAGCTTTTTCTATGAGTTGTAGCTTTCCCTGCACGACGGGGAAAAGATGGGCTAGAAACCAAACCGTCCGTGAATCACTTAGCATCCAGAGAGGACATATAAAAGAGGATGGAGGCTCTACTTTTAGGAAATGACCCCTTTATGGCCCCCTAAGTGGATATACAGTGAGCCGCATCTGTTTACTTTTTCTCCTTTCCTTTCAAAATTCTGTTGAAAACAATAGAAGAAACATAAAAATATGAAAAGAGCCATAACAGGGCTGAAAAATAAGAAAGTTGCTCCAGAGACCCTGGAAGCATTGAGGACACTGTGAGATAAATAAAGCACACTCCACAGCAAGGGAACTTACAACCCAATAGAGACAGAAGTGGGAATAACTAGAAAAATGGATTTTCTTAACAGCATCCTGGATGATTCCCAAGAACTGAAACCATAGTGGGTGGCAACAAAAGTGGCTAATGAGAGCGCCTGGCCAGGAATTAATAACCTGAAACAGCTGCTCCAGTTCTGCTATCAGTCTGGCTCTGAGGGGATGGTGGTCCAGTTTGCTTCTGTGACAAGGCCATTTAGCTTAGTTTTAAATAATCTGGGAGATTTGCCAAGGCAGAATATAGTGGGCGACTGTGTAGCAGGAGGGAGAAGTTGTAGCGGGTGCCAGGTATCTTTTGTGTCTCCATCTCCATGGATATGCGATTTCTGAACCTAGAAGTAAAGGCAGTTTCGCTCTGTTCATTCACCATTATTTTCATGTGTGCTAAAGAAACCCTCTGCAGCAACTAATAGTGAGCATTCTAGCCCCACATTTGCAAATATGAGCCAGCAACCAGGAAGGATCATCAGACATTTGAGAAGAAGCCAACAGAATGAGAGGCCACCAAACCAGTCCCATGGAACCACTGGGGAAAAGTTAACACAGGAAAATTCTAATTCATAGTCTCGGATCCAAGAGTAGAGCAACTGATTGAAAAAAAAAAAAATCTCCTGAGAAAGGTCGAACAAAGGAGTTCTCACAAGTTAAGTGTGGGCTTATAATGTTAAAAAGCTCGGTGTGGGCCGGGTATGGTGGCTCATGCCTGTAATCCTGGCACTTTGGGAGACCAAGGTGGGTGGATCACTTGAGGCCAGGAGTTCAAGACCAGCCTGGCCGACATGACAAAACCCTGTCGGATATGGTGGCCCATCCCTGTGATCCCAGCTACTCAGGAGGCTGAGGCAGGAGAATTGCTTGAACCCAGGAGTTGGAGGTTGCAGTGAGCCGAGATGGTACCACTGCACTCTTGTGGGTGACAGAGCGATACCCTGTCTCAAAAAGAAAAAAAAAAAGAAGTGCTGGTGTGGGGTCAGTAGGTGGGCTGAAGGGAGAAATGGCAACAACTAAAGACTTAAGAAAATTAGTGGTCTGGAAAATTAAGCAGAGAACTTATTCCAAAATTCAAAGCAGAAGGATTAAGATGAGAATTCTGAAGCAGAATTAGGAAATATGAAGGTTGGAACTAAGAGGTGGAATATCCAGCTTAAGAGCAGATGGAGAAATAAAAGGCAGCCTAAACAATTCTTTGATTCAAAGCGTCAACAGTCAGATGCTTATTTCCAAACAACTTTTCGGCGAGGGAGCCAGAGATGTAATTATTCGTAAGAGCTGGTTTCTCTAAACGTGTACATATTTTTTTCCCACCTCATGAAATGCCACTTCCTTAGTACCTCTGTCACCTCCAGCCTTCTCATTCTGAATCACTTAACCATTTATATTCTACACGGTGTGATTTTAATACAAAACTGCTTACACTTTTTATTTTTTTTGGAAACAGGGTCTCACTGTATCACCCAGGCTGGAGGGCAGTGGCATGATCTCAGCTCACTGCAACCTCTGCCCCCTGGGCTCAAGCGATTCTCTCACCTCAGCCTTCTGAGTAGCTGGGATTACAGTGTGCACCACCACGCCGGGCTAATTTTTGTATTTTTAGTAGAGACGGAGTTTCACTATGTTGGTCAGGCTGGTCTCGAACTCCTGACCTCAAGTGATCCACCCGCCTTGGCCTCCCAAAGTGCTGGGATTATAGGCATGAGCCACTGTGCCCGGCCTGCTTACACTTTTTATTTGAAAATAATTTCAAACTTACATGACTATTAAAAGAAAGAGAATAGTGGGTAGAACCTCTGTGTATTTTTTACCCAGATTTACCTGATTTTCCTATATTACTAGCATTTTACCCCTTTATTCTTTTTTCTTTTTATATATGCATGGAAAATATATTTAAAATCATTTTAGGGTATATTGCCTGCATCGTAATTGCACAGTTTTTCATAAAAGTAATCTTGACTTTAGCATCTTTAGGTTGTGATAATATAATTTGGATGCCTGTATTAGGCTTTGCCTTTTTTTTTTTTTTTTACTTGGGGTTAATTTAACAAGCTTTAAAAAAATGTAATCATGCATCATTGGAAGTTTAACTGTTTTTCTTAAAAGTTAGCTGGCAGCTTACCAGGGTTGTGAGCTGCTTGAATGATAGTTCTCTATGACACACGAATGAATCCCTCCAGCCTCTCCTAAATGTCAAATTCTGAGAGATTTGATATTCTCTGCCTTTAATTACACTGTCATAGCATATGCAATCTTCTGTTACACGACTGTTTATTTCAGTGCTGCATCGTAGTGAAACCTTAATGTATAAACATTAAGCCATAATTAAGGATCCAGACTTAAAATTCAACCACAGTTTTTGTGTGTGCCAACAATGACAACCACTGATAAATGCTTAACTTCCTCCTTTTCCTACCAGCTGGAAGATTCTTTTGCTATCATTTTTAAGACGGTTTTAAGTTTAGAAGGTCTAACATGTAGAAAAAGTATCTTAGGACACTTTTATTGCAGTATGAAGAGAAGAAACAATACTAGACATACCCTGGTAGAATTTTTGATTTCCAAAAAGAATCCCATAAGACTTAGGAAGGAATAAGGCTGGGGCTGAGGTTTATATTTCTGATCTGTACCACTGCATGCCAGTAAATTATAGGTGCTATGTCATGTCCTCAGGGAAGGATCTTTGAACATACAAATTTAAACCCAGTTTTATTTTTTATTTCATTCATTCATTGCACAGATGTTGTGGGACCTTGTCTGTTGGGTCTCCTGGGAAGCACATGCCAGAGTGGAGCTAGGAGTTTAAGATGTTTACTAGGGGGAATTACTATGAGAAATAAAGAGAGAAAACAGAAGCAGGCATGAGAAGTCTTCAGATGGGAACTGCAGGTCTAGCACCTGTGAAAGGAGAGGGGAAGAAAAGGTCTAAGACTGCGTTACAGCTATGAGAAAGGCTTGGCCAGCCCTTTGCAAAGTTCTGGTAGAGATCGTCCACCAGAAGTCTACTAGGTAGAAATGCAGAGTCCCGCTACCACTGCTGTGCTCAGTCATTGGCTGGGGACTGCCTGCAATGTGCATGGCCTCTGCTTGAAAATTGAAAACAGAGGCAGATCCTCTAGACATCTGTGGCTGGGGGCCCTCAGCTAACTGCTGTCCTGCCCCAAGGCCTCTTTTGGAAAGACAGCTAAGTAGGGGCATGTGCCGACAACAGTCACTCATACTTGACATTGCTGGAATGTTAACTCTGCTGTTTAGTCTGCATGTGAACCTGAGCAAGTTATTGATTTCTTTTGCCTTGCAAATTTTTGGTCATTGTTTTGAAGAAAATAATAATATCTACATCATGGGTTTTGTTTTGTTTTGTTTGAGACAGGGTCTTGCTCTGTGGCCCAGGCTGGAGTGCAATGGCACTGTCATAGCTCACTACAGGCTCGACCTCCTGGGCTTGAGCAATCCTCCCCACTCAGTCCTCCAAGGAGCCAGGACTACACACTCACACCACCATGCCTGGCTGTTGCCTTTACTTTTTTTTAGAGTTAGGGTCTCACTGTGTTGCCCAGGCTAGTCTCTAACTCCTGGGCTCAAGCAATCCTCCTGCCTCAGCCTCCCAAATTGCTGGGTTTATAGGTGTAAGCCACCGAACCCAGCTATATCATAGGGTTCCGGTGAAGAATGATTGAGTATATTCACTGCACAATACGGTCACTCAGATATTCACCATTATGTTCTTTTTTTGTGAGGATGCAATTATGGTCACATTGGAAAAGATTTCTATACTTTATGGGTTTTACTTTGTTGTGAGAGAAATGGTAGATACACAAATGCCTCAACAGAGGGATTTCAGATAATGAGAAGTGTTAAAACAAGGTGAGTAGAGTGAAGGCAAAATATTTCTTGACACACAAGAGCTAAAGCATACCACCCAGAATTATTTTCTGCAAAAATGAATGAATGAGTCAATGCGTCCAATCAAAGGAGGAACATTGATGAACCAAATAACTAGCTGTGCTTATGACAAAATGTATTTAATTGCTGATGCCATGTGGAATTAAATGTAATTTTAATATGAAGAATAATCAAATGGATGGGGAATTTTGAGATTCAGTAGATACTGTCATTTTTGCTAGGAAGAATTATTTTAGAAAATAGCATTTTATTTGTATTTATCTGAAAATGGAATAAGCTGAGACCGAGTAAAACAGGAGTTGGCAAACTTTTTCTTTAAAAGATCAATTAGTAAATATTTTAGGCTTTACAGACCAGGATGTCTGTTGCCACTACTCAACTCTGCTGTCCTAGCACATCCTCAATATTTGGTAACTTTTGGTCCTATTAAAATTATTGTAGGATATATCTTCTGAAAGGGAAAATTTAGGGGAAACCCTTTGTGCAAGTCTGTTTTACTCTGTAAAACTTTCACAAAAACATACAAATGAAGAAAAAAAGCAGCCATCGACAGTATGTAAACAAATGGGCATGGTTGGTTTTAGCAAATGTTTAAGGGCATTGAAATTTGAATTTCCTACAAGTTTCATGTGTCACGAGGTAGTATTGTTGTGATTTTTTTTTTCATGTGTTAAAAAATTTAAACACTGTTCTTAGAGGTCTTAGGATTTAAAGAAAACCAGTGGCTGGTTGGGTTTTTTGGCTTCTGAACTAGAACTTTGAAGAATGTTGGGAGTCACCAGTTTTCATTAGTGGAGTAAATGAAGGAAAGCACTAGAAATTCATTTTTGAGGAGTTAACAGTCCTGATTTTTGCTTATCACAGGTGGCCTTAAAAATTTAGGATGTGTACCAATTGAATTTAGTGACTCACCTGGCCCAAAATCTAGCCAACCTTCCTTTCTATCTCTTTTTCTTGTACTTGATAAACAATGTTGTATCAATAACATATTATTATACATGCTAAATCTAACACAGTATCAATTTGCATTAGTACAATTTGTAAAATGACAAATCAGAAATGTCAAGGAGTGGACACTTTTATTGTTTTGAGACAGGGTCTTGCTCTGTCACCCAGGCTGGAGTGCAGTAGCCAGATCATAGCTCACTGTAAACTCAAACTCCTGGGCTCAAGTGATCCTCCTGCCTTGGCTTTCCAAAGCACTGGGATTACAGGCATACTGGGGCCTCAAAGAGTGGAAATTTAAAATACATAAATGTGTGCCTTGATCTTTCTGTGTGAATACTTAAAGTGCTTCCTCTTCCTGTGTCCTACAACTCTCCATCTTTCTGGTATTTCATTTTGTAGATAGACAGAAGAATTCCATAAAATCCCCTATTATTGGAACCAATGTCAGTATCCCGCCATTAGCTTTTACAGACAGTAGTGCAATGAATAATTTTGTTGTATAAGTATATAATTATATAAGATGTAATATGTAATATATTTTGTACAAGTGCAACTATGTCTTTAGGGTAAACTTTCAGAAGAGGAATAAGTGGATGAAATAGTGTTGATTTTTTTTTTGTTTTGTTTGTTTTTAAACGACAGGGTCTTGCTATATATCACCCACACTGATCTTGAACTTCTGGGCTCAAGCAATCCTCCCACCTTCGCCTCCTGAGTAAGCTGGGACTACAGGAGTTAAGCTACCATGTCCAGCTGATTGTACTGATTTATAGCAAAATATGAGTGGCTCTTTCCTTCAGAATATAAAGTGGGTGATCACATTTCCCCCCCCACTGTGAAAAGTTATTTGTGGTATCTTGTTTTAATTTGTATTTCCCTTGTGACTGAGGTTGTCATACATCCTTTCATTTGTTTGTGATCCATTGGTGTTTATTTTTCCTGAACTATCTGTTCAAGGCTTTTGCCGATTTTTCTCTTTTCTTTTTTTGGCAAAAGATTTTTAAATACTTTAAGTTCTGAGATACATGTGCACAACGTGCAGGTTTGTTACATAGGTATACACTTGCCATGGTGGTTTGCTGCACCCATCAACCTGTCATCTACATTAGGTATTTCTCCTAATGCTTTCCCTCCCCTAGCCCTCCACACCTCTATGGGCCCCTGTGTGTGATGTTCCCCTCCCTGTGTCCATATGTTCTCATTGTTCAACTCCCACTTATGAGTGAGAACATGAGGTATTTGGTTTTCTGTTCCTATGTTTGTTGAGAATGATGGTTTCCAGCTTCATCCATGTCCTTGCAAAAGACATGAACTGATCCTTTTTTATGGCTGCATAACATTCCATGGTATACATGTGCCACATTTTCTTTATCCAGTCTATCAATGATGGGCATTTGGGTTGATTCCAAGTTTTTGCTGTTGTGAATAGTGCTGCAGTAAACATACGTGTGCATAGTGTCTTTATAGTAGAATGATTTATGATTCTTTGGGTATATACCCAGTAATGGGATTGCTGGATCAAATGGTATTTCTAGTTCTAGATCCTTGAGCAATCGCCATGCTGTCTTCTACAATGGTTGATGTAATTTACACTCCCATCAACAGTGTAAAAGCATTCCTGTTTATCCACATCCTCTTCAGCATCTGTTGTTTTCTGACTTTTCTTTTTTTTTGTTTTTGAGACAGAGTCTCGCTGTGTCATCCAGGCTGGAGCACAGTGGCGCAATCTCAGCTCACTGCAAGCTCCGCCTCCCGGGTTCACACCATTCTTCTGCCTTAGCCTCCTGAGTAGCTGGGACTACAGGCGCCCACCACCATGCCCGGCTATTTTTTTATGTTTTTAGTAGAGATGGTGTTTCACTGTGTTAGCCAGATGGTCTCCATCTCCTGACCTCGTGAACCACCCGCCTCAGCCTCCCAAAATGCTGGGATTACAGGTGTGAGCCACCACACCCACCTCTGACTTTTTAATGATCACCATTCTAACTGTTGTGAGATGGTATCTCATTGTGGTTTTGATTTGCATTTCTCTAATGACCATTGATGATGAGCTTTTTTTTGGCCGCATCTATTGGGGAGGTTTATTTTTCTTAATTTTTTTAAAAGAATTCTTTGTATATTTGGAAAATTAGTCCTTTGCCTTTAATAGGAGTTGAAAATATTTATCTTTTCACATTGCTTATGGATTAAAAAAAAATCAAAAAGAAATTTTAAAAATGTGCTACATTTTAAAATTTCCTATTTGTTCTTTTCCTTAGTTCTGGGAAATCCTTAGTTATTATGGGTTGTAAATCTGCTTTTCTTCTGTTTTTCCGTTTTGTCTCTTTCTGAGGCTCATCTCTGCCTTCATCTTCATAGAGTGTTGAACTCTGTCTTCTCTTCTTCCCTGTTAAGGACACTTGCATTGAATTTAGGGCGTACACTAACTCAGGATTCTCTCCTCTCTAGAACCTCAACTTAATCACAACAACAAACATTCTTTTTCTAAACAAGGTCACGTTCACAGTTTCACATTCACAGGTTCCAGGTGATGCCTTTCAACCCACTTCAGCCATTCAACCTGCTACAATAACCCTATTTGATTGTTTATCTGATTTTTCCCTCCAGCGGTTGATGCCCCAAATTATAGCCCCAACATATTTGATCTGAATATTTAGGACTCTTGAAATGTATTTTTAAATTCCTCTCAAAAGGATAATTATTTTGTGCCTTCTGCTATACAAGGTGTGGGTGTTGACAACAGTTTTCCATGACTCACTCCATTCTGGGACTTGCAATAGCAAGCAACTGAGAACTTCTAATACTACTTAATGTTTATTTCTTCTGCTTCATAAACTTTTGATTTTTTAAAAAAGTATGTCTATAGTAAGTCTCACTCCCGTTTTCATATTCCAGCATAAGCAATATACCAAACTTAAACTTGGTACTGTGTTAAATAGTAGCAATGGACATCAAAGACTTTCTTACGGTGTTTAAATTCAAGAGACAAGAGCTCCAAGTAGCGTTCCTAAGCATTGTCTATAGATCATGTGGCGGTAACGTCATTAGTATAGAACAGAAATGGGTGTATATGAGCTTTATGACTTCGGTCAAGTTTTATATTTTTCATTTAGTTACCTCCTAGAAAGTTTGAAATTTCAAAGATGTCAGCAAAAATATTGATTATGAATGGGTTTTAGGTTTATAATGATACATGATATTACGCATTTGCTAGTTCCACAGTCCCCCATTTCAAAATTGAGTATAAAAGCTGTCTGCAGAGTAGATTTATTCATACTGATTCTGTTTTCTAGCGCGAAATCCTTAAACACATCAAATAATGTGTAGACTGAATATATTAACTTGAGGTTGTAAACTATATTTTTAAGGTTACAGTTATAACTTTTTAAGTGTGATGAAATGTCTTCCTTTTTACTTTCCTCAATAAAATGTATCATTTCTCGTACTAACGCTTTTATGACTGAGCAAATGACAGTCCTTTGGCTGAAACATTCCTGAATTGCAGTGAGTGTAATTCAGCCACTACCCTGGCTGTTCTTTATAAGCTACTCATGTTTGGGTTTCATTCTTTACTCGGAAACAGCACACTAACGTCACTGAGGTTGGTCGTTTGTGTAGTTTTCATTTCCCTGTTCTTTGGTTTATTTTAAATTCTTAGTCACTGCAAAGTTTGATAGCTTTGCTCATTAAAACTTAATAATTAAATATAGAAAAATAAAACTAGCTGGAAAGGATCTCGCTAATTACTCTAATTTTTTTTGTCTTAAAAATGAAGTTGAAGTCTACCTAGAAAAGTGAAGTGACTGTCACACAAACTGAATCATTTATTCCTTGTGGGGTTGCAGTTAAAACCCTGGACTCTGAATACAGCACCATTGTTACTTGCACTACTTTTAGTGTCTGTGAAGTTTCTAACGTCAGTCACTATATAAACATTCATTAAATATAAATAAATAAATGTGACTCTTTAATTTCAAAGCATAAATTATTTACTTGTTTTTATTTCTAAGATATACTCAAAATAAACTCAACCTCAAACTGTACTTAGCAATTAAGATTCTAATATTTATTACGAGGAGGAAAAATACTTAAAAAATAGGAGTGTTATTTTAGAGATTTCCAAAGATATTGCAAGATTATAAAGAATAAAATATAAATCGGCCAGGTGTGGTGGCTCACACCTGTAAACCCAGCACTTTGGGAGGCCAAGGCGGGCGAATCACCTGAGGTCAGGAGTTCAAGACCATCCTGGCCAACATGGTGAAACCCTGTCTCTACTAAAAATACAAAAATCAGCTGAGTATGGTGGTGGGCACTTATACTCCCAGCTCCTTGGGAGGCTGAGGCACAAGAATTGCTTGAACTCGGGAGGTGGAGATTACAGTGAGCTGAGATCGTGCCACTGTACTCTAGCCTGGGTGACAAGAGCAAGATTACATCTCAAAAAAAAAAAAAAAAACATAAAACCAAAACCCAAAAGAATAAATTAATAGAAACCTCATCACTAAAATAGTGATCATTTTGATATGTTTTTTCCCCAATTATTATTATTTTTGACTATGCAGAGATTCTTTTCAATCAAGGATATCAGTTTTGGTGTTTGCTTTTTAAAAGCTTGTAAGCATTTTTCTCTTCAGGTCTCCTTTGAAAGAATCATTTTTATTGGAGGCATACAATTTTGTTGTTTGGATGTGTTATAATTTGTTTAACTCTTCTTCTTATAACTGACCTCTTTGGGAGTTTCTAATTTTTGTCTGTCATATGTCATGCTGACATAAAGTCGCTGGAAATACTTTCTGTCAGATTTGGTGAGTGCCCGCTCAGAATAGATACTGTTTGGGATAGCCAGGGTCATAGGCTCTTAGTATGCTCTGCCGGGCTGCTTGGCAAATCTTGCTCCAGAGTGAGCTTTGAGTTCCTATGTGAGTCTCAATTCTGTTTTGCCTGTGCTAAATAACTGCCAATTAAAAACAACAACAACAAATCCTTTACGGTTTTGGTTAGAGGAAATTGTATTTTAATCCAAATGTTTTTGATCACCATGTTTTCTCGGTCCCAATGATTGAAGACTTATGTTTGCTTTAGTAACTAACAAACAGCTTTGTCGGGTGGCGGGGGGACAGAATACAATCCAATAATATACTTGGATTGTAAGATACATCTGGATTTCAGAAAACATTTTTAAAAAAATTTGTTTATTTCGGTAGATTTTGGGGGAACAGGTGGTGTTTGGTTACATGAGTAAGTTCTTTAGTGGTGATTTCTGAGATTTTGGTGCACTCATCACCCGAGCAGTGTACACTGCACCCAGTATGTAGTCTTTTATCCCTCACCCGCTTCCCACCCTTTCCTCAAAGTCCATTGTATCATTCTTATTCCTTTGCATTCTCGTAGCTTAACTCCCACTTGTGAGTGAGAACATGACCATGCTTGGTTTTCCATTCTTGAGTTGACAGGTCAGAAAACATTGAAATGAGGGAGGATGTGTGTCTTAGAACCAAGAAAACAGAATTTGAAACTTAATGGATACTCATTTAATATGTCATGCTTTTTCTAATTCCTCCTACTGTTCGTGAGGTAGATTTTATTCTTCCCATTTTATCAGTGATGGAACTCTGTTACTGAGAGGAGGTATGACTCCCCTAAAATCAACATAACTTGAAAGTGATAGAGCTGGGGTCGAAACCCAGGTATATTTCACTTTAGGAATTCCTGAAGTAAAAGGCTCTGATATGCAGGGATTTTAAAACTTCACTTAGATCAAAAGAAAATCAAGTGTCAAATGGCTATTTTGTTTTAATACAAGGAATCCAAGTGTTTTTTTTAGACAAAATAATAATACCTAAAATCTTCTGACCCAGAGGTATGCTCCATTTACATTTTGTATACAAGAAGTGCTGTGTTGCATTGTCTCAAGAAACACCAGCTCACACTGTAGCCATTGTGAAGGGTGCCCCTGAAAGTTATGCAGTGCTGCGTGTGATGGAGAGTGTTCTGCCCCAAATGCCTGTAGTGTGCCTTGTGACCAACATTAGTGTATGTTGAAGAACTTTGCATTTGGAGTAGGAACTGCTGGATTCAAAACCTGGGTCTGCCATTGGCTAGTGTAATCTTGGGCCCTTTACTTCACTCTTTTGTGCCTTGGTTTTCTCGTTTTCCTTACCTTGATATTCCCACTCCCCAATTCGGATAACTAGCATTTTCACCTCATTCATGGATGCTCGTTATTAATATTCAGGCTCCAAAAGCGACATAAAGTTACAAAACCTAGAGAGAGTGCCAGATAATATGAAGTCTCTTCTCAGGCAAGTCCGACCTTTGGGATAGGTGCAACTATGACTTCTTTGAGTCAGTTTTTGTTTTCAATTCATTTTTGATAAACATTGTCCTAAAGCGTGAGATATGATACTATGATTCAGCTACCTGTGTTTGTCTGTGAGTGCATGTGAAAAGCATATTTTTACACAAATGGACAGTAGATTTATATATTGTTAAATTACAAATAATATTCAGCATTATTGAAATGATATCTAGAAGATACCTTGTTTCTTTATAAAGTCAGTATTTTACAGGATCATAGATTATGCATTTTGCTAAGTTTCCAGTTGAAAAATGAGTATTCAACTTGCATAATTTGATTAATTATATAAATGTACATGGTATGGTATTCTTTATGCTTATGTTGAACTTAGAGCTATTACATATCAACTTTTCTCTCAAAGTTTTGATTATGTGTGATACAAATAATTTAAATGGGACAAGATGCATGGGTAAACTACTTTAAATAGTTGGTTTCTCAGAGAAAGGGGAAGACACTTTTTTTCAGCCATCTCAAACATTCTGGCTAATAAATGATGTCTTGGAATTCCTCATAGGTTTAAACATAATAAGCTAAATTACTTTGATATTGGTAGTGTATATTAGGCAACTTATTATTATTATTATTATTTTTTGGTATTTTTTAGGATTCTGAGTAACAATAAGATATCCGAGCTGAAGAATGGCTCATTTTCTGGGTTAAGTCTCCTTGAAAGATTGTGAGTATTCTTTAATTATTATCTCATTATTATTTTGTTTAACGCATTTTCATTGTAAATCTTCATTGTAAATCTGTTACTAAACTCCCAACTATTCAAAATAAAAATTGAGTTTTTCTAACATTTTTTAATGAAAAATTTTAAGAATTTTATTTTAAAAAACAAGTATCTAAATTCTGTAAAGGGCCAGATAGTAAGTAAATTGGGTTTTCACAGCTGGCCACAAGTGACTCACCTCTGCCCTTGAAGTGTGAATGCAACCTTAGATAATAAGCCAGTGAGTATTGCATAAGACAGTACTTACGAATGATAAATGAATTGATGTGGATGTCTTCCAGTAAATCTTTACTTATACCAGAGGTCATAGACCATACTTTGTTGGCTTTGTTTAAGTATGCTAGCTTAAAGCATCTATGCTGTCTTGAAATTCTGTATCTTGAAACATGTATGCCATGTTAGGACATTCTTGTATTGCTGTAGAGAAATATGTGATACCGGGTAATTTATCAAGAAAAGAAGTTTAATTGGTTTACGATTCTGCAGGCTGTACGGGAAGCATGGAGCTGGCATCTGCTTGGCTTCTAAGGAGGCCTCAGGAAGCTTACAGTCATGGTGAAAAGCCAAGCTTGCATGTCACCATGGCGAAAACAGCAGCGAGGATGTGATGTCAAGGGGAAAAACACTTGTATAAACTTTGATATTTTATTCAGATGTCTTTGAATGTGATATGTTTGTAAATATATATTTTTCTTAGCGATTAGGTCTAGTTTTGCTTGTGATATGTCACAGGTAGCACTCATATTTTTGCTTTGGTGAGTTTCAGACAATGGACATTTAATTCACTTGTATTCTGAATGCTATTCTGGTATCACATTTCAATTTCCCCTGTTAACTCATGCATTTAGGATAAAATTTCAAAATACATAAGGAAGCTGCACTGTGAAACATCTCCATTTCTGTGGAATAACACACTGTCCTCATTTTTCTTAATTCTCTTTGCTCAGCTTCACTTTCTCCACTTCTTTACGTGGCCTTTTCTTGACCTTTTTACCTAGAGGCTTCTCCTGTGATAGAACTCATGCAGGACTTCATTGCTTAGGTTCCTGATGTGTATGTAAATATATATGATCTAGCATTCTTCATTTCTTTATGCATGTCTCTGTTCTTTTCATTTAGATCAGATGTCTTTAAGTTAGGTTATATACATGCATGTGTGTGTGTATATATATATATATGACACACATACATAGAGGAATATTTTTAAATGTTCTTGGCACAGTAGTAGCACTTTATTTCAATATTCCTACCATGTTCCATATCGTCCATGTGCTTTAGAGTATACTGATCACACCCTTGGTTCTAGGCCTGCCTAAGCTAAGGACAGTCCTTCATACACATTCGATGGTCACTATGGTTCAGGAAAGGACCTTTGGGACTATCAGGAAAGCAGACAGGAAGCCTGGGAGGACCCATCAAAGCATGACTGCCTTGGATCATTGTGTGAGACAGTACATTCCTATTATGTTTTCTGTTCCCTGCAAAGAAAAGTTACTGGGTTGACAGATACCACTTGCATATAACACAGTGTCAGGCATTTAGTATGTGCTTAGTTGATAATGAAAGGCATTAGTATGGTCTTCCCTTTCCAAAAGAAAGGATGGCAGGCACTCCTAGTTTATAAATAGTGTCTGTTGTGTTGAGAAACACATTTTATTTTTGGCACCTAAGATTGATGTGGCTGTTCATGTACACCATAAAAAGTATAGCCAGCACAGCTAATGTTCTGTGCTGTGGTGTGAATTACTACCCTTTTTGCATCTATTTCTTACTTTCCCTTGTCTTTGACCTTATTTTCAGCCATTTAAAGCTAACACATCTCTGTACATGTTAGAAACAAATTAAGGAGCCATTTTGGGTGATACTAAAGTGCTGTGATTGTTTCTAGCCAGGGGTCTGTTTATTCATGAATCCCAAAATACTTCCTCACTCCTTTGTTGGGACCACAGAGATCAATATAGAGATAAGGGACTTTCAGAGACCATTTTATGAGTGGGGGCTTCAGTGTGAAAACCCAGTGTTGACCCTGGGACCTGGGCCTCTTGTGTTAGAGAACATCTTTATCTACACTGGCCCTAAGCTCAGCATATCTGAAGTACACACACATCAAGGGCCAGACCTGAGTCCTGGCCTCAGTCTGGCAGTGTGTGTTGGGGGGGCATGCATGCCCGGTTGGGACCTGCCTCCCGTACGGTTTTTGTGGGAGAGCAGCCCACTTTACAAAGAAAGAAAAAGTGATGAAAGGGCTGGGCTCTTTTTTTCCCCCTGTTTATACTTATTTTATTTTAAAGTGGTTTGTTACATGTCATGAGGGTTTGTTGTACCTATTATTTCATCACTCAGGTATTTAGCCCAGCACCCAAAAGTTATCTATTCTGCTTCTCTCCCTCCTCCCAGCCTCCCCCGTCAAGTAGGTCCTAGCGTCTCTTATTTCCTTCTTTGTGTTCATAAGTTCTTATCATTTAGCTCCCCCTTATAAGTGGGAACATAAGGTGTTTGGTTTTCTGTTCCTGTGTTAGTTTGCTAAGGATAATAAAGGCTGGACTCTTAGCTGCTCTGCTCTGGCCCTGGGAGGGAGACACTCGGTGCTCCCTGCTCCTCCAGGGGAGCAGACTTTATTCCTTCAGCACTGACTGTTCCGTGCGTCTCTCCTTATGTCTTCTAAATGAAAACCTGAGAGCATTCTTGGCTCCAGTACTGGCGTGCAAGCCATCCCACCCACCCACTCATGCTTTCAGCAACCCTCAACCAGCGACTGATAGCAGATGGTGGGTAACTACCCTGCCTGTCTCACCTGTCAGGTGGGGCCGCCCTGAGGTGCCTTCTCCACCGGCCTGAGAGTCCCCGGGGACTGAGTCTCAGGTACCTCAGTGGTAAAGTCTTCAGCAGCTCACCTTGTTGGGCATCATTCTCTTTCTTGTCTCACTTCCCACTTTTCTACTGGTGCATTCTGGGGTCACCCCCCGAGTAAAGCCATTATTTTCACCCTTGTCTGGGAGAATTCCACCTGAGAGATACAACCGGCCAAATAACATGTTTGCCATTCAGATTTGCCTAGTTAGAGAGTCCTGAAGGTGAGAATAGAATAACCGGATGACTTGAAAATACAGCAGATAGGATATGGTGTAAAAGATGGTTGGCAGAACAAGGAATTACTCACACCAAGGTCAGAACTTCCAAGCTGTGGCCTTGAAATTCCTGGAGCCAAGTCATACAGAATAAAGGTTAAGGGTTTTGTAGGGTAGGGTGGGGAGTGTGGGCTGAGATAGTAAGAGCTGGCTCCGTTGAACTAATGATGATGACCCCATTGTTTGTTTCTGATCTCACTCCATGTGGGAAGATAGCAGTGTGTGTGTGTTTTATTTTCATAGGAATATTTAGGTTGAGGTTTTTTTGTTTTTTTCTTTTAATTTAGGAGCTTAGATTTGGGGTTTTATTTTTTATGACAAAGTAACTAAATCCTGATGGTGTCGTGGAAGCTAGTTTTCTAGTTTTGGTTCACCTTTTGAAGGTAGTTTGCTATATTTTAGAAGTCTAATGAGTGGATAACTGATGCAGATTTATTGTATCATATTAATTAAAATCATAAAAAGATAGTTGACTTAATATGAAGGTTTGGTACAAGTATTGCCTCAACAGGTAATGAGCCTTTTCTGTGTAGCTGATTTAAATTTATTCAACAAACATTTAAGGTGCGCACACTGTGCTAGGCTTGGGGTTTATGGAACATATGCAGTAATGGGGAGAAACATAGGATATATATAGTAAGCAGATCTCAAGTACTGTGGATAAAGAAAATGTGTAAGAGGATGCTGAGTTTGGGAGTGCAGCACTGTGAATGTCTGCGAGTTTGTGGTGAAATGGGATGAAATTTAGAAAGACTGAAGAGAGAGCCTTGCTCATGCTGGATGAGACGGTTTGGGATGGGGTGGAAGTAGGGAGCCATGTCAGGTCTCAGGTAATTTAAAGCTCATACTCTCTGTTTAGAGACCAGTGCCCTAGACTAGACCATGGTTATCAAACTTCATGAGTATTAGAATCCCCTGGGGTTTTGTGAAAGCACAGATTATGGTATCCTATACCACACTGAATGTGGGATAGGTTGACTTTTGAGATGGCTGTTAGGCTTCCAGACGGAGGCATTGAGTGAGAACTCATAGAAGTGGTACATTTGGTCTAGAGTTACAAATTTGAGTCTAGGGACTCAAAGCTGTAGGTGGTGATGAGATTGTCTAGGAGAAGGCATAGTGTGGTAAGAAGAAGTGGTGTGGGTCAAGCACCAGTTGGTCTGATAAATACAGTGAGGATTCATTCATTCAACAAAGTGATCGAGAGTTACTGTGTGTTGGACATTTTTCAAGTGAAGAAGACAAGTAGTGCACATTCTCTGCCTCATGTAACTTACATTCTAGTGATTGAGAAAATAGACAATAAATGAAATGATTCAGACAAATAAAGATGATGATAGATAGTGGTAAGTGCCATGGAGCAAAACCAGTTAGGAGGGGGCTCTCTGTGGGCTGAGGGTGTCCTTGGTTTTCAGTAGAGTGTCCAGGGACACCTCCTCCAGGAGGAAAGCACAGAACAGAGGGAGGTGAGGGAGGGAAGCGAGCAGACATCTACAGGAAGAGTATATAGGCCCTTCTGTCACATCAACCAAGGAGTCTTCCCCCCCACCCACCCAGGTAATTGGTGTTTTGGATTCTCGATCTTATAGGCCCCATGGTGTTAGGCTGCTAAACTTGTATAGTAATTGTCTCTACTGGCCTACTTGCTAAAAACATTATTATTAAAAGATAGAATTACCTAAATTTATACTTCCTATACATTTTCTGCTTGGTTTTTTGGTAGATACGTTTTTTTTTAGATTGTTTTCAGCATTGAGACTTTTATATCCATCATCCATGCATTCACTAGTCTGTACCCTTCCTTCCTTCTTCCATCTGTTTGTTTGTTTGTTTGTTTGTTTTGAGATGGAGTCTCACTCTGTTGCGCAGGCTGGAGTGCAGTGGCATGATCTTGGCTTCCTGCAACCTCCATCTCCCAGGTTCAAGCAATTCTTCTGTCTCAGCCTCCCAAGTAGCTGAGATTACAGGTGTGTGCCACCACGCCCAGCTACTTTTTGTATTTTGGGTAGAGATGGGGTTTCACCATGTTGGCCAGGCTGGTCTCAAACTCCTGACCTCAAGTGAATGTCTACCTTAGGCTCCCAAAGTGCTGGGATTACAGGCGTGAACCACTGCGCCCAGCCCCATCTCTGTCTTCATTTTATGGAATTGCCGATCTTGTATTGTGCTGTATATTCAGTTACCAGTATTTAGTGACATGCCTCCCCCATATACTCTAACTGCTGACGCTACAGTTGCCTACTGGTCAGTGTGTTTGACTTTCCAATGTGAATCCTACCCCTAGGCCACTAAGGTAATTCAGCATCTCTTCCAGCTATTGACAGAATCTGTCCTAGTCAATAAGAGATGAGGAGCAGAGCAGCCTGCTGTGGGGTGTGGAGAGAGATTTCCTAGCTTTTAAGGAGAGGTACGAGAAGAAAGTCTGTTTCTTTTTATGACTTTGTGGTTGGAGGTGATTTCAGAACCTGGGATTCCATATTGTAAGTCAGGCTCAGCCTGAAGGCACGGTTAAATTCTGAGGATGGTGGATCTGAGAGATGGATGGAAGCAACCACAAAGGTTGCCCAACTCTTGATTTCCTGTGATGCTAGAGAATTACTTTTGTGATTGTTGAAGCCGTTTTGAGTTGAGGGTTCTGATACTTGGAGTTAAAGGCATCTTACCTGTTCTACTTTATGTTCTTTCCTAAAGGAGGCAATTCTTTTTACCAAGAACTTAAAATATTCCTTTAGTTCTATTTAAGCAATTCTTGTGCTTTTTTTTCATTTATGCTTTTATGATCCAATGTATTCAGATTTAGCCGTACATCCTGAAGTCAGACTCCTGTTTACTAGGGAAGCTGTGGGTTGGTGGGGGAAAAAAGGGGATGTTAAATGAGAGAATCTGACTATAAATATATTTTGGCAATGCCTGATTAATATGGCTATTATTAAATGTTATATAATATGTCAGGAATTTTTTATTAAAGGAAAAGTGTATCTTTAAATTATATTACAGTACTCAGTTATTCATGAGAGGTATTTTGTAGAAACATATGCAGTTCATCATTGACTCCAAATTGATGTACTGCTTTAGCTAAATCAGTTCCTGTTGTAAATGCTGTTTAAAATCTGAAAAGGGAAACGTATGTTTTAAAAAAATGGAACTGACATTATATATTTCTATTTACAGAGCTTTTTAGCTTATGCAAAACAAGTCAAAAACATACAGGTTGAATTTTTTCATAAAATCATCTTGTTGAAATGAGGGTCAGTTGGGGAGTTGCAGGGAGGAAGATAGGAACTAATAAGTCAGTCCTGATGATTAACTGTACCTCCTGGGACTTAAAATGCTGGGGATCAAACATTTGATTATGGAAAGTTTTAAACATACAGAAAAATTGAAAGGGCAATGCCATAATCTTTCATATTACCAATTTACTTACCCAGATTCAACAATTCAGTAATTATTAACAACATGCCATCATTTTTTCTTCTGTATTGGAATATGCCTACATATGTTTGGTGAATTATTCGAAGGTCAACTGCAGACATCATGATTGTCTACTTTTATGGAGAAATGGAAATGATTCGTATGAGATACTGCATTCTCCAAATTATCTGACTTTATGAACAGCCTTGTAATTTTGTAGCCAACCATAACTTACTAGTAAAATATATATATATTTTTTGGCGGGGGGCGGGGGACGGAGTCTCACTCTGTCGCCCAGGCTGGAGTGCGGTGGCACAATCTCGGCTCCCTACAAGCTCCGCCTCCTGGGTTCACGCCATTCTCCTGCCTCAGCCTCCCGAGTAGCTGGGACTACAGGCACCTGCCACCACGCTCAGCTAATTTTTTGTATTTTTAGTAGAGACGGGGTTTCACCGTGTTAGCCAGGGTGGTCTTGATCTCCTGACCTTGTGATCCGCCCGCCTCGGCCTCCCAAAGTGCTGGGATTACAGGCGTGAGCCACTGCACCCGGCCTAAAATATTTTTATAGAAAGGCTAATGTAATTCTGTCTCCTAGCCTTGGTGGGTTCTTTCGTCCACGAACATATCCATCCACACACTCTGTATTGCGCGTCTCCCCCTCGCTGAGTGGAGCAGAGCCTGCCCTTGTGGAACTTGTGGTCTCTCAGTGAAGACAGTTGAAGTAACTGAGGTGCACTTGGTACAGCGTGATAAGAGATGCCACAGGACAGGGCGCAGAGCACTGTTATTTACAGGTTTTTTTTTTTTTTTTTTTTTTTTTTGATACAGAGTCTTGATCTGTCGCCAAGCTGGAGGGCAGTGGTGTGATCTCGGCTCACTGCAGCCTCTGCCTCCTGAGTTCAAGCCTCAGCCTCCTGAGTAGCTGGGACTACAGGTGTGCGCTACCACGCCTGGCTAATTTTTGTATTTTTAGTACAGACGGGGTTTCACCCATGTTTGCCAGGCTGGTCTCGAACTCCTGATCTCAGGTGATCCACCTGCCTCAACCTCCCAAAGTGCTGGGATTATAGGTGTGAGCCAATGTGCCCAGCGTTCACAGGTATCTTTCTGGAGGAAGGAATGGAGTTTCACCCAAGGCCTCAAGGATACGTGGGTGAAGAGGGATGGAGGTGAAGTTGTGAGTTGGAGGAGATTGTGATGTGTTCCGGACAGGGAATCCCAAGTGCAAAGGTCTAGAGGTGAGAGGAAATACCCTTTCTAGAAACATCTTGCAGTGTGACTGGTATAAATGAAGAGAGACAGGGTGAGTGTTAAGGGAAGATGTTGAGCAGATGGGAAGTGAGAGTTGGTGAAGGAAAGGTGGGCAAGGCTGGGACCATGGGTAGTCTTGGAAGTTACCTTAACACACCTGAACTTCCTTCTGAGGGACTGTGGATCTTTTTGAGGTTTCAATCAGAGCAGAGACTTGATCAGGTCTGTGTTTAAAAAGCACTTCAGGCCGGGCGCAGTGGCTCACGCCTGTAATCCCAGCACTTTGGGAGGCCGAGATGGGCGGATCACAAGGTCAGGAGATCGAGACCATCCTGGCTAACACGGTGAAACCCCGTCTCTACTAAAAAATACAAAAAACTAGCCGGGCGAGGTGGCGGGTGCCTGTAGTCCCAGCTACTCGGGAGGCTGAGGCAGGAGAATGGCGTAAACCCGGGAGGCGGAGCTTGCAGTGAGCTGAGATCCGGCCACTGCACTCCAGCCCGGGCGGACAGAGCGAGACTCCGTCTCAAAAAATTAAAAAATTAAAAAAAAAAAAAGATCACTTCAAATAGAGAATCGGATGTAGGTGAGAACTTGTGTGGTTTACAACCTGGGCTAGGCTGATGATGAAGACCAGGACAGAGAGGCAGTGACTTTGAGGCCTAGTTGGAAGGCTGGGGGTTACCACATAAAATAACTTAGTTTTTCAAACATATGGAGAAGTCGAAAGAATGTTATCTCCAGCAACTCAACTTGATCATGGCCAACTTTTCAGTGTGTTTGGTTTACCTGTTTTCCTATTATTTTAGGTATACATTTACTTGGTTCCTTTAGCAAATCTCCACTGTGTCAGTCGGAAAGATACCCTTAAATCCTGGCCACTTATTAAGATCAAGAACTTGGCTGAATTTCTTAATCTTTCTGAGCATGAGTTTCCGCATCTTAAACAATGACACTGCCTCCTAGGGTGATTATAAGGTCTTAATGGTCTGATAAGTGATAGACACCAACTCAGTATATTTAGTAGTTTGTGCATCCAAACAGAGGTGGATTTCAGGCTTGGCCAGATCCAGGGGCTCACCATTTTTCTCTTTTCCATTCTTTTGGCTTCTTCAGATTGTAGCAACAGGGCCATTAGCAGCTCCAGACTCAGATCTTGACTTCTTATCAAACCAGTGGGAATGTCTATGCTCATCCCTTCCTCTCCCACAAGTCCTGGGTGTAGTTAGACCAAAGTCATATAATTGCTAAGGCCAGAGTATTTGAAAAATCTGCACAAGGTTGATCAGGTGTCATGCCTGAAGGGATGGTGTTGAAAATTTGGGGGCACTACCTGTACCATATGGAGAAGTAGAGGTGTTTCCACCTTAAAGCAATGGAGAAGGCTGCTCCCCCCACCAAAAAAATAAATAAATAAATAAAATAAATAAACATTAAATAATTGATAGCAATAATTATAGTGTTATTACTATTAAATTTTGGAACCTTTGATAGTTGCAAACCTTTCACACCTTCACTCACTGTGGAAGCTTTGAATTTTTGAATGGCTTCTGGTCTACACCTTTTGGCTATTTGTCCTTAGAGTGGAGTGGGCAGAGTTTCCTTAGGTCTCTGCTTGGCCTGGGTACTGGCTGGTTCACATTACCAGGCTGATATCTTAACCTGCATTTCCCCAGAAGCAGGTCCCCAGGTGAGCTTTCAGTGTAGTAATTTGGTTGGGAGGTTTGCCCAACAACCCTTGTATTTGGTGCTGGACCATGAGAAGCAAGGGCAGCTGTTAGGGCAGTGTCTTCCCAAGTAGCTCCTGCAGCAGGGAGCTGGTACTGGAGACTGCTGGGAGCCAGTGAGGCACACACTCAGACCCCCCAGCCCTCTGGGATATTCTGTTTTCCTCCCGGGTGAGGGCTCTTCCTATGGCCATTCATGCCCTTTACCCCTCTGACCTTCATGGATTGACTCTCAGGAGGTGCCCAAGAGAAAGCTGCATGGGGATGAGTTGCAGATAGAGGGACCGCAGGTGTGAGCACTGCCGTCCTGTCAATGTCTGCTGCAGCAGGTACCTGGAGAAAAGGATGATGGGACCATGGCATTCACAGTAGGGAACTTACCCTCTGCATAATATTCCTCTTTCTGTTGAAATTGCTACACCAGGGACCATCTTTTTACTCCAAGTTAAGAGGAGAACTTAAAAGCTGGTTGGAAGTCCAGAGAGAAGGATGGAATTTGTGAGTTTACCTGACTACTAAGACCTTTTCTGACCAGTTAAGTGTATTTTGTGAAGCTTCCTGACTTTATCAGATCTTTTCAGATACTTTATTTAGAAAATATCTTAGAGGTTGGGTGCAAAAACCCGAAAAGTTAGGGTAGTTACCAGCATTGACAAAGCTGTTTTCTTCTTATGGAATATGAAGTTTTCAGAATTCTGATTAATGAAATACCTCTCCAGTGATAGTAATCGGAGCATGGATTTTATACTGATGTTTAATAATCATTTTGTTTTTTTAAATATTGTGAAGTACTGGGGTGGGTGGTTGCAGGGGGTTTGGTTTTATTTAGAAAAACCTGGCTCTGATTGTGGGGAGGTGGTAGAATTGGAAACCCAACCCTAGTTACTGAGGAGTGCCCGTGTGTTAAAATGAGGATGAGATGCAAGAAAGACCATAGAATTTGCTGGAGGCCACAGTGATCCCAGAATTCACAGGTTGCATTTCCAGAGCAGCGTTCTTGAGAATTTCTAGTCCAGTCTCTATCACCAGGTATTAAACAGGAAGCATAGCGTGGGAAGCCACAGGGCCACTGACACATCAAAAATGCTGGGCTTATGGTAAATACGCTGTGGACTTCGCTGCTGAGCGAAGGGCCAACCTCCTCAGGATGCTTTTGTGAAATTTCTGGGGAATCCAACCAGAAGCCAATTTTGATGTTGTAACTTTTGCTATATTGATAGAATGAACCTGAGAGAAAACTCACATGGTATGAGGCATGCCATGTACAGCAGTTCACTTTCATTAGCTGATGGGACAGTGATGTTGAATGTGCCTCTGATTGGATGGAAGAAAACACATGAATCTGTGTTCATTGCAGCGAGACTTCCTTGGAGTCCTTTCTGTCGCATAGGTAGAGAAGGGATGCCCGCTGCTTTTTGATTTGGAGTGGGTGGAGAAGGCGAACTGAGGATTTTCCTCTAAATAATTTAGACTGCCGGGGCACAGGTGAGAATGCCCATGACGGAGCAGTTGTCATTAAAGAGCCTTACACAGTGCTGTACTGACAGGGGGTGCCAGTGGTCCAGGGTCTGTTTCCAGGAAGGTCTTGTACATTTCAAGTAAGTAAGGGACTAAGGCACCCTGGAGGTACTGGTTACCTTGGCTTGTACTGAGCATTTCTCTACATGTCTGTTTTGTTTCACCAATGGTGTGTGCATCCTTAAATAAAGAGTAGTGTTGGAAGCTTACGCGTGGCTATATAAAGAAGGGGCAAGGTTGCCACTGTTATGTAAGCATGTCAGGAGAAGAAAAACTGAAAAGAGTTTCAGTTCGCCATCTGGCTTCAGCTCCCCTGGGAGATGAGCAGAGGCCACTCTGGCTTTGGCAGACAAGGTTGTAGGTGAGTCCTGACAGACAGTCCCAGCTGAGCGGGTCCCATAAAGCTGAAGAGTGGGCCAGTCACTGGCAGAAGTGTGGTCTAGGGAAAAGGACTGTATTTAGACTGTCAGCTCTCCGCAGAGGTCTAGCCAAACACTTGTATAGGTGTCTGGTAAGTCCCCAGCTGAGCCCAGTGACCAGGAGGAGAACTGTAGCCATAGCCTGTCTGCAAAACCACACGGGTAGAGGGATGTGGCTGAGACACTCACTGCTGCCTCCCATCCCTAAGTAGTAGTGCTCTTGCATGGATGTGCCAGCATACTTGAGAAGAATGAGGATAAGTGGTGACTGCTATCAAATTCCACGTGGTATGAAGCTTGTGCATCTGTGCTTTGAGCTATGTATTGTGGTTTATCACACACTTATTTTATATCCTTACCTCATAGAAAACCTGACCATAGGCTGAGTGTGGTGGCTCATGCCTGTAATCTCAGCACTTTGAGAGACCGAGGCAGGCAGATTGCTTGAGGTCAGGAGTTTGAGACCGGCCTGGCCAACATGGCAAAACCCCGTCTCTACTAAAAATACAAAAAATTAGCTGGGTGTGGTGTCAGGCGCCTGTAACCCCACCTACTTAGGAGGCTGAGGCATGAGAATTGCTTGAGCCTGGGAGGTGGAGGTTGCAGTGAGCCAAGATCACGCCACTGCACTCCAGCCTGGGTGACAGAGCAAGACTCCGTCTGAAATGACAGCAACAACAAAAAAGATAAAAACCTAAATTTAGAAGGCCAGGGAAGGGAAAATAAATCAACAACCAAAAGACATGAATTTTAGAGTGTATATTTTTGAAGATGGGTTTTAAAAATTCAATTGAATGATGTTTGTGACAATTGTAATTAGATTTACTTTGATATCCGAAGTATGGCATACTAAGGAAGAAATTATAGAAGTAATGTATATGATTGTAGTTCAGTGATAATTGTGAAGTTGAATAATATATTAGGTCACATCCTTCTTTTATGACATATATTTTTATTCTTTTATTTACTAAACCAAAAGACTCTGGAGCTAGATTTGTCAAATTTGCATTCTGACTCTGCCATTTACTACTGGCTTGATCTTGGCTTAATCATTTTGGCTTCAGTTTCCTCCTATTACACTTTTGTTTTTTTGTATAGCAGGTAAGTGTGGTGTGCCTGAATACTTGTTACAGTGTTGATATGTGAATAACTTTTATTTTATTTTTAACAGGGATCTCCGAAACAATCTTATTAGTAGTATAGATCCAGGTGCCTTTTGGGGACTGTCATCTCTAAAAAGATTGTAAGTGTTTGAATTGCTTGCTTATGAGTTTGAATTGTTCCTTATATAAGTAGCTGTCAACTTACTTTAACATGATGAAAAATGGACATTTAATAATTCTTTGAGCTTCGCCTGACCGGGTCCCTGATACAGAAACAGAAAGAGGCCGGGCGCAGTGGCTCACGCCTGTAATCCTAGCACTTCGGGAGGCCGAGGCAGGTGGATCACCTGAGGTCAGGAATTCGAGACCCACCTGGCCAACATGGTGAAACCCCGTCTCTACTAAAAATACAAAAATTAGCTGTCATGGTGGCGTGTGCCTGTAGTCCCAGCGACCTGGGAGGCTGAGGCAGGAGAATCCCTGGAACCTGGGAGTGGGAGACCACAATAATCTGAGATCGTGCCACTGCACGACAGGGCGAGACTCTGTCTCAAGAAAACAAAAAGAAAGAAAAACAGAAAGAATATTTTATGTAAGTAGCTGAGAAGGTGGTTAATTTGCACAGTGGTTTGATTTGTTTGATGGTGGCTGGCTGTGTTCCTCTTCTGCTACTAAAATCATTACCATGTCAGCTTTGCCAGCAGACATAATCTGTAGACGATTTTCAAACTGTGTCTGTTGTAAATGCCATGTAAACAAAGGTACCTTTTAGGTAATGATTTAAAGTCTTGCCATTTTCATGTGTATCTCTATATTACAATTTTGAAACCCAAGGACCAGTTTTTTTAATTACTTCTGAAGCTAAACAACTCCCCTATCTCCTATATGAAGCTCCTTTCGCAGTTGCTGTCTGAGCAGGCCCACACTTTAGAAGCGGCTCTACAAAAAAGCCATGAGGACTGTCTCTCCATCTTTTATTCTTTCTGAAAGCATTTACTGAGCACTTAACTGCTTGCCATGCCCTGACTTCTTCGGAACATCTTGCAGACTCTTGGGGTTTGGGGGGGATAGATAATGTAGGAGAAGAAAAATAATTTTCCCTCTACCCTTCCAATTTCTCAGCTTGGACCTCTAACAAAAGACAGATTAACAAGAGAAAAACAGAAGTGTATTGAGAAAACTCAGGAAAAGAGTAATTCTCAAAAGAGATGGCTTAGAACTCTGGCTTCTGTAGCCTTTCAACAAGGAGCAATACGTTTTTTGAGAAGTGACAAGACAAAGGAGAAGGACCTTGAGTCTCTTAAGGGAAAGCAAATTGTGGGAAGGCAAATATACGGGAGACTAATGGTAGATAAAGTCTAATTAGTAATGTTTGTTATGTAGATTCCTTTGGTGCCTTGACTAAGCTGATAAGGGTCCAAAGCCCTCTCCCGGGAGGAACTTCTGTCCTTTCTGGTAGAGAAGGGAGGAGGGACACCTTTCTAAATTTACGTCCTGCTTTTCGTCAGATAGGGTAGAGCAGAGAGCTTTTCTTGTATCTATCTGCTTTTCAATCGGCCTGTAGCTAGAAATAATCCTTATGCCAATATGACGTGTTTTGGGTGGCGTGTTCTGCTACCCTTCAGTCGTTAGTGAAAATACATCTGAACGCATACACAGGTGCTGTAACAGGTAAAATCATAAACATAACCTGCTAGGGAAAAGAGAGAGCACCTGCGATGGGAACAGCCTGCCGTGAGAGCCACGGACTTGTTTAGATTTGAACTTGCTCCCAGGGAATGAATATGTATTAAAAAGGCCTTCCAAACAGGGTGGGCACAGGTGTGCAAGCATGTATCTCTTGGGACAATAGTTTAGTTCTTTGATCAGAGCAGAAAGTAGAAAGAGGAAAAAGAATATTGGAAGATCATGCTGGTCAGGGGACTGGGCTTTTGAAGACCTGCTATGTTAAAAATGTTTAATCTGTTCTTTAGACAGTAGAGGGCTACCAGAACTTTTTGAATATGGAATTGACATGATGAGATTTGTATTTCAGAATATTCTGATGGCAATAAGGAGAAACCACATAAGTGTAGGGAGACCAGGGACAAAAGATCAGGGAGAGAGACCAGATCCGTCATTTTATTTTCCTTATAGTCATCCTTTTGGCTGGCTCTATCTCTTTTTTTTTTGGGATTCTTATACACTTCTTTAAGTTTTCTTTTTTTTTCCCCCCTCCAGTGTGTGTGGGTATTTTTTTAATGTCTTACTGGTTTTCTGTAGTATTTGCATAATAACACTGGGTATGGCTGCTTTTAGTTTAATTATGCCATGACTTACATTGACTTTCCATCCTAATACTTTTGACATCTTTTGTCTTATTTAGTCATTTAAAACCTATTTCTTTTTTTTTTTTAATATTTTAGTTCAGGGGTACAAGTGCAGGTTTGTTGCATAGGTAAACTTGTGCCATGGAGGTTTGTTGTACAGATTATTTCATCACCCAGGTATTAAGCCTAGTACCCATTAGTTGTTTTTCTTGATCCTCTCCCTCCCGCCACCCTCCTCCCTCCAAAAGGCCTCAGTGTGTGTTGTTCCCTCAATGTGTCCATGTGTTCTCATCATTTAGCTCCGGCTTAAAAATGAGAACATGCAGTATTTGCAAAACCTATTCTTTTTTATTGTCAAATCCAATTGTAAAAATTGGTCATGCCCTTTTTGCAAAATATTTTTTTTGTTATTGCTTTTGCAAGTAAAATATCTTTCATCTAAAACCTGTCATCTGTAGCTTTCCTCCTATTTTTCTCTCTTAGGCAGTCTTAAGGGTCAGAATTCTGTAAGATTAAGAACGGTAGGAGTTAAAGGATTTTCTCTTTGTCTTTGAAAATTAGTTACAATTTGAATCAGTAGGGAATTTTCATACCGTAGTTTTTGCTGGGGGTGAGTGGTGGTTCCCTGTGTTTATCAGTCTTTGTCTGCACTCATTAGCAGCTCAGGGCCATCTGGAGGAGATCTTGCTACTAATCAGTTTTCTTCTCTTCCGCCCATTCTACACTTTATTATTTTCTAGTGAAGGCTTTTAATGAAACAAGTTAGAAAAACTGGCTGGTCTAGGGTAAGTGGCAGTGGAGATTGGAGTTCTAGGTAAGAAAGGTAAGAGTTATAGGAGGGTGGAGCTTAGGCGTCAGATTGCATGGGACCAAGCCAGGTTTAGAGTTCAGTAAAAGCACTCTCAACCAGGTATGGCAGCGTAATCAAAGTGATAAGGCGATGATCGGCGTCAGTTCAGTTAAACAAAAATTCCTGAAGTTCATCCTGAGAGCCCAGCTGTGAGCAAGGCTCTGGAGACACACAGGTAAATCAGGAACCTCTTGAGGGGTTTGCAGTCTGATGGAATTACGAACGCTGACCACGAGCCTGGATATATGGAATCGAAATACAGTTGCAAGGAGATGACGCAGTAGCTAGAGTTTAGCTGCTGTAGGAGTCTTGGAAGTTGTTAGGACTTAGCTATCAAGACACAGGCGGGGGGATATGGAGCATGACCGTAAACAGGCTGCGCCTCCAGACACAGGTCATTAGGGAGTGGAGGGGCAGCAGCAGGTGAGCGTGATTTACAGCAGTGACTCACTTTCTTTGTGCTTCTGTCTGTACCGGAGTCAGTTTTGCACCCATGCCTAGGAAGATGAATCCTCAAGTAGAAAGCAAAAGTGTAGGGGCTCAGATCTACCCTATCGGAAACTCTGGGGCTGATGCTGAATGATTTTTATTTCAACCATCCCTCCCAGTGATTATGATGTGAACGTATGAGAACTTTTAGAATATTTTTCCCTCCAATCTATTTTTTTCCCTTAATGAGAGGAATGTGAAATTATACTCTCAGACAGGTCCTTTTCTTATCCCCTCCCTCTGTGTTCCACACTGTTGTAGTCACAGCTTTTAGGTAATAAAAACATTAATGCTGATTAATGTTATCTCTATGCTGAGATATAGGTTGAAGAAAACTTGGCTGTTAATAAAAAGCAGTTTCTTCAGTATGTTTTAGATACTGCAGACTATCTTAGAATCTCCATCCAGTTATTTATCTTTCAGTAAATAATCTCTTAAGCACTGCCATCCAAAATGAGTTTTAAAAATTCTTGTTCAGGACTATTTAATATAATTACTGATATTGTACCAGGCATTGCCTTAGTAGTCTTTCACTGTGTTACATGTTAAGTAGTCTCTTGTGTTCTTGCTTAGGAAGGTAATTGCCATTTATAATATTCTTCCCACTAGAAGATACATTCTTAATTCCAAACAGATGACTTATAATTAACTTAGGATGTACAGCTTGCAAGCTGAAGAAGTACTGTATGTAAACTCAACGGGATATAAAGATATTTGACAGTAGTGTTTGCTAGTTGCTCATAGATACAGACCCTTTTTCTTATGGGTTCTTAAGTCATTAATTTCAATTGTGCATCTCCCTTAACAAGCATACATAAAGTATTTTTGTTATTATACCATGCCTTTGCCTTTAGTTTATAAATAATTTGAATAAGGAAGTTGAAGTGGCTTTCTGAAGAATATACTATCAGAAGTAGGTGAACCCTAGATCCATCAGTTTCTCTTGTGTTTCATCAGCAAATTTAAGTTGATTCTCAACTCAAATAAAAACCCATTATCAATATCTAAATACCATTTTAAGTAGGTATAGCTGTAATGAAATTGTTTCCCAGAGAATCAATGGTAATTGCACCATTTAAAGCTCAAAATTGAGACAAGATTATAAATACAGCCCAGATATGCTTGTTTATGCAACAATTTACCGGAAGATGCCTAATTTTTTTTAACAGTGAAACCCAGAAATAAAAGGAAAATCAACTGGAATTTAAACGAAAAGGCCCCATATGGTTAAATACTTAGGAGCTACAGAACAATGAGGACAGATAAAGACTTGTATTGCTTAAGATTCTTTTATCAAAAGTTGTCATAAGAGAGGGAAGGCAGAACTACGAAATTATTGAAGACCAGGATTACCTAAGGTGCTGTGTTAGGCCTCTCCAGAGAGAGAGGACCAGTAGGATGTATGAGAGGGGATTTATTAGGGGGAATTGGCTCACGTGATCACAGAGGGAGAGAGGTCCCGCAATAGGCTTTCTGCAAGCTGAAGGGCCTATGAATCCGGTAGCATAGCTCAATCCAAGTCTGGAAGCCTCAGAACTGGAGAAGCTGACCTTGCAGTCCCCAGTCCAAGGCTGAAGTCCTGAAAGCCCCAGGAAGCCCACTTATGCAAATTCCAGAGTCCAGAAGACAACCTATAGCCTGATGTCCAACAATAGGAGGAGAAGGCGTCCTGCTCTGGAAGGGGAGAGAGAACAGAGAGAGATAAACCCTCTCTTTTGCCTGTTTGTCCCAGCGGGGCTCCAGCTGATTGGATGGTGCCCACCCACACTGAGGGCAGGTCTTTCCTCTCTGTCCATTCACTCCTGCACCAATCTCCCCTGGAAACGCCCTCACAGGCACACCCAAACCAATGCTTCACCAGCCAGTGAGACCTCTCAATCCAGCCAAGTTGACACCTAAAATTAAACCATCTCATTTTAACTTTTGAAATAGTCAAGGAAAAAAGCAAATGAGTTAGGTACCTGATTCAAATGCCATGTTCTTAGAATTTCTGGTGAGACTACTACATCTTCTGCCATGACCAAGTACACGGTTTGGAATCCAATACTTTTAGTTTGAAATGGATGGTGTAGATTGCCTTACTGAAGAGTAACTGAGTAACTCAAAGAATGTGTACCCCTCTGTGAGAGAGAATGATAGGGACTTTGGAGGCAATATGATGAAAATATTTTTGAAAATTTGGCTTAGGGAGCTTATTCTAATTATACTGTTAGAATTCAAAGTGTGATGAATTATTCCAAGTCTAGCAACTAACAAAACGTAAGATTCATTGCTTCAGGGTTTTCTTGCATAGGGCTTACTAAGTCCACTGAAAACAATGATGCAAGTCATGCCATCCCGGGTGAAAGTTACAGATATTGTTAGTGGTTATCTCCCAACATAAAGTTTTTACTTTTTAAACCAGTGCAGGTCTCTGATTAAATGTAAAAATAAAATTGTGTTCCTTGTCCTTGATGTCAAGCAAAATAAATAAAGAGGGATAGAACAAAATATTAACTAAAACTTTTACATAGGTAAAAAGAAAACGGTTTCATTGAGGAGAAGTAAAAAATATTTAGAAGGTGATATTTAATAGGAAATAGAAATGAGGAGTGATTGCAAAAATAATTGGGCCATATCATAGATATTGTTAAAGTAATTTGGCTTAGAGTCTGAATGATAGATCTGTAAACTGAAAGCTAACACAGTTTTTTTTTTTTTTTCATTATAGTTGAAACTTCTGAGTATTTAAGGAATGAAGTCAGAAAATGGTATTTGCAGATGTTCCTCAGGAAACAAAAGTTCCATCATTGTAATAATTTGCCCTTTTATCCATTATCTGTTATTTACTGGCTGAGTTTGGGCTCAGTTCTCCAACTGCCCCAGCATAATTAACTGTGTAGGTCATCTAAGGAATTGTATTGTGGGCAGCAAGATAGTTTGAGTCTCATTTTTACTACTCCAATTTTATCTTGAGTAATTTTGTAAGAGTAAGTACTTGAAATATAGAGGGCACCATAATTGAGCAGCATTAGTCTGTGCGTGCCAGCAGTAAGTGAAAGCAAGGATCATTTTCGGCCTCACTGCTATCCTTATCTCACTTGAGTAGAGTAAATATCTCAAAGATGCTAGAATAAAGGTCTTGTGCGATACCTGGATGCTGTTCTTGAATACTGAATGCATGAGACCTTCATTAACCAAGAGATCTAATTGAAGACACTTTTCCACCCTTCTCCTTAGGGATCTGACAAACAATCGAATAGGATGTCTGAATGCAGACATATTTCGAGGACTCACCAATCTGGTTCGGCTGTAAGTACATGTTTTCTTTCCCATTAAAAGATAAGGAAGCATTTGAGCCAGTACCTAAATATGTATGAAACTTATGAATATTTAATTATAAGTAGCAACTGTAGGGGTTTTAGAAGCCATAAGGGACAGGGGGCTCACAATTTAATCATGGGGGTGTAATCTGCTCAGAATATAATGGTACCTTACCACACCACACACAGACACATGTGCGCACACAGACACATGTGCACACACACCACATAACACAGTGTAGTACATGCAACAGAGAGCACATTCATGCTGAGAGGTATGATCAAAAGCTTTGCTAGTCTGGGGAAGTTTGAGCTGGTGTGCGCTGATGGCCCAGAAGATTTGCAGAGATCTGGATAGTTAGAAAGGAAAAGAAGCCAAACCAATGATACATGAAGGTGGGAATGAGAACCAAGGCCATTTGTCAAGGGGAGGGCTGTTGGACTTGGAGTAAAATAACCATTTGAATTGTGCCTCTGACCATGTGATTTGGGGTGAGTTGTTTGACTTCTCTGTTTTTCACCTATAAAGTAGGATTAATAGTAGCTCAAAGTTACAATGATTATTTAAAATTTAAGTTACATATATCTGTTTATTATAATTTATATAGAATATAAATGTGGAAGAACTTTGTATAAATCATCAAGTATGTTTATATCTTTTTTTAAAAAAGAAGTTTTAAGCCAGGCACGGTGGCTCATGCCTGTAATCCCAGCACTTTGGGAGGCCGAGGCAGACAGCTCACTGGAGGTCAGGAGTTGGAGACCAGCCTGGCCAACATGGTAAAACCCCATCTCTACTAATAAAGTACAAAAATTAGCCGGGCGTGGTGGCGCATGCCTGTAGTCCCAACTACTCGGGAGGCTGAGGCACGAGAATTGCTTGAACCCGGGAGGCAGAGGTTGCAGTGAGCCAAGAGTGTGCCACTGCACTCCAGCTCTGGGTGACAGGCCAAGACTCTGTCTCAAAAAAATAAAAAAAGAGTAATAAAAGTTCTGTTTGGGAGTAATTATGCATAAGGCTGATTATTTATAATAGAGCTTTATTTTGAAATGTATGAAAAGCAGATAGGGGCTTAGAACTGATTAAACAATAGGAAGCCACTAAAAGACATTTATGTTGGAAAAAGGCACGAAACCGTGTTTTAGAGACAAGCCGGCTGGGAATAGGGTTCCTCATGAAATGCTAGATGTGGAGTGGAAGGTCAGTGTAAGGGTTGTCTACTTGCGGTTCTTTCTCCCTGTAGCTTTTTAGAATGTTTCTTGTATTTCATGTTACCTTTGAAAAACCAATTAGGAGCTTAAATGATGAGATTCTTTCATCTATACAGTAAGGGAAGAAACTTCAGATCAGTTATTAGAGTAGAACAGAATGTTCCTGCTGCATAGGAAATTTGTAGCTGTTTTCAGTGTGTCCTTTCGTTTTCAGGGAAAGGTATACGGCCTGATTTTTGTTTTTCAACAAACGACTGATTTGGTATGCAGCTTTACTCATGACTTGAAGTTAGTTAAATTAATTGCTTCTTAACTCCTTTGTAACTGCCTTGCAAACATTTCTATCTCAGTGCTTTTTAAAATCTCTTCTTGAGATTTCTGTATTTTTATTTTTACTTTTTTTTTTTTTTTTTTGGAGATGGAGTCTCGCTCTGTCACCCAGGCTGAAGTGGGAGTGGCACAATCTCGGCTCACTGCAACCTCCACCTCCCGGATTCACGCCATTCTCTGCCTCAGCCTTGCAAGTAGCTGGAATTATAGGTGCCCGCCACCACGCCCGGCTAATTTTTTTTGTATTTTTAGTAGAGATGGGGTTTCGTCATCTTGGCCAGGCTGGTCTTAGACTCCTGACCTCATGATCCACCTGCCCCGGCCTCCCAAAGTGCTGGGATTACAGGTGTGAGCCACCGTGCCTGACTGTATTTTTACTTTTGAGGACTGCGTTAGAATTGACAAAATCATACATCTGTGAAGGAGACTTTTGTTATGTTTTTTGGACAGCTATGACCGAAGTAGTGAAAAACAAAATAGTAAACTGGAGTTTAAATACCTGTATTTTTTAAACTGTATTTTAATACCTGTATTTTAATACCTGTATTTTAATATTTTAATACCTGTATTTTTTAAACTGGAGTTTACTATTTTGTTGATTTTAGTTTTAGATTGATTTCTAGCTCTGGCCTAGGGATTTGACATATCAGCACATGTTCTTTAGGCAAAAGAGCTGGGTGGGACAGAGCTTCTGTTAGGGCAGAACAGAAGCTGTTTTCTTAGTATTTCCTTTGCCTCCTTCATCAAGAACTAAAATGTTTGGTAGGTTTAGAACTTGGGTGGTCTCTTACATTTTTACCAATTATACCTGTTGTGAGAATTTATACATCACGGAACACAATGAACATCATCCAAGTAAAACATTAAAACATAAAAATAACATTGCCAAGCTTCCCACTTTGAGATTTGATTGAGATAATCTTATAGTTCATGTAATAATAGATGATAGTGGCCTTTAAATTTGATTTACTTTTATTTTTATATAGATTTCTGGGGTACAGATGCAGTTTTGTTACAGGCATAGATTCCATGGTGGTCAAGTCAGGGCTTCTAGGTATCCATCACCTGAATAATATACATTATACCCATTAAATAATTTCTCATCATCCACCTTCCTCCCACCCCCTCACGCGTGTGATCCTCCACTGTCTGTCATTCCTATTGTGGCTCTCCTAAATGGAGCAGTCTGTGGCATATACAGCAGTATACCTGGCCTACATCTTTTAAATACTTTGTAAAGAACAACACGGCAATTAAGGAAACTTCTTACCACTCAGCATTGTATTGCAGTGACATTGCTTATCATAATTTGGGTTGGCACAGGTCTAGAGCTGTGGATCAGGAACATTAAGTGTTTTGCATGGGCTGCTGCTATCCCCAGATTTTTGAGCTCTTGAGCCAAGCCATATGCGGGTTGTGAAGGCTGATAACAGCTCATATTTCAGATGTAGAGAATGGCATTTTCTCAGTCCAGTGAGTGGAAAAGAGAATATGATTAGGAATGGAGCATGCAGTACATTCCTTAGATTAGGAATCAGAGATCTTCCTCTTACTGTTTCCCACCTGAAAGAGAAGGTACACAAAAAGAAGGAATTCTAGAGTGGATCACTGTTCTAGCTGTTTCCTCTGGTAACTCTTGAACTGGGGACCTCAAACTGAGTGGGTCCGTTAGCCAACTTCCTTGGCTAAGGGATCATGAGACCTTGGCGGACAGCCTAGGCATTCTCAGCCAGATTTCTTATCATTTTTGATCGAGTCTTGGCTTTGGAAATTTATGAATTCATTTTTTTAAAAAAACTACCCTTTCTTTAAGTGTGTCAGAGACCTTAGTAGACATGGGTGGGGTGGGGGTGTAAAATTGATTAATTCTATATATTGATCTCTGCCTTTGCTGATGGAGAAGTTCTCTTGAACTATCTCAGAGCAGTATAGTCCTACTTGCAAAGGTTCTCACTCTGTCCCACTGTAACAGTGGACGTAACTGGCAGACCAAACGGGGAGCCAATAATGGACTTCTGTGAAGCCTGTGTCCTTCACTTAGGAAGTTAGTTTGCAGAGAAATGTCAGGAGATCTACAGACCAAAATCTCTGTCAGGAGATCTACAGACCAAAATTTTTTCAAGTTGTTCTTTATGGGCAATCTAATACCTGTATTTTTTCCTCAAGAATTATACTTTTAATATTTCCCTATCAGAAATATATGTATTTATAAGAACTACCCTTTACAATTTCCTTTATATGCAAACATGTGTTGTGTGTGTATGTATTTGTATATAAATACATATATACAACTAATATATTTGTATAAAGAACTTCCTTTATACAAAAAAGTGGTTGTTATTGAGTAATAAAATCATATGAAGGAAAAATTAGATCTGTTTTCATCATTTCAGTCGCATCATCCTGAGATAACTTGTATTAATGATCTGGTGTGTGTGTATATATATATATATTTTTTTTTTTTTTTCTTCTGTTATACTCAGAAATGCATAGACACACATACAGGGCTTTAAAAATGCTCTGTACCTGGCAACTCAGTTTAAAAATAATTTACCAACATATTAACATCTTTTTAATAGAGTACCTGTTGATTTAGTTCATGCTTGTCATTGGCTACAGAATATTGTAGGTATAGAACAGATTGTAACTTAGTCATTCCTCTGTAGACGGAGATTGCATTTAATTGCATTTTCCCCTCCTTTACCAAATCTGTCCTGATAGAGGCTTCTGTATAATAGATGATGCATCATATACGCATGCAACTCTTAGGAATTCAAATGTATCTAGTTAGCAAACAATAAGTAAATAAAGTCAAATTAAGTGAGAGTAAGAAACAACAATGGCCAGTCACAGTGGCTCACGCCTGTAATCCCAGCACTTTGGAAGGCCGAGGTGAGTGGATCACTTGAGGTCAGGAGTTCGAGACCAGCCTGGCCAACATGATGAAACCTCGTCCCTACTAAAAATAAAAATATTAGCCAGGCCTGGTGGCATGTACCTGTAATCCCAGCTACTCCGGAGGCTGAGGCATGAGAATCCACTTGAACCCGGGAGGCAGAGGTTGCAGTGAGCTGCTGCACTCTATCCACTGCTCTCCATCCTGGGCAACAGAGTGAGACTTGTCTCAAAAAAAAAAAAAAAGAACAGCATAAAGGGTGGAGTGGGCGGGTAACTCACCTGCTGCTCCTTTCTACGAGCTTATTATGATAGGGGAGCAGTGGCTTTGCTCTTGTCATTCTCAACTCCCTTT
The DNA here is from genome assembly GCF_047675955.1 of Chlorocebus sabaeus. Classification (NCBI taxonomy): domain Eukaryota; kingdom Metazoa; phylum Chordata; class Mammalia; order Primates; family Cercopithecidae; genus Chlorocebus; species Chlorocebus sabaeus. Next base: position 28,511,614 of record NC_132930.1, read on the forward strand.
TAGTTTTATTTATTTACGTATTTATTTGGTGAGCATCTCAGCGCTAGACTGTGATTGTAATGTTTTAAAATATGTGTCATTGTTTATGGCCCCCAAATCCAAGCTAATTACATCACTTATGTTCAGCTGTACAAATAGCAGTCTGTTCCAACACTCAAGGAAAAATTGGTTTGCGTTGGGATTTCCTGAGAAAATGCCGTGTCCTTCTCTAATGTGATCCCTTCCTTTGTGATTTCCAAGGGAAATATCTAATAACATGCATATTAGAACCTAGTGGTTGCTGTAAGATGCAATTCTTTTTTTTTTTTTTTTTTTTTGGAGACAAAGTTTCACTCTGTTACCCAGGCTGGAGTGCAGTGGTACCATCTTGGTTCACTGTCACCTCCGCTTCCCAGGTTCTAAGCGATTCTCCCACCTTAGCCTCCCAAGTAGCAGGGACTATCGGCACACACCATCAACCTGGCTAATTTTTGTATTTTTAGTAGAGATGGGATTTCACCATATTGGCCAGGCTGGTCTCAAACTCCTGACCTCAGACAATCTGCCTTGGCCTCCCAAATCGCTGGATTACAGGTGTGGGCCACTGCACCTGGCCCAATTCTTTTCTTTATACATAAGTCCTACATTTGTAGGATAGATATTTATTTCTAACTTATTGTTATGGAATCTTGCAGACATTTAAAGAAAATTGGAGACAATTGTACATATAAGGAATGTGTGTGTACCCATTGCCCTGTCTCAGCACTTCAGTTTTACCTACCATGTCTTGTCTTCTAGCTTTCATTATTTTAAACATATTCCAGTAATCATATAATTAAAATGGGATACTTTCATAACATACACAGTTGTTGATTGTAATTCCATCTAAGTTACTTTCTTAAAAAAATTTTTTTTTGAGATGGAGTCTCACTCTTGCTCAGGTTGGAGTGCAGTGGTGCAATCCCGGCTCACTGCAACCTCTGCCTCCTGGGTTCAAGTCATTCTGGTGTCTCAGCCTCCTGAGTAGCTGGGATTACAAGCACACGCCACCACACCCAGCTAATTTTGTAGTTTTAGTAGAGACGGGGTTTCACCATTTTGGCCAGGCTGGTCTCAAACTCCCAACCTCAGGTGATCCACCTGCCTCAGCCCTCCCAAAGTGCTGGGATTATCGACGTGAGCCACTGCGCCCAACCAAAATGATTTTTATTTTTTATTTTCTTAAAATGTTGTTATGATTTATACTGCCATGGGCATACCTTTCTCACAATTCACATTTGGTGTCTGCTCTGATAGGCCAAAAAAAAAAAAAAAAAAAAAAAAAGACATCCCTTTCCTCCTTTCAATTTGAAAGTACTCTTTTCTGTTTAAGTTCCTAGGTACTTCTTCTGTGAGAATCATTGAATCCAGCCTTTTTCTTACAAAAAAAATTATAAAATATAAAAACCAATCCAGTGTTGTTCTTGCTGAAGGTCATTGTAGGTTAATTTGTAAAGTGTTGGCCCTTGTGTGATATCAGGTCTTCCCATCCAGGAATATGTTGCTACTGGTGTCCCAGGAACAGCTGACCCCTCCCTGATCAGTTCTCTTCTCCAACTCCACTTGGAAATCCATCTACCCGATGGTCGCTCTCTCCCACATATGAAGGATTCAGCCCAGCTTCCAGAGAAGTTTCAGGACTCCAGATTTCTATCCCATCCTCTGCTGTGTTCCACCCCCCACCTCACTTCTGGAACTCTACGTCTCAATTCTGCCTGTTCTTGATACCACAGCAGGCATAGAACAGATCTGGTGGTGATTGGCCATATGCGATTTTTCCAGAGCACTCAGTCTCATTTTAACATTAGAAGTCCCCTGAAGGTGAGGTGTACATCCTGAGCAATGAGCAATTATTGAGCACCATTTATACTCCAGCATGTTACTGGTGTACACAGAAGTGCACACAGACACAGGCCCTCCTCCACCCAGCTCCAGAGCTCATAGTCCAGTATGGAAGAAATACTTTGGTCAAATTGTTTTGGGTGTAACAAACTACTCACATTGTAGAATAGGGGTTTCTGAGTTCCATTCATTCAGAACGCTGCAAGACTCAGGTTATATGTTGAAGCCTACTGACACAGGAGAGACTAGAGAAGTAATTTGCCCAAGAGCAACATGGAGTTCTATCCCCAGTCTCTCATATTAAGCCCTGAACTCATCCCGCTCTTCTCATGATTTTCGGTCATGTTTAGTATGCTACTGCTGCTGGTCATTGAGGCCATCCTTTTCCTTTTGTTACTTTTAAAGTTTTAATTATGTATTTTCTATTTGTTTTTACATTTTTATTTGCTGCTTTCTTAAATTAGATGCGAGTGAACACTTAGAGTAATTCTAGTGGGAATTCAGTAGGGTACCTTTTAGGTTCACCTGATATTTGACAGAAAAATTCTTACCTAGCATTAATGTGTTTTTAATAATTGTATTCACTACTTTGTATAAGATGAAGAATAATTTTCTTCTTCAACCTTGGAGGAAGTATTTGCTAATCACTCCCTCTTTGTAAGCATTGATACTTTCATGACTTCTTTGTAACATTATTTAATGACTGTAGGATGCTTTAGAAAATACAGAATAGGATAAAATGATAGATAGTTGTATTTTTAAAAGTAGAATTGTTTTCTGTCTTTCAGAAACCTTTCGGGGAATTTGTTTTCTTCATTATCTCAAGGAACTTTTGATTATCTTGCCTCATTACGGTCTTTGTAAGTAAAAAATTTTTTTCTCTGTTTTTTGATTTTCATGTCTTTGAAAATTAAAAACATTTATTATGTGGTTTCAGAGACTTTATAAGGACAATCTTGTCAAGTTAGAATCTCATTTGAGAGCTTGCATTCACGTTAGAAAACATACAGTAAGCCTGAATACTGTGATTTAGACTAGGACAACTGTTTTCTCCTTAGGATACCATATTACTCTAATCTATATTTAGAGTAAGTAAACTGGTAATTTTTTCTTTTTGACTCTTTTTTCAAATCATAAAATGTTGCATTGTTTGACTAATTAAATTTCCAAAGTATAAAATATCCCTTCCTATGAAGAATTTGTAAGAATATTTTATACTTTAGGAATTTAATTTTATCCTGTAAACCCACCCCCATCCCCCACTTAAAATCAAATTTACAGCTTATTACTGATGTTTCTAGGGATATTTATTTAGAATGCCTGCTTTATGAAATCAGTTTAAGTTCTGATTTACACAGTTTCTTGTAGCTTTAGAATTTTTTTTTTTCCCAGATGGTTTCGTTAACAGAGAGATTGCATAGAAGTTATTTTGAAAGTAGCTATTTTCAGATAAACCTTAACATATCTCAGACTATAAATTATCCTAATTTTATTGGAATTACAGTTAAATTTAATGTTTTTCAGGTTTTCATTGAGTAATTTATGGGATTGAGTGTTTTTCTTCCAGGGAAAGAATTTTTCTCTCGTGATTCCTCTCTTTCATGTACTCTGACTTCTCCTCTCATCTCCCTTCCTTTCCTACACCTGCCATTTAAATCTCATTTAGGAGTCTTCCTTGGGATGTAGCTAATAGCCATTAGGAGCCCCAACCAGCTTCTCACCATCATAGCAGGCATGTGTATGTACTTCTGGAGTCACTTTGGCTCATACTCCATCTTCTCTCTCTTTTTGGCACCTTTACCATTCTTATCCAGAAGACTACCTTTGAGCAGAAACATCTACTTTTGGCATATTTAGTGGGCTCAGGTCAGCCATTTCTGCAAAGATTAGGAAATAAAAAAGACAAAAGCTAGTCTGGGTTTTGAGACCCTGGGTAGCAGGAGCATGGGAAGTATTTTCATCCCCAAAATGGGAGAAATTGCCAGTGTTTTTACCTGGTAGTGTTAGGAACTGACCAGAAGGTGGTGCTTAGAAATTAGGAGTCTGTCACATCCTCCTCCTGGTGTTGTTTAAATTTATTTTCTATGCTGTATTCCATCAGATCCCTTTTCTTTTTTCCTTACTCTTTTTTGCCAAAACTAACAAGGTGAACCCTGAGCCAACACTCTAGCTGTGTTAGAAGCACACGCACTTAAACATTATTGTACTTTGTTGATTTATTTTTATAGAACATATTGCATTGTATTTTAGCTATGTTTACATTTTGATTCTTCTATTATATGTTGCCCCCCATATTGGCAGGAACAGGGTCCTGCATTTATTGTTATTAGCTGGACTTAGCAAATGTGTGGCACATGAATAGTCAGCACTTAGTAATTATAGTATTTAAGAGATTTGTGCTTATGTCTCAGCTCTGTTTATCCTTTCTTCTTCTCATGCCCAAGTGCCAAATTATAAAGGCTTTTGCCTCATATAAAGACATTTCATTACTATCTTTTGTATCAAAGCTGAGGCATTCTTATTTGTATGCTTTTGATTTGTTGGGTCTTTATCTCTTACATTTGTAAATATCTATGTTGTCACTTGGTGCATAGCAGAAAGGGGTCAGAAACAGTTCCTACCCTCGGGGAGCTCACAGTCTGTTTAGAAATACAGAATATAGTCACAGAAAACAATCCATATTGCTTTAGGTTGCTGTTTCATTGTCAAAATCAACAGAGTTGGTAGGCATTTAGGACAAGAATGTGATAATGATGCTGGAAAATTGGGGATGGCTTCAAGATCTAATATTAATGCCACACACTTCATGATAAATGGGTAGAAGCTTGTTAGACAAAAAAGAATGGGATTTGGTATTCTAGAGAACCCTGGTGTTCAGTAGCTTGTTGCCTAGAAGAGGGATATCTGCGAAAGAGTCTTTGTTTGCCTTCCAGATTTCATCCAAAGCAGAAACTAGGGACCAGCAAGAACAGTGTTGGGGTCCAAAACTCTGCAATTCGGCTCCTTGGAGAGAAACTGTAGCTAGCCAACGAAATGCACTATAGGCGTGGTATGGGTGAACAGTATTGTGCTTGCCACCAGAAACGTAACCTAATATAAAACAAAAGTGCTATTTAATTTTATTCACTATAATCTCTTAAGTTGTATTTACATGTTACAGGGAGTTCCAGACTGAGTATCTTTTGTGTGACTGTAACATACTGTGGATGCATCGCTGGGTAAAGGAGAGGAACATCACAGTACGGGATACCAGGTGTGTTTATCCTAAGTCACTGCAGGCCCAACCAGTCACAGGCGTGAAGCAGGAGCTGTTGACATGCGGTAAGGGAGAAATCCAAACTGAGAAAGCATTTACCATATTTTGACTTTCTACCATGTTTTTCTTGACAAATTGTAAGATTCTCTTTATACTTGGACAGAACTAGTATGCAGCCATTAATCATTATGAATTTGATAATATTTAGTTTATGCCAACAATTGAGCCAGCTAGATTAAACGACCTTTTTTTTTTTAACTGGTCTTTAAGGTAGTTTTTAGGTTCACATCAACTTTCTTTATGCCAACCAATTTCAAAGAATAGATTTTCAGATTTTCCATCAGTTGGCAACTCATGAATTTGTCTGTAGTAACACAATCTCAGGATGCACACATCCCGTGTGTGGGTGGGATTATGAATGATACAGTCTTTTTGAAGCAACATGTTTCAATGTTCTTAAAAGACTGATACAGGCAGGGCATGGTGGCTCACACCTGTAATGCTGGCAGATCACCTGAGGTCAGGAGTTTGAGACTAGCTTGGACAACATGGTGAAACCCTGTCTCTACTAAAACTACAAAAATTAGCTGAGCATAGTGGCAGGCGATTGTAGTCCCAGCTACTTGGGAGGCTGAGGCAGGAGAATTGCTTAAACCCCGGAGGTGGAGGTTTCAGTGAGCGGAGCTCGCGCCATTGCACTCCAGGATGGGTGAAAAAAGTAAAACTCCATCTCAAAACAAAAAACAAAAAACAAAAAACTGATACAGTTAGATCTAGTAATTCTCTTAGAGTTAATTCTTAGGAAATGATCAGCTTTGTATATAAATCTTCAGACTCTGTTTATAAGCATATCTTAAATTCTGAAAAATGGGGATTGGTTTAATTACTTGTGACATATCCATTCAATAAATGCAACTATTGAAAATCATGATTTTGAAGAATATCTGAGGAAATGAGGGAAATAACATATTTGCCACGGGTTAAATGAACAGCACACAAAAAAACACACCTACACACACAACCCCATAAAACAAAAACAGTCCTAAAATGGTGGGGGGAGGTCCCAGTTTAGTCTTTGTTTGGAAATAATGTATCATATTTTTTTCCTTTTCTCTTTATTATTGTTGTATCACAAGTAAATACGCTCACTGAATGAAAATTAAGATTTGTGCAAAGAAAATAAAGGCAGAGAAATAAAGACCATGTTTATGTTCATGACTGAAAGATAGCTAGTGTTAAGACCTTTTTGTATCATCTTCTATGACTTTTTCTATTTTTTAACAAAAATATCTTTATACTCTAATGATATTTTGTAACCTTTTTAAAGTTGAATTAATGTAAACGTATTTTCTTATTTAAAATAGATGCATATCAACCCATTGTATAGATGAAACCATAGGTAACAACTTCTCTGTTACAGCATATTTAACTCATTAATAGTTTCTTGCTTCGTAAATAATGGAAGGACTAACTTCTTTGTATGCATTTTTGCATATTTTCTATTCTTTAGGATACACCACTGCTAAAAGTAGAATTGTCATGTTAGAAAAATGGACTGCATATTTAAAAGTCTTTTAATGAATCAATGTCATTTGTGTACATTTTTGTACATATATTTAAAATATTTTATTTTTCTGACTGAAAGGAAAAATCTGATTAAAAACTGTTTATGGGATCTTAAAATACCGGTTTTTCCTGTTTTCTTTAAATGTTCTGATTTTTCTGCAATGAACATGCGTAGTTTTACAGCCAAAAACCTGTGTTGTAATCAAAGGTAATGTAGTCTCCAAAGTGTATTTTAAAGTTGTAAATATCAGCATTTACTTATCACTGATGCCATTTTCTAGAGCTCAGCTTGTTCTTTTAGTTCATTTCTGTAATCATCTGATACTCTTGTGATGCCACTGAAGAGGAATAACTCTAAATGTCAGAACTGAGTATGAAATTGTTTCTTTTAAATTTCGTTTTTATCTGTTATCACTAAACTCAGTAGCAGCCTGGTGGATGTTAGCATTAGCATGCTGGTTACTGAGGAATATTTGTTGTTCTGTTTTTATAATTTTACCTAGAATTTCTGTAACTTTTAATTATGGTGTTTGGAAATAATACTTGTTTCCTGAATCTTTGACTGTCTCTAGACCCTCCGCTTGAATTGCCGTCTTTCTACATGACTCCATCTCATCGCCAAGTTGTGTTTGAAGGAGACAGCCTTCCTTTCCAGTGCATGGCTTCATATATTGATCAGGACATGCAAGTGTTGTGGTACCAGGACGGGAGAATAGTTGAAACTGATGAATCGCAAGGTATTTTTGTTGAAAAGAACATGATTCACAACTGCTCCTTGATTGCAAGGTAAACTTTTTTTTTTCAATGAAGAATTGTGCTTGTATATTTTATTTATCCTTTTGGAGTTGCAATGTTTAGTAGAATTTGAATTAATATTTCATCTTCTTGTATTTAAAAATGCAAACATCTGGCATTTCCTTTTCCTGGTTCTTATTCATCTTCTAAAATTAAATAGCCATCTTTTCATCCAGTTTTTAAAGAAAAGGCTTAATTTCAAAGAGAAACTTCAGAAATTGGAGACTTTTTAAAAGTTTTTGGAGGAAAAATGTAAACTTTTAGTGCTAAACCTAATTTCCAACTATTTCCTGCTGCTAAACTTATATTTTCTCTTTTAGTAACCACCTGATATTGACTCTAGTCAGAATATTGACTGATACAATATTTTAAGGTACTTACCTTCTCCACCTACTAGTTTCAAAGAATATAACCTCTGAACTATCAACCTCATGATTGGTGTGAATACCAAAATAATTCAAATGAACTTTATCAAGTATAATAGACTAAGAATATATATGATATTATCACTTACCAGATACTTTACTTTGGTAAAATTTTTATCTATAGACATTGAGTTTTCTGCTCACTTTCTTCTTTCCTTCCACCTACCTAGAACTTGGCTTATATTTTTATTTCAGTAGAGCCACAGTTGTCAAACTCTCTGCCAGGGCCTCCTAGGGTAACATCACAGCAAACTCGTAGGAGTGCTATGAAATATTACTGAAAAACTAAAGGTTCTGAGTTGACATTCAAATCTCAGGGGTTCTCTGAGTTGAGATTCAAGACTTATGCAGTCGGCTATTTTATAATTTTTCTTGAGATTTCATGTCTACTAGAAGCACATTTTCATTTCTATCTAATAACATTTAGAGTAGATGCTTTTAAATCCTTTCCTGCTAATTCCACCATGTGGGCCATCTTGTGGTTATCGCTACTGGCTGCTTTGCTGTTAAATATGGTTCATATTTTCTTCTTTTTTAAAAAAATATTGTTTATGTGTCTGACAGTTTTGGGTTATAGACTCGACATTATGAATGAATTGCTGTGGAGGAGAGGTTGGCACAGTATAGCCTATGAACCAAATCTGGCCTGCTGAGCCCATAAACTAAGAATGTTATTTATATTTGAAATGGTTACATTTCAGATGGTTACATAATTACCTACATCATATTCTTAGTATTTCTTTGTAGCCAGCAAAGCCTGAAATATTTACTGTCTGGCCGTTGAAGAAAAAGTCTGCTGACCTCTGACTCTGGATTCTGTTGTATTCCCCTGAAGAGAGCTAACTTTTGTTTGTTCAGGCAGTTAGCTTGGCTGAACTAACTCCTAGCTTTGTCCCCTCTGGTAGGCAGAAGCTAAAGTCTTGGTTTCTGCCCTACCTGCAACTGTAGTTCAAGATCAGTAAGGGACCTTGGTGCATTTTATACATAGTAGTTTGGGCTTCCAGCCTGACTTCTTTCTACCTCTGTCTTCTGATTTTTTAAGTCAATAAGATTGTAAGTTTCTATTTGAGTGAGGCCTACCCTTGGGCAAAAGCCATTAAAAAAAATTCTCCTAGTTACTTCCCAATGCCAAAAGCCCTTGTTTCTCGTATCAACTCCTCTTCTGTTATTGCCTGCTTTTGATCAATCTTCATGTGTTCAAATGATTGTAATTTTATAATTTGTCAGGGACATATAATTGTTAGCTGTGGAAATGGTGATTTAATATGAGCTACTCAGTGATTACTGGAAGCAGAATTCCCTTATTAGGGGATAAGATTAATCGTTGGAAATGATATATTGTTACACTAGTTTTACTGTAGTGATAATTTCACATGCCTATACATATGTCAGAATTCATCACATTGTACACTAAGCAGTTTATTGTATAAATAGACAATAATTGATGTATAATTCAACAGTAAAGTTTTAAAAGTAGAACCATTTTCAATGTAACAGAGCTTTGATTAATTTAGAACTCTAAATTATTTGACTGTAAAGTAAGTAGATTTACTGTATAAGTCTATTTCTGCAAGTCATGCTTACATTTAAATTGTGTATAGCAATGCAAAAAAAGTTAATTCTAAGGATAGCAAGTTAGCCTAACATTTTTTTTTTGGTAGGGACATTGGACTGATGTGAAAATCTTTCATGTGAAGACCGAGACAGTTCTTTACCTAGATTTTGCCCCAGAATAATAGAAGAAAGAAATATGTGGTTACTGCATTGGTTAATCTGAGACTTCTACTGATTTTTCATTGATCTCCCCATGTCTTTGATTCTTCATCAGTAAGAAACAGCATTTTTCTTAAGAGTTGAAATTGGAGCTACTTCTTTCTTTTTAAATCTCCAAATTTGCTGCCTTGAGGATTCCTGAAAATTGTATTCCAGTGATTGGTTTTAGACATTAAGTGTATTGCTAAAAGTTATCCAGGGAACATTTACAGATTTGGAGATTGAAGGGGAAAAATGTAGTAAGAAAACGAGAAACACTCCGTTATAGTGTCATACTTTGGGATGCTGGACTTTGGACAGTTACTGTGGTACAAAGCAAGTACTGTGTGTAAAAGTCATTGTAGAATAAGAAATGAGCATCATTGTCTAGTCCAAGTCTGAGGTTAGATTAATTTTAGAGTGTCCAACAGACACACATATTTCATTAAGAAGTAGCTGTGGTTATTTAAGAATACAATAAAAATTTTGTTTCAAATTTATGTGTATTACTTTTTTCAAATGGCTACTAAAGTATTTGAATATAGATAGACATTTTGGGGATTTAATTTAGTAATAGAAACCACCATAGGTATTTTTTTGAGCTGAGAAGGGGGGCACCATGTAAAAGTTACCATGTCAGTGAAGGTTCTGTGAAGTAAGACAGTGTCTGGGAACTTCTGGATTAAGGAATGATTTTCATTGCCAGAATATACTTCTTCCTAGTTCAGTAAAGCCTTATAAAGTAGAATGTTGGACAAAGTTAAATTTAATGTCAAACTCTTTTTTGTGTCACTCTATTTTAAAAATATTAATTACAGTGTGTTTATTTTTCTAACTTAGTAAAGACAATAAACATTATCTTTGATGATTCATAATATAAAAGTGTCTTGAGCCTTTATTAGAACAATTTGCTGTAGCCATCAATGATTTAGGAGACTGGACAAATGTGTATTTACTTCAAGACATAATTTTGTAAGTTAATTAAAATGATACATACTTTCTGTCTAATTATTTCTTATCATTTGTGTCTACATAATAGCAATGCATACTAGGTCCTGTGGGGGAAATAAACATTAATTGAAGGCTCTGACATTTGCTCCTTAATTAATAGGTTTTATATAAGAGAATTATGATTTCATCTTGGAAATTGGATTTACTGACAGCTATTTAGAAATACAGCTGTTTTATGAATTGAAATATACCTTAACATGGAAACCTTTTGTGAAAGTATTAATTGGTAATTTACTAAATCTTTTTAGAGAGGCAGTTGGTTTGTTTCTAGTGTAACCCTTTATATTTTACCTTAAACATATTCTTAAATATGTAAAATCATAATCTTCTTTTTTCTTTTCTTTTCTTTTTTTTTTTTTTTTTGAGACGGAGTCTCGCTCTGTTGCCGGGGCTGGAGTGCAGTGGCGCGATCTCGGCTCACTGCAAACTCCGCCTCCCGGGTTCACGCCATTCTCCTGCCTCAGTCCCAGCAGTAGCTGGGACTACAGACGCCCGCCACCACGCCCAGCTAATTTTTTGTATTTTTAGTAGAGACGGGTTTTCACAGTGTTAGCCAGGATGGTCTCGATCTCCTGACCACGTGATCTGCCTGCCTTGGCCTCCCAAAGTGCTGGGATCACAGGAGTGAGCCACCACGCATGGCAATAATCATTTTTCATGTTTGAATGTTTTCTTCAGAATCTGTGAAAAGGGAGATGTGACTTGGAAACTTCTCCAAGTTTTGCTAAAGAATGTACGACGATGTTTCTGCCTTTGGGCTTGCCATTCCTTTTTTTTTTTTTTTTTTTTTTTTTGTGAGACAGAGACTTGCTCTGTCACCCAGGCTGGAGTGCAGTGGTGGTCTCTTGGCTCACTGTAACCTCTGGCTCCTGGGTTCAAGCCATCCTCCAGCCTCACTCAGCCCCCCAAGCATCTGGGATTACAAGCGTGCGCCACAACACCTGGCTAACTTTTTACAATATTGTTAGTGTAGACGGGGTTTCGCCAGGCTGATCTTGAAGGCCAGGCTGGTCTTGAACTCCTGCCACCCAGAGTGCTGGGATAGCTTGCCATTCCTGTTCTGTAAAGTGTTCTGCTCTCCCTGTTTCTGCAAGGAGAATTCTCATGCATCGTATAGCATTGCATTTGATTCATATATCTCTTACTGCCCTGATCGTGTATTTTAAAGATCTCTTTCCCTTTTTGCCTCGACATTGAAAGATTTAAAGGAAGGAGTCATTTTTTAAAATCATTTTTATGTAGCAAGTGCTTACCTCACAATATACATTCAACACTATTTGCTAAGTGAATGATCGAGACCCCTTATTGTCTCCTTTTTTTGCCTAATTCTGTTTTCTCTCTTTTTAAAATCTTTCTTTATGCAGTGCCCTAACCATTTCTAATATTCAGGCTGGATCTACTGGAAATTGGGGCTGCCATGTCCAGACCAAACGTGGTAATAATACGAGGACTGTGGATATTGTGGTATTGGAGAGTTCTGCACAGTACTGTCCTCCAGAGAGGGTAGTAAACAACAAAGGTGATTTCAGGTCAGTGTCATGGAAAATACTGGGAAAAGTTTCATTTGCCCCAGATCCTTCTGTTGTCTAAGACACATGATTGGTTTCCTATCCTGAGTAACAAAATTTGAGCACTCTGCATGTCTGAGGACTACCCTTTAGAATAATTGTCATGCGCGTCCGTGTGAAGAGACCACCACACAGGCTTTGTGTGAGCAATAAAGCTTTTTAATCACCTGGGTGCAGGTGGGCTGAGTCAGAAAAGAGAGCGAAGGGAGATACGGGTGGGGCCGTTTTATAGGATTTGGGTAGATAAAGGAAAATTATAGAGTGGGGGTCACAAGGTGCTCAGTGGGGGAGCTTTTGGAGCCAGGATGAGCCAGGAAAAGGAATTTCACAAGGTAATGTCATCGCTTAAGGCCAGGACCGGCCATTTTCACTTCTTTTGTGGTGGAATGTCATCAGTTAAGGCTGGGCAGGGCATTTGTACTTCTTTTGTGATTCTTCAGTTACTTCAGGCCATCTGGGCGTATATGTGCAAGTCACAGGGGATGCGATGGCTTGACTTGGGCTCAGAGGCCTGACAATAATGATTTCAGAATCACTTATGGAGAGGAACAAAAGGGGTGCTTGAACTTTATCTCAGACCTGTTGATTTAAGAATCTCTGAAAATAGAGTCATTTTTAACAAATGGTTTTGTTATATAAGAGCCATTGCCCTAGGGAAACATTTGAGATATTCTGGTAAAAGAGTACAAAATTCAAACAGGTTAAATAAGGTATTTTCTGTGTTCACCCCCTTCCCCCCCACCCCCCAGCAATGGCCCTTTTATAGATGAACCTTGGAAAGTTTTATATTCCTCAGGTACTTTTCACTACTGGCGGTTCAGTAGGCATCATAATTAGAAGAAACACATATCTGATTTTCTCCCCTTGTTCAGTTCTTCTGGAAATCAAGCAAGAAGGACTTTGGGAAATGAAAACTGTTGGGTAGCCTGAAATTTGGGGAGCCATGGAATCCCAGGTGGGGTTTGTTGAGCTCTGTTAATCTAAGCAAAGGGAGTTATTTATTTATTTATTTTAGTAGAAAGTTTAGGATTTGCAAGAGACGACAACTTTTCCCTTAAACTCTCTTTACTTTCAAAGGTGCTTTGAAACATCTTTAAATATCTTATTTACTTGATCTTATTTATGTTCAGGGATTTAAAAAATGAGTTTATAGTTGATATAAACAAAGGGAAATATGATATTCTTTGAAGCAGCAGAAAGAGCGTTTATTACCCAGTTTGCATTGTCTCTGATGGGTTCAGTTGTCACCTCCTCCCTGTAACCTCAGTGTTTCAAGGGTGGGAAAACCCTTTGGTGTTAATCTTTTAAATCCAAAGCGAAGAAGCAATAATAACATCTTTGTCTCAGCTAGTTCGCCATTGCTCTTCTTATAAAAATGATTCTTGACATCAATATATGGAAATCAATATTTATTATTGCCAATGGATAAGTCTTTTATGTAAATTAAGTATTGATCTATAATATTATTTAGAATACATGCTTTTAAGTGAAATATATGATATTTGGTAATTTTGTTATATTTAACATCTTTTATCAAATAATCCTAATATGATATTTACTATTGTAGATTTTCTATTTTCTCATAGTTTTGATTGCTTTACGTTTTAAAAAATAGAGCAATTAAATGTTTATAGATCAATGAATTATTTATCTTTTAACACTCCTTGAGATACTATGCAATTAAATACCCACTGCATTAATAAGTTTTAGTTTAGTGTTGCTTGATGTATTTATGTGATTTTTGAAGTGAATTCTATTTTGGTGTTACTAATACTGTAATTTAGTGGTTCCCGTGATAAGCATCAACAGTAACCTGTATTAAACATGTTGAATTTCATTCTCAGTCTTGGAGACATAGAGCTCAAATAACAAAGGTTTCTCCCAGCCCAGTTTTGATGACCCTTGTCAGGGTTGTATTGACATGACATGTTCTCATCTTTGATTTTTTTCTCTGCCATTATTATTCTTGATGTACCTGTGTCATTTAGAGTTTCTTGTACTATTTTGTCTTCATCTCTAGATGGCCCAGAACGTTGGCGGGCATTACTGCATATCTGCAATGTACGCGGAACACCCATGGCAGTGGGATATATCCCGGCAACCCACAGGATGAGAGAAAAGCTTGGCGCAGATGTGATAGAGGTGGCTTTTGGGCAGATGATGATTATTCTCGCTGCCAATATGCAAATGATGTCACTAGAGTTCTTTATATGTTTAATCAGGTAACTAGAAAGTCTTCAAGTTTACTTGGGTTGTGGAGAAAACATGGTATTCACACCAAATACATAAGGTTTTTTTTTTTTTTTTTTAATACTAGGCAAAACATAAGGATTTGGTGTTTTTACTTTAGTTGACTTAACTGTCTTCAGGATCAGGTCTGTCTTAACCACTAGTCAAGGCCCTCTACGGAATCCTTCCTTTCCAGTCACCGTCTCCCTTTGTGCCTTTGTTTGAATATCTTTTTAAATCTGTATCCACCAGACAGAATCCTAACCATCCTTGAGTTCACATTGAAATTCACCTCTTGGATTCCTTTTATAATCACTTTGTTGAAAGCAATCGCTTAGAATACTTGAACTACTCACGTGCTTTTTGTTATCTTTGCTTCTATGCATCTTTTTAAACCTTACCAGACTCTAAGCAAGTGGAAGATGGCTTTTGTGTAATGTATTTTCTTTTGCCCCTTAGCACCTGGTAAAAATCCTTTTGCAATGTTAGGTGCTAAGTCAGTGTTAGAGTCAGTAGATAGACAAATGTAAAACATTACTGGCAGTGCATGGCAAAAAAGGTAAGTGCCAAATAAGTAGTTGGGACTCTTATGCAGTAGGAGTTCCAAGGGAGGTACTGATCACTCCCAGCAGGAATTCTCAGGAAAGGCTTTATTAAGCAATTGGGATTGAGGTATGTGTAGAAATTGGATAGGCAGAGAAGAGATAGATGGTGCAACATGTTAACCTCATGTATTTTTATGTATTATTGTATTTCACCCCAAGCTTGAAAAAATTTCCCTCCAGTGAGTTTCCATTAAAATTCCGGTTTTCTTAGATTTGTAAAGCATTTTAAGAAGGCCATGATGAGTAAATAATAAAGTTGTTTAATTCATTGCTGTTTTGAAATGCAGAGTTAAAATGTCAGGACTGTGTTGATCATTTTGCTAATGACCATTTTGTTGATCATTTTTGCCTTTGAAATGTAGATGCCTCTCAATCTTACCAATGCCGTGGCAACAGCTCGACAGTTACTGGCTTACACTGTGGAAGCAGCCAACTTCTCTGACAAAATGGATGTTATATTTGTGGCAGAAATGATTGAAAAATTTGGAAGATTTACCAAAGAGGAAAAATCAAAAGAGGTACTTTTCTAAATTCAGATTTGTAGCACACAGTGTCAACAATTGGTAGTGTGACAGAGCTCAATCTGTTTATTTTAAGGCCTGTTTATGTTTGTCATATTTGAACTAAAAGCACGCTTTTAAATTTCCAGAATTTTGTTGAGATACTTCTGCCTCTTCTCTTATAATGAACTGTTTATTAATGGGACCAGGAGAGGTGAGCTCTCAGTTCTTGGACATTAAGGTCCAGAGATATAGCAGAGGTCGCTGGTGAGGAAGCAGTGTTCTGCCTCCACATTGTGGCTTAGGCAGGGCTGCTTAGCTCAGCCTGCTGGATTTCTCTTTTCCACACACCCTTGCGCTCATCTGTTGTAACGGGAGTTTTAGTCACCCAGATCTTGTAGTAAATTCCTTTTAATTGTCCTTGTAGTGTCCTAGAGAAATGAGAGGATGTTTAGGCACTTTTTTGAAATTCAAAATGATTGGAATATATAAGTTTTAAAAATGCAGTGAATTCTAAAACTGGCGTATTTTAATCTGAGGGGACCACATTGAAACCATGATATGCTTGTCCACATGATATTTTTTAGAGGAAAAAATTGACAAGCACAGTTTATTTCACTTGTGTCCCTGTGAAGAGACCACCAAACAGGCTTTGGGTGAGCAATAAAGTTTTTTAATCACCTGGGTGTAGGCGGGCTGAGTCCGAAAAGAGAGTCAGCAAAGGGAGATAGGGTGCGGCCTGGGCCGTTTTATAAGATTTGAGTAGGTAAAAGAAAATTACAGTCAAAGGGGAGTGGTTCTCTGGCGGGCAGGGGTGGGGGTCACAAGGTGCTCAGTGGGGGAACTTTTGAGCCAGGATGAGCCAGGAGAAGGAATTTCACAAGTTAATGTCATCAGTTAAGGCAGGGACCAGCCATTTTCACTTCTTTTGTGGTGGAATGTCATCAGTTAAGGCAGGAACAGGCCATTTTCACTTCTTTTGTGATTCTTCACTTGCTTCGGGCCATCTGGTCATATACCTGCAGGTCACAGGGGATACGATGGCTTAGCTTGGGCTCAGAGGCCTGACAGTTTACAGAATGAATGAGCAGCAAATTAATGTTTTGAATAATTTTCAAGGGGCACAATTATTATGTTCTTAAGCTTTACGTTTAAAGCTTTGTGAGAACTTTATATGCACAATTTCTTTTGTGATATAATCACTTATAAAGAAGTGAATTATAGAGGTAGAGGGAACCTCAAGCAAGTGGTAAACTGAAGCCCACGCTTAGGTTAGGGCAGGCCTGGAAACACAACCCAAGATCCCTGACTCATCCATAAGAGTTCTATAGCATCACATTCACCTTCTCATACAATGTGGTCCTGACTTACAATTCTAAAAGTGCTCTGTACACAACTGTGGGGAAACACTGGGCTAAACAAAACCTGCATATTTCTTTATGTAGAATTTCTCAGATCTATTAATATTGCTAAAATGTAAATAGTAAGCCTTGTTTTCCTAAATCATTCTAATATATTTTTATATCACATATACACAGACTTATCTATCACATATATATTCTAATATATTATATAATATATATTTAGATATATCTAATATGTGTATTATATATTTATATATCTAATATAGATATATTCTTATATACCATATATTTTATTTGTATATCTATATTAGATATATAAGATAGATATCTACATATTATACATCTATATATCTAATATAGATATATTCTTATATGTAATATAAGATATATATAAGATATTGTATATAATATATGTAAGAATTAGTATCTTGCTCTGGTAATAAGTTTTTGGAACTGTGACCCTAGTGCATTAGGCACTTTACTTGATAGGATGTAGTTATTAAAGGAAGGAAAATACATACATCGTGTATAAACGGGACTTAGGCAGACAGGCCACCTCACTTGTCAGCCGGATAACATTTCATTTGTTTTCTGAACTTCAGGGACCATGGTTTTCTAATAACTGCTCCTGATACTTGATTGTGTCTCCAGGGCATAGCCCACTTTCCTGCAGTGAATTTTCCTTGTACTGGGAGAGGCCATTTGGATTCTGGCTCTGTGATTAATATTGTGCTCCATCGTTGCGTAAGATGACAGGTTAGCTGCCCACAGGATCAGCAGTCATTTCTAGTAGCAGGATGTTTCTAGTTACTAGAATAATTGTAATGACATTTGGAATGTGGACATGGAAGAACATTCGCCATTGAAGAATACATGTTTATGATGTGACCCTGTTTTGCTCACCCCTCAGCATGAGCAACGTGGTGTCCAGAGGTGTATGTTGAACTGTTTGCCAGTGTGTGGAAGAATGGTCAGCTGTGCTGAAGGGTTCTTAGGTGGAAACATCATATTGAACTGGAAGTAGACATGGTTTCATTAGTTATTAATTAACCACGGGCTTATTCTTCATTTTTCAAATTGGGATGCTGTTTTCTCTGTATAATTTGAAAAGTGTATGTGCACAAATACAGGTGAAAAATTTAGCAAAATAGTTGCAAAGCTTGGATATAATTTTATTAGGTTTTGAAATATAACATTTTTCTGATGTCAGAAGCTAAGAAGGAAGTCCTTTTAAACAATCACGAGTGCATCAGTTAGTTCTGTAAAAATGTATTGTGAAGAAGATTGCTGTCACTTTTACTGGTTAACATAGGATGGAAAAGTTGCAATTATCTTTGGAAGCAAGTGATGGCAATTTATTAACTGTCAGCACAAGAAACAGGAAAATATTCAGGATTGAATAATTGAGATATAAATGTAATAATATTGCATGTGATGCAGTGACTGACATACAGTTCTCTGGCAATTTGAGCCACAGACCATAGCTTTCACCATTTATTAGAGCAGTGAAAAAAAATTAGGAGGCTTAAGGGCTTCATTTTAAGTTAATTACCACAGCATAAAATTATGCCAAGTTATCCTAAAATGCACCTAGCTTAGAGAAATAATTAATTAAATTGATTTTTGTGTTATGACTGAAAGTTATTCTTTTATGGGTGATTTCAAAGCTAAAGTATTGTGGGGGAATTGCTTCTTAATCTGTGATTGAGCCTGGACAACACAAGCTGGCACTTTGTTGTCTCAGGATAGGCATTAAAAGCTATCAAACTGCCAGATCTAAGTGATGTGTTTAGTGGATCCTTTTAAAAACAGTTAAAGGTTGTCTGTCAGGCAACAGAAGTGTCTGTTATGTATTTACTAAAGTGATTTTTGTTATGAAAACAGTATGCGTATTCATTTTATAAGATGGGAAAGTTAAATATAAAGATTAGATCTGGTGACGCTTTCTGGCACCCTTATTGTCTCTTGTTTTAAAATATGTGAGTGCAATATGCGCCTTATACTAGTTTTTACATAGATTTTTACAAATGTGTGGCTCTTTCATTGGTTTTAAAGTGTCATCGCTTCTGTATTGACGGTTATGATTCTTTGGTATTCTTTTTTTTTCTTGATCTTACTTGCCAGACTTTTCTGTATTATTAAGCTTTTCTAGGACATTATTCCTAAAACTTGACCACACATCAGAATCACCTGCTGGATTTGTTATACGCAGAGATTGCTGCCTGAGCTCCCCCTCCCTGCCATTCCCAGTTGCCATTTCAGCAGGTCTAAGTGGGTTCAGAGAATTTGAATTTCTAGTCAGTTTCAGGTGATGTTTCAGGCAGCATGACTTTGACACTGGCTTTGAGAACCCCTGTAGCATCTCCATTTTCTATTGTTGCTGTAATTTTTTTTTTAGGTAGGGGGGGGTTAACTTTTTAAGAACTTTTTCTTGGAAAATTGAAAAGTATAGGAGAATATTATCATTAATACCTATGCTATACTTCTGCTTGGCTTCGACGGTGTTCAACACAGCAAGCCCTCACGGTCATCTATAGGTTCTTAGAAACTGCAACTTTAAGTGAAATGATATATAATGAAACCAAATTGACCATATGCTAATTGATGTAAATAAGACTTATAAAATCCCTAGAGATCATTTCTGGTCAAAAAAATATCACCAAACTTCTAAATAAAGACCCCAGACATTCTAATATTAAACATTGAAATAAGTATGAGCCATACACATATTTAAGAAAGATTAATAAAAACAAGACAATTATTTACCCATTGTGTTAGTTTTCATGCTGCTAGTAAGGACATACCCGAGAGTGAGTAATTTATAAAGAAAAGAGGTTTAATTGACTCACAGTTCAGCACATCTGGGGAGGCCTCACAATCATGGCAGAAGGCAAAGGAGGAGCAAAGTCATGTCTTACATGGCAGCAGGCAAAGAGAGAATGAGAGCCAAGTGAAAAGGGAAACCCCTTATAAACCCCCTTATAAAACCATCAAATCTTGTGGGACTTATTCATAGACAGTGGAGCAGTCAAATCTTAAAGCTCCAAAATGATCTCCTTTGACTCCACGTCTCATATCCAGGTCACACTGATGCAAGAGGTGGGTTCCCATGTTCTTGGGCAGCTCTGCCGCTGTGGCTTTGCAGGGCACAGCTTCCCTCTTGGCTGCTTTCATAGGCTGGCGTTAAGTGTCTGTTACTTTCCCAGGTGCACAGTGCAAGTTGTTGGTGGATCTATCATTCTGGGGTCTGGAGGACGGTGGCCCTCTTCTCACAGCTCCACTAGTTGATGCCCCAGTAGGGACTCTTATCTGGGCGCTCCGACCCCACATTTTCCTTCTGCACTGCCCTAGCAGAGGTTCTCCATGAGAGCCCTACCCCTGCTGCAAACTTCTGCCTGACATTCAGGAATTTCTATACATCCTCTGAAATCTAGGCAAAGGTTTCCAAACCTCAGTTCTTGACTTCTGTGCACCCACAATCTCAACACCATGTGGAAGCTGCCATGGCTTGGGGCTTGCACCCTGTGAAGCAACAGCCTAAGCTGTACCTTGGCCCCTTTTAGTCATGGCTGGAGCAGCTGGGATGCAGGACACCAAGTCGCTAGACTGCACGCAGCACATGGTCCCTGGGTCCAGCCTGTGAAACCATTTTTTTCTCCGAGGCCTCCAGGCCTGTGGTGGGAGAGGCTGCCTTGAAGACCTCTGACATGCCCTGGAGACATTTCACCATTGTCTTGGGGATTAACATTCAGCTCCTTGTTGCTTAGGCAAATTTCTGCAGCCTGCTGGAATTTCTCCTCAGAAAATGGGATTTTCTTTTCTATCACATTGTCAAGGTGCAAATTTTCCAAACTTCTATGCTCTGCTTCCCTTCTAAAACGGAATGCCTTTTACAGCACCCAAGTCACCTCTTGAATATTTTGCTGCTTAGAAATTTTCTTCTGCCAGATACCCTAAATCATCTCTCTCAAGTTCAAAGTTCCACAAATCTCTAGGGCAGGGGCAAAATGCTGCCAGTCTCTTTGCTGAGACAAAACAAGAGTCACCTTTGCTTTAGTTCCCAACAAGTTCCTCATCTCCATCTCAGAGCGCCTCAGCCTGGACCTACTAGCCTCTAGGAAGTTCCAAAGTTTCCCAGATTTTCCTGTCTTCTTCTGAGCCATCAAACTGTTCCAACCTCTACTTGTTACCCAGTTCCAAAGTTGCTTCCACATTTCTGAGTATCTTTTCAGCATCGCCCCACTCTATTGGTACCAATTTACTATGTTAGTCCATTTTCGTGCTACTAATAAAGACATACCTGAGACTGGGAAGAAAAAGTGGTTTAGTGGACTTGCAGTTTCACAAGGCTGGAGAGGCCTTACAATCATGGCAGAAGGCATGGAGGAGCAAGTCACGCGTTATGTGAATGGTGGCAGGCAAAGAGAGAGCTTGTGCAGGGAAGCTTCTCTTTATAATACCATCAGATATTGTAAGACTTACTATCGCAAGAACAGCATGAAAAAGACCTGCCCCCATGATTCAGTTACCTCCCACTGTGTCCCTCTCATAACACGTGGGAATTGTGGGAGTTACAATTCAGGATGAAATTTTGGTGGGGACACAACCAAACCATATCACTAAGTGTTGGTTGATTGGGGGCATTAATGAGAAAGGTCTAATGTATCCTTAACTGTGATATTTGCTTGCTTCTGCCAAGCGCCAGAGTAGGGGGGCTCACTTTAAACTTAATTCTTAGATTGAGGTTTTTAAGAACACA
This sequence comes from Chlorocebus sabaeus, assembly GCF_047675955.1. Taxonomy (NCBI): domain Eukaryota; kingdom Metazoa; phylum Chordata; class Mammalia; order Primates; family Cercopithecidae; genus Chlorocebus; species Chlorocebus sabaeus. The sequence goes on from NC_132930.1 coordinate 28,533,304, forward strand.
AAAGTGGTATAAAGGACCCGTTTCAAGGTCAACTTGTGTTTGCAAATTGTCATAGAATAATTTTTTTTTTTTACCTCCTTCTATCTCTTGCCCAGGTCAAGACAGGCACATTTTCTGGCTCTCTGCTTCCATGAAGCTAAGTGGTTGCTGGGTAGACCTGATGCTGCAGGTGGTGTCCTTTGAGTTTCTAGCTTTGTAACTGGGGGTCTTCTTCTGGTACCCTGTGTTGGCATGGCCTAGGCTCTGTGTGGAAGTCAAAACATACCTTGTGGTCATCAGAATTCAACCTCAGAGCTCTTCGGATTTCTGCTGTTCTTTGGCGACTGCGTTTTGGAGGAGGCTCTATTTTCCTACTTCTTAGTGATGCATTTACAAAGATAACTGTTTTCCTTTCAGCATTTTTCACTTTCTGCTGGGGAGTTCTCCAGAGTACTGAGTCCTCTGTACTTCTAGAAAAGGAAATGCACATACGCCTTTGTAATCTCATATATTTCAGTAACACCTTAGGGTAGAATCAGTATTTGGGGATATTTTATCTTTTAATATATGAGATATTTACAGATTAGCACAATTACAACTAAATTTATGGTTCAGTTTTTTTTTTTTTTTAAGTTTTGAATGTGTGGACTTCATGAGGATCAAGCATGAGACCTGATGGTAGACACATCATCGCTCCTGAAGAATTATGATTATTACATGATCTGAGAACTCCTGCCACGCAATAGTCTTCTCGACCTCTTTTCCCCTTCCACCCATTTCTTCAGTTCCTCCACTGTTACCCTCATCCTCATCATTCTCTTTACTCCTATACCTCAGTAAAATCAGAGCTTTAACCTTTGCCATAACCCTGATGATGATCACAGTCAGACTCTTGTTGAATAGCAAATGCTTACCTAAGCAACCTGCTGAGAAGCCTGCAGAGGTATGCCGTGGCCAGATGTGAGTTAAGAGTGACAAATACACTTTTAAAACCTGACTTTCAGAATACAACAGTTCCATCATTAATCAGTGTAATAACATACCTTGAAATAGGTGTGATCCCAATAGTATACTTAATTTGGAACCAGGAGAACGTCGTGAAGACTACTTGAATTTAATAGGATCAGCTGCTGCAATGATGGTGATGTAGGTTCCTCTGTCATCTCCAAAACCATTGCTCCCCTTATGCATGTGTCTGTTAATTCTTGCTTTTCTGGTTATTAGAGTGAACAAAAGTGTTCCTTTGCTGCTCAATGATTGAAAATGTAAATATGGGAGGGCCTAGATCATTTGGCCTTTCTCAAAAACTTCATGAATTGCTTAATGTATATTTTTACTGGGTACGTGAAGATATTTGTCTTCTGCTTTTTTTTTTCTTTCTTTCTTATTTTACTGTGGAATGAGATGTTCTGAGCACTTTTAGAGTTCTTGGTTCCATTTTACAAATGAGTAAACTGAGTCTCACAGAGGCTGATGTGCTCAGGGACATCTAAACTTGTAAGTGACAGACTTGAGATCTCAACCCAGGCGTATTTAACTCCAAGGCACATAGATATTATGTCTTCGGTGTTAAAGACTGTACGTTAAATATCATCAAGTTTAGTTTGTGTATTATCTTGTATATTAATATAACATCAGAAATTTATTAAATTAACAGATGTTTTTGACCTAATTTTGATAAAACCTCCAAGCCATTTGTATATTAAGAACATGAAATATCCTGTCTCTTACAACATTTGACATTGAGCACTTTCATTGCCATTAATGTGGTGCATTTATTTCTTCCCCATTTTATCTTTGATAAAGTCCATTCGCTCATGTTTTCAGTTGGTCCTCCACTTTAGTGTGACAGGTGCAAGAGCAGGTGGAGGAGTCCTTCTGACCCTTTTGTGGCTGGAGTGGCCTTCAGGGAAATGAGGCCAAGGAGAAATCTGATTCGTTTTCCTTATACTGGTTGCAGTTTTTAAATGAGCTTTGTGTGTCAGATTTCAGGAATAGTTTTTTTAATCCAGTGTAATTTTTCATGCATTGTTACCCCTTTTGTGTCACTTTTTGCCACTGTGACAGATTCAGAGCTACTTCTATAACCAAGCTACAGAAGCATATAACATTTTCTGATTATCTGCTCTAGGGAATGTTTTGGCAACAAACCCCTTTCCTCCATTCTTAGCCATGTGGAGTGAAATAGTGAGAAAAATAGCTTGTTCTCAACTAAAGCAATTACTGTTGTTAGCCCTGTACCTTCTTAGAGGTATTTGTTTTTTTATAGTTACTAACAGAAGTTAATTTCTGTATTACTAGCATTATCTAGCAGGACATAGCAGTAGTTCTTTGATCATGTAATAATGATGACTTTTTCAAGAGAGATAATGTACTCATCAGATCTCATGTCAGGTCCCCATAAAATTCCTACATTTAAAACTTCAAAGAAATATTAATAAGTTTAGTTGTAACTTTGCTAATCTGTAAACACTGCCTATATTTCAGTGATGCCTTAGAATAAAAATCAATATTTTCATGTATTTTAAAGTTTTGCATCCAGTGGGAATTTTATTAATATATATGATAGCCATAAAGTGTATTTCACCATGTTATCTCTTTTACCTCTTTTATTTTTGTGTAAAATCTTCAAATGACAGTAAGTCAGAATAATAGACAAAATCTTAACTAAGTTATTCCAACTACTGTGAATTCCCATTAAGACTTTGGACTTATTAGTCTAGCATCTGTATAAACGGCAGATGGACAGATTCAGTAACTGAATAGGAAGAGTCAGTGCCCTTCTTTATAACTCCAGAAGTAGAATGACATTCACCCCCGTACCTGTTTGTTAGTAGGAACATGCACTACGATGCTAATGTTCCCATGAATCCTATCAAATGAACCAACTGAGGATTCTACAGAGCTTGATTACAGGCTCTTCTTAATTATTTGTCAGTTTATCATGTTAATATCTTCAGTTTTGGGGGAAGTACCCCTTGAGAATGTATTAGTTCATTAAAATAGGTGTTTGGATTAAATTTCATTACTCTCTATCCTGTATTCCTCTGCACATTGCCTTCACAGCAGTTACCATAGTCTAAATCACTTTTTAAAAATGGATTTATATGCTTGTTTTGCATTTCCTTCACCAGACTGTAAGGTTGAAGGTAGAACTTGTTTCTTTCTTTTGCTGTTGTATCCCTGTTGCTTCAGACAGTGTCTGGCTCACATTGGCCCTCAATAAATAGTGAACAGTAATCATGAACATTTAAAATGAATATTGATACATATCGAATACATGGACATTGATAACTGTTGGTTTCTCCATCAGCTCTTGTACTAGTGAATAAGGATATAAATATAAGACATTTTGTTTTCTCTACCCTCAGGATGTTTACATTGGAAGTAAAATAAGGAAAACGTTGTGATACATTATGGTAAGGGCAGTAAAAAGTCGGAAAACTTATTTTAATAGGATCAAGCTGGGAGAAAGTGGTACTTTACAGAAGGTCAAATGGCAGTTTAGTTGGATGCATTGGTCCTGTTTTTATGTGAACACAGACATACAGACAACCCTCCTACTACTTCTAGAGTCTATCATCTTAAAAGAGAGGCCAATTTCGGGATTAAAACAGTAAAAGCGCCAACATTTTTTGAGTGCTTGCCATGTGCCAGGCACGGTTTTAGGAACCTTGTGTTTATTATTGGAACTTAATCTCCAGAAAGATAGGACTATTATTATCCGTACTTATGAATAAAGGAAGCGGAGATACGAAGAGGTGAAGTGTTCAGGCTAGGTACTCATGGTCAGCATTTGAAGTCCTGTTCTCATCTATGTATTTACTGTGGTTGCCTCATCCCATGGTTCCAGGGTTGAGATCTGGTGGATTTCCAAAGGCCTGACTTTTTTGTGAAGTGAACCAGGGTGGGTTGGACTGAACTTCTTCCAAACCCTATTCAGCCCCCATAATTATACATCGTGTGAAGTGTATTGGATGCAAAATGGGATTGAAATTTCAACGGAGATCTTCTGGGATGATCAAAAGACATCTGTTAAGACAGCTCTGGCTTTCTGGCTTTGCACTGGGGCTTAATGCCTTTTAATGCTCACTTCTTGATTAGGGACCCAGCCAGCTTGCAAATTCTGTGATACTACGTCTGGAATGTTTTTGTTGTTGTTTCTGCCACACATCTCCCTCTCGTGAACGTTTTGTTCCATACAAAATCCTCTTGACACCCGTACGTCTCATTAGCCCTGGATGATTCAATTTATTTCTCTCAGGTGAGACGTCCAAGTTATAGTAAACAATAGTCAGTTGACTTTTCAGTGGCTTTGCCTGACAGGTGTTTCATCTGTAAGTTACGAAGTGAGCGAATAAAAGTCTGATAAATGAAACAAGTAAAACGAACAGTGGAAGAGTGCATTTATTTTATTGTATTGGATCTTAAAAGCGTTCATTGAGTTGGGAGAAAGGGAAGACGCAGTTCATTCAAGGTGTAGGAACCCACATGTGCAAGGGGATGGGGGTGAGATTATACAACACCTACAAGGACCTAGCAGTAGCTGGGCATCCCTAGAATGTTGAACATGTGCAGACTAAAGAGGTGGGCAGTCTTTCTTTCTTTTTCTTTCTCTTTTTCTTTTCTTTTCTTTCTTCCCTTTCTTTCTCTCACTCTGTCACCCAGGCTAGAGTACAGTGGCACGATCTCAGCTCACTGCAACCTCTACCTCCCAGCTTCAAGCGATTCTCCTGCCTCAGCCTCCCGAGTAGCTGAGACTACAGGCATGGGCCACCACGCCCAGCTAATTTTTTTTTGTATTTTTGGTAGAGATAGGGTTTCACCATGTTGGTTAGGATGGTCTCGAACTCTTGACCTCAAATGATCCACCTGCTTCGGCCTCCCAAAGTGCTGGGATTACAGGTGTGAGCCACCACACCTGGCTGGCAGTGTGTATTTCTTAATAATAATAGTTTGATTTAAGCTAATGCATGCACAAAAAGGAAGTGTTTATAAATGGTTTTCTAGATGAACAGTCAAGATCTTTTTATTCTGGTATTGTGTGACTTCCTTTCCTTCCCTTTAATTAATCCAATTGCCTTTCTTTTCCTCCATTTGAGATACCACCTGGCAGTATTTCCACCAGTGATGTGGTGGCCACTTCCTGTGCTCTTTTGCGCTAAGTATTACTAAATGGCTATACTTGAATGAACTGTTCATATCTGAAGATGTTTTCATGAGAAACAAGTAAAGTGCCTGTTGGGTTCTCATGTGGAATTTGAGACTGAAGGCCAATCTCACTGTCTCATTAGGATTTTGATTCTACGAAATAGTTCATGGTGCTTTTAAAGATCTTTCTTTTTTCTCGTGAACCCCTGCTAGCTAGGTGACGTGATGGTTGACATTGCAAGTAACATCATGTTGGCTGATGAGCGTGTCCTGTGGCTGGCGCAGAGGGAAGCTAAAGCCTGCAGTAGGATTGTGCAGTGTCTCCAGCGCATTGCGACCTACCGGCTAGCCGGTGGAGCTCATGTTTATTCAACAGTAAGTGTAACATTATCATAGACTCCTGGGGAAAAAGTGCATTTCACACAGCTCTCACCCGAAAGAGATGGGTCTCTTCTCTATTATGGGGTGAATATCTTCTCTCACTGCTGATTATACAGAATTTCTTCCCTAAAACATTTTATGAGTTAATTTTGCTTTTGAGTAATGTTTTCTTGGGAATTGGAAAATACTTTCTTAATCCATAATTTGAATGTTTATCACCATCTAATCCACTGAAACTGTTTCTGCAATAGAAAATAAGAACACTATTGTATTGCCCTGCTGGCACGTACCCATGGTCCATCTGAGCTAATATTCTGTTCTGGGCCCTGAAGGATATTTTGAGAGAATGTCTGATTGTTTGCCCAGGTTTCAGTCTCAGAAGAGAACTGGGATGCCCTCCAACATTTGTGAAGCTATTGGCATTTTCAGTCAATCCCACTCTTGGGGTAATGAGTTATTAATAAATAATGATCACTCAGTTACACAGTATTAAACATTACTTATGCTAAATTGAACTGTTGTAAATTTCTCTATATACTGCTTACTTTTTCGTCCTAAAAAGTTGGTGAATACAGTAAATAATGTGATATTCCCTTTGCTCTGGTCCTTAATTTTCATTTCCTAATTGTTTTAGTGGGCTGACGTAGTGTAGAATATTCTACACTTCCTCCTGTGATTTTACACAGTTCAAGATTACTATTTTCCTGTTGATTTCTGAGACCTTTTTTTGATGTTACCATGTTTTATTGCTCCCTTTGCTCAATTAAGTTTAGTTATTTTTTCTGAATAATAAATAAAATGGAGCCTCAGCATGGCTGCTGTCTTTGTTTTTTATTGTTTTTTTTTTTTTTTTTTTTTTTAAATATTTATTTATTTTTGGGGATGGAGTCTTGCTCTGTCACCAGGACTGGAGTGCAGTGGTGGGATATTGGCTCACTGCAGCCTCCGCCTCCTATATTCAAGCAGTTTATCATGCCTCAGCCTCCCAAGTAGCTGGGATTACAGGTGAGCACCACTATGTCTGGCTAATTTTTGTATTTTTAGTAGAGACGGGGTTTCATTTTGTTGGCCAGGCTGATCTCGAACTCCTGACCTCAAGCTATCTACCCGCCTCGGCCTCCCGGAAATGCTGGGATTACAGGCGTGAGCCACCGCACCCGGCTGGGTCACTGTGTTTGTAACGTAAGTCAGTGGAGTTTCCCTCTCAGATTCATGACCTCAGTTGAGACTAGCTTGTCATATTTACGTCCACCTCGGCCATTTAGATCCATTTTAAATCTCATCCTTTAACCATCCTTATTAATCAGCTGGAAGAACTTCCCCCCCTTTCTCTGAACCGCATTAGTTTTTCTGGGAACCCAAGGGTACAATAAAGGTCATAGTAGGAATTTGCATACCATCTCAACGTGTAAACAAAGTTCCAGGAGATGATACATCTACTTATAATAAGTAAAATGATACGGCTTCACAGGTGCCTCAAAATGACAGATTTCTTTCTTTCAACCAAGGTTTCATGTGTTGGGCATGATGACTGCTGCTTGTCAGAAGGTCTGGTGGTGGTTTACATGTGTCTTTGACTAGTAAAAAATTGGAATACACATGATTAACAAATAAGTTGAATTAAGACTTTTCACTATGTTTACATCATGAGGCAAAAACTAATACAAAGATTCTTTATGCTTGAAAAGTTTGAGAACCACTAATTATTTTCTGTCACATGCATAGGACTTGCCAAATTCTACTTTACTTTTTATATTTTTAAATTTGTATCTTATTTCCTAATAGATTGTAAGCATCGTACACCAAAGTTTCATGCTTTAAAGAAAAAGACATTTATATGTGGTGCTTAGAATGGTGCCTTGCCTGTGGGATAGGCATATACTTAAACATCCTTAAAGGAGGGAGATGCCATGTTGTCCCTAGAATTTACACTAAATCACTGAATCCTGTCACCCTGCTGGATGTGAAGGTGTGGCTCCTTGTCACTTCTCACACCCACTCTGTCCTCCGGCGAGTGGGCCTGGTGGCTGTCTGTATCGACAAGTCGTATGTTTTGGTGGTTCCCCTTGGATCACTCTTATTCCTGAATTCCTTTACAACTCTAGGGCAGGTGCCATATTTTTCAGATGATTTTTCCGACCTAATTTGCTTTTTTTTTTTTTTTGAGACTGAGTCTTCTCTGTTGCCCAGGCTGGAGCGCGGTGGCACAATCTCAGCTAACTGCAAACTCTGCCTCCTGAGTTCAAGCAATTCTCTTCCCGCAGCCTCCTGAGTAGCTGGAACTACAGGCGTGTGTCACTACGCCCAGCTAATTTTTTGTATTTTTAGTAGAGATGGAGTTTCACCATGTTGACAAGGCTAATTTGCTTTTTAAATCTGTTCATTTCCTACTATTTAAACTAACATCTCTCTTCCTTTTCTGAAGAAACAGCTTTGGAGAGAGTCTGTGTAAAGCTTTTATCGGTGAAACTTAATGCAAAGAGTTAATGATCTTCCTGTAAAAGGAAAAAGTGAATATGGCCAGATGTGTCGAGTGCTTTTCCCAAACTCTAATATTTAGCTCTCATCCTTCCTGTAAGATGAGCATTTAGAGGGTCCACTGATTTCTCTAGCTGAATTTTTTTTTTCAGGATGCTTCCATTTTTAGCTTGTCGTTTCCTTGAAAGTGCTCCTTAAATTATTTTTAATTGACTTCTTAGACCTGATCTTCCGTACTTCATGACTTCTTTTCCTCTTGTTTGGTCTCCTTTTCATTTTAGGACATCCTTTTCATTCCAAGGTCTTTCTTTTTTTTTTTTTTTTTTTTCCTGCCAGTTACCTACACAGTGATTTTGTTTAGGAAGAACCTGGGCTTTCTGGTTTGACTAATGCATAGTGTTTTGTGTTTAAAAAGTCTTTGAAAGTGCTTTTCCTTTGTGCTATAAATCATTCATAACTCCTGTTTGATTGACTTTTGAAGTATTCACCCAATATTGCTCTGGAAGCTTATGTCATCAAGGCTACTGGCTTCACGGGGATGACCTGTACCGTGTTCCAGAAAGTGGCAGCCTCTGATCGTACAGGACTTTCGGATTATGGGAGGCGGGATCCAGACGGAAACCTGGATAAGCAGCTGAGCTTTAAGTGCAATGTTTCAAATACATTTTCGAGTCTGGCACTAAAGGTATGTTACCTTCTACAATCATTTAAGACTATTTACAGTTAAAGTAGAGTGCTCCGAATGTTCTGCTTTGCAAAATAACCTTATTAGAAGATTTTTTTTGTAGGGAGGTAGGTGTTATTGCTTTTTCTATTATTTTAAAGAAAACTCTAACCAGGAAGAACTGCATTACGACTTTCATGGACCCTAGGCATTTTGGCCTTTGATTCCCTCTCTCCACATAAAAATATCAAAAATAACATTTTGTAACTGCAGTGGTATACATGCAAATATCCTATTACATATTAAAATATTTTATTCAACTTATAAGTTTATTTTTTTTTTTGCTCCTGATTTTAAGACAACAATATGTTTTCATGGGCCCCTAAAAGTATCATGAACCTTTGGCCCTGTGCCTGCCAAGCCTAGTGGAGAAGTCAACCCCGAGGCCAGGTGTTTAATCAGGCAAGCTGTATATCATAGTTATTGGCAGAAAATACAAATATGTCATATATCTTTAAAAACAAGTTTAATTGAAGCAAGCAAAATGAAAGCATTTTTACTGATTTTTAAAATTGGGGGTTTAGATATATTTGACTACACCATATTGAACCAAATAGAGGAGGCACAACTCCAGCATCCTAATGGAACCTAATTTTTTTCACTTACCTTTCTATGGGCATGTGTAATTGGATTCTCTGGGGTTTTCAATCTCACAGTACCTTATTTCTGTCTTGTCCCTGAATAATATCACAGACAATATTCCAGTCATTTTAATGACTGCATAATAACTGATCCAACAGGTGTCAGGTGTTCCAGTTTAGTGTGAGCACTCAATAAAGAATGAATGAATGAATGAATTCATGTCTTTTTGTATACTTTTTGTTGGTGACCACCATTAAAGAGAGCCAATTTGCTAAATTTAGAAAATCCCAACTGCCCAAGAAAATCTCAACTAGGTCAAAATGTCTGCTAATAATATATTTACTTGATACCCTATACTCAGAGGAAAATTGGCAAGATTTGCCTGTTAATATTGGTGCTAAGGGAGTATTTCATGCACTGTGCCACACTTCTTTGGACCTGCTCAGCTTTCCTTATTGTGTCTTATATTAGGAAAAACAAAACAAACCAAAAACCACAAACACTATGAAAGCCTAGAAACAGCAACACAGAGAAGCCCGTGAGAGAAAGGTGTGTTTTTTGAGGAAAACTTAAAATTGATGAACACTTCTGTCTTACATGATCACAGTTGGTAGAAAAGGATTAAAAATGATGAAACCCTACATTGCATCAATTTCACAATGTATCCCTCTGGGTAAGGAGAGTTTCTGCTTGCTAAAGTAGAAAGCTTTAGATGGACACTCAGATTTGTCAATTTCATGCTATTCTATCCTTTTAAGATCATCCTGTAGCCAGAGAGCAAGGACACATTACACTATTATTCATGCTTCATAGGTGGACACGATTAAACTGAATGAAAAAGGAACACATTCCTCATGACACAAAATTACTTAAAAATTCTAATATTAACGGCATAAAACGTGCTTAAGCTTTAGCACTTGAACAAAAAACTCTCTTTACATTTTACATTTTATACTAGGGCAATTTTTGCTTTTTCTTTGCATCTTTTTTTTTTTTTTATTAATCCCTTGAATATACTAACTAGAAAACCTGAACATCCAAGAACTGATTGTACTGCCTTAAAATGGGGAGTATATGCTGGTATGTGAAGTTAAACCCATAAAGATGCAGTCATTACTTAGCAGTAGGTGCCTCCTTGATTTGCTTCCTGCATATTTCAGAATCTCCGTCCTTCCCGCTATACTCCCTCCTCAGACTGCTTCAGACTTCCATCCTGTATTGCCCACACCATGGTAACTTCCTGGTTAGTCTCTGTCTCTAGGCTGTCCCTTAAAAATTCACCTTTCTCACACAGATTGGTCTGCCTAGGGCTGACATTTGGCTAACATGTTTCAGTACAACGATGCCACTGAGTAAAATATTGAAATACTTCCTTACTATTTAGCAAATAGCTGAGTGCTTCCTCAGCCCTCCTGGTCCTTCTGTTGAGACCAACACCCAGACCTCTCTTTTCACCATTTCACACCTGAAGGCCTGATGCCTGCAGAACAGGAGGCCTCTGGGAGCCTTCCCTTCGGTGCAGGCTGTTCTGATTGTCAATGCCTGTGCCATTTCAGGTTGTTGTGAGCATTCGACCTGGATCCTCCCCAAATGGAAATTGACCTTGTACACCCCTTCATAAACGTCTCATGTCTCTCCAGAGGCTGTTGAGTAGCTTTATCATTTGACATCTTCCCTCTCTCCCCACAGTACTTCCTACCTCTCCCTTTTATCCAGCAGCAGCAGAGTTTCCTTGGTTCCTCTCCCTACCACCTGGTCATTCACAAGCAGGCTTGTGCTAATTCTCCTACTCGAATCCCTACTCCTCCCCTCCCTTCCCAGCTCCTTGGTGATAACACCCAGCAGAAATGTTACTCCAAGAAATTTTGCCTAATCTCATCCAGTTCTCACTCCCACCCACCCTTGTCTCCTTTATTTTTCTTCCTCGTTTTTCCCATAATGCCTTGTTCACCTCTCATTACCTGTCACAGGTGGGAGCCTGGGAACCAAGATGGGTTTATTGGTTGCCTGAGGGTGGGCCTAGTGCTGGAGTCTTCAGTGACTTCATACCTGGCTTCAGTTGGTCACCAGTTGGTGACAGAGTTGCCAACTTGGCATCTTACTGACAGCATCCATCAAATCTCTTCTAATTTTTTTTCTCAATGAAATGTTTCCTTTCCCTGTGGTTACCGTAATTCAGATATGTTCGCATCACAAAATGGTATCCGTTTTCAGTAAACTACTTTACTTTTACTGAGGGCTTTGGAAATTAGCTGGTGTTTTGAGTTCAGCTGTGTTGTAGCCAAGAAGGAGAAATAATTAGTTCTTTATACTTTACCTGACTAGAGTTTAGAAATCAGTTTTTCTTTACACATCACAGACATCTAGAGCTTCAGTCCAGCTGAAGTCTCTTGAATTTTTCAGGCTAGTCATTATGCACCTTCCTGCTTCCTGCCTTCATTTTTGCCCTTTTCCAATCCGTCCCTGCTTGGTGAAGTTCCTGCTGCTCTCCCTCTAAAACTGCCTTTGGATTCTTCTTTCTCTTCTTCAGACAGAATTAACCATTGCCTGTTAATCCCATTGTGCTTTGTTCATTCTTCAGAATAATTACACGGTGATACAGTGGTGGAGCGAGCTGCAGTGAGAGGCCATACGAAACGATGACTAAGACTGTGGTCTCTCTGCAGCCAGACAGTCTGGGTTCAGGTTCTCTCCCCAACTTAACAGCTGTGCAAACGTGGGCAACTACCTTAACCTTTCTGAATGTCAGTTTCTCGGCTGTTGTGCAGATCATGAAATGGTACTTAATTCGAAGGGTTGTTGAGAAGGTTAAATGAGGTAGATAAGTAGACATTCACCGCAGTGCCTGGCACAGAGTAAGCACTCAGTAAGTATTAGCTCTTATTGTTTTGTTGCTGTTGTTACCTCTCCTTTGTTAGACTATGAATTTTGGGGGACAGGGACCACAGCTTATTTATTACATTGTATGTCTTCAGACTCTGCATAGTTCCAAGCCCAGAGTAACTAAACATTCAATAAGTGTCGAATAAAATTAACAGCCAAACTTAATTAGCAAAGAAAATCAGTTAAAAAAATTAATTCTAAAGCCAAATGTAATTGCTGTTAATCTTCAGCAGTGAGAAAATCAAAAGGTGGTATGCAGTTAATAATTATACACAAGAAAATAATTAGGCTATGTTATAGTATCTGTCTGTTTAAAGTCAAGTAAGTGGTCAAGAAAACGTAAATAAATTAGTATTTTATTGTTTTGAATCAGATGTTTCTTTGGCTCATTCTGATTTTCATGTTAGAATTCTGTAGATTTTAACCCATAAAGATTTCTGAAAATTTTATTAACTATATAGTGGAAGAAGTCCAGATTTTTTGATAAGGAAAGATGTTAAAATCTAGTGAAAAGATTTGAATTAACCTCCATTACGCTTATCGTTTTCCTTTTAGCTTAATGTCATTGTAAACAATGAAATAGATGAATTTAGCAAAAAAAAAAAAAAAAAAAAAAAGCAGCTGTGTGTAACAGTCATTTCATGTGTGTTCATATTTCATCAGTTTTTAGTGTTAAAATGAACCCTGAAACTGAATGGTAGAAGTCAAAACATGATGACGTTGTAGATTATTCTTGGCAATTTAGTTAAGGCATTTCCTCTCCCCCAGTCCCCAGATAACCATCTTCCACGGTGCTGCAGTAACAGTGGTAAAAATATACCACCGACAGTTCCCTAGAGTTCCCTAGCCTTTTGTGCTTGTCATGGCCATGATCCCATCTGGTCTTCACAACCATTTGTTAGAAAGATCATTAGCTGTGTTTTACAGGCTCAGGTTAAACAAAATTGTGCAGTGTTAACCAGCTGCTAAATGGTGAGGCTGGAACCCAAATCCCTTCTTCTTTCAGATCCCATGTTCTCTCCATGGTATATGATTTTTCAATAATAAATATTGGAAACCGAAAACTTGTTTTTCCCAAAGGATCTTAAGAGGGATTTTTCTACTTTATTACCTCTTGTTCGTGTGTTTGTTCTCTGTTTCCCTTGCTGTAATCCATATATTTTAAAATAAATATATGGTTAAATGAACTTACAAACTTTGTGCTCGCCACCCTCGGGCCAGGTGGAAGAAGGTATAATCATGATAAATGCACCAAATTAAGTGTTTTGCAGTGACTAATAGATTTATAACCTTTCTGTAAATACTGATCAACATTTCTTTTAAAGAAATTAAATACACAAGTATTCCATTGTTACTATAAAAATCTAAACATTATTGATACGGCTGAAGTTTGCCTTATCGGCACCCCTAGGCCACTCTCTACATCCCAGGGAACCTGTAGTTATTTAGTAATGTTTGTATTGGACTTGGAAGGATATTTTAGAAGCCTTAAATATGTAACAACCATGAGTGTATAGCTCTGGTCACCCAGTAATTTGTCCATACTCCTTGTATTTTTCTGTACATGGTTTTTTTTTTAATTGGTTTTACAGATTTAAACTTGTGTAGGAGACCTTTTTTAACTTCTAGAAAGTATAGATGTTATTCCTTATTTTGACTGCTTTTAAAACATTTAAATGACTTTTTAAAAATCAATTTGATTTATCATTACTAATACTTCCCCAAAGAGCTACACTTTGTTTTCAAGTCATTTTGTGTGTATAACAATATTATTTTATGAATTTTATAGTATTTGAATTTTAATAAATGTGCATTATGTAATACTTTATCAGGACTTCGAACTTTTAACTAATCTATTTTCTCTCTTTGCCTGTGTCATTATGTACTTAGGAGAAATCTGTGTACTTAATAGAAATCTAGATTAGTGAATAAATTTATAATAAACTTTTTTTCACTTTAGATTATATTTGTGAGTGAGAATAGCGGGAACCTTTTCATGCGTTTTCTCAAACATTTCTACTAAATATTTTCTTGGCATCTTCAATTTAAAAGTAATATTCAAACTTCTAAAATACATTGAAAAGATATTTATGGGTATCTGCTATGATCTAACATTGTTAATTCTAAAGTCAATCATTTGCTTAAGTAGAATTGTTTTCAAAATAAACATGTCATACGGACATTGTTCATTTCATAAACAGCTATTTTGATCAAATGCAAGTGCTAGGAACTGTTAACATAGAGGTTTCAAAAAGTGAATGAGATTGACTGTACCCCAAATCCTCATACTCTAGTTCGAGGAGCAGACAGTGAGCCACACCACGGGGCTCCAAGTGTGCGTTATGACTAACGTGTGCAGAGTATTGTGTGAATCCAGAAGAGGGAGCAGCTAATCTGGAGACGCAGTATACTGAGGAGATGTAATTAACTGTCCAAAAAAGCCTTATTTCAAGGACTCTGTATAAAGTCTTCCCCCTGGCTGCCAACCTTTTTCATTCTAATCCACTTTCCATTACACCAATTTAAAAGTTTGTGAGACAAAAGAATAGCGGAGCATTTCAGGTAGAGATGCTGGTCTGTGCAGCGAGTATGGTGGCATAAAAAGAATATAGGATAACTTAAATTGATGACCCAGTTTAGCTGTATTTTAGGTTGTGCTATAGGAGTGTTCAGGGGATACATCTGAGCAATAGATTTTCATCAAATTATATGGTAAACTTAGGATTTGGGCTTAGTATTATTTAAACATTGCAGAACCAAGGTGTTATTTAAACTGGAATAACATGATTTGTTTCTTAAGGGGAAATTCTGGTGAATATGGAATTGGAAGAAGAGAAGTTAGAGGCCAAGAGAAAGATGGTGTAATAAATTCTTCAACTATGGAATGTTTTTAGATGGTTAATTGTTCACTTCTTTGGTATATAGATTTTTTTACTGAATGCTGAATAATTTATTATTTAAAAATCCTCAATAAAGAAACTGAAAAACATTCAGTCATCAGTCAGCATTTTCAATTGTTCCTATGTGTTGTTATTATTTTTTTTCTAAATGTGTTTCCTAGTCTCAAGGAAATTTCTGCTAAGTGTACTGAATCTAAACCTCTATTATGTTTGTATAATTTCATTCTTTTGTTGTATGACAGTTTGAATTCATCATAAATCACCTTAAAGTTCCATAAGCCCAAATTAATTACACTCACATGTGTGATATGCTACATTTGTGCTTCTTTATCATATTTTATCATTGTAAAATTGATACAGCGTGATCGAGATTCTTGATCTGTTTAATGCCATCTACTTCAACATATAATATCATGGGAAAATTAACTTTGTAATTTGAAACACTTTTCTTGTTTACTTATTTAACTCTTTAGAGTTTGCATTTCTATTTTATACTTCTTTTAATCTATGTTGTTATGTGGTGTTGACATTTCACTTGACTGATTTTTTTTAACTATTAAATTTTGTATATACAATTAAAATGAAGCCAACTTAATTAGACCACTTTTGTAACTATCTGACATATTTTTTCTGGTTTATATGTACTAATGTAGTGAGCTTTTTTATATATATATGTGTGTGTGTGTATATATATGTGTGTGTGTGTGTGTATATATATATATATATATTTTTTTTTTTTTTTTTCTAGAATACTATTGTGGAGGCTTCTATTCAGCTTCCTCCTTCCCTTTTCTCACCAAAGCAAAAAAGAGAACTCAGACCAACTGATGACTCTCTTTACAAGCTTCAACTCATTGCATTCCGCAATGGAAAGCTTTTTCCAGCCACTGGAAATTCAACAAATTTGGCTGATGACGGAAAACGACGCACTGTGGTTACCCCTGTGATTCTCACCAAAATAGGTTTGTATGTGGTATATGTTCTCCTGTAGTCAGTGGACAATAAGGCCTTACAGTTGACTGTTCCTAAAAATGCTTATTTTAGTGTTTTCTCGTTATGAGTCACTAGCGAAAAAAGATCTTGCGGAGTACCCATTACTGTTTAAGTTGACATTTATAATTGTTTATGAAGTTTGTTTCAGAAATACTTTTATTTTCCATTTTCTCCAGATGGTGTGAATGTAGATACCCACCACATCCCTGTTAATGTGACGCTGCGTCGAATTGCACATGGAGCAGATGCTGTTGCAGCCCGGTGGGATTTCGATTTGCTGAACGGACAAGGAGGCTGGAAGTCAGATGGGTGCCATATACTCTATTCAGATGAAAATATCACTACAATTCAGTGCTACTCCCTTAGTAACTATGCAGTTTTAATGGTATGGCAGTTGTTAACTTTATGCATAAACACTATTCTAAATTTTTCCTATGCATAATTAAGTTCAAATGAAGTGTTTTTTTTTAATTTTTAACATAATTTGCTTCCTTTGATTGTATGAGATGATATGTGTTCTAATTCTGATTTTAAAGGGAAATTAAGTTACTACCAAGTGAAATGTATGGGATTGAATTTGGTATATAGGAATTTTAAATCAACTTTATAAGTCAATCAGTTCAGCTAGTCTTTGACCTTAAAACTTGGAGAGACTGTTTATACGGTCAGATTCCCTCTGCCCAGAAGGAGTGATTTCATTTGCCAAAGGAACACGGTGAGTAGTGAAAGAACATTTTCCTACTTTGCAATCTAGCACTGTTTCCCGCTACATATTGTAATTGTTAGACTCTATTTGAATTTAGAATTAATCGTGATAATTTCATTTTTGTCATTGCAAGTGACAGTATTGACACAAAAATGTCTTTTCAGTTTTAGTGCCAATCAGTCTAGTGTTGTTTTCTGTTATTTGCCATTGTTAATGCTTATTACAGGTTGAGTCTTATCTCTTATCTGAAATGCTTGGGACCAAAAATGTTTTGGGTTTTGGATTTTTTCCGATTTTGGAATATTTGCATTAGACTTACCAGTTCACCATTCTTAATTCAAAAATCTGAAATCCTCCAAGGAGCACTTTCTTTGAAAAGTTTTAGATTTTGGAACATTTTGGATTTAAGATTCTTGGGTTAGGGATACTCAACCCGTAATTTTTTGGGAGTAAAATAACAATTATTAATGTACAAGAGCAAGTGTTTTTATTAATGAGGTCTTTAAATGAATCTGAATCCTGAGCAGATAATTATGAAATAAACCATGCTAGTTCTTATTTTGTATTGTAATTATTATAAATACTGACATCATGGAGTATATTTAGAGTATAGTGGAAGGAATTACTAATGCGTGTGAAAGACATTTCCCAGGAATGGTTTGAGGTTACTCTGGGTGTGAGGAACTTCTGCGTTATTTCTGATTCCAGCTGTAAATCTGTTTTCTAGAAACTGTTTTATCAAAGTGTTAAATACCTTGAAACATGATATATTTTACATTTCATGAATTTTTCTGTCTTTGAAAAAATAGCATTTAGCACTAGAAATGATCTTGAAGTAAGCGTGAATTATAAATAATTTTCTTTGGCTCTTGTTTTTTGTTTTGTTTTTGTTTTTGTTTTTGTTTTTTCAATTCAACTTATACCTTACCTGGTACACTGGTCAAGCAAGCAGAAAGGTGAATAGATTATTTATCAGGGTAAAGGGATTATCTTTTCAGTGACATAATTGAGCATTTTATACAAGTGTAAGCAATATACTTAAACATATATATTATCTGGCCCAGCTGACAGTGGGTGAATTCTACGCTGGTTAGACTTAGCTATATTTGTATAGGCCCTTTATTCAATTGGGATTAACTTTAGTGTTGACAGTTTATGATTCTGATTCTCTTTCTAAATGGGAGATGTCTTGATTTCTTTAAGCCTGAGTCTGGTTTCTGTAAGTTCACATTTTATTATTGTGTAGTCACCTTTTATTTATTTTTTATTTTTTTGGGACAGAGTCTCACTCCAGTTGCCCAGACTGGAGTACAGTGGTGCAGTCTCGCCTCACTGAAGCCTCTACCTCCCAGGGTCAGGAGATTCTCTTACCTCAGCCTCTTGAGTAGCTGGGATTACAGGCATGCACCACAGTACCCAGCTAATTTTTGTATTTTTAGTAGAGACAGGGTGTCACCGTGTTGCCCAGGCTGCTCTTGATCTCCTGGACTCCAGTGATCCACCTGCCTCAAGCTCACAAAGTGCTGGGATTATAGGCATGAGCCACTGCCACCTCTGGAATTAAAGCATGAAGCGTTAAAGTATGTAGTATTTTCTCTTCCATTTTGAAAGTATTTTCTCATTCAGATTTTGAGTATAAAATAAACTATGATGTACTGAGGAGAAATAATATTCAACATTGTCAGAAATTTATATAATAGTTAAGAAAAAAAATGAGCAAAATAAATGAAACACAAAACATACACAAAAATGCCTTTTATAAGACTTTACTATAATATTGCACCCTATGAAACTTATTTTTATTTAATCTAATACCAGTTTATAGCATCTATTTTTGAACTTCCTAGCTGTTCTTCTAAACTATTTAAATTAGTATAATCCTTTTTATGGAAGGAATAAACCATTCTTTTATCTTTCAGACTTTTAATCTCTTAAAAAATGTAATACACAGTTCTTTAAAGCTAAAATACGGTAGTACTAAGATTTTTTTTTCTATTTATTTTCAAAGACTTTTTCCTTTTCTTAAATGTAACTGTGCCATCTAGGGGCAGCAAAGAAAAATGTATTTGAAATTGTTGACAAAATTAAAGTTACTGCATGGGAGTTAGTTGCTAATAAAGCATAAAGAAAAAGTTAATGAAATTATACACACTTTTAAGTAGTTAAAGTTACATTTAGGATTGAAGAAATAGCTTTTAGAAATTAGAAAGCAAATTAGAAAGCATTATCTTTTTTCCTTATATTAAGCTTTTAAAAATTGATAAAATCCTATTTTTCTTGAATACCATCTTAATATATCATTTTATATGGTAAGTCTAAATTCCTGTCTTGGGATATAGTCCATAAAACTTTCCTTTATCTGATTTTAAGAGTTTTGAATTTTAAAAAAATGAGACATAAATAATACACTTGTTCATAAGTCTGAGTTTACTAAGGTCTCACTGGGAACCAGAAAAAAAAATTAAGCAGAAATTAGATTTGCTTGAATGATATGATCTGAATAGCCAGGTGGGGCAGGAAGATTCCCAGGAGCTGGTGTCTGTAGGAAAAAACAAAGAAAACTGAATAAAAAGTAGGGTAATGATTAGGTTCAAACTATGTAGTACTTAATACTTTAATCACTAGTGGTGAAGATAAGGTAATTTATATACATTGATTCCTCTTTTGTTATTGTGTTTAGCTAAAAATATGAAACTAGAGAACATTCGTTAATTTTTCTAGTGATTCTTTTACATTTGTTTATATAAAACGTGCTGAATACCATCTTAATATGTCATTTTATAGATTGCAATGGCATTCAAAGCAACTTTGATATCATTTACTCTAATTGAACAGAGATGCTAGTGATGTTTTTGTTTAAATAGTTTTAAAAGAAGTACTATAATCACGTGGATGTAATGTTTTATTTATTTCTACACATTAACATACAGTGAAAACTGGAAGTCTTCCCCATGTCTCACATCACATTGATAAGTAACTACTATTTGTTTCTCACATATTATTGAGGAGACCCTCGTGTTTATGGAAACAAAAATGAATATATGTTCCTATTTTTGTTGCATTTTTGCACAAAGGTTGCATGCTACATACACTGTTCTAAACCGTGCTTTTTTCTATAGAGCAACATAACAATTATGATGGTGATGATGTATCTTAAAGAAGAGGATGATGATGGTGGTAGTGGTGACCAATCTTTATTAAGTACTTACGTGTCAGCCACTCTTCTGATGTCTTTATATATATATTCAGTTACTCAGCTCTTATGACATCCTCATGAGGTAGAAGTACTGTTGTCACCCCATTGTACAAATGTGGAAACTGAGGCACGGAGAGGTTAAATGCCATGCTCACAAAGCTAGTGTTGGTAATGGGATTTGAATTCACAGTCTCATTTTGGAATCCGTGTTAATCCCTCTGCTAAGTCTCCTTTCTAAAATCCTCTCAAATCAATATACGAGTTTCCTCATTCTCTCTTATCTCTGAATATTATGTTTCTACCATAATTTATTTAGATATTTCTCTATTGTGCTTGTTTCTAGTGGTTTGTACAGTGTCGTTTCACACATTTAGTTGAGCATTTGTGGGACAAATTCTCCGAAGTGGAATTGATAATCAAAGGGACCAGCTGGGTTTCCTTTTTCATTAAATTGAGGTGTTTAGCAAAGTGCACAAATATTGGTTATGTTTTTACAAAAGAATATATAAGAACAAGATTTGTACTAGAGTGCTGGACAGTGCTCCTGTGTCTCTCTCTAGTCAGTTCCTGCCACCATCTCCAGATACCACCCTTTTGATGTCTCTCACCATAGATAAGTTTGGTCTGTTTTTAGACTTTAGTTGTGTAGTATGTACGCTTGTGTCTGGTTTCTTTCTTTTTTTTTTTTTTTTAATTTATTTATTATTATTAAACTTCAAGTTGTAGGGTACATGTGCACAACGTGCAGGTTTGCTACATATGTATACTTGTGCCATGTTGGTGTGCTGCACCCATCAACTCGTCATTTACATCAGGTATAACTCCCAATGCAATCCCTCCCCCCTCCCCCCTCCCCATGATAGGCCCCGGTGTGATGTTCCCCTTCCCGAGTCCAAGTGATCTCATTGTTCAGTTCCCACCTACGAGTGAGAACATGCGGTGTTTGGTTTTCTGTTCTTGTGATAGTTTGCTAAGAATGATGGTTTCCAGCTGCATCCATGTCCCTACAAAGGACACAAACTCATCCTTTTTTATGGCTGCATAGTATTCCATGGTGTATATGTGCCACATTTTCTTAATCCAATCTGTCACTGATGGACATTTGGGTTGATTCCAAGTCTTTGCTATTGTGAATAGTGCTGCAATAAACATACGTGTGCATGTGTCCTTATAGCAGCATAATTTATAATCCTTTGGGTATATACCCAGTAATGGGATGGCTGGGTCATATGGTACATCTAGTTCTAGATCCTTGAGGAATCGCCATACTGTTTTCCATAATGGTTGAACTAGTTTACAATCCCACCAACAGTGTAAAAGTGTTCCTATTTCTCCACATCCTCTCCAGCACCTGTTGTTTCCTGACTTTTGAATGATCGCCATTCTAACTGGTGTGAGATGGTATCTCATTGTGGTTTTGATTTGCATTTCTCTGATGGCCAGTGATGATGAGCATTTTTTCATGTGTCTGTTGGCTGTATGAATGTCTTCTTTTGAGAAATGTCTGTTCATATCCTTTGCCCACTTTTGGATGGGGTTGTTTGTTTTTTTCTTGTAAATTTGTTTGAGTTCTTTGTAGGTTCTGGATATTAGCCCTTTGTCAGATGAGTAGATTGCAAAAATTTTCTCCCATTCTGTAGGTTGCCTGCTCACTCTGATGGTAGTTTCTTTTGCTGTGCAGAAGCTCTTTAGTTTGATGAGATCCCATTTGTCAATTTTGGCTTTTGCTGCCGTTGCTTTTGGTGTTTTAGACATGAAGTCTTTGCCCATGCCTATGTCCTGAATGGTACTACCTAGGTTTTCCTCTAGGATTTTTATGGTATTAGGTCTAACATTTAAGTCTCTAATCCATCTTGAATTAATTTTCGTATAAGGAGTAAGGAAAGGATCCAGTTTCAGCTTTCTACTTATGGCTAGCCAGTTTTCCCAGCACCATTTATTAAATAGGGAATCCTTTCCCCATTTCTTGTTTCTCTCAGGTTTGTCAAAGATCAGATGGCTGTAGATGTGTGGTATTATTTCTGAGGACTCTTCTCTGTTCCATTGGTCTATATCTCTGTTTTGGTACCAGTACCATGCTGTTTTGGTTACTGTAGCCTTGTAGTATAGTTTGAAGTCAGGTAGCGTGATGCCTCCAGCTTTGTTCTTTTGACTTAGGATTGTCTTGGAGATGCGGGCTCTTTTTTGGTTCCATATGAACTTTAAAGCAGTTTTTTCCAATTCTGTGAAGAAGCTCATTGGTAGCTTGATGGGGATGGCATTGAATCTATAAATTACCTTGGGCAGTATGGCCATTTTCACGATATTGATTCTTCCTATCCATGAGCATGGTATGTTCTTCCATTTGTTTGTGTCCTCTTTGATTTCACTGAGCAGTGGTTTGTAGTTCTCCTTGAAGAGGTCCTTTACATCCCTTGTAAGTTGGATTCCTAGGTATTTTATTCTCTTTGAAGCAATTGTGAATGGAAGTTCATTCCTGATTTGGCTCTCTGTTTGACTGTCACTGGTGTATAAGAATGCTTGTGATTTTTGCACATTAATTTTGTATCCTGAGACTTTGCTGAAGTTGCTGATCAGCTTAAGGAGATTTTGGGCTGAGACAATGGGGTTTTCTAAATATACAATCATGTCGTCTGCAAACAGGGACAATTTGACTTCTTCTTTTCCTAACTGAATCCCCTTGATTTCTTTCTCTTGCCTGATTGCCCTAGCCAGAACTTCCAACACTATGTTGAATAGGAGTGGTGAGAGAGGGCATCCCTGTCTTGTGCCAGTTTTCAAAGGGAATTTTTCCAGTTTTTGCCCATTCAGTATGATATTGGCTGTGGGTTTGTCATAAATAGCTCTTATGATTTTGAGGTACGTTCCATCAATACCGAATTTATTGAGCGTTTTTAGCATGAAGGGCTGTTGAATTTTGTCAAAAGCCTTTTCTGCATCTATTGAGATAATGATGTGGTTCTTGTCTTTGGTTCTGTTTATATGCTGGATTATGTTTATTGATTTGCGAATGTTGAACCAGCCTTGCATCCCAGGGATGAAGCCCACTTGATCATGGTGGATAAGCTTTTTGATGTGCTGCTGAATCCGGTTTGCCAGTATTTTATTGAGGATTTTTGCATCGATGTTCATCAGGGATATTGGTCTAAAATTCTCTTTTTTTGTTGTGTCTCTGCCAGGCTTTGGTATCAGGATGATGTTGGCCTCATAAAATGAGTTAGGGAGGATTCCCTCTTTTTCTATTGATTGGAATAGTTTCAGAAGGAATGGTACCAGCTCCTCCTTGTACCTCTGGTAGAATTCAGCTGTGAATCCATCTGGTCCTGGACTTTTTTTGGTTGGTAGGCTATTAATTATTGCCTCAATTTCAGAGCCTACTATTGGTCTATTCAGGGATTCAACTTCTTCCTGGTTTAGTCTTGGAAGAGTGTAAGTGTCCAGGAAATTATCCATTTCTTCTAGATTTTCCAGTTTATTTGCGTAGAGGTGTTTATAGTATTCTCTGATGGTAGTTTGTATTTCTGTGGGGTCGGTGGTGATATCCCCTTTATCATTTTTAATTGCGTCGATTTGATTCTTCTCTCTTTTCTTCTTTATTAGTCTTGCTAGTGGTCTGTCAATTTTGTTGATCTTTTCAAAAAACCAACTCCTGGATTCATTGATTTTTTGGAGGGTTTTTTGTGTCTCTATCTCCTTCAGTTCTGCTCTGATCTTAGTTATTTCTTGCCTTCTGCTAGCTTTCGAATGTGTTTGCTCTTGCTTCTCTAGTTCTTTTAATTGCGATGTTAGAGTGTCAATTTTAGATCTTTCCTGCTTTCTCTTGTGGGCATTTAGTGCTATAAATTTCCCTCTACACACTGCTTTAAATGTGTCCCAGAGATTCTGGTATGTTGTATCTTTGTTCTCATTGGTTTCAAAGAACATCTTTATTTCTGCCTTCATTTCGTTATGTACCCAGTAGTCATTCAGGAGCAGGTTGTTCAGTTTCCATGTAGTTGAGCGGTTTTGATTGAGTTTCTTAGTCCTGAGTTCTAATTTGATTGCACTGTGGTCTGAGAGACAGTTTGTTATAATTTCTGTTCTTGCACATTTGCTGAGGAGTGCTTTACTTTCGATTACGTGGTCAATTTTGGAGTAAGTACGATGTGGTGCTGAGAAGAATGTATATTCTGTTGATTTGGGGTGGAGAGTTCTATAGATGTCTATTAGGTCTGCTTGCTGCAGAGATGAGTTCAATTCCTGGATATCCTTGTTAACTTTCTGTCTCGTTGATCTGTCTAATGTTGACAGTGGAGTGTTGAAGTCTCCCATTATTATTGTATGGGAGTCTAAGTCTCTTTGTAAGTCTCTAAGGACTTGCTTTATGAATCTGGGTGCTCCTGTATTGGGTGCATATATATTTAGGATAGTTAGCTCTTCCTGTTGAATTGATCCCTTTACCATTATGTAATGGCCTTCTTTGTCTCTTTTGATCTTTGATGGTTTAAAGTCTGTTTTATCAGAGACTAGTATTGCAACCCCCGCTTTTTTTTGTTCTCCATTTGCTTGGTAAATCTTCCTCCATCCCTTTATTTTGAGCCTATGTATGTCTCTGCGTGTGAGATGGGTCTCCTGAATACAGCAGACTGATGGGTCTTGACTCTTTATCCAGTTTGCCAGTCTGTGTCTTTTAATTGGAGCATTTAGTCCATTTACATTTAAGGTTAAGATTGTTATGTGTGAACTTGATCCTGCCATTATGATATTAACTGGTTATTTTGCTCGTTAGTTGATGCAGTTTCTTCCTAGCCTTGATGGTCTTTACATTTTGGCATGTTTTTGCAATGGCTGGTACCAGTTGTTCCTTTCCATGTTTAGTGCTTCCTTCAGGGTCTCTTGTAAGGCAGGCCTAGTGGTGACAAAATCTCTAAGCATTTGCTTATCTGTAAAGGATTTTATTTCTCCTTCACTTATGAAACTTAGTTTGGCTGGATATAAAATTCTGGGTTTAAAATTCTTTTCTTTAAGAATGTTGAATATTGGCCCCCATTCTCTTCTGGCTTGAAGAGTTTCTGCTGAGAGATCTGCTGTTAGTCTGATGGGCTTCCCTTTGTGGGTAACCCGACCTTTCTCTCTGGCTGCCCTTAAGATTTTTTCCTTCATTTCAACTTTGGTGAATCTGGCAATTATGTGTCTTGGAGTTGCTCTTCTCGAGGAGTATCTTTGTGGCGTTCTCCGTATTTCCTGGATTTGAATGTTGGCCTGCCCTACTAGGTTGGGGAAGTTCTCCTGGATGATATCCTGAAGAGTGTTTTCCAACTTGGTTCCATTTTCCCCGTCACTTTCAGGCACCCCAATCAGACGTAGATTTGGTCTTTTTACATAATCCCATACTTCTTGCAGGCTTTGTTCATTTCTTTTTCTTCTTTTTTCTTTTGGTTTCTCTTCTCGCTTCATTTCATTCATTTGATCCTCCATCGCTGACATTCTTTCTTCCAGTTGATCGAGACGGTTACTGAAGCTTGTGCATTTGTCACGTATTTCTCGTGCCATGGTTTTCGTCTCTTTCATTTCATTTGTGAGCTTCTCTGCATTAATTACTCTAGCCATCAATTCTTCCACTTTTTTTTCAAGATTTTTAGTTTCTTTGCGCTGGGTATGTAATTCCTCCTTTAGCTCTGAGAAATTTGATGGACTGAAGCCTTCTTCTCTCATCTCGTCGAAGTCATTCTCCGTCCAGCTTTGATCCGTTGCTGGCGATGAGCTGCGCTCCTTTGCCGGGGGAGATGCGCTCTTATTTTTTGAATTTCCAGCTTTTCTGCCCTGCTTTTTCCCCATCTTTGTGGTTTTATCTGCCTCTGGTCTTTGATGATGGTGATGTACTGATGGGGTTTTGGTGTAGGTGTCCTTCCTGTTTGATAGCTTTCCTTCTAACAGTCAGGATCCTCAGCTGTAGGTTGTAGCTGTAGGAGATTGCCTGAGGTCCACTCCAGACCCTGTTTGCCTGGGTATCAGCAGCAGAGGCTGCAGAAGATAGAATATTTCTGAACAGCGAGTGTACCTGTCTGATTCTTGCTTTGGAATCTTCCTCTCAGGGGTGTACTCCACCCTGTGAGGTGTGGGGTGTCAGACTGCCCCTAGTGGGGGATGTCTCCCAGTTAGGCTACTCAGGGGTCAGGGACCCACTTGAGCAGGGAGTCTGTCCCTTCTCAGATCTCAACCTCCGTGTTGGGAGATCCACTGCTCTCTTCAAAGCTGTCAGACAGAGTCGTTTGCGTCTGCAGAGCTGCTGCGTTTGTTATTATTTACTGTGCCCTGTCCCCAGAGGTGGAGTCTACAGAGACAGGCAGGTTTCCTTGAGCTGCTGTGAGCTCCACCCAGTTCGAGCTTCCCAGCAGCTTTGTTTACCTACTTAAGCCTCAGCAATGGCGGGCGCCCCTCCCCCAGCCTCGCTGCTGCCTTGCCGGTAGATCACAGACTGCTGTGCTAGCAATGAGGGAGGCTCCGTGGGTGTGGGACAGTCCCGGCCAGGTGTGGGATATGATCTCCTGGTGTGCCTGTCTGCTTAAAGCGCAGTATTGGGGTGGGAGTTACCCGATTTTCCAGGTGTTGTGTGTCTCAGTTCCCCTGGCTAGGAAAAGGGATTCCCTTCCCCCTTGCGCTTTCCAGGTGAGGCAATGCCTCGCCCTGCTTCAGCTCTCGCTGGTCGGGCTGCAGCAGCTGACCAGCACCGATCGTCTGGCACTCCCCAGTGAGATGAACCCAGTACCTCAGTTGAAAATGCAGAAATCGCCGGTCTTCTGTGTCGCTCGCGCTGGGAGTTGGAGACTGGAGCTGTTCCTATTCGGCCATCTTGCTCCGCCCCCGTGTCTGGTTTCTTTCCTATCATTACAGGGATGGGATTTATCTTCGTTTTTGCATTTAGCAGCAGTTTATTCTTTCCCATTGCTGTGTAGTAGTCCATTGTATCAATATGCCAAAGTTTGTTCATTTTATCATTGATAGCCATTTCTGTTTCTAGGTTTTGGGTGTAAAGAAAAAGCTGCTGTGAGTACTCATGTATATGTTTTATGATGGACATGTACACTCAGGAGTGAAATTGCTGGGTTGTAAGCTTTCCATGTGTTTAGCTTTAAGTAGCTAATTCCATGCAGTTGACCAAAGTTGTTATATTGGTTTGTGGTCTCGATGGTAATGAGAGTTCCAGGTGCTCCACATTTTTGCCATGCTGGGAATTGTCAGTCTTCAGTTTTAGTCTTCTAGTATTGTGATAGATCATTCTAGTTTTAATTTGCATTTCTCTGGGCACTATTGATGTTGAGCACTTCTTTAGCTTTATATTGGCAGTTTGGGTATCCTCTTTTCCTGACGTTCCTTGCTCAAGTCTTGCCTATTTTTAATTTTATTGTCTTTCATTTTTTTTTTATTATGTATAGGACTTCTTAATATGGCTTCTGAATGTGAGCTCCCTGTTGGATTTAAGTGTTGTGTATATCTTCTCCTGGTTCATGCCTTTTTTCCTCAATATTGTCTTTTTATGAAGACAGTTTCTTAATTTTTCTGAAGTACAGTTTCTTCGTCGTTGTGTTGTTGTTTTAGTTAATGCTGTTTAAGAAATCTTTTTGTACCCCAAGATTATGAAGATCTTCTTTTTTGTTTTCTTCAAGAAACTTTAATATGTTTTACCTTTTATATTTAGTTCCATAATTTGACTGGAATTGATTTTTTGTTGATGATGTGAGGTAGGGGGAATAAAATCTTTAAATTTGTATTCTTTGTTCCTTAGTGGGAAAAAGCAACATAGATGTAAGTCATAGTCCTCTTTTTAAATTTTTATTTGTTTTTTTACATTTCTGATTTCAGATCTTTTTTAAAATTTTAATGGTAAACTCTTATTATAATGCTTTATACCCTGACACACAGGATGCCCTGATATATTTTCTTTGGATTCCTTTCCATTGTTCAGATCCTGGTGAATTTAGACAATTGCTTATTTTAATTATTCTTATTGATATAGTGATAATTATGGAAAACTTCTACTGATTTTATATTCAATAATTCTCAGGCCTGAAGTAACAATTGTAATTATATGAATCTCTGTCAAGTAAACAGTTTTAAAAACTTTTTCCTTTGATTTGAGTCCTTAGTAATGATCATCTTTGTGATTTTTAACACACTTTTGATGTTTAATTTCTCTGCATTCGTTCAGCTAACTTCTGTGGAGAACTTTATTTTTCACTTCCTGGCTTAGTTATTAAAGTTTGTACCGAGTAGAAGAGTAACTAAGATTATTGTTCAGTGATGGACTCTGGTCATGTGGGTGCCGGAGGGCAGAGTCATTTTCCATTTTATTTATTACTGTGTTGCAAATGTGAGCAACAGTTTTACTTTTTCTACTCAAAGGTTTCTCATACTACCATTTTTATATAGTGTGTTTAGTAATGTTTTCGTTATTATCATAAAGCTTGTATTTATTTACTACCATAATTGAAAATAATTTGATTCAGGTTTCTGCTTTCTCTCTCTCATTGTAGAGCTTTAGCTTGTTTACTGTCCTGGTATTCTAAAATTCTCAATTGCCATAAATATTTTTATATTCTTTTGGATTGCCCAATCTAGCCAGATTTTTTTAAAGGTGGGAAAGCTAATAATAGCTTTTAAATTTTTCAGTAGTTCTGTTTTATACGGTTAATATTACCTGCATAATAGCTTGGATTTGCCTCTTGGCCCCCAAAGTCTACAATATTTACTGTCTGGCCCTTTATACTATACTTTTCCTTAGGTTCATTCTTCAGCAGGAAACCTGTTTGCATTTGGGCAGGTCAAAAATGCTCCTGTGGGATTAATAACAGAATAATAAGGAACTGAAACAACTCAACATACAAAAATTTTTTGATTTAAGAAATGGGCAAACTATCAGACTAGATATCCTGAAAAGAAGACATATAGATGACCAACAGGTGTATGAAAAAATTTCACCATTGCTAGTCATCAGGAAAATACAAATCAAAACCACAATAAGATATCTTACCCCAGTTAAATGGTTTGTGTCAAAAAGACAAAAAATAACAGAATGTGGAGAAGAGATCTCTTATACATTGTTGATGGGAATGTAAATGAGTGCAACAATTACAGAAAATAGTTTGTAAGTTTCTTAAAAAACTAAAATAGAGCCACCGTATGATCCAGCAGTTTCCCTGCTGAGTATATATTCAAAAGAAAGGAAATCAGTGTATTGAAGAGATACTTGTGCTCACATTTACTGCAGCACTATTCATGATAGCCAAGATATACAGTCAACCTAAGTGTCCCTTCCTCTGTTCCATCAACAGAGGAATGGGTAAAGAAAATGTGGTATATATATACACCGAGGAGTACTAGTCAGTCATAAAAAAAGGATGAAATCTTGTCATTTGCAGCAACATGGATGAGCCTGGAAGTTATTTCGTTAAGTGAAGTAAGCCAGGTACAGAATGACAAACAGTGCATGTTTTCACTCATATGTGGTAGCTGAAAATGTTGATCTTATGGAGATAGAAAGGAGAATGGAAAATACCAGAGGCTGGGAAGGGAAGGGTCTAGGAAGAGGGGGTGAAGTAAGGTTGGTTAATGAGTACCGAAGTACAGATAAAAGGAATAAATTCTGGTGTTTGATAACATGGCAGGGTGACTATAGTTATCAATAATCTATTGCATATTTATTGCATATTTCATATTTCCCAATTTGATTTGGTCATTACACATTATATGTATAGACCAAAATATTACATGTGTGCCATAAATATATACAATTATTATATATCAACAAAAACATGTTGAGAAAAAAATGCCCCTGTGGAAGCAGTGCCCTGTATGACCAGTGACAGAGGTACTCATGCCTTTGTTCGGTCATTGTTGCCTTCTGTTTCAACATCTAGTTTCTTTCATTCTGTGTCACATTAGTTTGACTTTTGAAAAATAGCAATTTCTTTTTATTTTAATTTTATTGTTAATTATTTTTAGAAACAGGGTCTCCCTCTGTCGCCCAGGCTGGAGTGCAGTGGCGCAGTCTCAGCTCACTGCAGCCTCAAACTCCCTGGCTCGAGTGATCTTCCCACCTCAGCCTCCCAAGTAGCTGGGGTTACAGGCGCGTGCCAACATGCCCAGTTAATGTTTTTGTTTTTATTTTTTTGGAGAAGTGGGATCTTACTATGTTGCTCAGGCTGGTTTCAAGCTCCTGGCCTCAAGCAATCCTCCTGCCTTGGGCCCCTCAAAACTCTGAAATTATAGGCATGAGTCACTGTGCCTGGCCAAAAATAACTGATTTCTTTTATACTTGAATGCCATATAGAGTATATTTTGAGAACTAAATTGGCTCTTAGTCGAATGTTTTTTTCGATGATATCCAGCTCCCCATATAGTTACTCTCTGCCAAGGACCATAGTCCTTGGCACTTTTACCGCCTTGCTTCTACCCCTTTTCCAACCCCCTTGAGATGATTAGAGGAGTCTCTGTTTTATAGTGAGGTAATTGCCCCAAGTCTTATAACTGGTAAGTGGCAGCGTGTTACTGAACATCTCCTGCAGTAATCTAAAGCAGGCAGTGCACAAAAGGAGATGAGAAAGCTAAACTAGATATTGAAAGTTTATCCTCAGTTATTAGTTCTGTACTGGAATAGAAGCTTTTCATTGAAATTGGAGGAAAATATGTCTATTCTCACTAGCATCTAACTGGTTTTCATTATTCCAACATTTCTTTGAATTTCCCTGCTGATATTCTGGACTTTTAACAGAATGCAACTATTTTGAGGCCATGATTACAGGCTAGTGTTATGGGCATCTCACAAAGGCAGATTGCTCAGAATTGGTCCTAATAGGCTTTTCTCTGGTCTTTTCCCTTTTGTGTACTTAATTTACAGACTGCAGGGCCTCCAAGGGCTGGAGCTGTCTTGTGTCTATCCCTGTATATCCATTACTTGGCACTGTGCCTGGCCATGGTGGACACTCAGTATTTGTCAAGTAAATGGGTGAATTGTAAGTTGGAGGCTCGTCGTTGTATAGTTGAGTAGTCTAGCTGGAATTCAGTTTCCTGTGTTCTCATCTCTACTTCCCTGTTGCTGTGATTTTTGTCATTAACTGTTCAGCATTTGATAAGGTGAGGGGTTTGTTAGGCATCCTCATACCGTCTTTTTAGATCTGTGATTGTGGATTTTGAACTTCTGATCCTTCTCTGGGAAAATTTGCCCCTTCCCTTCCTACTCTGTTGAGGTCATCTTCCATTTCCTTGTCTGGTTGTCACTTATTCGCTTCCCTTTTTTTTAAATCTAGCTTTTTTGTTTCAGATATTTTATTAATAAGAGCTTCCCAATTGGAGTTTTATCCACTGTGGGCTCCTTCCCTTATTCAGTAGTCACTTTTTAGCTTTAAGAGTCAGTGCAGAAAGAGAATTTAGTGAAGGGATCTGGTAAACCTACAGCTTTGACTCTTACAACCCCAGTTATCTGGCATGGTGGCCAGGATGGACGTGTCTTTCCAACTTGCTTTGGTCTTTATAAGAGAGTAGCATTAAGATTTCAATTGTTGCATTTCAGAGAAGCAGTGTCTGCATTGTGTTTGGGAGCACGGACCTGGCAGCCAAGCTCCTTTGAATCTAATCCTTAAGGCACATAACTTTCCTGTGCCCCAGTTTTATAACATATAAAATGGGGCTAATAACATACTTCCTCCTACAGTTATGGTGCTGGACACAGTCAGTGCCTGGATTGTTCAGAGTCAATGCCTGTAAATGTTCTATAAGTGATGTGCTGTTATTGCTTATTTATTTTTTAAAATTATTTTTCTTTGGAGAAAGGGTCTCACTGTGTGGCCCAGGCTGGAGTGCATTGGTACTATCTTGTCTCACTGCAGCCTTGACCTCCTGGACTCAAGTGATCCTCCCACCTCAGCCTACCGAGTAGCTGGGACTATATGTGCACACCAGTAGGCCTGGCTAATTTTAAAAAATATATGTTTTGTAGAGATGCGATCTCCCGGTGTTGCCCAGGGTGGTCTCGAACTCCTGAGCTCAAGCCTTCTACCCACCTCAGCCTCCTAAAGTGCTGGGATTACAGGTGCGAGCCACTGTGTTCAGCCATTTATTGATTTTTGAGCTCTTACAGGGTTCTTCCTCTTTGCTGCCATAATTGTGCTTTACTTATCTTCTTCAAACATTGTTACGATCCGATTGTAGACCCCTGTGATTTTTCACCTCTTCAGGGACAGGAACCATGTCTTATCGTTATGTCTCCAATGCCCTTTGCAGTGTTTGGTCCATTTATATTTGGGGAACTTGAAGTTGAACTTGACCATGGATAGAGAGGTGTCTTTGGGCTTCATAGCCTCAGAGATACTGCTCTCATTGTGTCTGATCAGCTAATGAATATGCAGAGTGATAACTGGGCATAAAGGGCATTGAAAAGGATGAAGTCTGGTTATGCTTTCTGAATTGCCCAAATGTAGGGGGCTGATTTCTCTTTTACCCTCATAGCAGAGTCAACATTTCAATTGATAAAGTAGGTGGTCCAGTGTAAAACGAGGGTATGCCGTAAGCAGTTAACACAACAGAAGTTAGGAAAGCAAAGTGTTAGGAAAATAGCGTGAAACATTAGTCTGAATAAAATAAAGAGACATAAGGGCCAGAGTTTTTGTTTATTGATGTGTTTTTGTCACTCAAAAAAATCTCAGCAGTTAAATGTGGAGAGAAGTGCTGCTAGAATGAATCTTTCTTTTTGCCCTCAGGATTTGACGGGATCTGAACTATACACCCAGGCGGCCAGCCTCCTGCATCCTGTGGTTTATACTACTGCTATCATTCTCCTCTTATGTCTCTTAGCCGTCATTGTCAGTTACATATACCATCACAGGTAAGAAATACATCTCGACAAAATAGATCTGTGGACTTTGATTTGAAGGACTTTATTTCACATTTAATTAGAATAAAATTGAGTTTGTTATCATCCTGTATTTCCAAAGTAAGGATGATTACTTTAGAATATATACATGCCTTATTCATTTTGTGCCATTAGAGACATAAATAATTAGTATTTGAGATGATAAATTCAGTTTTTACAGCATCCAGTCAGTTTGCTGGGTTTGTATCTAGAAAAGAATATGGGAAATATGTATTGCAGACTGTGGGGTGGGTCACAGGGGCAATAGGATGTAAAGTGAAGCAGAAGTTTCTTACCTGCAGAGTTACCTAAAGGGGTCTCTCTAGGTATCAGACTGTATTATTACTATTATTTTATGACTTTTTGCCTACTATGATATTCTTTATTTTATAGATGGCATTTTTAAGAAAGCTTGTGGCATTTAAGCATGGCATATGTTTTTTGTTAATTGGAGGCAAAGCTATAGAAACTTTTATTTTGTGGTAGGAAATAATGAACTAAAAGGATTTGCTAAGCAGACATTCACCTTACAAAACGTTTTGCTAGAATGTGTTTTCCTGTTTAAGCTAGAAGTATATGGCATCTCTTGACATTTAGTTAAGAAACAAAAGGAGATTTTGATATATCTAAAAAAGAAAGACTTCAGCATTTTATTATGGAACTTCAGGAGGAAATGCATTGAGTATTTAGACCTGTGCCAGTGGGTCAAAAAAAGACCCGTTGGCATGTTACAGAAATCTCTAGGTAGCCAAGCAGGTAATCCAGTCATCTTAAGACATCATAGTAACAAAAGCCCATGCGTTTCTTATTGTGGAGAATTTCTTTAGCATTTAGTGGATGCAGCGGTTCTATAAATGGCTTTTTGTTTTTAAGTGCGTAAAGTTAAATGTTAAGAAACTAGTTCAGGTTAAATGATTTCTCAGATCTGTGCGTGTGTGTGTGTGTGTGTGTCTGGTAGTATATATTTGTAAAATAAAGTGTTTAAATATCGAATATTTAACTTTTGCCTTTGATGAAGTTGGAATTAACTTAAGATGAACATCATAGTTTCCTCCTTCATATGTACTAGCCTGAATATTAATATTTTCTCTCTTTTTAAAACAGTTTGATTAGA
The DNA here is from genome assembly GCF_047675955.1 of Chlorocebus sabaeus. Classification (NCBI taxonomy): domain Eukaryota; kingdom Metazoa; phylum Chordata; class Mammalia; order Primates; family Cercopithecidae; genus Chlorocebus; species Chlorocebus sabaeus. The sequence continues at coordinate 28,567,277 of NC_132930.1, forward strand.
ATCAGCCTCAAGAGCTGGCACATGCTTGTGAACTTGTGCTTTCATATTTTCCTAACCTGTGTGGTCTTTGTGGGAGGAATAACCCAGACCAGGAATGCCAGCGTCTGCCAAGCAGTAAGTCAGAGTGAAAAACCGAAATGGAAAAAATTACTGGTATTAGAAAATAATTTCATTAACTATAAAAAGAAAAAATCATTCTTTAACACCTTTTCTTTAGCTGATTAAAGTTAAATTTAATGTCTATCACAAACAATTTGCCAGTATACTTTCCTCTTTTAAATTACCATTTTGCAACTGAATATATAACTTAAACAGCTCATCCCTTTATCATTGGGAATTTAGTGTTACACGTTATGGCTGTTATTACAATGCCTATTATTTATTTTTAAAATTTATGAAATACTGACTTTGGCTGAAAGAGAAGTGACATTTTCTGATAGTAGAACTTTAAAAATGATTTTATATGTTGACGAAAATGTAACAATTAGAAAAAGTTAATCATAAAGATATAAAAATGACACTAGGTTAGGTAAATATGAAGAATTAAAAAATATCTTACTCTTAGTTTCCAATAAGTTATTACATATGTAGCCTTAATGAACAGTTTTCTTGCAGCATAAATATAAAAATGGAAATTCTTCAATCTATGAATAGAAAATATGTAAAATTTTATTTCTGTGTTTGTGTATTGTTTTTCACATGCATGATAGCAAGAAGTATAACGTAGTAATTGAAAGTTCAGGCTGCCTGGATTTGGATTTCAGTTTACCATTTATCGGCTGTGTTTCTATGGGTGATCTGTTTAACCCTTTTTTTTCTTTTTTTTTTCTTTTAAAAGTATAATTAAAAAAATACATGTGATCTCTGTAAACAAATAATTATTACTGTACAGTACAGTATTGTCACCTGTAAGCACAATCATTGTGTATGATTGAAACTCAGTATGCATTGAATAACAACCCCTTTTTTCTTCTCCCCCAATCTTATGGCAATCACCATTCTCTTCTATGCGTTTGACTACTTCAGATACCTCATATAAGTGGAATCATGCAGTATTTGTCTTTCTTTGACTGACTTATTTCATTTAGCATACTGTTTCAAGGTTCATCTATGTTAGTGAATACGATTTTCCTCTTTTTTATGGCTGGATAATATTCCATTGTATGCAGAGACCACATTTTTTTATCTGTTTGTTGTTGATGGATATACAAGTTGTTTCTGTCTCTTGGCTACTGAGATTAATGCTTCAGGGAACGCAAGAGTGCAGGTATCTCTTTGAGATGTTGATTTTAATGTGCAATCCTTCTGTGTCTCAGTTTTCTCACCTATAAATTAGGAATGATAATCAAGTTGTTGGATGATGTGATTATTTATGTTAAAAAACTAAAGTAATTTACACAAGTTATTAGAATGAATAGGAAAGTTTAGCAAAGAGCGACTGCTAGTATGCAGAAATACGACTATGAGAACATAATGAGAAGGTAGCATTTACATAGTGTCAAAGACTATCAAGTACCTAGAAATAATGAAAGATGTTCAAGATTTATGGGTAAAATTAAAATATGTATGAAAGAAGACGTAAATAAATGGAAAGATATAATAGGTCAAAGGATAGGAAGACTTAATATCAGTGATATGGCAATTCCTTTTCAGATTAATCTGTAGAATTTTTTATGAAACTCAATAAGATGATTTTTAAATTTATGTGAAAATAAATGGCCAAAGAAAGACAAGACACTAATGAAAAAGAGGAGCAGAGCCGGAAGACTGTCTTCTAGTCATCAGGGTTTATGAGGCTATGGAAATGAAACCAATGTGGTATTAGCGGTAGGCAGAGATAAATTGGCCAATGGGATAGAATAGAGTCCAGAGGCAGACCCACAGGAACTTTGACATACAGCAGAAGGGACGTGCCTTGTCAGCTGGGGAAGAGAGACCACCATTCAGTAAATGGAGCTGGAGAAAATCCATTTGGAAAAAGATTAAACTGGGTCTGTACCTCATGCCACATTAAAAAAAAGTCAACTCCAGGTGGTTTAAAGACTTACATATCCAAGCCAAAATCTTAAAATCCTTTAAAAAAATGTTGGAGACCTTAAGATAAGGAAGGCCAATAAGACAGTGAAAGGCATTCACTAGAAAAAAAGTAATTTTGACTAAAAATAAGAACTTGTGTTTATCAAGAGTCCTTAAAAAAGCTGAAAAGATAAGTTACAAATTGGAGGAATATATTCGCAATCCATACAACTAACAGCATTCGAGTAAAAAATATATCAGTAACTAAGTCAGTGAGAACACCACAACAAGTCAGAAGAAAAAGTAGCAGGAGAATGGACGAGCATGTTGTAGAAGAGCGAACACACAGGTTCCGCACATGTGTGCAGAAACGTTCAACAGCATATGGGGGTCATGGAGATGCCAATGAGGACGATTAGTTACCATTTTATGCCTTTTCCGTCAGCAAAAATTAAGCCTGACAGTGCCAAGTCTTGATGAACATGTGGACCCACAGGATCCTTTTACATAGTTGGTGGGAATGTAAGTGGGCGTCCCCTGCGAGGCGTTGCCTTCTATGATTACGTGTTCATGTACCCTGGAACCCAGCAGGCCCACTCCTGTACTCAGAGAGTAACCTTGCCTGTGTGCACATGAGTTATGAGCATGGATATGAATATTCATTGCAGCACTATACACAATATCAAAAACCTGGAAGCAACCCAAATACCCAACACAGAGAGAGTGAACAAACAGACCCTATGGTATTATACCAGAGTCAGAAGCAATGAATTATAGCAATGCAGAGTAGCACAAATTAGTTTTAAGTGAAGAGGTGAAAAGTAAGTCCTATAAATTAACATTCACCATGTTTTTTTTTTTAAAGGTAAAAATCACTAAAATAAACAGCTCACTTTTAACAAAAAACAGGTGCAATAAAACTATAAAACAGAAAGCAAGGGAGTGATGAACAGAGGATGTAGGGTGATGATACAGAGGATATAATAGGGGCATAGTTACCTCTGCTGAGGGGGTCATATGATTAGATACAGGTTATTGACAGGGTCCTACCTTGTGTCTTGCTGGTAGATTCTTGGGTACTTATACTGTTAATAGTAACTAATTAAATAAAGGCAGGTTGTGCTGGGCCCACCCATTAGACTGTGTCATGATACTGTGGCTTATGATTAATTCAATATTGTATACCTGTGATCCAGTTTGAAATGTGTGTATGTAAGAATCGTTGAGAGGATTAAATGACTCATGCATCTCAAGAGTACCAGGCATATACTAACTGTTCAATAGCGGTTACCTGTTACCACTATTATGTTAGTGTTATTGATGAAATTACCTTTCATCTGTGTGATATATTTTTGTTTGAGGCTATTTACTACACATCTGTAAACAAACTGCCTACAAGAAGTTAGATAATGGGTCTCAGATCAACTCCATCCATGTTTAGAAGATAGCTCCTCTGTGTTCTCAGTCATGTGGCTGACTCCCAGTTACCTTGCAGGTCTCACTTTATCGTTACTGTTTCAGAGATTCTGTCCCTGTACCTGTATTATTCTGTTTTCATGCTGCTAATAAAGACATACCTTAGACTGGGTAGTTGATAAAAGGAAAGAGGTTTAATTGACCCACAGTTCCACATGGCTGAGGAGACCTCACAATCATGGTGGCAGGCAAAGGAAGAGCAAAGTCATGTCTTTCGTGGCAGCAGGCAAGAGAGAGCATGTGCAGGGGAACTCCCCTTTATAAAACCATCAGATCTTGTGAAAGTTATTCACTATCGCAAGAACAGCTCGGGAAAGACCCACCCTCGTGATTCAGTTACCTCCTACCCGGTCCCTCCCACGACAGATGAGAATTATGGGAGCTATACTTCAAGATTTGGGTGGGGATACAACTAAACCATATCAGGTCCTTACTAAAATTCCATGCTGCCTATGAAACTTTGTGATTTCCTATTTACTATCTCTGACCTGTAAGCTCTCCCTGGACTCCAAGCTCTACAAGCGTAAGAACTATAGTAGTTGGTTCACTGGTGCTTATCCAGGGACCAGCACAAGACCTGACCCATAGTAGGTGCTCAGCAAATGTTTACTGGGTGAATGAACAAAAAGAAGGCTTTGTTTGCACATTAGAACGCATTCAAACCTGGAGCCATTTTGACTCTATTAGAAGAGTACTCAGCACACATTGGCGATAAAGGTCTTCATTGTATCTAAAAGTATTCATTGATGTCATGAAGCAGACACACAAATTTATTTCACTAAGGAAATGAATGGAAAGAGGCCGTTGTAAAGATGACTGCCTTTCATTGTCCTGAGTGGAATTTTCTATTGTCTCTAAATGGAAAAAGGAATTGCAGTGAGTTTTTAAGGCTTCAAGAACAAGTGCCATTAAAGGTTTACACAAGAAAAGGGAAAGGCAAGTCTAGACGTTTCACTGTCGTTCTCTTCTGTGTTTATAATGTGTTTCCCTTCGATGAAAGACATAGCATCATTCTTATGTTTCTGACTCAGACATTCCTTGCTTCACTTTGTCACTGTAATTCTCAATTCAGGTAATCACCAGCTCAGAGCACAGTGGTAGAATGCAAAACGGACTAGCCTAGGATTCCAGATCCTAGGAGCTAGGTTCTAATTTTGTGTCTGCCAGAACAGCTTATGTTAATAGTCTCTTAACCTAGTAGGGGCTTAATGTTTCTTCTATAAAATGGGTCAGGCTAGTTCAATGTTTGTTAAGGTTCTTCCCTCAAAAACTGAGCCCTCACGTGTACATGTTGTTATGTGCAGTTTGTATTTGTACATAATCCATGTAGTTTTGTCTTTATTATCTCTCTTTGTGAGCTCACATATTTTATGAACAGCATGAATGGGTTGTAATGTAGTTTCTTCCCACACAGTGATTGATTGAGGTTATTAAAGGTGCTACCCACCAGGTACTTCTCACTCTGGTTCCTAAATTCATTTCAGGTAAGACCTTAGGTGCTTTCTACGACCTTTTGCTAAAGGTGCTGAAGTTCAAGAACTAAGAAGTTGAGTCCCGAAGTCAAGGAGCATCAGTTAAGTCTGGAAGGGATCTGTGTTCTGGTTCATGATACACTGCCAAATAATTGGTCATTAATTTTTTGGTCCTTGGTTTTCTTAGCTATGCCATAAAAGGATTCAGCTGGATCTTATCTAAGATACCTTATTGCTCCACCAATCCATGATTGAATTTATTAAATATCATGCCAGCCGCCCTTGTTAGGTGCCCTTGAGATCTGTTATTTAGAGGATTGCTGCAGTGGCACAAGAGATGTATTTGGAAAAATCTAGTCAGTGAATATTAAGACCATTCTACTTGTCAACTACTGTGCATGTGTTATGTCTTAACTTTCATATTAACCCTAGGAGGTAGTTTTTCTTTGTGTATTTTATAACTATATAAACTGAATCATAGGCAACTGAAATAACTTTCCCCAAGTCACTAGGACCATTAGGTGGCAGAGGCATGATTCAAATGCTAGTCGGTTTGATTCTGAGTGCCTCTCAGCCCCTGTCACTGTGCTTTAGTATTTAGTAGTGGGCAGCGTAGGAGAGTAGAAAGGGGGGCTTTGGAACCGTGTAACTTCAGTTTGAATCACAGCCATGTTACTGACCATGTAATCTCTGGTGGATGACTTCTCTCAGTCTTAGTCTCTGTTTTTGTATCTTAAGGTTAACACTGACCTAATGGTGATGATAAAAGGAAGAAGTGAAATCACATGCAAGAATACGTTTTTGGATACATAGCAGACACTTATTAATGGAAGCTGTTAAAATTTTAATTGTTTATATATTCAATGTCTATGCTTACATTCATCATGAAAAAGTTTTTTTTTTTGCACAGTTGCTATGCATGTTGCACGGTTGTAGTCTTATTTGTGGTTAAATGAATGCTAGTTTGTGAGAGTTTATAGTTAGACAACAAACATACAGAGTGGAACTTTTTAGGATAATTATTTTATACCCGTTTTACAACTTTGGAAATTAGTGTCCCGAGGTAAGGTGGCTTTCTTGAATGATAATCTACTGCATTTAACTAATTATTTACATGCTCTATGAATTAGATTACTCCTAGACAATTTACAGAATTACCATGTGCATCTCTGATTTATTTGGAAGAAAATGTGGTAACAAGGTTATATTTCATGTAGATGAAGTGTCAGATGGAGAATACAATAGGAAATACTACATTCCAAAAGATAGGAAAATCTTTCGTGCTAGATTTTAATCACTCTTTTTTTTTTGCATCTTGTAGAATATTTAGTGATTTGCTTTCACGACTGTGTTAATAGATGTCATCATACCCCTAAAATTCCACTAGTAATAATCAGGCTTCAGTATCTTTAGGAGTAAACCTCCTCCGGAAGTTTAGAAATGCCGTAGAAAACACTTCAGTGACTAAAGATGGGTTTTGTTCCCTATAGAAAATTCTTTGTGTGACACCTCCTATGTTGAAGTTACTTTTAACCTTTTGTATTTTAAAGCCCTGTCTCATTCGTTTGACCTTTGTGTCAGAGACACCCCCAGCAATAGTAGAGTTGACCATTTTGAATCAATATCTGATTTGTTTTGAATTTATTGGTTTCTGTGCATCAAATTCGTTTATTCTGTTTTTACTTAAAATATTTGGTATGACTTTCGACAGCTCAAAGGGTTATTTTATGCTCTCTGTTCCACTTCTGTCTATAAATTTTGCTTTCACAGTGCAGTCAGCAAAACTAATGGGAACCACAAAGCCACTTTTCTCTTTAAGAAGATCATTTCTGACGTTTGTAGTTGGGCCAGACGTGATCCCCTCTCCCAGCGCCTCAGAGCCATTGCAAGGTTTACGTGGAGAGGAACCACCCTGGCTTTCCCCTGCAAAATAAGATTTGGGCTTTCAGGTCACCAAGGTTTTGCTGCAGATTTGTTCTCATTAAAATAAACTCTGGACAGTGGTCCATGCTTTTATAATTGACCTCTGATTTTCTTGAGGTTGGAGAGGCATCCCTTTAGAATGACAAATTTTTTCTTGGAATTTCATTAATGGAATTTTACCTGTAATAATTTTTTTTTTTTTTTTTTGAGACGGAGTCTCGCAGTGTCGCCCAGACTGGAGTGCAGTGGTGCGATCTCGGCTCACTGCAAGCTCCACCTTCCAGGTTCACGCCATTCTCCTGCCTCAGCCTCCCCAGTAGCTGGGACTACAGGCGCCCGCCACCACACCCGGCTAATTTTTTGTATTTTTAGTAGAGACCGTGTTTCACCGTGTTAGCCAGGATGTATTTTTAGTAGAGACGGGGTTTCACTGGGTTAGCCAGGATGGTCTCGATCTCCTGACCTCATCATCCGCCCGCCTCTGCCTCCCAAAGTGCTGGGATTACAGGCGTGAGCCACTGCACCCGGCCTTACCTGTAATTATATTAAAAAGCAATGATTAACAAAAGAGAGCAAGTTACTGGTTAAGAAAGCTGGATTATGTCCTTGATACTCCAATGACATATGACATTTACTTTTCTTAAACTAAAATTTAAGCCTCTTTCATTTCCTCACATCTTCATCTAGAATTTCATCCTCAACTACGGTTGCTTCATATGCAGGTCATGTGATAAACAGAACTTCAGTGTATATCATTTGCATATATTGCAGTTATCCTATACTTACTGAGCACCTATTATATCCCAGGTATTGTGTCCATTCAGTTCCTATGAAACCCCCAGAGGTGGTGATTAATGATTTTTCACTATTAAATTGAGGAAAGTTAATTTCAGAGAGCTTGCGTTATTTCCTCAAAATCACTTTCTTAATAAGTAATATAGTTATTTCTGCTAATTGCTTGTCACATATAGGAGATTTGCTGAATGCTTAATGTGGACAATTTTACTTAACCTCATAGTACTTTTATATTGTTCTTGGTTCTCAAGTGAGGAAGCCAACACTTTAGGTCTTACGTGACCTAAAGGTCTTATGTGACTTTGCTGAGGTCACCCAGCAGGTAAGAGGTGAATACCAGTTTAAAAATCAAGGGAAATTTCATTTCTGAGTTCACCCTCTTAACCATCAATATATTATTATATTGCTTTGTGACTGCTGCAATGTATAAAAGCTCTGAATTATATCTTAGGTCTCTTACTCTGGAACTTATTTTGTATGTGCTGTGGCTTTCGCCCTGTGGTTACCTGTGCCCTCTATATATTCCTCCTTAAAAAGAATGTTAGAAAATGAACTCTAAGCCGGGCATGGTGGCTCACGCCTGTAATCCCAGCACTTTGGGAGGCTGAGGTGGATGGATCACCTAAGGTCAGGAGTTCGAGACCAGCCTGGCCAACATAGTGAAACCCTGTCTCTACTAAAAATACAAAAATTAGCCAGGCATGGTGGCACGTACCTCCAGCTACTCAGGAGTCTGAGGCAGGAGAATCGCTTGAACCCAGGAGGCAGAGGTTGCAGTGAGCCGAGATCACACTGTAGCACTCTAGCCTGGGTGACAGAGCGAAGCTCTGTCTCAAAAAAAAAAAAAAAAAAAAAAAAGAAAGAAAATGAACGCTAATGTATAATGTCACATCTATGAAAAACACACCTTTGGTTTAATGTCCAGGAGCCACTTCTGTCCTCTATTAAGGGTCATCTTGGGTATAAATGGTAGCTTGTGGGCTTCCTAGAGCCAATTGTCGGTTTGTGTATTTGAGGAACGTGATTCCCTGTCGTGCGTCTGTTAGAATGCAGTGTTGCCTTAGCAGGCAACAGAGTTGATTATTAAGATAGGCCTTCCTGCTGCTTTCGAATCAGACTTCTGAAACTTACTTACCAATTTTGAGATAAGCCGTAGTAGGAACATTTTTTTTCTTAGTTTATGCATTCTTTGATCTTCCTTGTAGGTTGGGATAATTCTTCACTATTCCACCCTTGCCACAGTACTATGGGTAGGAGTGACAGCTCGAAATATCTACAAACAAGTCACTAAAAAAGCTAAAAGATGCCAGGATCCTGATGAACCACCACCCCCACCAAGACCAATGCTCAGGTATCTCTTATCTTTGTTGTATTATCTTAAGGGTCAAATAAGTGTTTTGTCTGCTTTCATTGAAGCATAATCGTAAATTATAACAAAATTGTTGAGTGAATTTTGGGAAGTAAAAGAACGGACTTGTATGCAGGACCTGCCTGGTTTTGAAAATGACTTTGGCTTTGAAAATGGCTTAGGCATCCTTCCAGCGGCGAGTCCTCAGTCAACTTCTGTACCCTCTGAGCCTTCCGAGATCATCTCAGAAGTGGGGCTGATTCTCCCATCCTCGAGTTTTGAGGAATAAATGAGTAAATGGGCAAAGCACTTACAATGGGATTGGCCACGTCATAGGCCCTATGAAACTGTCAGCTGTTTTTATTTCCTTGAGGTCATAATCTCAAGTATGTATCAATTTAATTATTCTGTGCAAAGGACAAAAAGACTTGTAATATGTCTTTCCTATCCATTGTAATATGAAAAATGGTAAATGAATGATCATGCTGGATGAGTAAAATCTATCAGTGATGACCAAGCCTGTTGAATGCCTGATATGTCACTGGCCCTGGGCTGGGGATTTAGAGAAGACCCCCTTGCCCTTTGGGAGTTTATAGTCTGCAGGAGGAGACAGGCATGAGCACTGACTGTGCTGTGTGAGAAGCATAGTGGAGATAAGTTATTTGAAAATGTAAAGCAAGAAGCCATTAATTTTGGGGGTGGGGGGTTATTAGGAAATGCTGGGCCACTGGCATGAACCTTACTGTGATCAGGACTAAGTGTAAAAGTGAAGAGTGAGCTGAGGAAACCTCGAGGAGTGCAGTTTGGCTGGAACCTCAGGTGTTTGGTGTCAAGTAGCAGGAATTTAGGATGGAAGCTGGCTTTGAGTCCTCGGTGGGTCCTATTTAAAATGTGGGCAGCCACCGAAGACTTTTAACTAAGGGAGTGGCCTGACACAGTGTCATTTTAGAAGGTAGCTATCGCTCTAGTATGGAGTACAAATCAGAATCCCCAAGAATAAGGAATTCTGCTGAGGTTATTAGGGTAGCCCCCATGAAGACCAGAACAGTGTCATGGAGAACAGAGAGGAGGACCCAAGTTTGAGAGGCTTGAAGCAGTTTCTCTAGGACTGATGTCCAGCTGGATTTAAGAGATGTGTGAGGGAGAGAAATTTGAAGAAGACTGCGAGTTGTCTATTCTAGCTAGCTAGCATGCCTTGACAGAGGGTGTTTCCATCAACTGAGAAATAAGATAGGAAAAGCAGAAAGGGCAGGTGGGTGGGGGAGGCGTGGAGAGGGGAAACGGGGTGGTACGCTCATCAATACTTTCTTGTGGAATGTTTACATTTTTAGAAGTCCAGGGCTCAGCAGAGAGGACCAGCTAGAGATTGTCTAGGAGGAGCAGGAGACATTTCCTTATGTTATTCATTATCATTGAAGCCATGATAATGAATAGGATCTCCCAAGGGGAAATTAGTTAAAAGATTGATACTTGGACCATACTAGTGTTTAATAGATGGGTTGTGGAAAAAAATCACTGGATTTTTGGCTGCAGAAAGAGAACACCCGAGACCATGGAAGATTTGGGGGAGAGTGGTTCCGTGTTTGATAAGGAGCAGCAGGGGTGCTCAGTGGCCCCAGAGTTAAATGGTAGAATGAGATTTGACACCTCCCTCACTTCTATTAAGAGAAATGAGAGATGATGGTGTTTGGCTCAGAAACTTGGGAATCTGAAACTTGGGAACCTTAAGGAGCTGTTCCTTCCTGTAAGGTTCTGAGAACAAAGATACAGAGTTAAGGAAAAGGCAGCTTGGGCTTCAAACTCTCTGCAGTCCCCAAATGACACACAAGTATCCTCTTTGCATTAGACTGCTCAGACTCTGCCCTCTAACCCTGCTTTCCCCATATCCTTTAGCTTAAGGAAGCCTGAGCAACACTGTCGCCTGGAGGGTGGGACACGGGATTTGCCCGTGAGACTCATCTGACCCCACAGAGGACATTTTTAGCATCATGGCAGTGAGTGGGTACAGTCAACAATAAGGTGATAAAGGCAAGGAAGTCATGGTACTAGTGTTTGCAGAAGGAAGAGAGAAAAGAAATGGTACTTCAAGGAAAGTTTTAGAAGGTGGGGAAACTTGAATATATATATATGTGTGTGTGTGTGTATAGGCTGGAAATATAGGCCATATATATAGGCTATATATATATATATAGGCTGGAAATATATAGGCTGGAAACTTGAAAAAAAAAAGTATATATAGGCTGGAAATAAGCAGTACAGAAGATTTTAAAGATGCAAAATAGGATTATTTGATAACAAGAAGACCGGGGGGTTGGGGACATTGAAAGAAGAGTCACAGAGAGGGTGATAGGGCCCAAGATTAATTTTGGAAATAATGCTTTCTTTTCAGGTAAGAAGCAGATGTGAATTAGTATAGCAGGAAGAAGGGGAAGGTCACATATTACTGGCATCTCTCTAATCTGTGGAATGGAAGGCAGAGTTACAGTTTTGTAGGGTAATTAGTTTTCTTTTCAGCAGTACTAACATCATGTTAAAGGATTTTAGTAACTAGGTACGACGAAGGAACAATATATGGACAAATGTATCACAGATACTGCCTTTATCCACCCAATGCAAGATTTGGGGCTATGTCTCAGGAAGGAGCAAATGCAAAATTAAGATTGACTCACCCAGGAATATCCATCCTGGATGGAAATTTCTTTTTCAGAGAGATCAAGGAGCTCAGAGATGACCATAAAATTTTTCTTTGTAGGACCAGTCACTGCTCTGTTTCAATCAACTTTTATTGCACCATCATTTCCCTTGCTGTCCCCTGCTACTCTGTGGAAAAGGGGTCAGGTAGGGCCTCTGCACTCTGTAGCTGCTGGGATCCAGATACCCTCCTTACCTCAATCTCAGTGGACTGGGGATGAGATACACAGCAGTGGGCAGTCCTGGGACATGCAGGCTGAGCTGAACATTAATCAGTAATATGTCATTACATTTTTTGTATGAACTATGGCACTTTTCAGTTCACTGGCTGAATCTAAAAGAAGCCAGTCCCCCCCCACCCACCCCCCCCCCCCCACACACACACAAAAAAGAAAAAAAAGCTGAAATCCTACCTGCAGGCCCAGAGTGTTACTTTGCTTGGCCACAAGGTGGCAGAAGCTGATCAGCGTTCCTCTGCTCGGAAACTCACTAGACCTGTGCTTTAAAACAAGAAATCTAAAAAACAAAACAAAAACACATTACTGCTAATAAATCAGCCTCCCGAACGAAACTCTCAGCTTATTATTGGAATAAAAATAATAGTTAATCTTCAGGGAATGACTTTTGAAGTACTGAGATGTTATGATAGATAACATGTTAAAAAGCGGAGTGATGAGTGGTTTTTCCTGTGGTTCCTCCTTCCAGATTTTACCTGATTGGCGGTGGTATCCCTATCATTGTCTGTGGCATAACCGCGGCAGCGAACATTAAGAATTACGGCAGTCGGCCAAATGCACCCTAGTGAGTATTTTATATTCTCTGTGTATTTGACCCAGTTGTTTCTCTTTTAAGTAGTTTCTAGGCATTATAGGTGATTGCAGTTTCTTAAATAATGTGTTGAAACATGTAGCATCGATCTGGTTTACCATATTCTTTTCCAGTTGCTGGATGGCGTGGGAACCCTCCTTGGGAGCCTTCTACGGGCCAGCCAGCTTCATCACTTTTGTAAACTGCATGTACTTTCTGAGCATATTTATTCAGTTGAAAAGACACCCTGAGCGCAAATACGAGCTTAAGGAGCCCACGGAGGAGCAACAGAGATTGGCAGCCAATGAAAATGGAGAAATAAATCATCAGGATTCAATGTCTTTGTCTCTGATTTCTACATCAGCCTTGGAAAATGAGCACACTTTTCATTCTCAGCTTTTGGGGGCCAGCCTTACTTTGCTCTTATATGTTGCATTGTGGATGTTTGGGGCTTTGGCTGTTGCTTTGTATTACCCTTTGGACTTGGTGTTTAGCTTCGTTTTTGGAGCCACATGTTTAAGCTTCAGTGCGTTCTTCATGGTCCACCATTGTGTTAATAGGGAGGACGTTAGACTTGCGTGGATCATGACTTGCTGCCCAGGACGGAGCTCGTATTCAGTGCAAGTCAACGTCCAGCCCCCCAACTCCAGCGGGACAAATGGAGAGGCGCCCAAGTGCGCCAATAGCAGTGCGGAGTCTTCATGCACAAACAAAAGTGCTTCAAGCTTCAAAAATTCCTCCCAGGGCTGCAAGTTAACAAACTTACAGGCGGCTGCAGCTCAGTGCCATGCCAATTCTTTACCTTTGAACTCCACACCTCAACTTGATAATAGTCTGACAGAACATTCGATGGACAACGATATTAAAATGCACGTGGCTCCTTTGGAAGTTCAGTTTCGAACAAATGTGCACTCAGGCCGCCACCATAAAAATAGAAGTAAAGGACACCGGGCAAGCCGACTCACAGTCCTGAGAGAATATGCCTACGATGTCCCAACGAGCGTGGAAGGAAGCGTGCAGAACGGCTTACCTAAAAGCCGGCTGGGCAATCACGAAGGACACTCAAGGAGCCGAAGAGCTTATTTAGCCTACAGAGAGAGACAGTACAACCCACCCCAGCAAGACAGCAGTGATGCTTGTAGCACACTTCCCAAAAGCAGCAGAAATTTCGAAAAGCCAGTTTCAACCAGTAGTAAAAAAGATGCGTTAAGGAAGCCAGCTGTGGTTGAACTTGAAAATCAGCAGAAATCTTATGGCCTCAACTTGGCCATTCAGAATGGACCAATTAAAAGCACTGGGCAGGAGGGATCCTTGCTGGGTACCGATAGCACTGGCAATGTTAGGACTGGACTGTGGAAACACGAGACTACTGTGTAACGTTGCTGGGCTTCCTAGGCAGAAATTCATAGAAACTGTGATATTCACATTCCTTCAAGCTATGAACATTTAAAAACTGTTTACAGCCACCATAGGGATTCAAAAGAATTTGGAATAAACTTTGAAGTTTTGGATTTTACTTACTTTTATCCCCAAATTGTTGCTATGTTTTAGGATGTGAAATAAAATCTTTCTAAAACATTGTTTTCGTTGTCAAAGCACCAACAAGACATTTTGGGATCTGAAATGTAATTTCTTGGAATCTGTACTTTGTACTTAACATTTCAGGCTTGTATTTAATATAATAAATAGGTGTTTGTTATTGTGTCCATCTGTTATTTTTATATTTTACAATACAAGCATTTAGTTCTACTTTAATGAAATTAGCGGTTTGGGGTAGTTTAATTAGAGTTACAAAGAAGTCAGTTATATATATATATATTGCATGGTTAAGTGTATTGATTTTGGCACGTCAATCAAAGTGATTTTTGGGTTGCTGTATTTTATAAGTCTAGTTTTAATGCTACCAGGTTTTAAAAGGATCTCTCAGGATATTTTTTGAAAATGGAAATGCCTAAAAAATTCCCGACATTGCATTAATTTTGCGTTATTCCTTGGATCCTATTAATACTATTTTCAACATGGTTGTAGCCTTTTCATTGCTTTATATTTGGGCTTAAGTTTCTTACTGTTTTTGGTGGGGCCAGGTAGGGGTGATTCCTGCACAAAAGTTATTCTTGAATGCAAATGGAGAGCTACCATTTAAGGTTCACATTCTTCAATATTGGCTCTTATGCTGACTTTTATTTTGTACTTAAACAGATAAAGTTCCTTAGATTCATGCGGAAGTATTGATTAAATCCATTCCAAAATTCTAAAAACAGCTGTGCTGCAAAAGTTCTCACTCACTGGTCTTCGCTACACTACAGCCTAACCCATCTCACTGGGGTTCTCAGTTCCCTCGTATGCAAGACAATGGCTGCAACATTGACACAGCTTTGATCTCTTTTCAGCGGAAGTCTAAAGGTTTGAATCAGATCGGATTCAAAAATACATATTCAAGAAATGCTAAAAAGAGTCAAGCCGTTTAGCTTAATAAACTTTAAATTTTGAGAGATTAACTGCTTATGTACAGAGAACGATTCTCTGAGCCATCATGAGATTACCCATTCTAGTGTAAATGTTCACTTTTCACTGGGTTACTGCATTAGAAATGTTATTTTGCTTGACAATAATAAAACCGATAGTTTTAAGCATTTTAGGTTTGAGTCTTAGAGACGTTCTTTTCTGGAGGGGGAAATAAAGTAACCAGTGGATAGATTTGGAAATACTTCCTGGTTTATAGTCTCCTGGTAAATTGATATATTATGTACCAGATGGTGTTTGGAAATGACAAAGATAAGCTAATAAGAAATGGAGTGAATAATTCTTATTTATCACCGTTTTTTTATTTGCTCAGTGTTTAACCTGTTTGACCTGCTGGTCAGCTGTACCTAGGGAGATAACTTTCTTCTTCTTTTTCCTACCTCTGCAAAGGAAGTGAGGAATTTTCCTTCCCGGAAGATGTTGCCCATTCAGAAAACATGTATTCATTTCAACATGCCTTATTTTAGGTAACAAAAGAGGCGCTGGGGTTGGGGAAGGACTGGAAAAGAAATCAAACACTTGGAAGACGATGAAGATTCCACTAAAAATATTCAGGGGGATTTTGTTACTCATAGCATGGACAGTGATGAGCGATCCCTTACTCATCCTTAGTATTTCAATTCGATTTTTGATATTTGTATATAGGAAGTGAGTAATATATTCCCTCCACCTTTGTCATTTATGATTTATAACTGAGATTCTCTATTTTTCATAGAATTGTAAACTGTTAAATGTTTCAGTTTTCTTAGAGATCACAGCATGATCATTTTCCTAATTTAAGAAATTTGACAAGATCCAAAGAATTCCTGACTTGCTGGACATGCTGGCAGGTTATACCATGCCCACGGCTAGAACCATGTTTGCCACTGCGGAGGCCACCATGCTTGGCAACACATTTCATTGCTTTTACAGTGTTTATTATCTATAATTGTATCAGACTTTATTCTTATCCTAGTTGTTTTGAGTGTTTAGTTTCATAATAAGGTATAGTTGGTTATATAAGGAAACATTTATGATTCTTTTATTTCATGACTTTTTTTTAAGAGTTGAGGTCTCACTTTGTCGCCTAGAATGGAGTGCAGTGGGGATCATAGTACACTGTAACCTCGAGCTCTTGGGGTCAAGCGATCCTCCCACTTCAGCCTCCTGAGTAGCTAGAATTACAGGAACAAGCCAGCAGCCTGGCTATTTTTCTTTTTGTAGAGTTGGGTCTCGCTGTGTTGCCCTGACTGGTCTCAAACTCCTGGCCTCAGGTGATCCTCCCACCCTTGCTTCCCAAAGTGTTGAGATTATAGGTATGAGCCACTGAGCCCAGCCAAAAGTTATTTTCTTAATGAAAACGTATCTACAGATTATATACATAATGTTATATACTAACCTGCTTTTCAGGTAACAATTAGATTTGTGTATGAGTATTTTTGTGACTAGGTTTATATACTAATGTAAACGTATATTAATATTTCAGCTCATTAATAGGTGGCAACTGATTTTTAAATTTCAGGATAGTTTGGATAAATGTAACAATGTAACTATATGTTCAATATATTTATATTAGTAATATATACAGATGGCAACTTAGGTATAGATGCTGATTGGAGTCTATACATAGGTCACATTATAGAGAATCAACAATGTTAGAACAGACTTATATGTTTCAACATTGAGTTCAGAATACCCATACTGAAGTTGGTTGAGAACATAAAAAATTAGGAAGTAAAAACATTAACTGAAAACATCTGATGCAGGAATTTAAATCATCAAGGAAAGTGAGGCAACAGCAATCCAAAATTTAAAACAAATGTTAATTCTGTTTTTCTTTTTGGATTCCAATAATCATTTAGTTATTTTAATACTGACTCCAGTGCTTTTATCTGAGAGGTGATTTGATTGTTCATAATCACTTAATGATGTTTTCCAAACTTGAGTCGTTTCATCACTTTTGCTAATTTTGTTGTATTTTTGTTAGCACTTTTATTAATACTGTCACGTGGATTATTGCTTATATTGAAATATAAGCAATAGTAAACTCAATAGATTTGTTTGTATAAACAAAGCAAACTCCTTAAGGAGAAATTTTCCATTGTTTGTAATCTGCCAGTGCTAAAAATATGACCACATGTTTCTAGGTCTTAGACGAAGGTGAGATTGTAACCAATAAAATTCTGTTTTTTTGTTTTTTGGGGTTTTTTTGTTTGTTTGTTTGTTTTAGTTTTGGTATGAACTCTCTTGAACCCTTCTAACCTACTCAGATCAGTTTACAGCCATGTCTTTTATTAGCCATTAGAAGCTCCTAAGCAGTGGTTTTAACTGGACTATGGGAGACATTGATTGATAAACATGTACAGTGTGTATTAACTTAGTTGTTGTAGGCTGATAAACGTGGTCTTTCCACCTTTTTTGTAGACCTGACCCAACTTTGTATTATGTGAGGCCCCAGGTAGCCTTTGGTTAAAGCTTTTTTCCAGCCTCCTTTCACTGGACATGCCAGAGGCTTAGAAGTAGATACTGAATGTGAATTTACAGGTATTATACTATTTCTTACGTAGTATTAAGAAGCTCACATTTGTAGAGTCATTGATGGAGATGGACCACTACCTTCTCTCATAAAGTTGAATGCTTGTAATTACTTCCTGGCCAAAATCTCACTAGGTTTCTGTTCAACAAACTTGTTTCGTATTGCTTAAAACACATATTGACCTAGTTGCATCATATTTACAAAATGGTAGGAGAAAAGAGAGTGTGTGTATGTATGTATATTTAATCTGTTATTTGCTGCTGCTGTCTGGTTTAAGAAGACACTGATGAAGACCTATATCAGGTATTTTCAAAAAATTAAAAATATATTCAGAAGACTTTCAGATGCATTCCAAAGAATGCAACAAATCACATCTTCAATTTTGTGATCAGTGTGTTCACCCTGTTTTGGCATATAAGACTAATGAAGGTTTGCTTTTATGGTTAAATTTATATTGTTCTAATCAGAACCTGTATTTGCAAGACACGGTTGCTTGCAAAGCTGGGTTTGGTTATGAGTACTGTGAAAGGAAAAGTAATCTCAGGACCCGCAAATCACAAAGCCAAAGGGAAAAGCCAAGCTGGGAACTGCATTGGGCAAACCTGCCTCCCATTCTATTCCTAAAATAAGATAGCTATGAAGATTAAAAAGCTACATACTTCCCTCACAATGTGCCCACAAGGAAATTCCTTGTGGACAAAGGACAGACAGAACTCAAAGTCATCCCTCTGCTCATGTGAGACAAATGCATATCTGATTGCTTCCTTTGCCCTGTTGTTTCACTAAGCCAGACTAAAGCATTGGTGGTTATTCCTGTAAATTGTGTATTCAGCGAAAGGGTAATCAGAAATGCAAAAGAATGCAATAGTTTGTCTCTTATCTACCTATGACCTGGAAGCCCCCTCCTGGCTTTCCAAACCGAGTTGTACCACATTTTCAGACCAAATGTACATCTTACACATATTGACTGATGTCTCATATCTCCCTAAAATGTAAAAATCCAAGCTGTACCCCTACCACCTTGGGCACATGTCATCAAGACCTCCTGAGGCTGTATTATGGGCACGTCCTTTACCTTGGCAAAATAAACTTTCTAAATTGACACCTGTCTCAGGTATTTTAAGTTCACAGTGTTATCGGAAAGGGGTCCTGATCCAGACCCCAAGAGAGAGTTCTTGGATCTCATGCAAGAAAGAATCCAGGGCAAGTCCACAGTGCAAAGTGAAATGAAGATTATCAAGAAAGTAAAGAAATAAAAGAATTGACTACTCCATAGAGCAGCCCTGAAGGCTGCTGGTGCACATATTTATGGTTATTTTTTGATGGTATGCTAAACAAGGAGTGGATTTTTCATGCCTCCCCTTTTTAGACCATGTAGGGTAACTTCCTGACATTGCCATGACATTTGTAAACTGTTGTGGTGCTGGTGGCAGTGTAGCAGTGAGGATGACCAGAAGTCACTCTTTTGGCCATTTTGGTTTTAGTGGGTTTTGGCTGGCTCCTTTACTGCAAACTGTTTATCAGCAAGGTCTTTATGACCTGTATTTTGTGCTGACCTCCGACCTCATCCTGTGACTTAGAATACCTTAACCGTCTGGGAATGCAGCCCAGTAGGTTTCAGCCTCATTTTACCCAGCTCCAACCCAGCTCCTGTTTAAGTTGGAGTTGCTCTGGTTTACATGCCTCTGACATTTCCACCCTCTCTTTTATAAGAGAACCCTTAATCCTAAAGGTTGCAGAGGGACGAAGATCCATATTCTGTAACTTCTTCAGGCTGAATAGGAGCGATGATATTCCTGCCTAACTATTAGGGTCTCTTGTGTTCAGGGTAGACAGGAGCTCAATCAGAAAGCATCAGTATGGCGAGAGCCATTTATGACTCTTGAGTTTCGACAAGAGGTGATATCTGGAAGATTAATAAGTGTTCAGTTTAAGAAAACATTCAGTAAGCTTGTCCTGTATTCCTACACAAAGAGTGTAACAGCAATATATTCCATAAAAGTAAAGCAAAATAAGTAAAGTTATTCCAAGTAAACTAAATTAGAAGGTTTTTTATGAACTGGGCAACTGTTGGAACTAAGCTGGTATGGGGTTGTTAGTTGATTGTAATGTGCCCAGAATTAGAATGCTGATCCAGATTTTTATATTACCCATCCCTCTTGTTTCTTCTGAGCAGCAGTCAGAGATCACTGGTTCACAGGAATAAGCAGGGTTAGCCTAAATTGCAGAGACAAACAAAAACAATAAACAAGACTAGAATCTAATAACAAGCATACCATAGTTCTTGAAACATAATATTTCTCTCCAGTTTCCTATTTTTACTAAGGCAAATTATGGTAAGACTGATTTGCTTTATTATAATTGGCCTGATTATTTGTATAAAGTACAGCAAGAATAGTTATTTTTCACATAGGCTTTTTAATTGGCTTTAAAGGAACTCTGTTACATAAGGAATCTCAGATAAGACTTTTTTAAAGCGGAGCCCCTCCATGAGTTTATACCCTCAAATACTTTTAAGTTGATAAATTCCTTTCTTTTTGAGGTCCTAAGATAACTTTGGGCTCCTGGGCCTGTGAGGAAGTGATGTTCTTTAATTACCATAGTTCAGAAACCCTATACAGCGACTGTATAGGCAAGGTATGAGTCCAGTTCCCCAGAGGGTTTTTTTTGTCCCTAGAAGTCAGGTTTGATTCCTTAAAGGAAAACATACCGTTCCAGTCAAAGCCTTGGTAAAATAACCAATTTCTCCAATTGTGTCCTGTTACAAAAGAAAACAGATTCTTATTGAACTTACACAAATAACTGTATTGCCATAAATTAAGAATATTCACAGTTTCCAAATTTTGGAGAAATCAGGCAGAGAAAAACAAATATGCTCCAAATTTTGTTCACAGGAGGGTATTTTACTCAATTGCTAAAAGCTGTAAATAGCTCAAAAGTATTCTTAACTCTGAAAAGCAAAACAAAGGATCAGCAGCATTTTAAGCAAAGTTAAAAAGATTACACTTCTTCAGTTTAGTCCATGTAGTTAACCTCTATTTGATAGTTATGAACTTTTCAGCTCTCTGTGAGAGTTCTGAAAGTTTTTCCTTTATTCTGATGTCACAATCTACAAAGTTATCAGAAAAACCTGCATTTAAGAACACGTGCTAGAGTTCTATAGTTGATTATAAATCACCTTCTAAAAAGGATTAAAGCACAACGATTGTCTGAATGATTGTGGAAGATTTAGGACAACCACTATTAAGGCCACAATTGACAAGGAAATTTGGTTACTTCTGTGGCACACAAAATTTTACAGAACAATGATAATTATTAACACACTAAATCATATTAGAATTATAGGAGTTTCCTATAACCTTGGAACATATACCAATAACACATTTATGTAAATATAATCCAAAGAAAGCAAAACACTTTCACATTTGATAATGCTTCCTGTATGATTTTTATACCAAATAAACCAAATTTTATGTTTACATTAATGTACTATTAATTTGAAACCCAAGTTTTAATAAAATCGTATGGACATATTTACCCAATTTTAATGTTTAACCATAAGATTCTTATAAAACTTTTATAACCCTTTATTTTTGTGAAAGAGCAGATTAGTGCTCTAAGGAAAACCTGTGGTGCTTTTACTCCAATGTTTAGTTTTTGGAAAAACTGAATAATACCCCTTTAATTTTAGCCAATATGTTTGCACACAGAATCTCACAGTTTTTTCAAACCTTCCACAACTGTTCAAACCTTTAGCTTTTTTCTAACTTAAAACAATTCTTTAACACTTTAGGCAAAAAATCCACATTCTCATGCCTTCTTATAATATTTACCAAAAGTACATTTTACTTTTTTTAGACACCTTGAATGTAAAACTGTTTTCTTCAATAGTCTGAATTTCATATTACAATGTTAACTTTTAGCAACTTTTACTTTTGGTGAAAACCCTGGATAGTAAGAAATTTTAATTGTGTACTAGGTGTGGTGCCTAGCCTAGGACACACCAGGCAGAACTGCAGATAAGAGCTGATGCTTCAGCATAGCTAGGGGACATGGCTAAGTCCACATATCCCCAGACCTTATCTAGAATCGAATGGCTTTAAAGTAGGTAAATTGTTATGATTTCCTTTCTTTTGCATTTGCTGAGGAGTATTTTACTTCCATTTATGTGGTGAATTTTAGAATAAGTGTGATGCGGTGGTGAGAAGAATGTATATTCTGTTTATTTGGGGTGGAGAGTTCTGTAAGTGTCTATTAGGTCTGCTTGGTCCAGAGCTGAGTTCAAGTCCTGAATATCCTTGCCAATTTTCTGTTTCATTGATCTGTCTAATATTGAGAGTGAGGTGTTAAAGTCTCCCACTATTATTGTGTGGGAGTTTAAGTCTCTTTGTAGGTTCCTAAGAACAGTACAATCAAATAAGAACTCAGGATTAAGAAACTCAGTCAAAACTGCACAACTACATGGAAACTGAACAACCTGCTCCTGAATGACTACTGGGTAAATAATGAAATTAAGGCAGAAATAAGTTCTTTGAAACTAATGAGAACAAAGACAGAATATACCAGAATCTCTGGGACACAGCTAAAGCAATGTTTAGAAGGAAATTTATAGCACTAAATGCCCACAGGAGAAAGCAGGAAAGATCTAAAATTGACACCCTAACACCACAATTAAAAAAACGAGAGAAGTCCGGGCGTGGTGGCTCACACCTGTAATCCCAGCACTTTGGGAGACTGAGGATGGCGGATTACGAGGTCAGGAGATTGAGACCATCCTGGCTAACACGGTGAAACCTTGTCTCTACTAAAAATAAAAAAAATTAGCCAGGCATGGTAGTGGGTGCCTGTAGTCCCAGTTACTCCAAAGGCTGAGGCAAGAGAATGGCATGAACCTGGGAGGTGGAGCTTGCAGTGAGTGGAGATCATGCCACGGCACTCCATCCTGGGCGATAGAGCAAGACACTGTCTCAGAAAGAAAAAAAAAAAAAAAAACCTAGAGAAGAAGAGCAAACAAATTCAAAAGCTGGCAGAAGACAAGAAATAACTAAGATCAGAGCAGAATTGAAGGAGATAGAGAAATGAAAAACCCTTCAAAAAATCAGTGAATTCAGGAGCTGCTTTTTTGAAAAGATTAACAAAATAGATAGACAGATAGCCAGACTAATAATGAAGAAAAGAGAGAAGAATCAAATAGACACAATAAAACATGATGAAGGGGAGATCACCACTGATCCCACTGAAATACAAACTACAATCAGCGAATACTCAACTCCTCTACACAGATGAACTAGAAAATCTAGAAGAAATGGATAAATTCCTAGACACATAAACCCTCCCAAGACTGAACCAGGAAGAAGTCGAATCCCTGAATAGACCAATAACAAGTTCTAAAATTGAGGCAGTAATCAATAGCCTACCAACAAAAAAAAGCCCAGGACCAGACAGAGTCACAGCCAAATTCCACCAGAGATACAAAGAGGAGATGGAACTGTTCCTTCTGAAACTATTCTAAACAATAGAAAAGGAAGAACTCCTCCCTAACATATTTTATGAGGCCAGCATCATCCTGACACCAAAACCTGGCAGAGATATAACAAAAAAAGAAAATTTCAGGCAAATATCCTTGATGAACACTGATGCAAAAATCTTCAACAGGCCAGGCGCGGTGGCTCATGCCTGTCATCCCAGCACTTTGGGAAGAGGAGGAGGGCAGATCATGAGGTCAGGAGATAGAGGCCATCCTAGCTAACATGGTGAAACCACATCTCTACTAAAAAAATAGAAAAAATTAGCTGGGCATGGTGGCAGGCGCCTGTAGTCTCAGCTGCTCAGGAGGCTGAGGCAGGGGAATGGCGTGAACCTGGGAGGCAGAGCTTGCAGTGAGCTGAGATCGTGCCCCTGCACTCCAGCCTGGGTGACAGAGCAAGACTACATCTTAAAAAAAAAAAAAAAAAGAATCTTCAATAAAATACTGGCAAACCTAATCCAGCAGCACATCAAAAGGCTTATCCACCACGATCAACTCGGTTTCATCCCTGGGATGCAAGCCTGGTTCAACATACGCAAATCAATCAATGTAATCCATCACATAAACAGAACCAATGACAAAAACCACATGATTATCTCAATAGATGAAGAAAAGGCCTTCGATCAAATTAAACACTTCTTCATACTAAAAACTCTGAATAAACTAGGTATTGATGGAATGTATCTCAAAATAATAAGAACTTTGTGACAAACCCACAACCAATATCATACTGAATGGGCAAGGCTGGAAGCATTCCCTTGGAAAATCAGCCCAAGGCAAGGATGCCCTTTCTCACCACTCTTATTCAACACAGTGCTGGAAGTTCTGGCCAGGGCAATCAGGCAAGAGAAAGAAATAAACGTATTCAAATAGGAAGAGAGGAAGTCAAATTTTCTCTGTTTACGGATGACATGATTGTATATTTAGAAAACCCCATTGTCTCAGCCCAAAATCTTCTTAAGCTAATAATAGCAACTTCAGCAAAGTCTCAGGATACAAAACCAATGTGCAAAAATCACAAGCATTCCAATAATAGCCAAATCATGAGTGAACTCCCATTCATAATTGCTACAAATATAATAAAATACCTAAGAATACAACTTACAAGGGATGTGAAGGACCTCTTCAAGGAGAACAACAAACCACTGCTCAAGCAAATAAAAGAGGACACAAACAAATGGAAAAAACATGGATAGGAAGAATTAATATTGTGAAAATGACTGTACTGCCCAAAGTAATTTATAGATTCAATGCTATCCCCATCAAACTACCATTGACTTTCTTCACAGAATTAGAAAAAACTACTTTAAACTTCATATGGAATCAAAAAATGCCCCTATAGCCAAGACAGTCCTAAGCAAAAAGAACAAAGCTGGAGGCATCATGCTACCTGACTGCAAACTATACTAAAAGGCTATAGTAACCAAAACAACATGGTGCTGGTACCAAAACAGATATGTAGACCAATGGAACAGAATAGTGACCTCAGAAATAATGCCACACATCTACAACCATCTGATCTTTGACAAACCTGATAAAAACAAGCAATGGGGAAAGGATTCCGTATTTAATAAATGGTATTGGGGAAACTAGCTAGCCATATGCAGAAAACTGAAACTGGACTCCTTCCTTACACCTTATACAAAAATTGACTCAAGATGGTCAAACTTAGTTTGACCTTAAAGCATTTAACAAATCTGATATTTGACCTTGAGACCAAATGTCTACATTTTCAAGTCATTTTATTTTACCAATAATATATAAAACTGTCTTTATTTCCAAAAGATTACTGTTGTCATATGAACAAAAAGGCATTAAAGTTTGTATTTTTCTGACAAAATATTTAAGTGCTTATTTTTTAAGCCAATTAATTAGAGCTCTTTTACATATAAACATATAACACATAAATAGATTTACCACTTGTAAGATTCTTTATTTGCCAGTTTCTTAATTGTATTACTGGCTTCAGGGTGGAGCCCTTGGAGCAACAGGATCAGGAAAGCATGTGTTTCTAGGGCCAAATTAAGCAGCAAATAAGCAGTTGAAGGCAAAGACAGATCCCCAAAATTAAGGGTGCCATTTTACACTGGATCCTGGATCCCCAAAAGGAGAGAATACTATGGGAGAAGACAGTGCAGTGCTTCTACCCTGCATTTCATCGCAAGGCAAGCCAAAGCTAATCAGCCCATTTTCTAATCAACCTGTCCCTCATGGGAGTCTCATCTCCCAGGGTGGGGTGGGGATGTTTCCTTATCTTCCAGGTGGCCAAGAGCATGCTTCTTGATCCAAGCGTACAAAGAGTCAAGTATTCCTCCATAACTGCTATTAACCATCCCTTAAAGTATATTTCCTACCTAGTTGTTTCACACCAAAGCCCTCTCATAACGCAAAGTAATTTCTGATGCCCCCAAAACTCAAAACTGTCAGATAACACAACGCAAGAAAGAACAGAGCCTTTGATTTTGAGAGGGATCTGTCTGTTTTTAATTCCTGAGGTTTCATGAGGAAAACAGAAGTTTTTTGTTTGTTTTTGTTTTTCCCCAAAATGGGATCTGTGGTGCCTCCTCTGTTTTTCCCAAGGAGTCCCAGCCTACCAGAAGTTACCTTAGAGCCTCTCATGTATGCATTGAGTGCTAAGACAAAAGAAAACAAAACAAACAAACAACAAAAAAAAGAAATCATTCAGTTAACTGAGAAGAAAAAAACCTTTTTCCAGAAAAAACAAGTTCCAAGAGGAGGAAAGCATGAAGTCCTTTTAAATATATCTATAGTTTGTTTATCCACTTTTAATTAAGCTAACTTTTAACCATAGTGCTCTTTAAAAAAGAAATCATTTCAGATCTCTTTATTACCCAACTTTAGCCTTGGCAAGTGGTCAATATTTCTAGCTGCAGAACTTTACCAAAGGTAACCTCCTAGGTGCTTAGAGAAAGGGAAATTTAAGAGAGTCCGCAGAGGAAAAGAGAATAGACAAAGTCACACAGATATTAAACCAGAAATGACTTACTTTCTAGGTGGGGAATTGAACCCGGACCACCACTGTTAAAGTGTAAAACCCTAGCTACTGAACTACAGGACAGGGAAGTCTCTATTCCTTTTCCCAGAAGAAGTCTAGGGTAGTTAATTTTGAACTTGCAAAGACATTTTAACTATTTAATATGATTTTTAGAGCTAACTGTGACATAAACCCTGAAAGTTCTGTTTTCTGGGAGGCAAAGAACAAGAGAAAGTACTGCCACGTGGTTAAAAGGTCAAGCTCCCGAGGACTTAAAAGAAAGTGGAGGCTTCATCCAGTTTTTTTTTTTTTTTTTTTTTTTTTTAGACAGAGTCTCACTCTGTTGCCCAAGCTGGAGTGCAGTGGTGCGGTCTCAGCTCACTGCAACCTCCACGTCCTGAGTTCAAGCGATTCTCCTGCCTCAGCCTCCTGAGTAGCTGGGATTACAGGCACCTGCCACCACAACTGGCTGATTTTTGTATTTTTAGTAGAGACAGGGTTTCACCATGTTGGCCAGTCTGGTCTCGAACTCCTGACCTCATGATCTGCCCACCTCGACCTCCCAAAGCGCTGGGATTACAGATGTGAGCCACCTCGCCTGCCCTCATTTAGTTTTTTATTTGTTTCAGGGACCTGCAGCCAAGTTTGTTACTGACGAGCTTGCTGTGTCGTCTTGAAAAGCAGGCTGACAGGTATTCTAAGTACCCCTCAACACAGAAAATGAATTCATAGCACAAAATACACCAGCTTAAGATTAGCCTTAGAATTCTTTTTCACACTAATTAAAAACTTTACAGAGGAGATAAACTCTGATTTTTTTTTTTTCTATTCATTCAACCGTTTGCACAGAGAGAAGCCAGAAATCTGGTAAGAAATTCTTACCCTTTTGCTGGCATGCCAGGCTTCTGGGTTCCCTTTCCCTGAGCGGCACTAGTGATCCGACTTGAGGCACTCTCGCCCTGGGGGCCAAGTCGCATCATAAAGGAAAATCATTATTTTTTATGTTCCAGCCAGGGCAAAATACGTGTGATAAAACATAGACATTAACCACTCTGCTTAGCACCCAATATCAAACTGGCAAAGCTTAAATTTGCCCCAGATGGGCCACTTCATCTTTAATCCAACCTCCAACTTGGAGTTTGGACACGTGGTTTAAGCAAGATGGTTGCCCTGAGTAACAGAAAAGATAGGAAAGGAAAAGGAGAGAGAGAAAAGCATTGTCTGTGGCAGGGTGGGGAAGGTGAAATGCTCAGGGAGACCAGAGAAAGACCCACCCATTGCAGCGACACTGAAAAGTTCAGGTGGCTGCTTCTTGGTAGCAAAGGGATCTTTTCCAGCAATCCTGTTAGCTCTCAACTTTCCCCTTTTAGGGAGGAAAAAGCTTCCCATGTCCCACTATCCTGTACATGCCTAACCCTGTCACCCACAGCCATTAGCAAAGAGTACAAGGCAGATTAATCCAAAGAGAACAGCAGTTAACATCTGGTAGTGCCAAACCTGTTCTTAACCAAGGTGGACTTTACTGAGAGGGGCCTCTAACCCCCTAAATCTTAGAAGAGACTCTAACCCTCCAAAGTTGGGCCTCTAACCCAAGGTTGGTCAAACGTCCTTGCCTTTTATTGAGAGGAGCTTTTAAGCCACTGTGTCTTAGGAGAGACTCTAACTCCCCTAAGTTGGGCCTCTACCCCAATCCCATTGTTTACCCAGGTACCCAACCACTTACGCATAGCCATCCAGTTAGTGTTTAGTCTACTTCCTTTGGGTTAGGGGTCTCCTCAGTATCGTCTCTTCTGTGTTTCACCAGAAATATGTTACAGGACCCCAACAGTTACCCAAAGGGAGCTGCTGGGTCTGGGTTTCTGCACTATAGTCCCTTCTGTGGTTACCAGAAATATGTTACCGGAAAGGGGACCGGACCTGATCCAGACCCCAAGAAAGAATTTAGGGCA
The DNA here is from genome assembly GCF_047675955.1 of Chlorocebus sabaeus. Taxonomy (NCBI): domain Eukaryota; kingdom Metazoa; phylum Chordata; class Mammalia; order Primates; family Cercopithecidae; genus Chlorocebus; species Chlorocebus sabaeus. The sequence goes on from NC_132930.1 coordinate 28,595,314, forward strand.
AGTCTGCTGTGCAAAGTGAAGGCAAGTTTATTAAGAAAGTAAAGGATTAAAAGAATCGCTGCTCCATAGACAGAGCAGTCGTGAGGGGTGCTGGTTGCCCATTTTTATGGTTATTTTCTGATAATATACTGAACAAAGGGTGGATTATTCATGCCTCCCCTTTTTAGACCATATAGGGTAACTTCCTGACATTGCCATGGCATTTGTAAACTGTCAGGGTGCTGGTGGGAGTGTAGCAGTGAGGACAACCAGGGATCACTCACGTGACCATTTTGGTTTGGGTGGATTTTGGCTGGCTCCTTTACTGCAAACTGTTTTATCAGCAAGGTCTTTTTGACTTGTATTTTGTGCTGACCTCCTGTCTCATCCTGTGACTTAGAATGCCTTAACCATCTGGGAATGCAGCCCAGTAGGTTTCCCTCTCATTTTACCCAGCTCCTCTTTAAGATGGAGTTGCTCTGGTTTACACGCCTCTGACAACAGTACCAAGTCAGGTTGAAGACTATATTGAGGAACACATTCAGCAGGAAAACTGTGAGCTTTCATACTAAATGGGATATTTTGTTACCGACGTCCACTCCTTTATACAACTGAATAAAGATGTTACTTTAGTGGTCAACCATGACTGACAATTTTTACTGCTATAGAAAAAACTTTCATGTTGCGTCTGGATAAATTGCTATTTTTTTTTTTAATGCAGTATTTCTGAAGCTTAACACAAAAGTTTCTCACTGAATAATGATCTGGCATGTATGTTACTAAACTGGCAGCTCTCCTCAGGGTGTCTCCTCACACAGGCATCTGTCATTTGGCTCTGCCCTGTAGGTCCTTACTCAGACAATAGACATTAACACGTGGGAGGGTTTTATGGATCACACCTGGAGATGGCTTTTGTCATTTGTGTCCACAGTCCATTGGCCAGAGCACAGTTGTGGCCATGCCTAATTGCAAAGGAAGTTAGGGAATATAGTCTAGCTGTGTGTACAAGAAGGAAAGGGAGATAGTTTGGTCCATAAATAAACAGGCTGCCACAAAGATAGAGTCCCAGTATGTACAACAGTGAGCTTTATCCCTATCCAGTCTGTCACTATGAATAATATACTTGTAAGCACTATCCATTGTTGGTTCTAACCAGAAATTTTAGATTTCAAGGCAGTTTTAAAATTATATGATGGTCAATATCTTAGTCACCTTGGGCTGCTGTAACAAAAGTAACATAGACTCATGATTACACTCATCACTACTACTCATTATGACTCTACCAGCTTTTCTGGGTTTCTAGCTTGCAGAGCGCAGATTGTAGGACCTCTCAGCCTTCATAGTCGTGTGTGCTACGTTCTTATAATCTCTTCTATATCTCCATCAGTGTACTCTGTTTCCCTGGAGAACCCTAACACAGTCAACATTAAAAAAAAAATTGACACATACTAATTGTACACATTTATGGGGTACATAATGATGTTTTCATGCATATAATATCCATCACCTCAAATATTTATCAAATCAGAGTAATTCAGCACATCCATCACCTCAAACATTTATCATTTGTTTATGTCGGGAAACATTCAAAATCCTGTTTTCTATTTGAAAATATATAATAAATTATTGTTAACTGTAATCGCCCTACAGTGGTATAGAACAGCACAACTTATTTCTTCTATGTAGCTGTAATTTTGTATCTTTTAACCAGTCTCTCCCTGTTCCCCCACCCCGGCCCTTCCCATCTAGAAATCACTATTCTATACTTCTTTGAGATCAGCTTTCCTAACTTTGGCATATGAGTGACGACATGAGATATTTATATTTCTGTTTCTGGCTTATTTCACTCAACATGTTGTCCTCCAGGCTCATCCATATTGCTGTGAATGACAGGATTTCATTCTTTTTATGGCTGAATAGTGTTCCATGTGTGTATATTTTCTTTATTGATTTATATGTTAATAAGCACTTAGGCTGATTTCATATTTTGTCTATTGTGAATAGTACTGCAATAAACATGGGGTTGCAGGTATTTCTTCAATGTACTCATTTCCTTTCTTTTGGATATGCATGAGTTTGTTCTCACATTGCTATAAAAAACTACCTGAGATTGGGTAGTTTATAAAGAAAAGAGGTTTAATTGACTCACAGTTCCACAGGTTGTACAGGAAGCATTGCTGTGGAGACCTCAGGAAACTAACAATCATGGTGGGAAGGTAAGAGGAAGGAGGCACGTCTTCACCTGGCCAGAGCAGGAGGAAGAGAGAGAAGGGGGAGGTGCTACACACTTTTTTTAAACAACGAGATCTCATGAGAACTCACTATCATGAGAACAAGAAGGGGGAAATCCTCCCCCATGTTCCAATCACCTCCCACCCAGGCCCCTGCTCCAACACTAGGGATTACAATTTGACATGAGATTTGGGAGGGGACACAAATTCAAATTAGGATATATACCCAGTGGTGGGATTGCTGGTTCATATGGTTCTTGTATTTGTAGTTTTTTGAGGAATCTTTATACTGTTGTCCATAATAGCTGTACTAGTTTACACTCCTGCCAACATTTTATAAGAGTTCCCTTTTCTTGGCATCCTTGCCAGCACTTGTTATGTTTTGCCTTTTTGATAATAACCGTTCTAACCAAGGTGAAATGATACTTCATTGTGGTTTTGATTTCCATTGTCCTGATTAGTGATGTTGATATTGAGCATTTTTTCATATACTTATTAGTTGTTTCTATATCTTCTCCTAAGAAATATCTATTCAGTTCACTTGCCCAGTTTTTTGAATGAGATTCTTTTTTGCTGTTGAATTGAGTTTCTTATATATTCTAGATATTAATTTCTTGTCAGATGAGTAGTTTGCTAATATTTTCTTCCATTCTGTAGTTTGCCTTTTCACTCTGTTAGTTGTTTCCTTTGATGTGCAAAAGCTTTTCAGTTTGATTTAATCTCATTTGTCTATTTTTGCTTCTTGTGCCTGTGCTTTTGAAGTCTTATTTATAATGTCTTACCCCAGACCAATGTCCTGAAGTGTTTTCTCTATGTTTTCTTATAATAGATTCATAGTTTGGGGTCTTATATTTAAATCTTTAATCCATTTTGTGTTGATTTTTGTATTAATGGGAGAGATAGGGACCTAGTTTCATTCTTGTGCATATGAATACCAGTTTTCCCAGCACCACTTATTGAAGAGACTCTCTTTTCCTCAATAAATGTTGGCACATTTGTCAAATATCAGTGGGCTGTAAATAAATGAATTTATTTCTGGAGGCTCTATTCTGTTTCATTGGTGTATGTGTCTAATTTTATACCAATACTATGTTGTTTTGATTACTATAGTCTTGTAATATATTTTGAGGTCAGGTAGTGTGACACCTCCAGCTTTGTTCTGTTTACTAAGGATTGCTTTGGTTATTTGGGCTCTTTTTTGGTTCCATACAAATTTTAGGATTAAAAAAAACTTTTCTGTGACGAGTGTTATTGGTATTTTGATAGGAATTGGATTGAATCTGTAAATCGCTTTCGGTAGTATGAAGCATGAAGCAGGATATTTCCCTGACCCCTTCGTGTGTGGGAACTGGAGTGCACAGGTGCTGGAACTAATTAGCCACTTTGGCACCAGCAGGGGTGAGCTCCACTCACTGGCTGCTCCACCCCTTGCTAGGGGGCAGTGCTGGTGAGTGAGTGCAGGGCCTGGAGTGAGTGCTTTTAGGTGCAGCAGGAGTGGACCCTGTATCGGCCCTATGGCAGTGCCTGGGGGCAGTGTTTTGACCCCTGAAGTCCCAGAGGAAGTGTTAGAGTACCCTTTTAGTTCTGCTATCTGTGGACAGCTCAAGTGTTAACAGCTCAGTGGAGGATCAGTGTGATAGTCTTTTGCACCTGCACTCAGGGTACCTGAGTTCTTGCCAGGTGTCCAGGAGGAATGAGATTGCAAGAACAAATTGAAGATGGTAAATGAGAGGGATTTTACTGCTGAAGAGAGTAGTTCTCAGCAGGAAAGGGAGCCGAAAAGGGGATGGAGTGGGAAGGTAACCTTCCCATGAAGTCTGGCTGTCCTAGCTGTACTTCTTTCTGAAGCTACGTCATCAAGCTGTCCTACTGAAGTTAAGCTGCTTCTCTCTGACATCCAACCATAGACTCTGACATTATGCTGCTTCTCCTTACTGCTGGCTGAAGTCTGGAGCTTTTATAGGCACAGGATGGGGACAGGGTGAGCCATGGATGGTTTTTGAAAAGGTAACATTCCAGCAGGAAAGCAGGGATATAAGTTCTAACTTTGGGCTGTGGTTCCAGGTTTTTCAGCTTGAGGGTAGGGCCCTCACTGGGGACTTGCCCTCTTCTGCCCAGAATTTTCCTGCCTCCTGTCCCTATCAGTATGGTCATTTTACTTAACTGATTTTTTCAGTCCAAGAACATGGCGTGTCTTCCAATTTTTTGTGTGTGGTGTGTCCTCTTCAATTTCTTTCATCAATATATTATAGTTTTTCTTGTAGAGATCTTTTACCTTCTTAGTTAAATTTATTCTAGGTATTTAATTTATTTTTTGTAGCCACTAACACAGTCAACATTTTGATGTAGAGTTGCAAAGAATTCAGTAAGTAAATAAAAAATTAGTATCTATTATAATGGCCTATAATATTTATATTAGAAATAATTGTAATTGGAAGACTCATTTTCTAAATGTTTGACTTGGTCATAGTAATGTTACAACATTGAACTTATAATTACAGTTTATTAAATTTGTAACAAATAGCCTTGGAACTGTTTCTTAAAATTGTTTTTTATTATTTAATATACAGTAAAATGCACATATGCTATGTGTATGGATTACTGAACTATCACATATGTGAACAATCATTTAAGTACCACCTATAACAGGTGTAGAATATCACCAATGCTCCAGCAAGCTTCCTTGTGACCCCCTCTAGTCCATATGTTCCCCAAAGGTCACCACCATTCTAACCTCCATCACCATATATTAGCTTACTTTTTGTTTGCACACTTTTCAGGTAGAATAATACTCTGTATATCTTATATCTTTTTGTGTGTGTTTGTTTTCTTTTATTCAACACTATGATATTTATCCATACTGTGTTTAACAGGAATTCATTGTTTTTCTATTGTGGCAATCTGATATTTGACTACCATAATTTCCATTCTTATGTATTGAACATTCTTACATTTGTCTGTTGGTGGACATAAGGACTCATTTCTCTTGGATATATGCTGAGATCCTAGAACATCTACTTATTTAAAATAGGTAAACCATTCACATAAGCAATGTATGAATTCTAGCTACTCCACATCGTCACCAGTATCAGCCATCTGGTAGAGGCAGAATAATATCTCATTGGTTGTAACTTGCATTTTCCTGATGGTTAATGATGTTGTGTACCTTTTCATATGCTTATTGGTCATTTGGATATTTTGTTGGGTGCTTGTTCAAGACTTGTTCTAAAAATTGAGTTGTCAGTCTTTTTCTTATAAAAGGCGTTTGTCAGATATATCAATTTTAAATATTTATCCCAGTCTCACCCTTCCCTTTTTAATCTCTTAATGTATTTTGTTGAATGAAAGTTCTTAATTTTAATGAAGTTCAGCTTATCAATCTTTTATCTTATGGTTAGCATTTAATGTCTTATGTTTAAAAAATCATTGCCTACCACAAGGTTACGATGGTATTCTCTATATTTTATTATAGAAGATTGATTGTTTTAGTACTCACATTTAGAACTTTAATCTGCCTCAAATTATTTTTTATAGTTTGACTGAGGTAAGAAATAAAGTTCTATGTCTGACTCTCTGGTGGTATCACATTATTTTGATCACTGTAGTATTGTAATAAGTTTTGAAATAAGAAAGTGTGAGACCTCCAACTTTGTTCTTCTTTTTCAAGATTGCTATATTAGTTTGCTAAGGCTGCCATAACAAAATATCACAGACTAAGTGGCTTAACCCACAGACATTTATTTTCTCAGCTCAGGCCAGAAGTTTAAGTTCAAGGTGGGCAGGCTCATTTGCTGCAGAGGCCTCTGTCTTTGCTTGCAGATGACCATCTTCTTGCTTTGTTCTCACATGGCCTTTCCTCTGTGGACTCACATCTCTGGTGTCCTTCTATGTATCAGATTTTTATCTTTTTATAAGGACACAATTCTGATTGTATTAGAGCCCAAACTAAAGGCATCATTTTAACTTAATCACAATTTTAAAGTTTCTATCTCCAAATACAGTCATATTCTGAGGTACTGAGATTTAGGGCTTTAATATACAAATTGTGGGTGGTCACAGTTCAGCAAATAACAATCACTTTGGCTATTTGGAGCCCCTATAGATTCCATATGAATTTTAGGAAGGATATTTTCTCTTTTATGTAAAAAATCCTGCTGGGATTTTGATACAAATTACATTCAGTCTAGAGATCACTTTGGGTAACAATAACATCTTAACAATGCTAAGTCTTCCAATCCATTAACAGGGATGTCTTTCCATTTTTATCTGTGTCATCTTTAGTTTCTTTCATCAATGTGTTATAGTTTTCAGTGTACAAATCTTTCACTTCATTGGTTAAATTTATTTCTAAGTATTTTATTTTTTTTGATGTTGGTATAAATGGAATTGCCTTCTTAATTTTCTCTTCAGATTATTCATTGTTAGTATATAGAAATGCAACTAATTTTTGCATATTGATTTTGTACCTTGCAGCTTTGCTGATTTCATTTAGAGTTTTCCCCACGTACAATCATGTCATCTTTGAATAGAGGTAATTTTACTTCCTTTCCAATTTGTATACCTTTTATTTCTTGCCTAATTGCTCTGGCTAAGAATTCCAGTATTATGTTGAATAGAAGTGGTAAAAGCAAGACTCTTTGTCTTGTTCCTGATCTTAAAAGAAAAGTTTTCAATGTTTTTACAATTGACTATGATGTTAGCTGTGGGCTTTTCACATATGGTCTTTATTACATTGAGATATCTTCCTTCTGTTCTTAGTGTGTTGATAGTATATATCATGAAAAAGTGCTGAATTTTGTTAAATACTTTTTTGTATCAATTGAGATGACAACATTCTTTTCTTTCATTCTGTTACTATGGCATTAATTTGCATATGTTGAACCATCCTTGTATTCCAGGAATACATCTCAGTTGTTTGTGGTATATAATCAATTCAATATGCTTTAACTGCTATTTTGATCAAGATTTTTGCATCAATAGTCATCCTTTATTTCTCCTTTTAATATATCAGAGTTAGATGTTTTATAGATACCTTTTATGATATTAGGAAAATTTTCTTATCCCTAGTTTCTTAGTTTTTACTATGAATGAAATTTAGATTTTATTAAATGCCTTTTCTGTATTTATTATGTTTTTTTCCTATTATACTGTTACTGTTGTCAAGCACATTGAGTGAAAGTTGAATGTTTAACTAACCTTGCATTCTTAGAATAAACAGTTTGATCTTAAAATATTATCCTTCCTATATATCACTGGATTTGATTTGCTTGTGTATTTCTAAAATTTTTTATTTACATTTATGGAAGAAGTTGGTCTATAATTTTCTTTTAATTCCCTATTAGATTTTAGGTCAATATCGTACTGGCTCCATAAAATAAATTGTGATGCTTTAGTTATTCTCTATTCTCGGAGGAGTGTTTGTAAGATTGGTATTATTTATTCCTTAAGTATTCAGAAGAGTTTTAAGTCAGGCCATCTGGGCCTCAAGTTTTCTTTCATGGCTACTTTTCACTTAAGACTCAGTTTCCTGATAGATACTGAGTTATTAAATATTTTCTATATTTTATTGTTCAGTCATGGAAAGTTATATTATTTTCTTAAATATGTTTTATCCAAGTTAATGAATTTATTGTTGTAAAATTATTTATAACATTCTCTCTTCTTTTAAAAGTGTGTGACAATGTCACTTTTTTCACTCCTGGTAATGCTGTTTTGTTCTGTTCTTCATTTAGAAAGTTCAGTATTGTTAGGGAATTGTTACCTTTATTAACCTTTTTAGAAAAGCAGTACTGGCATTGTTGATGGTCTTTATTGAATGCTTGCTTTCTACTATTATTGCCTTTTGCTCTTATTTCCTTCTTTCCATGTTTTTGGAGTTTAAATTTTTGTTTTTTTTCTAACTTCTTAAAGTGGGTTTTTAATTATTTTCTTTGTAAAGATATATATGTGTGTGTGTGTATATATATATAAAATTTTCCTTTTCAAATATATATATCTAAAGCTATATGTTGCCCTCTGAACATTGTTTAGACTACTTCTGTTTACCTTAAAATTCAGTGAGAAACTATTCTTTAAATTTGTTCATAATTTCTGTTTTTACTCATCTTCCAAAGATTCCCTTACCATCTCTCTCTCTTTATATATATGTGTGTGTGTGTATATATACACATATACATATTATTTTTTGAGACAGGGTGTTGCTCTGTCACCCAGGCTGGAGTGCAGTGGTGTGATCACAGCTCACTGCAGCGTCAACATCCTGGGCTCAAGTGATCCTCTCACCTTAGCCTCCTGAGTAACTGGGACTACAGGCATATGCTACTGCACCTGGGTAATTTTTAATTTTTTTTGTAGAGATAGGGTCTTGTTATGTTGCCTAGGTTGATCTTGAACTCTAAGCCTCTAGTAATTCTCCTGCCTTGGACTCCCAAATTTCTGGAATTACAGTCGTGAGCCACCATGCTGGCTTTTGCTTATATTTTATAACTCCTCATTCTGGTAGTTTTTTCTTCTTATGCCATGACATTAATGATTTCAGAAGTGAATCCCATTTTGTGAAGATTCTTGAACATGCTCTTATTTGAGTATACACTATATAGTGTACATTTGTCTCAGTGTAAGCAAAAATCCTAGGGGAATATCTTACTATAGAACAGTTCTAGCCATGTTTCTGAAAACATGTGATTTAGATTATCTCCTCACATAGAGCAATCCCTGAAATAGTTTAGCTTCATGAAAAGCCAAAGAAAACCCTGTATCTTTAGAATGATTATAATCAACAAGTAAAAACAGTATAAAAGGGTAAAATGATTTGAGACTTTTTTTATTACAGTTTAAAGTTCCTGACATTAAATTCAAACCATATTTAATAAGTGGTGTTTGTATGAGATATCCATACACTTTATTGACTTCAGGTTTAAACTGATAAGTTGGCACCATGGTAACCTGGAGGGTTTTGTAAACTAAAGGCCTTGTCTCTTAATGACCATAGAGGGACAGGCCAAAGGATGCATACAGAAGTGAAGAGTTGCAGCTGAGATGAGTAAATAAAGTTGAGTTCTCAAATGGCCACATCCACAGGAAAAAATTAAGCCAGATTCAGGGGTAGAGCCCTGGGAAGTATATAAGTCATGACTAGGGCTCTGTTTTGTCCCTTCTGTAAGTTTATGACCACTTGGATTTGGTGGTTAACCTTGTACTGCCTGCATTTTCCTGTGGTTTTTGTAACCAGATATGATAATACAAAAAGTGACCTTTCTAGGTGCCACTTCTGGAAATAGAAGAAGCAAACATAATACAGCCCTGAAAATAGACACTTTCAATGACCTCTATGGTATTTATGTGCCCAGATGTAAACAACCTCTTAGGTATTCGGCACTGGTCTATCCAAATACTTTTTTGGAATGGCCTGCTATAGTTGTTTCTCTTATACCCTTTCATCTTACAGCAGGATACAACATGGATACAGTAGGAGTAACCATCATGCAATGTGATCACTTGTCCGTGGTCAACTATCCAGGAACGGGTACCTGACTCAAACCAGGGTAGGTAGTCTCTTCCCTGGGAACTTGTACTAAGAAAAAGTTGTTTTTTCTATTGGCTGAATTGGTAATTTAGAAACTCTTCTTGGTGAATTAAACCATTTGTAATTATATAATGGCAGTCTTTTTTGATCTTTGTTGGTTTAAAGCCTGTTTTGCCAGAAACTAAAATAGAACCCCTGCTTTTTTCTTCTTTCCATTTGCTTCGTAGATTTTTCTCCCTCCCCTTATTTTGAGCCTATGTGTGTCATTGCATGTGAGACTTGGAAAGGTTTGGCAGTGATAAATTCTCCTACGTAACACTGCAGCCAGAGAGGATGATAGAGGAAAACAGAGGGTAAAGAGACAAAAAAGTCCCAAGGTCTTTTAGTGCTTAGGCTTAACATTCTCTCATTGAATCCCTTCCTCCCACTCCTCTTTTTTTGTTTTGTTGTGGAAGCTAGAGTTGATTTCTGTTACTTGCATCCAAAAAGAATTTAAACTAATACACCAAGAGAGCCTCCATTTCATTTTTTGCATGTTCTCAGAGATGTTTACTTTCAATGTTTTATGGAAGAAATACTCCAGATCTGATCACGAAATGCCATAATGCTATATTTTAGATAAACACTCTAATTTATTCTTGCCATTGGAATAAAAATGTGAATGCAATTTATTTCATCATAAATTTATAGATTTTAAAAGTTATTTTAACTATCCACTATACTACTAGAGAGACATTTAAGAATGAAGAAATACATTTCTTTCAGCAAAATAGAGTATGCCAATCTCACATATCTGCATTTACCATTTTGCAGGTGAGGTTTGCTCTCCAGCTAAAATTATTCTCTTTCATATGAACAGGAGATTGGTTGAGTGATAATTCTTAATTCAAGAAGGAGCAGTGTAATTGTGACTGAAAAGCTATTCAGAAGCAAAAATATTCTTCTAAAAATAGTTTTGTGTTCTATAGAATGTTACTCATTTAATAGTCACCTTTGAATATTGAAATTCCTTTTGACTTATCAGAAACATTCTGTCATTACATAGAATACATGCTTCAAGAATTTAGCAATTCATGAAGAACCATTTATAATTTCATATTTCTACTTTAGGGAAATAGTTATGGGCAGAATGTTGGAATGCAACTCTCCCTGCTTCAGTGTCAACTGAGGTATCAATTCAATAAATATCAGGGCACCAAATGGTGTGAAAGCATCACATGCAAATTTTATGAAAAAAATGTAAAGAAAACTGTTTCAAAATACTAGATCCATCTGACATGCTAAGGATAAAAGAAGAGGTCACATAGACTTTTGTGAAGGGGACTGGGGAAGACAAATCTTTGCAGAAGCTATTGCCGTGTTTGGAGAAGGAGAGGGGAGTGCTGCCTTCTGTACCTAGTGGGAGGGATTTCCATGAGGAGATCTAGAAAGGCTGCTATGTTTTTCTTTTTTTTTTTTTTTTAAATTGAGGCATAATAAGTAAGGTATAACTTAATAACTTAATAAGTAATAACTCACCTACTCCCAAGAAATGTAGAGAGACAGGATGTGGCGGGCAAAATGCTGGTTCCCCAAAGATACCTACATCTTAATCCACAGAATCAGTGAATATTTTACCTCACATGGCAAATGGGACTTTGCAAATGTGATTCAGTTAAGGACCTTGATATGGGGAGATTATCCTGGATAATCCAGGTGGGCCTGATGTAATTGCCCAGATCTTTTTGAGAGGGAGCAAGGGGCTGGGTGCAATGGCTCACACCTGTAATCCCAGCTCTTTGGGAGGCCAAGCTGGGCAGATCAGGAGGTCAGGAGTTTGAGACCAGCCTGGCCAACATGGTGAAACCCCATCTCTACTAAAATACAAAAAACCGGGCATGGTGGCACCTGCCTGTAATCCCAGCTACTCAGGAGACTGAGACAGGAGAATTGCTTGAACCCAGGAGGCAGAGGTTGCAGTGAACCGAGATCGCGCCATTGCACTCCAGCCTGGGCAATAGAGTGAGACTCCATCTCAAAGAAAAAAGAAAGGCAGGGAGGAGGGTCAGAGTCAGAGAAGGAGATGTGGTGGTAGAAGCAGTGGCCAGAGTGATGTGGCAGGAACGAAAGAATGCAGACAGTCTCTAGAAGCTGGAAAATGTAGGAAACAGGCTGTCCCCATTTCACCAGAGCCTTCAGAAGTAGGTAACTGATTTCACTTATGTGACGTCCAGAACTATAATAATAAATGTGTGATATGATAATTTGTTACTGAAGTAATAGAGAAAGAATACATAGGCTGATGCTTTGTTGGCAGAACTCAGAGATGAAGGTCAACAATGGCCATGTGCACCTGTCTATGTCAAGGGAAATGCAGCAGAGTAGGGCCCAGAAAGCTCAAGGCCAACTTAATGACACCTCCACTCATTTTCCCAACATGTAAGTCCTGATAGAGGATAAAGCCACCTTTAGACTGATGTGGAAGATAAGGTGTAGAAATGGAGAAACTCTCACCTCATTTATATTCCAGGCTTTGAATCATAGCAGTTCCAACAATCTGGAAGGTAGGAAAAGATTTGATATTAAAGCAAACTTACAACTTTATTATCTTGAACCGAACTTTCTAATTACATAATCAAGAATTTTTAATGGTACAAAGGGATCATGGAACTTTCCAGAATTTTCTTCTAGGGAGAATTTTTGTCTCTTACTGCATAAAGAAGAAAGTAGAAGACAAAATATAGTTATGCTTTTAAATTCTATGAATGTTTTCAAATATCTAAAAATTAGACTAGGATAATGAATTTTCTTCTACTATGGACTTAATTGTGTCTCCCCCAGGCTCACATGTTGAAGTCATAACCCGCTATGTGACGTTTTTGGAGCTAGGGCTTTTAGGAGGTAATTAAAGATGATGGGTTCATTAGGGTAGGGTCTAATCCAACAGGATTTGTGGCCTTATAAGAAAAAGAAAGAGACAGAGAGGAGAGAGAGAGAAAGAGAGAAACTGAGATTTCTGTCTCTCCAATTTGCCCACAAGAGAAAAAGCCTTGTGAGCACACAGAAGTTGGCCACCTACCTACAAGGCGCCCTCACCAGACCTACCCATTCTAGCACCCTGATCTCATACTTCCAGCCTCCAGAACTGTGAGAAAATAAATGTTTGTTGCTTAAGCCACCCAATCCATGGTATTTTGTTATGGCAGCCTGAACAGAAAAATATACCCTCTATTAATATTCTATATTATCAACATTGTGTCCTACTTTATCTATTTTCTCCCTCTCTTCCTCTTTTCCTTCCTTTCTTCCTTCTTCCTTTCTTTTTTCCTGTAAAGGTCATTTTAAATTAAACTTAGACATAATGTGATTTTCACTTTTAATTTTATCCATCGATATCTTTTGAAAATAAAGGTGACTTACAACTTAACTATTGGGACAAACATCATTACTATTTATTAGCATCTAACTTCCCAAACCTGCTGGGTCCACAGGACTTTGAAGTGAGTTATGGGCATGTGAATTGCTCTCTACTGAAATGAAAGCAGAAGGAATATGTATCAGTTAGCTATTACTGTGTGCTAACCGCCCCTGAGATTTAGTGGCTTAAAATACGAATTTCTCGCTGTTCTCTTAATCAGGTGGACGTTTCTTCTGGTCTGAGATGACGTGGCTGATGTCTAGGGTCAGCTGGCTTATTTCTTGGTTGTGGCTGGAGGGTCTAGGAGAGCTTCAGCTGGATGCTATCTTTGCTCCACGTGTTCTCTCATCAGCAGGCTGGTTTTGAATTTTTTCCTATGGCAGTCCCAGGCTTCCAGAGACCATCCAGAGAGTAAACTCCAATGCACAAGCACTTTTTCAGCATTTGCTCCTGACACATTGCTAATGTCCCATCCACTAAAGTAAGTCACATAGCTAAGCCCAAATTCAAGGAGTAAAGAATAGACTTCATCTCTTGATGAGAAGAACTGTAAAGTCATAAATGAGTGTGCATACAGGATGAGAAGACTTTATGATGTGGCCATTTTTACAATTTGCTATGGATTTCTGAGTTATGATTAACTGAAAGCTCTGTTTTCAGTATGGTGCATGAGGAGGCTGGATAACAAATTAACAGTTGGGAACTGGAAGTGGAAGAAAGTAGAACAGGATTAACAAGAAAAGAAAAGCAATAGGATAAAATACAGGAAAACAATAGATTGATGTAAATATTGGTTGCCCTGCAAATTTACTTAACTATAATCATAAATTTCTTGAACATTCTTTTCTATGTACATGATCATGTTGCCTACAAATAATGACAGTTTTAAATTGTTTTTTTTAGATGCTCTTTATCAAGTTGAAGCCATTTCATTCTGTTCTTTTTTTAATGTGTGTGTATATTTATATATATAAAATCGATTTAAAAAAAATTTCAGCTTTGATTTTTGATACAGGGAGTACATGTGAAGGGTTGTTACATGCATATATTATACCCAGACAGTGAACATAATACCCAATAGGCAGTTTTTCAACCCACACCTACCCTCCCTCTCTCTCTACTCTAGTAATCTGTAATGTCTATTGCTCTCATGTTTATGTCCATGGGCGATCTATGTTTAGCTCCCAATAAGCAAGAACATGGATTTGGTTTCCTGTTCCTGCATTAATTATTTCAGGATTATGGCCTCCACCTCCATCCATGTTGCTGCAATGGACATGCTTTCATTCTTTTTTATGGCTGTATAGTATTTCATGGTATATATGTTCCTCATTTTCTTAATACAATCCACCATTGATGGGCACCCAGGTCTATTCCATGTTTTTTTCTATAATGAATAGCATGGCAATGAACATATGAATGCACATGTCTTTTTGGTATAATGATCTAAATTATTTTGGGTATATTCCCAGTAATGAGATTGCTAGGTTGAATGGCAGCTCTGTTTTAAGTTCTTTGAGAAATCTCCAAACTTCTTTCCACAGTGGCTGAACTAATTTGCATTTTCACCAACAGTGTGTAAGCATTTTATTTTCTCATCAGCCTCATCAGTGTCTGTTACTTTTTATTCATTTTTTTTTTTTTTTAAGTAGCAGCCATTCTGGCTGGTGAGAGAAGGTATCTCATAGTGGTTTGATTTGTATTTCTCTGATTAGTGATGACGAGCATTTTTCATGTTTGTTGGCTGCTTGTATATCTTCTTTTGATAAGTGTCTGTTCATGTTCATTGCCCATTTTTTAATGGGGTTATTTGTTTTTTGCTTGTTGATTTAAGTTCCTTAAACATTCTGGATAGAGCTTTGTCAGATGCATAGTTTATGAATGTTTTCTAGCAATTTGTAGGTTGTCTGTTTCCTCTGTGGGTGGTTTCTTTCACTGTATAGAAGCTCTTTAGTTTTTGCTCTTCTCAAGGAATATCTTTGTGGTGTTCTCCATATTTTCTGAATTTGAATGTGGGGCTGTCTTGCTAGATTGGGGAAGTTCTCCTGGATAATATCCTGAAGTGTTTTTCAACTTGGTTCCATTCTCCCTGTCACTTTCTGGTACACCAATCAAATGTAGGTTTGCTCTTTTCACAAAGTCCTATATTTCTTGGAGGCTTTGTTCGTTCCTTTTCATTCTTTTTTCTCTATCTTGTCTTCACGTTTTATTTCATTAAGTTGATTTTCAACCTCTGATTTTTTTTTTGTCTGCTTATTTGATTAGGCTATTGATATTTGTGTATGCTTCACGAAGTTCTCATGCTGTGTTTTTCACTTCCATCCTGTCATTTATGTTCTCCCTTAAACCGGTTATTCTAGTTACTAATTCTTCTAACGTTTTTTCAATGTTCTTAACTACTTGCATTGGGTTAGAACATGCTCCTTTAGCTCAGAGGAGTTTGTTATCCACCTTCTGAAGCCTACTTTTGTCAATTCGTCAAACTCATTTTCCATCCAGTTTTGTTTCCTTGCTGACGAGAAGTTGTGAGCCTTTGGAGGAGAAGAGGCATTCTGGTTTTTGGAATTTTCAGCCTTTTTGAGCTGGTTTTTCCTTATCTTCGTGGATTTGTCTACCTTTGGTCTTTGACATTGGTGACCTTCGGATGGGGTTTTTGTGTGGACGTCCTTTTTGTTGATGTTGATGCTATTCCTTTCTGTTTGTTAGTTTTCCTTCTAACAGTCAGGCCCCTCTTCTGCAGGTCTGCTGCAGTTTGCTGGAGGTCCATTTCAGACCCTTTTTGCCTGGATACCACCAGCAGAGGCTGCAGAACAGCAAAGATTGCTGCCTGACTCTGAAAGTTTCATCCCAGAGGGGCACCCACCAGATGCCAGCCGGAGCTCTCCTATATGAGGTGTCTGTCAACCCCTGCTGGGAGGTGTCTTCCAGTCAGGAGGCATGGGGGTCAGGGACCCACTTGAGGAGGCAGTCTATCCCTTAGCAGAGCTCCAGCACTGTGCTAGGAGATCCGCAGCTCTCTTCAGAGCCAGGAGGCAGGAATGTTTAAGTCAGCTGAAGCTGTGCCCACAGTCGCCCCTTCCCACAGGTACTCTGTCCTAGGGAGATGGGAGTTTTATCTGTAAGCCCCTGCTGCCTTTCTTTCAGAGATGCCTTGCCCAGAGAGGAGGAATCCAGAGAGGCAATCTGGCTACGGCGGTTTTGCTGAGCTGTGGCGGGCTCTTCCCAATTCCAACTTCTGGACAGCTTTGTTTGCACTGTTAGGGGAAAACTGCTAACTCAATGTCCGCCCAAACGCCGCCCAGTTTTGTGCTTGAAACCCAGGGCCCTGGTGGGGGCACCTAAGGGAATCTCCTGATCTGCGGGTTGCGAAGACTGTGGTAAAAGCAAGTACTATCTGGGCTGGAATGTCTTCCTTTGGCTAGGGGAGTGAGTTCCTCTACCCCCTGCATTTCTCCGGTGAAGGAAGCCCTTACCCTGATTTGTCTCGCCCCCCATGGGCTGCACGCACCGTCTAACCAGTCCCAATGAGATGAGCCGGGTACCTCAGTTGGTAATGCAGAAATCTCCCACCGTCTGCATTGATCTCGCTAGGAGTTACAGATTGGAGCTCTTTCTATTCTGCCATCTTGCCAGCCACCTGGGTGGGTGAATTCGTGAGCTTGGTTTCATAGGCTTAATTTTTGGTATTATAGTTCAGGCTGTTATCCAGTAGATGGCGCTTAAGAGCAATGGCTGGTAGCTAGGTTAATAGCCAGCCATGTAGCTCTTTTGTACTTCCTCTTATTTTCAGTCCTGCTCTGTGGTAGGCAGAGGAGAGACGGGGCCTCTTCACCGGGTCCTCTCTGGGCTTTGGGGAAGTCCCCACAGATCAATGGTGCTGCGCCTGCATTTCTTTTCTTAGGTGATCCAGGCCGCAGGGTCCCCTCAGGCAGAGGCTGGCAGGGATATATTCCACATCTTTCTGGACTGACCCGGCAGAGGATGGCATGCACCACTACTGCCCCGGCCTAGGAACACATGCTTTTCACCCTTCTCCTTGCTCTGATGGTGGGAGCTGCTTCTCTGCTTGAGGGCCGGCCACAGATCTCAGTTCCATACTCCCGAGCTGCACGTTGCAGCCCTGGGGCACCTGCATGTCCTGCAGCTCTGGTTGGGATTCTGGATCTGATGTGTTCCTGGGTTGCCAGGAAAGTGCTCAGGTGCAGCAATGCTGGGCTGCAGGGGCTGCGCTGTGCATGCACCAGCTTATGCAGGGCAGCTTGGTATGGACCCTGGGAGGGGCCAGCGAGCAGGAGGACCTGTAGAGCAGACATATTTCAGTCCCATGGGGAGGCTGCCCACTCTCTACTGGCTGGAAGGTCAGCTAGGACCAGCGCCTCCCGGAGGGATATGGGGAGCCCTGGGGTATGAGTGTCTATGGCCGCATTCCACCAGAGCAGCCCAGCACACAAAAGCCCCTATGCTTTGTGCCATCTGAAGGCCTGCCTGTCTTTGCTTGCTCCCCGAGGATGTCCCTTGCCAGTTCATGCATCCATGGGAACATGAGGTCCCCTGTAGTTAGGATCCCAGAGGCCCATTCTGAGAGTGAGCCATTCCTCAATTCCCTTACTCACCCCTTTCCCAGTCGACATTCGAAGTCAGGAACTAGTCCCTGGGTTTAGGTATCCTTTGCAGGGTTCCCCAGGACCTCCCTCTTCAGGCTTGGCTTCAGTCTTGCCTCTCCACCCACTTTTGGCATTTTCTTTCTGAAGATCTGCCCAAATTATGGTGGTTTACTTAATAATCTGATCTCTCTGGATGGGAGCGGAACTTCTCGGCTGCATCCAGTCAGCCATCTTGCCCCCTCCTCCTTCTATCCTTAAGGTCGAAACTTTGTTCATTGATATTAGATCTTTCTTTTTACCTAGCATGAGCATTTAGAACTATATATTGTCTTCGAAATTCTGTGTTAGCTTCATCCCTAAAATTTAAAAAAGTTGTCAGCCATTTTGAAATATTTTCTAATTTTTCTTGTAATTTCTTCTCGGACCCTTGCATTGCTTAGAAGTGCCTTAGGAGATTTTCTAGATATGGCTATTGTTATTAAATTCTAATTTAGTTCCTTTGGCATTAGAGAACATACTTAGTATACCTTTAATCCTGTCAAATTTGAAATTTATTTTATGTTGAGTATGTGATCTACCTTGAATATTTTACAAGCATGGTAGAGAATGCGCATTATACTGTTGTTGGATGTGGTATTCTATAAAGGTAAATTGGGTTAGATTTACAGTGTTGTTCAAGATGTCTGTATTCTTGTTGGTTTCTACTTTTTCTCTCAGTTGCTCGGAGAGGGTGTTGAAAATGTTAACCAAAATTTTGTATCTGTATACTTCTTTCTGTTACGTTGTTTTCCTTATTCGTGTATTTGAAATCTTGCAACTAGATGCATGCAAACTTAGGACTGTTAGGTCTGTTATGATTTAATACTTTTATTTTAAAAGATATTTGACTTTATTCTTGGTAATATTTCTTGTCTCAAAGTGTATTTGACTTCTATTAATATAGCCTTTCCAGTTTTCTTTTCTTTTTTCTTTTATTTACTTATCCTTTTATTTTCTTTTCTTTTCCTTTTCTTTTCTTTTCTTTGTGTCACTCAGGCTGGAGTGCAGTGGCAGGATCTCGGCTCAGTGCAGCTTCTGCCTCCCAGATTCAAGTGATTCTCCTGCTTCAGCCTCCTGAGTAGCTGAGACTACAGGCACGTGCCACCATGCCCGGCTAATTTTTGTATTTTTAGTAGAGATGCGGTTTCACAGTGTTGGCCAGGATGGTCTCACCATCCTGACCTTGTGATCAGCCCGCCTCAGCCTCCTAAAGAGCTGGGATTGCAGGCATTAGCCACTGCACCCAGCCCCAGTTTTCTTAATATTAAAATTTTCATATATCCTTTTTCCATCTTTTTATTTTAACCCATCTTTGTGTATTTAAAGTGAATTCTTTAAATATATCACATACAGTTGAATCTTGCTTTGTAAAAAATACAGTCTGAAAATCACTGCCTTTTGATGGAGTATTTAGTTTATATTTAATATTATTTATTAATTAAAAATTGCTTGGTTAAAATATTACTGTTTGTTTTCTGTTGTCTCATTTCTTCTTTGTTCCTTCTTACCATTATTCCTAGCTCTTTTTTGATAGGGTATTTTTAATATTTCTTTTTATCTTCACTATTGACTTGTTTAATCTTTTTCTGTTTCTAGTGGATATTTCAGGGTTTGCAAAATACATATCTAATTTTTTTTTTGACTTTTATTTTAGGTTTGAGAGTGTTTGTGCAGGTTTATTATACTCGTGTCACACACAATTTGTAAACTCATGTCAGGGGGGTTTGCTGTACAGACTATTTCATCACCCCGGTATTAAGCCTAGTACCTATTAGTTATTTTTTCTGCTTCTCTCCCTTCTACCACCCTCCACTCTCAAGTAGACCTTAGTGTCTGTTGGTCTCTTCTTTGTGTTCACAGGTGCTAATCATTTAGCTCCCACTTATAAGTGAGAACGCATGGCATATGGTTTTCTGTTCCAGTGTTAGCTTGCTAAGGATAATAGCCTCCAGCTCCATCCATGTTCACACGAAAGACATAATCTTTTTTTTTTTTTTTATGACTGCATAGTATTCCATGGTGTAGATGCACCACAGTTGCTTTATCTGATCTGTCATTGTTGTACATTTAGGTTGATTTCAGGTCTTTGTTATTGTGAATAGTGCTGCAATGAGCATTTCAGCACATGTATTTTTATGGTAGAATGATTTATATTCCTCTTGGTATGTACCCAGTGATGGGATTGCTTGGTCAAATGGTAGTTCTCCTTTAGCACTTTGAGGAATTGCCAAACTGCTTTCTGCAGTGGTTAAATAATTTATACTCCCACCAACAGTGTATCTTTTCTCCACAACCTCACCAGCATTTGTTGTTATTCATTGGTGTAAGATGGTATCTCATTGTGGTTTTGATTTGCATTTCTCTAATGATCACTGGTATTGTTAATTTTATGCCTCGATGATCTGTCTGATACTGTCAGTGGCATGTTGAAGCCTCCCATTATCATTTTGTGGGAGGCTATGTCTCTTTGCAGGACTCTAAGAATTTGTTTTATGAATCTGGGTTGGATGCATATATATTTAAGATAGTTACGTCTTGTTGAATCGAACTCTTTATCATTATGTAATGCCTTTCTTTGTCTTTTTTGATATTTGTTGGTTTAAAGTGTGTTTTGTTACAAATTAGGATTGTAACCCCTTCTTTTTTCTGTTTTCCATTTGCTTGGTAGATTTTCTTCAATTTCTTTATTTTGAACATATTTGTGTCATGAGTTTCTTGAAGACAGCATAGCATTGGGTCTTGCATTTTTTTACTCCAGCCTACTACTCTGTGCCTTTTTCATGGGGTATTTAGCCCACTTACATTTAAGGTTAGTATTGATATGTGTGGATTTAATCCTGTCATTCTCTTGTTAGCTAATTATTATGCTGGCTTGCTTGTGTGGTTGCTCTATAGTGTCACTGGTCTTTGCATTTAAGTGTAATTTCGTATTAGCTGATCATGATTTTTCTTTCTATATTTAATCATCCTTTCAAGATCTCTTTTAAGGCAGATTTGGTGGTAATAAATTCCCTCAATATTTGCTTATCTGGAAAATATCTTATTTCTCCTTTGCTTATGAAACTTAGTTTGGCTGGATATGAAATTCTTGGTTGAAGTTTTTTCCTTCAAGATTGTGAAATATAGTTCTCCAATCTCCTCTGGCTTGTAGAGTTTCAACTGAGAGGTCCACTGCTAGCCTGATGGGGTTCCCTTTATAGGGGACCTGCTGTTTATCTCTAACTGCCTTTCACATTCTTTCATTTCAACCTTAGAAAATCTGATGATTATGTGTCTTCAACATTATCTTCTTGTGTAGAACCTTGCAGGAGTTCTCTGTATTTTCTTAATTTGATCATTGGCCTCTCTGACAAAGTTGGGAATATGTTCATGGACAATATATTGAAATACATTTTCCAAGTTTTTTTGCTTTTTTCCTCTCCTTTTATCAATGCTTTCCATTATTTTTTATTTATTTTTGTTTTACTGTCTTATTTCAGAGAGCCAGGCTTTAAGTTCTGAGATTTTTTTCCTCACCTTGGTCTATTCCACTGTTACTACTTATGATTGCATTGTGAAATTCTTGTATTGTGTTTTTCAGCTTTGCCAGATTCATTAGGTTCCTTTTCATACTGGCTATTTCATCTTCCAGCTGTGGTAGTGTTTATTGTGATTCTTTGTTTTCTTGGTTTTGGTTTTGCCATACTCATGAACCTCAATGATCTTTGTTTCTATTCATATTCTGAATTCTGTTTATGTCTTTTCAGCCAACTAAGTCTGGTTAAGAACTCTTGTTGGAGAACCAGTAAGGTTTTTTGGAGGACATATGACACTCTGGCCATTTGAGTTATCAGAGTTCTTGCATTGGTTGAGTACAGTCAATGAACTTATTTCCTGGATGTTTTCTCAGTGCCATGGTTTGTGCAGAGTCTTTATTTGAAGCTGACTTCTTGTCTTTGGTCTCACAAGGGCGTATGTTAGCAAGGCATTTTGGTGTTGAAGCTTTGGGGTGTGATCCAGTAGATGGTACTTAGCTTTATTGGTCACTTGGTAGACTCCTGTTTGGTTGTGTGGCTCCCTTATGTTTCCTCACAGTTGCAACTAGGTTCCCTCTCAATGCTCTGAAAGTTTGGGCTTCTCTCCTCTTTGAGTGCTGGCTGTAGATTGCAGCTTGTCACTTCTGCACTGCCCACTGCAGCTCTAAGGCCATTTCAGGGTTTATGTTTCTCCCCCAACTTGGAGGCAACAGAGGAAGGGATCTTAGTAGTCGTTGTGGCCAAGGGTCTTTTGCTTGTCTCCTGAGGGCTCCACCCCAGAAAGATGCAGGTCAACAACTGCTCAGTGCAATCATCCCAGGATGGAGGATCTGTGTGTGGGCCCAAGTCAAAGGTTTCTTGTCTGGTTATGAGCAAGGTGGGGTGGGGGGGCGGGGCGTACAGAACCTGTGGGAGATGGACTGTGTTTCCTCTCCTTGGGTCAACTGCAGCTTGTTGAAGGTATGGATAAGGTATTTAGGGTCTTTGCTTCTTCATTAGTCCTAGGGTAGTAAATGCAGTTCCACTGCAGAGGGCAGAGAGGCTTTCAGTTGCCTCCAGCAACTCTGTCCAGTTTGTTGCAGAGCTGCTACTGGCGCAATAGCCCAGCAGGGGGTAGTTGGAGGCCCAGACTTGGAGGACCTGCCCGGTGAGGAGCTATGGGGACAAGCACCTATATAGCAGTCTGGTCACTTTTCTGAGGGGCTGCTGTAGTATGCTGGGGGTCTACTCTAGTCTCTAGTCACCTTGGATTTTCCAGTACCTGGAGGTATCAGCAGTAAAGACTGTGAAACAGCAAAGATGGTGGCCTGCCCCTCCCTCTGGGAGCTCTCTCCCAGGGAGGTTTCAAAACTCTGTCTGCTGGAGAATACTGATGAGGGTAGCTGGAGACCCCAGTTGGAAGGTCCTGCCCAGTGAAGAGGAACAGGGTTGGAGACTTGCTTTAAAAAAGGCAGTCTGGCCACATTTGTGTATAGCCACTGTGCTGTGCTGGGGGCCCACTTCAGGTCCCAGTCACCTCACACTCTCCAAAGCCTGAAGGCTGAAATGGCTAATTCAGCCAAACAGCAAAGGTAGTGGCTGACCCTTGCTACTGGGAGCTCTTTTTCAGGGAAGTATAACACTGCTACCAGTGGCTGGATGGAGTTCCAAGCCTGTAGGTCTTATCCTGTGAAGTGCCATGGAAGCAGGGCCCATAGACTGTTGCTTCTCAGCTCTCTGGATTCTGCCCCTTTTCTAGTGGTATGTATGTAGGCCTGACCTCCTGCTTTGTCAGAGTTTCAGCTGCTTTTGCTAGGAAGCCAGGAAAGCCCAGGTATCTAAGGCTCCCAGGTCTCTGCATGTGCCTGAGCAGAGATTACATGATCTGCTGGGATTTTATGTAGGTAGGTCTGTTGGTCAGACTAAAGGCCCTGGTGGAATGGGTTCATGAAAGTATTTACCGACATGAGGGTTGCAAAGACCTGTGGGAGAAGTGTGGTTTCTTGGGGTTGGATATATACTCACCGCTTCCCTTAGTTGGGGAGGTTCCCCTGTGTTGGGGGAGGTTCCATTCCTCTCCATGAGAGCAGCGCACACTGGCTGCTTTTAGTTGGCCATCTCGGCTACCCCTTCTAATTTCTTATGGCATTCTAGTGACATAACACTACTTCATGGACAATGGAGGAACCTTACAACAATATTCTATTCCATTACCCACTTCTATATTTTGTTCTATTTCTAGATACATTTTATTTCTCTCTATATTATGAACCACACAGTTCATTGCTGTTATTTTTTCCTTACAAAACAAAATACCTTTAAAAAAATTTAAAAGCAAGAAAAAGATTCGAATTTTATCCCCATATTAGTCACTTTCAGCACTCTTTATTCCTTTATGTAGATCCAGGTTTCTATCTAGCATTCTTCTCCAACCTGAAAACCTTTTAATATTTTTTATAGTTCCAGCAAAAACCCTTAGAATTTAATTCTTCTATTGATTTCTTTGAAAAAGTATTTTATCTTTAGTTTTGAAGGACATTTTTATTTGATAGAAATTTCTAGGTTAACTTTTTTCCCAGGACTTAAATGATTTTGCTCCATTGTCTTATGGCTTAAATTTTTCTGATGAGAACACTAATAATTCTTTGCATTTTCCTACTGTATATGTCTTTTTTTCTCTCTGATTACTTTAAAAATTTTCTTTTTATTCTTGGTCTTCAGCAATTTTATTATAATGTGTTAGGTGAGTTTTTCTTAGTGGTTTTGTTTGGGGGGGTTTGTGTGTTGTTTTCATCAAATTTGTAAAATTTACAACCTTATTCTTTTGAATATTTTTCCTTTTCATATAAGTTAAGCCTAATGTTGTCCAAAAACTGCTAAAGGTTTTTTTTGTCTGTTTGTTTTTGTTTTTTGACACAGAGTCTCACTTTATCACCCAGGCTGGAGTGCAGTGGAGAGATCTCGGTTCACTGCAACCTCTGCCACCTGGGCTCAAGAGATCCTCCCACCTCAGCCTCCTGTGTAGCTGAGTATAGGCACATGTCACATCACCTGACTAATAGAGATGGGGTTTCGCCATGTTGCCAAGGCTAGTCTTAAACTCCTAGGCTCAAACAATCTGCTGTCTGAGACTCCCAAAGTGCTAGGATTATAGGCAAGAACCATCATGCCCAGCCTCTGTTTATTTTTCTTTCATCTATTTTTATTTCTGTGTCTTAGTTTGCATTGTTTCTGTTACTCTATCTTCAAGTTTACTGGTCTTCTGCAGTATCTGATTTATACTAAGTCAATCCAGGATAATTTTTATCTTAAATAATATTGTATTTTTCATCTTTAGGACTTGATTTTCTTATTTGTATTTTGTATTATGTATGTGTTTTTATTTAAAATTAAATGTTCATCATATTAACACTAGCTCTTTCAAATCCTTATTTGATAATTTCGTCATATAATTCATTTCCAGTTTTTTTTTTTCAGGTCAGATGCCCATTGTGCAGACAAGGTAACAAGTTTTGAGTGTGGCACATCTCACGCAGGTGCGTGAACCGCCCAATCATCATGCTCATGAACTACTGGAGGATCATCATTTATAGTTTTTAAAACTTTTTTTTTTTTTTTTTTTTTTTTTTTTTTTGAGACGATCTCACTCTGTCACCCAGGCTGGAGTGCAGTGGTGCAATCATGGTTCACGCTGAACCTCTGTCTCCTGGGTTCAAGTGATTCTCATGCCTCAGCCTCCCAAGTAGCTGGAATTACAGACATGCACCACCACACCTGGCTAATTTTTGTGTTTTTGGTGGAGATGGGCTTTCATCACATTGATCAGCCTGGTCTCAAATGATCCGCCTGCCTTGGCCTCCCAAAGTGCTGGGATTACAGGTGTGAACCACCGTGCCTGGGCTAAAACATTTTTTAATGACTTTTTTCCCCTGGATACTGGGTCCCGTTTTCTAGCTTTTCAGTCTATTATTATTATTATTAATATTATTAGTTTACTTAATACTGCATGTTTTGATTCTTGTTGTTGAGTGTTGACTTTTATGTTGTTGAGTTTTCTTAAGGAGCACTGGCATTTTTTCTGGAAGGGAGTTAAATTACTTGCAGATTTCTTGATATGTTAGAGGCCTATTTTAAAGGACGTGTCTAGTGTAGCCTTTACTGCAAGGCTAATTTACCCCTACTATTTAGAAATGATGCCTCTCAAGTCTCTACTCTTGGTGGGGAATGTTGCAAGTGGGCAATGCGGCCTCTCCAACAATAGTTTGTTAAAACTCAGAAGTCTCTCATTCCTTTGTGAGCTCTGAGAATTGTCTCATTTGTAGTTTCTAATTGTCCTTTCCTGACACTGCGAAATGTTACCCCATGCAAGCACAGCTTAGCATTCAGTTATAGTTTGGAGCCAATCCCTATCAGATTCCGGGAGCTCTTTCCTTGCATGGTCCTCTCATCTCTGGTTCTTTCCTACAAATTCCAACCATATGAGCGTCCCTGAATTCCAGTCTTCCCTTCACAACCTTAGTGACTCTCCTATGCTCTGCTTGGGTTCTTTCTTCCAGCATGGATTGTAAAGTGCTAGCAGGAAGAAAGCCAGAGTGATTTTATTGTCCATTTTGATTATTTATCTTTTCTTAAGGATCAAAGTTCTTTGATGTATGTTCTCTGATTTCCAAAAACAGTTGTTTCACATATTTAGTCAATTTTTCTAGTTCTTTATGATGAGTGGACAAGTGTATCCTAGTTATTCCCTCACAACTGGGAGTAATGTCCTCCACTACATTAGATTTTAAGATAACTTATAACATGGTTTATTAATTCCCCCAGAGGTACCAAGGCATATAAAACTGTTTGCTCAAATATATTTTCTATTAATAAGATAGAAATTTTATCACTCTTACAAATTAAAGGAACTGATTGCAAAAGATCTGGAGAACTGATGGTTGAAATAGAGGCTTCAGTAGCTAATAAGAATGTTTCTCAGTTAGCAAAATAAAAGCATATAATTAAGCATCATTTGATCAGTCAAGGAAGCATTGTTGTTGAGGATCTATATAATTTCTTATTCTCTTCTGACTTTGGCAGAACATTTTTTCATTGTCCATACACGTTATAATAATGTCATTGATTTTTATCATTTTCTAAAGACTGAGTCTGATTATATTTTGAGGAACTATTAATTCTTGGCATACATGTCTCTTAGAAAACCTTTTTTTCTGAATCAATTTGCCCAGTTTAAAATGATATAAATTTCTTCTCTCTCCTCTCTTTAGCCCTAAAGAGTCTTGGGACATTAATCTGGAATTATTCATCCCTTTAGAGAAGTCAAAGAAAGCTAGCTAAGCATTTGGTTTATTTTCATTTTCATTATAGAAATTCCATTTTCACAGATTTTGACAATATTGGGTTCCTAAAAGTAAATACTTAAAACGCCAGAGTTATCGGATAAACAAAGAAGAATCTTTAGAGGTGAAGGGTCCCATGTTACTACAGATGCTAATAAAACACAGAAACAAAAAGGCTAATAAGTGTGCCAGATTCTATATTTCCTATCCTGCCCATCCCTGACACCTCAAGCTCCTCAGACATTTCTTAATAAAATGACCACATTAAAACCCACTTTTTACACTGCTGCCACTAGTATGCGCACAATCAACCAGAAACCATCAGAATCAGAACCAGAAACAAAAACAAAGAGTCAGAGTTAGCACTGGTCAATTGCTCAGTTACTTGATAGGTGGTGCAATACACAGAGGCCTGTCTGAGGTAATTGTAGATGTGGCTTTTGGAGTATAGAGTAAGCCCAAATAAGTTTCACAGGACACTCACATAATTTTAGAGAGAAGTATGCCAATACAAGCACTGCCAGCTTGAACCAAAAGGGACAGAAACAGTGAAATGAAAAAAGACCTTTGGGATCCCAAGTTTCTATGATCAGAAGGAAGGCTGAGAAGCAGTCTGCTGTGAATGTGGGATATTTTTTATTGAAAAGAAAGAATGCTGCAGAGGGAGAAGACAAGAGCTCTGAGGGTGGGGCAGAGGCTACCCACTCCCAGGGAAAGGAACTGGGTCCTGATCATCACAATCAAGGAATATTTCCTGATCCCTGATAACATACACTTGGCTGGATTTCATGATTGATACAGACAGGTATATTAGGCCATTCTTGCATTTCTGTAAAGAAATACCTGAGACTATGTACTTTATAAAGAAAAGCGTTTTAATTGGCTCATGGTTCTGCAGGCTGTACAACAATCATGATGCTGGCATCTGCTGGGATTCTGGGGAGCCCTCGGGAAACTTACAGTCATGGCAGAAGGTGAAGGAGAAGCAGGTATGTAACATGGTCAGAGCAGATGCAGAAAAGGGGGATGGGGGAGGTGCCGCACACTATTAAACAACCAAATCTCATGAGAATTAATTCACTAACAAGATAATGGCACCAAGGGATGGTGTTAAACCATTCATGAGAAACCAGCCCCATGTGATTCAATCACCTTCCACCAGGCCCCATCTCCAACACTGGGGATTACAATTTAACATGAGATCTGGTGGGGGCACAGATCCAAGCCATATCAACTGGTGACTGCTATTTGCCTCCTGCCTTTCCTCTCTTTGAATGGGAGTATCCATTGTGGTTAACCTGTTTTTGTCTCACCAGTGTATGTTTTCTGAAGGGAAATAGATAACTCATCTTTTCAGATCAAGAAGATCTGCTCTTGTTGATCTGTGGCTAAGTAGCCTCATCTGCGTCTGGGCTTGATACAGAGAGATTATGGGCATTGAGCCTGACATTATCACTGGACAAGATTTCTTGGGGCCCTGGAAGTGGGTCTGCGTATTTTCCATTTGGGATTATTTGAAGTGATTATGCCTAGGAGGTGGACAGTCACTGTTTGCCAAAATAGTCATAATATTTTAAGCCCTTCCCCTCAAAATTTGGGGTCTGCTTCTCTACCTCTTGAATTTAAGAATAATCATGTGAATTTCTTTTGCCAATGGGTCATTAGCAAAGTTGATACAAGCAGAGGTTTGAAAGTTATTTGTTCATGGAGTTTACTCTCTCTTGCTTCTCTTTGGAACCCTGGACCACTATGGAGAGAAGCATATGAAATATGAGATCGTGTGGATCAGAGGCAGCTGTCTCAGTGCGTGTCCTATCTTATTAACTAGACTGCCAACCTTGAGATCTATGAATGAGTCCATTGTAGATCACCTAGTCCTAGCAGTGCTGGCATAGAACAGGGAAAGTCCTCAGCAAACCCAGAGAACCACAAAAAATAATAAGCTATTAAGTTTTGGGATTTTTTTATGCAGCAAAATTAACTAATACAAGTAACTATGAAGAAGAGTGAATATGGGGATATGGGTTCCTTGAACAACGAAGATGTGGGCAGAGGTATTACTCTGAGACATTTGGGCCTTTTTTCTCCTTAGGTGAACATGACACTGTGCTCATTGAAAACTTGGTTCAAGAAACAAGACGCCTCAATATTGGTAAACCTTACTTAAATCGAATAAATAACAAATTGTTAACATAAGCTTTGTAAGAATCATGATGTATGTCCTGACAGTAAGACTTATGAAATTAGCAAATATTTACCTATTTTCTCAACTCTTTCTCCTTCCTGGGTAGAGAGTAACACTGAAAGAAACTAGTTGGTGATTAGCTAGAGATTAGTGATTGCTAATTAGAGATTTCTAATTGTCTTCCAGTACCCATTCTCCTCTATGGTGTTGGGGGAGTGTAGCTTCCTACCTACCGTGGACCACCTGTCAACTCTGGGTTGTAGCATGAGAGAATGGTGAACTTCTGTCTTGTTTGAGCTATGGGTTGGTTCTCTTTTTTAGCCACATAGCCTGTACTGTAAGTCAGTGCCACTTTAGCAACAAGTAAAAAGTCAATGTGAGTACATTGTTATTCTTCAGCTTAGAACATTTCTTCCTTTTATTCTTGTGTTTTTGGCTAAATAAACTGGGAAATTATAGTAGATAGGTGTGTGCAGTCTCTTTGCTCAATTCTATAACCCATCTGGAGATGTGTAGAAAACTTGTAAAGGAATCGTGATGTGTAAACTTAGTTTGTGATTGTAATGTGTATCATTTTCGATTCATGATTTCTCTCTAATTGGACTATGCTTGTAAATGTTTAGTTTATATGTGTTAATGGAATAGGACCATGGCACAAGTAACCTAAATACAATTTAGCCAATATTAATTAAATAGGTACTCAATTAGTACTCAAAATGTGCCAGAAATGATCCTACATGGGATACAGAGTTATAAAATATGTTTTTGTTATTGTTGTTGTTTGTTTTTTTGAGACAGAGTCTCGCTCTGTCGCCCCAGGCCGGAGTGCATGGAGTGCAGTGGCACAACCTCGGCTCACTGCAAACTCTGCCTCCTGGGTTCACGTCATTCTCCTGACTCAGCCTCCTGAGTAGCTGGGACTACAGGTGCCCATCACCATGCCCGGCTAATTTTTTTAATTTTTAATAGAGACAGGGTTTCACCATGTTAGCCAGGATGGTGTCAATCTCCTGACCTCATGATTCGCCCACCTCAGCCTCCCAAAGTGCTGGGATTACAGGCATGAGCCACCGTGCCCAGCCTAAAATATGGTTCTTATCCTTAGGGAGTTAACATTTTGATGAGGGAGAAAGGAGATTATTAATTATAATTTCCCTAAATGGCAATTTCAATAAGAGTAGTATAAATGGTAATTAATTTAATTTTAGAGGAAAAGGTGTGATGCTTCATGAAGCAAATAAAAAATAATGCAAAGTTTACTTCTATATGGCTTTGGAATGCATCAAATTATTTTTCACAAGATCACACTGAAATTATTTCCTCCCCTGGGCACATTCAGGTGGCAGAAGGAGAGGGATAGAAACATGACCTTGAAGGCAGAGGGCTGCTCTATGAAGTGTGAAAAATTGCTGTTAGATACTGTTGTAGTTTACAGAGTTAACTTTTTTGTTTCAGTTATAGCTTTCCTTACCAAAGATTTGCTATTCTAGTACTAGTGATAAGCCTTAGTCAACCAGAAATTATATACAAAATAATTAGCCTAAAATAACAATGTTTTCTCTCCTATTTTATGAGAAAGAGAAAAACTATTCTTAATAGAATGACGCCTGGATTGGTGGAATCTTCACATTTCCTGAAATTCTTCAGTACTAGGAAAGCTTGTGCCAATATATTTCCACTATAGTTTCATGTTGGTGGTGCACAGGAATTTTTCATTTTTTGCTTCATCTCTAAACTCAAGTCATTAAATTAAGTCAAATTTCATAAAATTTATAGTAAAGGGAAATTTGAAATTTATATAATAGCAACTTAAGTTCTGTGCTATTGAACACTAAATTTATGCTATTAAAAAAAATTTGGATGCAACTGTTTAGTCTATACATTCTTCTTTTTATTCTCTGAGATAATTCAGGTCAATAATTCCAATCAGGAAATGTTCATTGAGCTACTGCTAATATATAAGGCAATGTACTATGTAGGCCCAAGAGTTAAAGGCAGTTTCAAGCTAGTGAATAAATGTGCATACTATATGATGGACATGTCGAATCAAGTGTAAATCAGTCCTATGGGTCTGCCACACAGAGAGTGATTCATTCTAAGTCGAGAAGTGTTCAGTAATTATTCACCAGGGATGTGGCATTTAAATTGGCCTTGAATGGTGTGTGAGTTTTGTACAACTGCCATAACAAAGTAGCACAAACTCGATGGCTTAAAGCAACAGAAATTTATTCTCTGATTTTTCTTGAAGCCAGGTGTCTGAAATTAAGATGTCATCGAGGCAATGCTCCCACTAAAGGCTTGAGAAAAGGATCTTTCCTTGCCTCCTTCAACTTCTGGTTGCCCGAGGCATCCCTTGGCTGTGACAGTATCACCACAGTCTCCTTCTCCATCTTCCCATGGTTGTCTTCCCGCTGTGCATCTGCATCTTCACTCAGTGTTCTCCTCCCTACGTCTCTGCTTTCTGTTTTCATAAGGACACCACTCATATTGGATTGGGAACCACCCTAATCTATTATGACCTCATCTTATCTTGATTACATCTGCAAAGACCCTTTTACATTTCCAAACAGGGTCTTATCTTCAGGCAACAGGGGTTAAGACTTTATTTTTTTGGAGGACATAATTCAAGCTATAATATTGTAAAAGATAATGCCCTTAGTTCATGGATACATTTCGCATTCCCTTCCTCTATCTTCTGCCTTTGCTTCCTGATTTCCCTAACAATTTGCACCATCTGGTCTGCTTTCGGTTAACCCCCATTTCAGGAAGCTCTTCATTAGTGTATCAGTTAAGGTTGTTTGGACTGATGACTTAGACTTCATAGGCTCAGAGATGATTGGATTGTGAACTCCTGGAGTGTTAGGATCATGCTTTGTTCATCTTGTTTAATAATTAAAAGTATTTAATGTTTTGCAGTATCATTTTAATAATCTAAAAATGGACACAATGATAATGAAATGTACCTCATAAGGCTGTTGTGACGATCAAAAGGCTTCATACATACAAAGAATGAACACATATTTAAGACCTTGATAAGTGTTAATCCTTTAGTAAGTGTCTGAGTGTCCCTGGATTAGTCAGTATTTGGTAAGAGTCTAAATAAATGAATGAATGCATGCCTTGATGTAAAACAGAGTTATCCAACAGTCAGAGGCTGGGAATTTTAGAGTTAGAACTTTCATGCAGTGGACAAATGGCAGGTGAAGTTTGCATAGGCAACATAGGCTCTAACATGGAATGAACTTGGATAAGAGTGACATGTTCAAATGGATGAAAAGATTACAAGAAAGCAGCTGGCAACAACTCACTGTTATAATTATAACCTTTTGGCTGCAGTGACTTGCAACCTAGGGTGCTAAGACAAATTGTGAATGAAACTGTCAAATGGCTGTGGACATTCTTTGAGGAATTCTGAGAAGTAGAAAAATTCAAGAAAAATCAGAGTCAGGTAAATGTTTTTTTTTTTTTTTTTTTTTTAAAGGAAAGTTCCATAAACTTTCTGACTCACTCACATTTACAAGATAAGGCAGAGACAAAGCCCAGTGATTAACTAGAATTTGAATTTGGGCTTTTAAAAAATATTATTATACTTTAGGTTCTGGGGTACATGTGCAGAACGTGCAGGTTTGTTACGTAGGTATACACGTGCCATGGTGGTTTGCTGCACCCATCAATTAGTCATCTACATTAGGTATTTCTCCTAATGCTATCCCTCCCCTAGCCCCTCACCCCCCGAGAGGCCCCAGTGTGTGATGTTCCCCTCTCTGTGTCCATGTGTTGTCATTGTTCAACTCCCACTTATGAGTGAGAACATGCAGTGTTTGGTTTTCTGTTCCTGTGTTAGTTTGCTGAGAATGATGGTTTCCAGCTTCATCCATGTCTCTACAAAGGACATGAACTCATCCTTTTTTATGGCTGCATAGTATTCCATGGTGTATATGTGCCACCTTTTCTTTCTCCAGTCTATCATTGATGGGCATTTGGGTTGGTTCCAAGTCTTTACTATTGTGAATAGTGGTGCAATAAACATATGTGTGCATGTGTCTTTATAGTAGAATGATTTATAATCCTTTGGTTATATACCCAATAATGGTATTGCTGAGTCAATTGGTATTTCTAATTCTAGATCCTTGAGTTATCACCACACTGTCTTCCACAATGGTTGAATTAATTTACATTCCCACCAACAGTGTAAAAGCGTTCCTGTTTCTCCACATCTTCTCCAGCATCTGTCATTTCCTGACTTTTTAATGATCGCCATTCTGACTGATTAGGAAATAGGCATGGGCAAAGACTTTATCCATAAAAAGCAATGGCAACAAAAGCCAAACTTGACAAGTGGGATCTAATTAAACTAAAGAGCTTCTTCACAACAAAAGAAACTATCATCAGAATGAACAGGCAACCTGTAGAATGGGAGAATATTTTTGCAATCTATCCATTTGACAAAGGGCTAATATCCAGAATCTACAAAGAACTTCAACAAATTTACAAGAAAAAAAACAAAAAGCCCCATTAAAAAGTGGGTGAAGGATATGAACAGTCAC
Source organism: Chlorocebus sabaeus (assembly GCF_047675955.1). Lineage (NCBI taxonomy): Eukaryota > Metazoa > Chordata > Mammalia > Primates > Cercopithecidae > Chlorocebus > Chlorocebus sabaeus. The sequence continues at coordinate 28,628,654 of NC_132930.1, forward strand.
TTCTCAAAAGAAGACATTTATTCAGTCAGCAAACGTATGAAAAAAAGCTCATCATCAGTGGACTTTTTATTACTTACTGAGTGTGGGAGTTCTGTCAGCTGCTAAGTATGTCTATGCCAACTATGCATTCTGGCACTGGAGAAATATCATAGTCTGGGGACCCACTGGATCCACTGTAAGTTGAACCTGAGCTAAAACTCCATTAATTACCTGACCTCATTAAGCCCCTACTTTAACTGGAGGACCACAATGACGTTTTGGGTCCCCTGGAATCAACAGCTCAGATCCAGTGTCCAGTAGTCCCTGAAAGTTCTGATCATTTTTCCCTTTCCCCAGTGCACAGTAACCCTGGTAAAATTTCAGAGGTATCCTTGGAGAAGGAAAGGAGAAAGATTAACAGTGTAAATTGTCGGTAACGTAGTGCGGTCCTTCCTCAAGGGAAACTGGCCTCTCCTTCATCCAGGGTTTCTGGGTCTGTAAACTGGTTTAAGTCTGGAAATTAATTGAGGAGCCATGATTCTCTGTTTTTATAATTCAAATTAGTCTTTCGTCCACTCGACCTGGAAGTTTTCCACTTATATAAACTAAACAAGAATGCAGTAGGCTTCCTGTCAATTTCATTTCTAGAAACATGGTGATTAGCCAGTGCCAGAGCTCTACATGAGTCAGACTATTCTGTTTGCTGCTTTGCCTCTGCTGTCCATTACGATAGCTATGCCCATCTTGCCTTTCATGGTTGAGTGCTGCCACTGGCCCCTGCCACCTCAGGATCCAACTATTCCCATTGCATTTAAATTTTGTAGTTGAGTGACTGCAGTTCCCACTGTAAGGTCTGGCATACAGAATAAAGCAATCACAGAGCTCTTCAAGGATGCAGGTGCTTCCCTCACAAATCTATTTTGCAAAGTATTAATGAAGAGTATATCTTCTGGACCCTTCCAGTTGGGATGAGTGGATCTAAAGTGACTAATCTATTCCAGCATTTTAATCTCCCTAAGCCTTTGGATCCCTTCCTCTACATTAAACCAAGGGAGATCAGGCATTTTCAGCTCACTCATAGTGGGCCATCTTTTGATCCATGTTTCAGCTAATCAAGCAAATCAACTATTAGAATCTTTTGTAACTCCTTGAGCTGCAATATTAAATGCAGAATCCCTGTTTAGTAGGACCATGTCAATAAATTCAGCCTGATCTAACTTTACCTCTTTCCACCATTATCCTGCACCCTTAATATCCATTCGCATTCCTGTTCTCCAGATTTCTGCTTATATAAGTTAGAAAACTCAAGCAGTTCTTTTGGCACGTAGCACACTGTCTCATGGGTCACACTCTGAACATTACCTCTAGGGGTCTGCCAGGACTTTAGTTATAGGTCTAGGGGCAAACAGGGGTATTGGGGAGTGCGTCTTGAGGAGAATCAACATTGTCTTGCCTGGCAACTGCCTCAGCAGAGGCCATCATTGTTGTGTCAGGCAGTGAAGGGTTAATCTCAGACAAAAGTGGAAAGGCTGGATTGGGGAGGGGTGGAGAGGTGGTGTGGGTGGGGAGGCTATTTCCCTGGCAAAAAAGGCTCCTCAGAATTTAGGAGCTCAGTGCTTCTGGCCTCATCAGGGTCCTCCTACATGTCCCCATTCCAAGTTGCAGAGTCCCATTCTTTTTCAATCAATGTCCTCACCTTAACAGTAGACACCTGGCAAAGCTGTGAATGTATCTTTTATTGCAGGTCAGCCATTCACATGATAGGAGCTTGTGTCTGATTTTCAACAATTTCAGCTCTTCCCCTACAGGAGATAAGACTCTCACTCAGGGAAATATTAAAAGATTTGAGGCTCAGTATGTGCTTCTGGAGCTGAGAGACGGAATCCCTGAGTTAAATGTTTCCTTTCATCACTTTGTCTAGTGAACTTAGGAGCAACCAACCAACCAACTTCATTATATTCCTTGGTTCCCACATGTGGTCAAATATATTATATATAGAGTCACTAAACTCCTTGCCTGTCATGAGTGGTGAATCAAAAGTATCAAATGCATTTATTTTGCTTAACTGTCTAAACAATTCATGCTAAAGACTCTCGTGTCCTCCATACTAGTAGAAGTAGTGTTCTTAGCATTTTGGGGTCTAGTCATATTAAGCAATTAACTCCAGAAACCCCCAAAGCAACTAAAGAACTTTATCCTTAAAATTTTGTTCCTCTAGAACCATTCCTGATGCCAAAATCTATATTGGTTAGGGTTCTCTAGAGGGACAGGACTAATAACGTGTATATGGAACTAATAAACTCCCATATACATATACACACACACATATATATATATGTATATGGGAGTTTATTGAGAGGTATTGACTCACATGATCACAAGGTGAAGTCTCACAATAGGCCGTCTGCAAGCTGAGGAGCAGGGAAGCCCGTCCAATTCCCAAAACCTCAAAAGTAGGAAAACTGACAGTGCAGCCTTCAGTCTGTGGCCAAAAGCTCAGGAGCCCTTGGCAAACCACTGGTGTAAGTCCAAGAGTCCAAAAGCCGAAGAACTTGGAGTGTGATGTTTGAGGGCAGGGAACATCCATCAAAGGAGAAAGATGGAGGCCAGAAGACTCAGCCAGTCTAGTCCTTCCACGTTCCTCTGCCTGCTTTTATCCTAGCCATGCTGGCAGCTGTTTAGATGGTGCCCACGCAGATTAAGGGTGGGTCTGCCTCTCCCAGTCCACTGACTCAAATGTTAATCTCCTTTGGCAACATTCTCACAGACACACCCAGATACGGTACCTTGCATCCTTCAGTCCAATCAAGTTGACAGTCAGTATTAACCATCAAACCTAGAGAGAATAGAAGAATAAAGCAGTGTCCACCTTCCAGGTGCTTGTCCCACACACCAAAAAGGATGACACAGAAACAAATGGGAGTAATGACGACAACATGAGTTGTGGGATACCTCATTTACTTGGCTAAGGAGCCAAATTTAGACCCCAGTCAAGCAGTTTTATTTTCCACAGCTCTCTTCTGGGTTGAAGGTGGAGCAGAAAGGCCTAGAATTCCTCAGAATGCAGGAGGCTATGAGAAGCTCATGACATCCTTTCAGAAAGGTCAGTGGAAGATGGCCTCATGACAGCTCCTGAGAACCTCCCATTCTCTCTGTCCCAGGAATGTGTTCTGCCAAGACTCAGATAAGCTATGCTTCAAGCTTTGTTTATACGGATATGTGCAAGGTAGCCAGGGCACCAGGCCAGAGCTGTTCCCCTAGGCAAATCAGAAAACTTGGATGCATCTACAGAAAAATCTTAAACAGATTATTAATGAGAAATGAGATGATTTGTGAACATATAGAAGAGAGAATGAGCTGAAGATGTAGATGCTAACAAGGTAAAATGTAATATAAAGAAATGAATAATTATGACTTTTGCTACAGAAAACTGACCTTCCAAAATGTAGGTGGGAATGAGAACTGGCTCAGCAGAAATCTCCAAAGAGAAAGACTCAAGAGTCAAGAAGACTCAGGGGATTTATTTGAAAGCTTTTTCTGAATTTACTGTTACGTGAATGCTAAAAGACTGAATGGGCTATTAGATTCAATATTAGGATGTATATTTCCAACTCAGAGAAGTTATAGGCTTTGCCTAATCCATGCACATAGGCATACCACATCACTTTAAGGACACATAGCTTAGGCTGGGGGGACTGAAACCATGTAAAAGAAGATAAAGTAAGAGTTTTCTAGTCTAGAGAAGAATGTTAATGGATTATCATTATTAGTATTAAGTAAGGCTGTACTATGTGCTAGATACTGTATTACATGCTTTACATGAATTATAATACTAAACCTTTACAATAACCATACTGAGTAATTACCATGATTATCATCACTATGTTATATGTTACCATTACCATATTGAGCATTGCCATTATTACCATTATTATTCTTATTTTCCAGATGAGACAATAAAAACTCAATGAGGTTAAATAGTAGCACAAAGTTAGACATGTTGTTTACTAGTACCTGAGCTAGGATTTGAACCAGATGCACTAACCCTAAATCCACACTCCTAACCAGTACTATAATATCTGACTGCAATTTTCACTTAAAAGGGGTGTTATGGACTAACTTGTGACCACCAAAATTTATGTTGAAATCCTAATCCCCAAAATAACTGTATTGGGAAGGTCTTTAAAAAGATAAATTTAAGTGAAATGAGATAAAAAGGGTGGGATCCTAATCCAATAGGACTGTTGTCCTTCTAAGAAGAGGGAGAACTCCAGGAATGTGCACACTCAGAGAAAAGACCATGTGAGGACATAGTGAGAAGTTGGCCCTCTATGACCGAAGGAGAGAAGTCTCCAGAGAAATCCAAACTGTCAACACCTTGATCTTGGACCCAGCCTCCAGAACTGTAAGAAAATATACAACTGGCCCTTGAACAACACAGGTTTAAATAGTGTGGATCCATTTTTATCTGAATTTTCTTCTGCCTCTGCCATCCCTGAGACAGCAAGACTATTCCCTCTTCCTCCTCCTCCTCCTCCTCCTCCTCCTCCTCCTCCTCCTTCTCAGCCTCCTCAACATGAAGACAGTGAGAATGAAGACCTTTAGGATGATCCACTTCCAATCTTCCAATTAGTGAATAATAAACATATTTCTCTTCCTTATGATTTTTCTTAATAACATTTTCTTTTCTCTAGCTTACTTTATTGTAAGAACACAGCACATAATATATGTAACATACCAAATATGTGTAAATCAACTGTTTATGTTATCAGTAAGGTTTCTGGTCAACGATAGGCTATTAGTAATTAAGTGTTGGGAAAGCCAAAAGTTACATGCAGATTTTTGACTGCACGGGGCTTGGTGCCCCCAACCACCAAATTATTCAGGGGTCAACTGTATTTCTGTTGTTTAAGCCACACAGTCTTTGATATTTTCTAATGGCAGCTGTGGAAGAAAGTTAAATATTATATTTGAACTCAATTGAACGTGGGCACAAACAATGGTCACCAAGTCTCGGAAGAGGTTGTGTGAGCTCCTTGAGGCGTTTATCCAGCACTGTTTTGGAGAAATCTCTATTTCAATCCATTCTTATACGTTAGTTATTGAAGAACAATAGACACTCGCAAAAACAAGTTGACCTTTTTGTGTTCCTTGAGCCCAGTCATGAAGGGCCCTCATGACTGGGCCTCATGCCAAACAACTCATTACAAAAAGAGCTAGGGTCCCAGACTGCACCAAAGCTTCATGAGACCTCTCCTTGTCTGTGCACGGACAAGTGGCCAACTCAGGAGCCCAGGAGATAGATAGATAGATAGATAGATAGATAGATAGATAGATAGATAGATAAATATGTTTTCCCTTATCTCCTTCCCATTGCAATTTGCTTATTATATTAATTTGCTTATTCTATCATTTGCTTATTATATCTGCATTGCCATTTATTTGGGATAAACCTTGTTTATCGTTAAAGGTATTGCGTGTCTGTCTTTTCTTCTCCCCTCACATGTTTCTCGCATAGAACATTTTTGGCGTCATGAACAGGATTCGAAAGTAAAAGAAGCCATTTTTTGGCTGCAGGGTCTGGGCTGGGAGCTCAAGGTCTTCCCCTATCCTGGGATGGGAACTCCCCCAGTTTTCCTTCTTGGTGATTGAATGGTCCGGGGGAACTGGCCTTTGTGATAATTGGGAATCTAAATTAGTTCAATTTCAACCTTTGACTGCGTGAAGTGCTGCAGGGAACCCCAGTTGGTAAAGGAGACTCTGAGGGAATTCCCCAGCATGGATGATGCTTACTTACTGCTTATAAGTTAATGTGTCAAGATAGAGACTGGTTGCTTCAAGAGAAATGTAAGCTGGAAAAGGAAAATGCTAATCTGACTTTCAGACTGGCCCTGGCCCAATGCCAGGCCTATGTCTTGACTGATTAGGCTCAAAGCTATCAGCTTATTGCTGAAAAAAGCAGCTGTCTGAATGGCATGGTTAGGGTAAAACTGAAGAACTAGTCAGCTGGGGTTTGGAGCAGGTAAAAATCCATCTCCTATCTCAAGGCCAGGAAATTAACCCTTGTAAAATTCAAGGACCTGCGCAAACTGTAAAATTCCTTGACATCCTATGGAATAAGGAAAATAGTCCATTTTAACAAAGGCTAAGGCTAAAATACTAGAATTTGCAACCTCTACCACTAAGAAGGTAGCCCAGATATGTATTGCCTTGTTTGGATTCTGGAGACATCATAGTTCCACTTGGGTAACATTTTAGAACCTCTGCATGCAGTCACTAGAAAACGCTGTGACTTTCACTGGGGAGAGAAAGGGAGCATGGCTTTTGAATAAGCTAAACAAGCAGTGCAACTGGTCCTAAATCTACGGCCCATAGGGGATGGGGCAGTAGAACTGCAACAACATGCTAATTAATGGGAGCCTTAGACAGAAACAAGATGGGAAGAGGGTACTTTTGTGGTTTGGATCTGGAAACTGCCAGAGACCGGCAAAGCTTATACTCCTTTCAAGAATCGACTGTTAGCTTGCTATTGGGCTTCACTGGAAATGGAGCACCTCTGCTTCAACGATGATGTCTTTTTGATTATGATTTGGGTCATGAGTTCCCCTAAAACTCACTGGTTCTGACGAAGGAAGTGGCGGGAGGAACCAGCTGGCTGAATTGGTAGCCGTCCTCCAAGCTATTCAGGAGGAGGCCCGAGGGATTTGTCACCTGTATACCGACTCTTGGTCAGTAGCAAATGGTCTGACTACCTGGATGCCCCAATGGCAACAAAACAAATGGTTAATTGGGAATAAAGAGATTTGGGGAAAACAATACTGGCACACTGAATACTGGTGCCCAATATGGAATACTGGTGCACGCTACCATTACCACTGTTTTCCATGTTGATGCTCACGTGTCTCTGCTTTCTCTTAACAGACTATTTAATCAGCAGGCAGATCAACAGGCCAAAATTTCCACCGTAACTGCAAATTCGAATGTGGATACGTGGATTACAACATATTCAAGCCTTGCAATGAGAGGCATTATAATACATGGTGGTATAATTGATAGTGATTACCAGGGAGAGTTAAAGGTCATTGTATACAATACCACTCTGGATTCTTTTGCTATAAAACTGCAGCTGCAGGTTGCTCAATTGTTAGTGGTACCTTGTCAACCACTGAGGAAATATCTGCCCCAGTAGAAACAACATATAGAACTGGAGAATTCAGGTCCACCAGAGAGGGCAACTTATAATCCTGGAGCCAAAATATGGGTACAGTGTCCATGAGATCCTGTCCCTAAGGCTGGTGACCTTGTAGCTATAGGAGCAGAAAATGAAGGCCTAGTACAATTTCCTAAAGATGAAAAACAATATCATGTTCCCTTCCATTTTTGTTGTTACAGAGAATAAACTGTCTGCTAGTAATCAGTACCTGGGTCATCATGTCTGAGGCCGAGAATGAGTTCATCAACTGGGTAGCCACCGCTACGACAGAAGCCAATTGCAGTCAGTGCTGACTGTGTGTCGAGTTGCCAGAGGCCACCAGAAATGGGTTACCTTGGAAAATCATCCTTGCTAACATTTCCAAATGGATATACCAATATCAATGGGGGTGGGATAATAACACTTGTAATCCAACCTGGACTTCTTTTAACCAACCAGTCTACTTTATCCCAAGCCCAAAGGAAGCACAGCACCTTTGTTACTTAAATTACACATTACAGCAATACAATTATAAGAGAACTCTTCCCATTCTCTGGGGAGCCCTCTGGATAGCTACCAGATAGTGGTGATAGCTGCCCCCTCATTGGAGGGGAAGATGCACTTGGGGGTGGCCATTAATTTCATTCACCATCCAGGATGATATTTCCCTCCCCAGTAATCTAAATGCTTGCAAACATCACTGGTTACAAATGCACCGGACCCTCTGGTGGTGGTACCCTATCACAGTATTCTCCCCTGCCGCTGGTACAATCCTTCTACAGAAGTAAATTAAAATATTAAGCTTACCTGTAAAATAAAGCTCTTAATGATAGTAGCACTGAACTTATGTTGTTATCAGATAAATTTGCTCAGCTGCGTACTGTTGAATTGAAAAGTCGAATGGCATTAGATATGCTTACCAGAGCCCAATGAGGGGCTTGTGCTTTACTGCATACTGAATGTTTTTTTTTTAATGTGTATATGCCCGACAATTCTCACAATATGACCCTCCTTGAAAAGCCATGGTGGGTGTGGTTTTTATTAGTTGTGCTTTAGATTCTCTTGTGTTTACCCTGTATCTGTAATCTATATCAACTGTGCCTTTCCCGTGTACGGTGTAAGGGTATTTTCCTACAGTTGAGTATCAAATTGAGGCCAAATGTGGAGGAAAAGTTAAATATTATATTTGAACTCAATTGAACGTGGGCAAAAACAATGGTCACCAAGTCCCGGAACAGGCTGTGTGAGCTCCTTGAGGCGTTCATCTAGCGCTGTTTCGGGGAAATCTCTATTTTAATCTATTCTTATACGTTAGTTATTGAACAACAATAGACAATCACGAAAACAAGTTGACTTTTTTGTGTTCCTTGAGCCCTGTCGTGAAGGACTCTCATGACTGGGCCTCATGTCAGACAACTCAGGGTCCCAGACTGCGCCGAAGCTTCATGAGAACTCTCCTTTTCTGTGCAGGGACGAGTGGCCGACTCTGGAGCCCAGGCTGCTGCTTCCCAGTCTAGTGGTGAATCCTCTATAGTCTCGTGAGTGTGAAAATATATACATATATATCTTTTCCCTTCTCCCCTTCCCATTGCAATTAGCTTATTAATTTGTTTATTATATCATTTGCTTATTATATCTGCATTGCCATTTACGTGGGATAAAGCTTATTTACCCTTAAAAGTATTGTGTGTGCGTCTTGTCTTCTCCCCTCATGTGTTTCCCACACTGAACAGCAAACCTGAGCAAACTACTACAAGGAATTCAATTTGTTTTATATTTAACATGTATTGAATAGAGAGCACAAAGATTGAAGAGTCCCAGTCCTTGAGGAGCTAAAGGCTTACTGGGAACCCAAGAATATCTCTAAAATGGAATCCACAGAGAAAGAGAGATTTGGACTTTAAAAGCGGGTAATTTTCTCTTAGAGGAGTCACCAAAATATATTTATTGAGTTGCCTTGGCTTAAAGATTTTTCTGATGAAATATAATTCAAGGTTATCTAGACTAGATAATCCTTTATGGGTGATGCTGATGAAAACATTCTGACACTCAGCAGTTGTTTAGACTAGATAATCTTTAAAAGTTCATGTTATTTTCACCTTTTATCTCTGCTCTTTGTACCTTAAGCTTTAAATGTATATTTTTAAATGCAATCATGCATTGCTTAATAACAGGGATATGTTCTGAGAAACTCATCATGAGGCGATTTCGTCATTGTACAAACATCAGAATTTACTCACACAAACCTAGATGTTACAGCCTACTACACACCTAAACTGTGGTATAGCCTATTGGTTCCTGGCTACAAATCTGTACAGCATATTGCTGTACCGAATACTGTAGCAACTGGAACACAATGGGAAGTGTGTGTGTATCTAAGCAGATCTAAACATAGAAAAGGTACAGTAAAAATGTGGTATATAAGATTAAAAATGGCGCACTTGTATAGGGTACCTACTGTGACTAGAGCTTGCGGGACTGAACTTGCTCTGGGTAAGTGGGTGGTGAGTGGTGAATGAATGTGAGCGCCTAGGACATTACCGTATACTACTGTAGACTTTATAAACACTACATACTTAGGCTACACTAAATTTAATTGAACATGTTTTCTTTCTTCAACAATAAACCTTAGCTTATGGTAACATTTTTATTTTATGAACTTTTAAATTTTCGAAAGCTTTTTGACACTGATCGTAACACAACTTAAAACACAAACACATTGTACAGCTATACAAAAATATTTTCTCTTTATGCCCTCATTCTATAAGGTTTTTTCTATTTCTAACTTTTGAAGTCTTTCTGTAACTTCCAAACGTTTTTTGTTAAAAGCTTAGACAAACACAGAATTAGCCTAGGCCATGTCAGGATCATCAATATCATTGTCTTTCACCTCCACATTTTCTCCCACTGGAAGGTCTTCGGGGGCAGTAACAGTCATGGAGCTGTCATCTCCTAGGATAACAATGTCCTCTTCTGGAATACCTCCTGAAAGACCTGCCTGAAGCTATTTTATGGTTAACTTAAGTTAAGCAGAAGAAGTACACTCTAAAATAATGGCAAATCATTATATTTGAATAATGGTAAATATATAAACCAAGATAGTTGTCATAATTATCAAGTATTATGTACTGTATGTAATTGTATGTGCTATACTTTTATACAACTAGCAGCCAGTAAGTTTGTTTAGACCAGCATCACCACAAACATGTGAATAACGCATTATGCTACAGCACTACTGTATTAGTTCATTCTTGCACTGCTATAAAGAAATACCTGAGACTGAGTAATTTATAAAGAGAAAAGGTTTAATTGGCTCACAGTTCCACAGGCTGTACAGGAAGCATGGCTAGAGAGGCCTCAGGAAACTTACAATCATGGCAGAAGGTGAAGGAGAAGCAGGCAGGAGCTGGAATCATGGTCAGAGGAAGAAGAGAGCAAAGGGTGAGGCAATGCACACTTTTAAACAAGCAGATCGTGTGAGAGCTCACTCAGTATCCTGAGAGTAGCAAGGGGGAAATCCACCCTATGATCCAGTCACCTCCCCCCAGACCCCTTTTCCAACATTGAGGATTATAATCTGACATGAGATTTGGGTGAGGACACAAATTCAAACCATATCAAGTACCATGGTTCTGACATCACTAGGCAATAGGAAATTTTCAGCTCCATTATAATCTCTTTTTTTTCCATTTATTTATTTATTTATTTATTTATTTTTATTTATTTATTATTATTATTATTATTATTATTATACTTTAAGTTCTAGGGTACATGTTGTAACAAACCTGCACGTTATGTCCATTATAATCTTATGGGACCACCTTCATATATGTGATACAGTCTTTCTGCTTCTCAGCTCAGCTAGGTTTGAGTTCTTGTCTTGTGACCGGAAGAATTAGGCTCATGGACAGGGGAGTGTGAGTGAAGTAAAGTTTATTAAGCAAAAGGAAAACTCTCATTGGAGAGGGGATACATTTGGGGAAGAGTGGTTCCCCTACCCAAAGGCAGGAAAATCCCCCTGTGTGGCTGGGCCTGGGGCCTTTAATGGACTCAGAATGGGGAGTGCCTACTGATTGGTTTGTGAGTATGTAAAAAAGGTTAAAGCAAAGACACCACTCCAAGGTGGTCATGACAGTGTAGAAAACCAATTAGGAAAGAGGAGATATATGTAAAATAGGTGAAGGGAGGGGATCAATCAGAGGAAAGCATGCCAAACAGGAAGACAAGTTCTCCATCTGGTCTAAGGATTTAGCTTGCAGCTTGGCTTTCAGGCTCTAATCTGTCCTTGGCTTGGAGGTGGGGTTTCACTAGAGACCCTCCCCAATCTGCCCAGGTATTTGGCTGCCTCCTCTCACTATAATTTGCAATCAGCTGTTGACTGAGACATTATGCAGGTCATAACTGTAGTTTTATTATAATTACAAAGAAGTTGCGAGGATAGTGTAGAGACTTCCTACATACATATCTCCAGATTTCCCTTCTCTTTAAAAAAATTATGCATTTATTCTAGAAACAGGGCCTCACTCTGTCACCCAGGCTGGAGTACAGTGGCATAATCTCAGCTAATTGTAGCCTTGAACTCCCGGGATCAAGCAATCCTTTTGCCTTAGCCTCCTGAGTAGCTGGGACTACAGGCACGCACCACCATGCCTGAGCATTTTTTCATTTTAAAATAAAGATTGGGTCTTGCTACATTGCCCAGGCTGGTCTCAAACTCCTGGCCTCAAGGCATTCCTCATGTTTTGGCTTCTTAGAGTGCTGGGATTACAGGCATGAGCCACCATGCATGTCCCTTTTCCCTTTCATTAATATCTTGCATTTGTCACAACGAATGAACCAATATTCACTTGAGCTTTGGGATCTATTTATGGTAGAAAAAAACTGCAACTTTATTTTGTTTTCAGTTTAATCACACTGATGTGTTTCCTTGCTTTGAAAGTAATCATCAAAAATAGAAATGCTGGATGGTTCTTTTAACAAGAAATTTGGTTGGGACTTTTAGCTGATTAAAAATATTGCAAGGAAAAAGCAAAAACTTACCCCCCTACCAAATGAGTGAAACAAAAGCTTTAAAGTCTTGAGAAATGTGAAATATTCCAAAATGGAGACTGTATAGGCAACAAAAGCTTTAAAATCTTGAGAAATGTTAGATATCTCAAAATGGAGACTGTGTAGGCTCTAATAGATGAATTCTGATATATGTCTGAGACAGAAAAGTAAAATACAGCTGCTTCTGGAGCTCTATTATAAGAATGTAACTAGAATGAACTTATGTTAAAGCAGAAGGCAGAGAGTAGATCTACTCTTTTGTTGTTGTTAAAATACATAGCCTTAAAGGCAAAGCCAACATTTTATTTTGTTTTCTTTGCATTTAGGATAACAGATTTCTCCCATACTTTTTAATGTAGCTGAAATGTGGAGATTCTTCTGATTGACTTCAGAAGCTTCCTACACCATACTTTTGGGTTGCAGATGTTTGACCTTGAATGACTTTGGGGTTCCTGTGTGGACTCTAGTTCCCAGTGCTGCAGATTACTTAAGAGTTCGTGTCTGTGCACTGGTTACCTGAGGTATCTTAGAGACCAGAGGTGCTTATTGCAGAAGCATAACAGTAACTGACTCTTTCAATTAGCACTGTACTGGTTATGAATTAAAAATTTGCAGACTAAAAATCGTACAATGAAGGATGTAAAGAAAAAAGATATCATCATGTTATTTATCCCTTTTTCCTAGAAAATTAAATTATCCCTGAAAGAAGTAATTGGAAAAAAAAAAAAGATCAGTTGTCTCTAGACAGGTCTTGGTGTGTTGACAATTTACTTTTTTATGACGGTTTATTCCCACCTAAAAAAAAAAACTAATTTGTGAAATTCCAAACTTTCCAAGAACACTATGAATGTCTTTCTTTTCCACCTGAAACTGCAACCCCAACAAGTAGATTTTGATGCGACTCTGTCTGTATCACAAAAGAACCAACAGAGTAACATTAGCTAAGCTTGTGCAACCCACACAGAAGGGAGAATGAAGGGGGAATGCTACATTTAAATAACAGTGTCTTGTGGGCATTAGACTATGTGACACATGCTAAAAACAGTCAAATCTGCCCATTGTTAGAAACTGTTTCAGACATCGCTCCATTTGGCAGCCCTTCTCTTCCTGTGGAAAGGGAAGGCTGTCTCTATCATCCTCACTGGGTCGTAACAGAGATGATATCCATCCCTATCTGTCACAGCTGGACATGGTCAACATATTCCCCAAGTTGGAGGAAAAACAAGTTTTTAATTCCACACTGATCTGTATAGTACCTAATAAAAATATGAGTAACCAAATATATAGATGTATAATTGATGAAGATCTTTATGAACAATTACAAATAGTCTAAAAATATTAAAATTAGCACGGTGTACCACGTGCCAGAATTGACATTCACATTTGTGAGGCAAGATAAGAATCAGTGGATCCCATTAAGCCAAGTCAAATAAATGAGGAGTCGTGCAATAAGAGGACAAAACATTACCCCAGCCTCATCTAAGCCAAAGCTTCTTTAGTCCTTCTGAAGAGGAATGAGAAATTAACAGCTCCTGAAAGTTTGCTGCATACATTTGTTTACATTAACTATTGAGTCAATAATAAATATTTTGTTCTATATTCAAGGTTGAGTCCTTTTCAACTAGTTTTTCTGTTGTTTTTGAAACCTCAAGTCATTGACTCCTTCAGCAGTGGTTTAAGAAACCATCTTCATTTTTTAATCACACGTTGACCATGCAGCCAATTGTTGGCCTGTAGAGTGAACAAAACCGGGTAAATGGCCTTCTGTTCAGGTGCTACCTGAGCAAAGCATGCGTGTCAGAAACAGCCACACATTTCTCTGATTTCATTTGCCCCTGATCCATATTTTCTGAAGTGTGAGGTGCTGACCATCTACATCAGAATTCCCACACGGATTATTTAAAATATAGATTGGGACTGGATAAGGAAAATGTGGTACATATATAGCATGGAATACTACACAGCCATGAAAAAGAAGGAAATCAGTATTTTGCAGCAACATGGATGCAGCTGGAGGACGTTATCCTAAGCAAATGAATGCAGGAACAGAAAACCAAATAATGCATGTCCTCATTTATAAATGGGAACTAAACATTGAGCACACATGGACATAAAGATGGGAACAATAGACACTGGGGACTACTAGATAAGGGAGTGTTGGGGTGGGTCAAGGATTGAAAAGCTACCTATTGGGTACTATACTCACTACCTGAATGACGTGATCATTCATATCTCAAACTTCAGCATTACATTGTTTACCCAGGAAACAAACCTGCACATGCATCCACTGAACCTAAAATGAAATTTAAAAGAAAAAGTCATCAAAATGTTACTCCTATCAATAAAATACCAAAATATCATACACACACACACACACACACACACACATATATTTATATTTCAGACTTTGGGATCCTTTCCAGACCTAATGAATCAGAAGCCCTGGAGGTGTTTCAGAATCTACATTTTAAAGATGTAGCTAGCTCCTTGGAATGAACAAACTAGAGACTGGTAACTATTGCTTTAGATACTGCCGAGATAAGGGAGGAATTAATTCTGTATAGAAAGTCTATGGGAAACCATATTACTAGTTTGTTATTTTTCCTCTGTAACATTTCTATTTGTGTCCATAGATGATTTTCTCTGGCAGATTTCATTTGGATGTTGAGAATATTTATAGCAAGTTTATGGAGATAGCTATCATTACATACCTGAGAATTCATATGAAAGAAATATGCTGTATATCTGTAGATGATTTTCAAATTACTCAAGCAATGTATAAAGCACTTATTTAAAAATTTAATTGAAATCATACAACTGAGACAAAGCTATTTTGGCAATTCCACATTTCTTCAGATATCTAACAACGACCTACATATTTTCATAGCAAGTTATATGCGGTTTTGTAAATCATCAATGTAAATCAGGGCAATTAACTTAACTAGTTACTGAGTATCACTCTGCTGAGAGTCTAACAGAAAATATTCCCAAGATGATTTCATTCTCACTGACATTGGTAATTCTGCTTTGGTAGCTGGGCCAGTACAGGAGTCAAGGAATCTTGATTTTTAATTCCCTGACTTACATGAAATAATCTTTCTCTACAAGGTAATCTTATCAAAATAATATTTATATTTGAAATAATACCCAGAAGTGTTGTTGTTACTGTCTTAATTAGGAGAGATAGTAATTCAGCAAAACTAAGAACATTATATCTTTCAAATGTGGAGTAGTGATCAAGAGTGTAGAATTGGAACTGGACAGCTTAGACTCAAAATTCTAGTTTCATCAGTGTCACCTTGACCAAAATACTTAACTTCTCTGTGCTTTGGTTTTCTTACCTGTAGAATGATAAAAATAATTGCACCTTTCTCATTGGGCTATTGTGATGATTACGTAAGTTACATGTTTGAAAACAAAAATTTTGTGTTTAAAGGTCACATAGTAAGCACTGAAGTGAAACCCTTTTATTATTATTAATCTGTTTAATAACCTGGTAAGGGTATGTCTCAGGCCATTAATGTTTGTTTTCTATGTATTTTCCTATCCCTTTTTTTCCTCTCATTAGTATCTTGAGGGTTTTTTGCCTACTTCAGCCACACCAATGCTGAAAAACATATTCAAAGAAATTATTGACTTAAATGTTAAACAGATTTCTGGATCATGTTTTGTTTTGTTTTGCTTTGTTTGGTTTTTCTTTACCTATAGACCACAAGATTGAGGGCTTGGAGCTGGAGAAAGGGAAAATAAAAAGCAGACTGTGACTCTATAGGGAAAGAACTGAAAGATGACACTAGGAATTCTCAAAGTGAGAGGAAAAGGAAAGGCCCTTTTTCGGAAACGACCTCCCTCTGATAAACACACCCGCCAAAGTTACACCTGCCACTGTGTCTTCCATGGACAGACAAGCTCCACTTTAGCAGTCCTGGATACCTAGAAACTCCCTTTAACAGAGAGTGGGGAATCTCGTCATCTTGCGCGGGAATGGGAGCTTGAAGGGAGAACCTCAGCCTTCCAGAAGGTTATATAAAACCAGTTGATAATTTCCCTAAGAATAGAGCAGTGGACAAACAATTGCTGTTGTAATCCAAATACATGAGTCTACCTACATAATAGAGAAATGCTAACTTACAAAAAGGTCAGGCTGGTGTTTGAATGGTTTTAATTTCCTTTTATAAAATTACAGGAATTATGCAGTTACATTGATTAACTGTAATCAGCTTTGAGTCTAGCTAAAAAAAAAAAAAAAAGAAATCCGTCCCTTCTCAAATAATTCTTCCCTCCTGCATTTTCTCTCTCTCTCTCTCTCTCTCTCTCTCTCTCTTCTCTCTCTCTTTCTGAGACAGGGTCTCACTTCATTACCCAGGCCGGAGTGCAGTGACATGATCTTGGATTACTGCAACCTCCACTTCCTGGGCTTAATGGATCCTCCTGCCTCAGCCTCCCAAGTAGCTGGGAGTACAGGCGCAAACTGCCGGGCTCGGCTAATTTTGTATTTTTTGTAAAGATGGGGTTTCACCATGCTTCCCAGGCTGGTATTGAACTCTTGAGCTCAAGCAATCCACCTGCCTCGGCCTTCCAAAGTGCTAGGATTACAAGTGTGAGCCACTGCGCCTGACCTAAATATCTCTCTTAAATGAATCATTTCCCTCTATCCCTTAAAAATAAACTTTTTAAAAAATTTTGAAAATTACTTCCTCTTGACAAAAGCTCCTGAATCTCATACACCAGCTTCCACGTCTCTCATAACTTATTTGTACTCTGAGCAACTAGTATACCACTCCTAGCTTTATATTTTCACTATTTATTCTCTCCTCTATTATCTATCTATCTATCTATATCTATCTATCATAATATACTTATATAGTAATTAAGTATAGTATATTTGGAAAATTGCATTTCCCAGAATAACCAATAACTTACTATACAGGTCTCTTTCAATCATTATCTTCTTTTTGACTTGTCTGAAGTATGTGACATCAATTCTGATATGGCTTGGCTCTGTGCTTCTACCCAAATCTCATTTTGAGTTGTAATCCCCATAATCTCCATGTATCGAGGGAGGGACCTGGTGGGAGGTGATTGGAACATGGGGGAAGTTCCCCCCTGCTTTTCTGGTGATAGTGAGTGAGTTCTCATGATATCTGATGGGTTTAAAAGTGTTTGACAGTTCCTCCTACACACACTCTCTCTCTCTCTCTCTCTCTCTCTCTCTCTCTCTCTCTCTCTCTCTCTCTCTCTCTCTCGCCTGCCATCATGTGAGACATGTCTGCTTCCCTTTCCACCATGATTGTAGGTTGCCAGAGGCCTCCCCAGCCATGTGGAACTGTGAGTCAATTAAACCTCTTTCCTTTATAAATTACCCAGTCGCAGGAATTTCTTTACAGGAGTGTGAAAATTGACTAATACAAATCCCCTTGTCTATTTCCTTGAAATTAACCTCCTTTCATTTCTATAATATTATAATTATGCTAATGTTTCTTCTTCCTTTATAAGTTATTTCTGATATCTTAGAGGTCATCTTAGGCCTCAAGAAACTTCCAGTCTAATGCAAAGACTGACATTTTGGGCCAGCCACTCTGTGCACAAACCTCTTCTTCCCAGTGAGTTTTCCTCTAAACATTTGCTGTACTCAATTATGTGTAAAGCACATAATGTACTATATGGACATGGATGGGGAGAGGTAATTTGAATGAAAGAGATAGGGAGGTTTTGTACAAGAGGTGATCCTTGGGATGGACATCCAAGGATGTAAAACTTCAGTAGGTAAGACTTGGAGAAAAGATATTCCACATTGAAGGGACTGCTTGAGTGGTGACACTAAATTTAAAAAAATACTGCATATTCTGGATAGTTCTGGTAAAATGTGCAGAAGGATGAAATAAAAGATGTGACTATATTACATTGTGAGGTTTGGGGTGCATGTAGATCATGGGTGAATGTTTGATTCCTGTACTTTTTTATGTAGGTAAGAAAGGGCCATCAACAATTTAGGGACATAAGAGTCTCACTATTAAAGCTATATTTTAGAAACAGAACACAAGTATAACTGTGGAAAATATATTAGTGGGGAGGATATTTTAGTGATGGGGTATCTGTTTTTTTAATGTTTATCATTCAGCGTCAATTATACATTATTCTCTTGTATTACTTATTTATCTTTTCTATTGCTAAATATTTACTTAGGTATTAACTTCTAAGATATTAAGCTATAAGGCAGGGCAATCTTGTTTTCCTTTCAAGTATACTATTTCATACACAGAAGTTATTACTCTGACTTAAACATTATCATTATCATTATTGTTATCATATTAACTAACATGTATGGAACACTTAGCATGTGCCAGGCGCTGTGCAAAGTCAGTTACGTGCATTATGTCATTGAATCCTGAATAAGATGGTTCCCATTTTACACTTGTATAAACAGACACTTAGAGGACTTAGTCATTTTCTCTAAGTCATATTGTTGTCAAGCAGTGGAGCCAGGATTCAAAACAAGTTGTTTTTGTGACTGCAAAGATACTGACAACAGTGTGAAATAGACTCTCCATAGTGGTCAATGAATACTTTTGAATGATTGGATACACAAAAAATAGTGGATAAAAGAGTAAAGCTTTTTTTGGCTTGAGTTGATTCATATAAGCAAATTGAAATTATCTACTCATATTGGGATGATACCCTGTGTTTGAATTATATAAATATGTTTATCCAGTATTTTAAGATAAGAAAGGTAATAATAATGGTATAAGGCATTATTTAAATAAATGAACATCATTAAAGAACCTTGTAGTAACCAATGTGTGTGCTCTATTCAGATTGCTATCATGCCTTTTAACTGTTCCTGTGTGTCCTCAGACTTTAACATTCTTTTGTTCATGTCATTCATAAACTATAGCAATTGTTTTGAAGGACTTTCTTCAGCCTACTGGAGCCTTTGACTGAACGCATGGGAATTTCCATCCTCCTGGTGTGACCTTTAGCCCATGACTATGTGGGAATTTGAAAGCCCAGCTCTCTTCACACAAATTAGTACAACTCTGAGATGTAACTTACTCTCCAGAGTTCCCCTGTGGGATCAGGCTGAGGTTATCCTGTGTGGGAAAGGCTTGAGGTCACACTCTTATCTGGCTTCCTCACCTTCACTTTCCTGCTTACTTCACACTTTCATTAGGATCACCAATAAGCATTTACTTGATAAATCACTTGCCTATGAAACTTCATCTCAGGGTCTGCTTCTGGGAAAACTGATGTAGAAAAAATTATATACCAAGGCCTAATGGGTGAGCTCATTTTTTCCCTCTTAAGTAAACATTAGTTTTTTTCAATATTTAACATGCCATGTGCACCTTCCTACTTTGTTTTGGGTGAAAAAAAATCAGTAACCAACGTTACATGCAGGGTTATGCTTAATTGCCCTCTGTTGTCATATAAGCTTTCATGAGTTATTATTTGACCTGTAATAATTTTTGTAGCAAGTCATACAGAAAAATTTTCTGGGTGTATTCATATATAAAAGTATACCATATATGTTTATTATATAAAAACTAAAAATTGCTTTAAAAATTCCACTTGTGAATTTCTGGGAGTTTGAAATACTGTTCTTAAGTCATATTCTAAATATAGTACATGTGTTTTTGTCATGCGAGTACTTTTTGAATTCATATGGTTCAGATAATTCTATTTCTCCCAATATTATGAGCAAAACATTGATATGTTTTCTTCCTTTGTTTCCCAAACTGAGCATTTTCTTTCTTCCAAAAGGACTGTAGACCAGCAAATCATTCCAAATTTAGCACAGGGAAACATCTCATGTTTAAATCATAAGTGTTTTTATGGGTTTTGTGCCTTTTGCCAACTTCATCCTCCACTTGGTTTCAGATAACATTCTGAATGACGGCAGTTATTTCTGTATTGAGACTGGTGATGATGAGAAATTCTCACAACTGGCTAGGCCTGATATACATCTTGTATTCTTTAAGTGGAAATCAATGGTCCTCAGGTCTTGAAAACTACTTGACCCCCTTTGCTTCCACCCACTTTCCTTAGATTGTAAGCAATTAATGTGACCCCATCAGCATCCTAATCCTACTCATGTCACTGAGTACCACTCACATGGGAATGGAGCTACCAAACCTAGACATTCTCCTTAAACTTGCAGAAGAAACAGACATGAGGAGAGATTTTAGTTTAAGAGAAGATATATGTTCATTCTTAGTCCTTTTCCAACACAAAATACTAGCTACTTCCTGTGTCTTGGAAGCTACATTTTAAATCCTGATTAAGGTATGTCCTAAAGCTTCGGAGTAGAGTAGATGCTCTTTTCTTAGGTTGTTATGCAAAATGATGGCCCATTGTTTCGGATCGAGCCTCTGCACTAGGCCCCAAGAGACCAGACCAAACCAAACTGGAGTTACTCATGCTAAACGCCACATCATCAAATTGAAACTTTAAGCAAGCGTATAGATTCCCAAAAAGCCTGTTTATTTTCCCTGAAAACAGAAGATTTCAGTCTACCTGAGCCAACATAACAAGGAAGTCCCCTCTGCATTAACCCTTACCAAAAAAAAGGAACTTGAAGTAACCTGATGTTAACCAATCAGTTTTTTCTATGGTTGTTTTCTTGTTCCCACCTTGTAAATCCCACTTTTCTGCCATTTCCCAGTGGGATTCCTTATTCTGTTTTGTAGAATGGAGAGTGCTGTGATCCATGCATCACAAATAAAGTCAATTAGTTCTGAAACTAAATTTGTTGTAACTTTGTCTTTTGACAAGGGGTTAGCTGGCCTCCCCTCACAAGATGGCAGGGTGTGGTAATTCAGGGAAACAAGCATAAGGTAGGAGAAGCAGATGAGAGGAGCAGCTAAAAGATGTAGGATTAATACCCAACAATGACCAAGGAGAAATCCTGAGATTAAAGTCTACCATCAAGTTCCATGACCCATTGGATGCTAGGCAGGAGAGACAAAAATTAAAGGGCAGGAATTGATTAAGGCTAGGAATGGATGGAAAGGTGAAGGAAATAGCAGGAATGAGGCAAGAAGTTTTGGCACATTTATAGCATTGTGAACTGACTTGGCGAGGCTGTCTCATTAACCTTTGATAGTTTTGTCCCTGTTAACACTGTAGGATCAGAAAAACAAGTAACATATTAAAAATCCTCTTATGTAATAGTTAAGAGTGATTCACTCTATAATTGAGGGGCACAGCAGTAGGCAGTGGGGTTATAACTAATAATAATGATCATATCATCATTGTGATGATAATAGTAATAAAAGTAGCTCACACTTACATGGGGTTTACTTGTATGATGTATATTATGTACTGGATATTTTTCCAACAGCTTTACATATATTAACTCCTTAAAATTACCCTATGAGGTGTTACCATTATAATTCCAATTGTATAGATAATGAATCAGAAGCACAAAAAGGTGAAGTGCTTTGCTTAAGGTCACTTAGCAGGTAAGTGGTGGAGCCAGGATTCAAACCTCAGGAAGTCTGGCTGCAGATCTGTAATAGACTGCCTGCCAATACCGACATTTAGATGAAGAGGCAGGAAATGTACATAACCATATGTATTAGCCTGTTCCCACACTGCTAATAAAGACATACCTGAGACTTGGTAATTTATAAAGGAAAGTGGTTTAATGGACTCACAGTTCCACGTGGCTTGGGAGGCCTCACAATCACGGTGGAAGGAGAATCAGGGGCAATGTCATGTCTTACATGGCGGCAGGCAAGAGAGCATGTGCAGGGGAATTCCCCTTTATAAAACCATCAGATCTTGTGAGACTTACTCACTATCACAAGAACAGCATGGAAAAGACCTGCCCCCATGATTCAGTTGCCTCCCCCTGGGTCCCTCTCATGCACATGGGAATTATGGGAGCTACAATTCAAGATGTGTTTTGGGTAGGGACACAACCCAACCATGTCACCATGGAAACAGCCATATAAGTCACTTTGCCATAAACACTGAATTAGTGCAATACACAGTAGATGCCTCAGAGGCATGCAGGTGGGAAGAATGTTGTGGGTGGTTATTTAAAAAGATGATGAATCTTTAATGATTCAAAAATCAAACTCAAACTTCCAAAGAGAAAGGTATTCATTGGAATTGTATCGGAAAACTCAGGAGTTCATCTTCTGGCATGGATGTGTCTCAGGATTCAAATTACATTATGAAGAATGTTTCTCCTGTCTTATCCTGAATTTTCTTTCTTCTTTTGGCTTAATTGTCATACGTGTTTTCCTCATCTGGGCCTCCTAGCAGCTTCCGAATTACGTTCTGCCAGTTTGTCACCACCAGTAAGGAACTTCTCCTACCCCATGTTTCCAGCAATTGCTCCAGGACTGACGCTTATTGATTATAATGCCCACAGCTATAAAGACATGTTTACCTCAGAGCCAACTACTGTGTGTTGACCTGGGCTACATGCCTGGGTTACTTAGGCATCCCATGCCTCACAAATGTGTCTCTCCTAAAATTATACAAATTAAAAGCATGGGAGAGGCAGTTTCCCAAAAGAAAATCTAAGTGCAGTGGCTGGAGAAAGAGAAGAAGATGGACTTTCAGAATTGTGAGAAATAAATGTGTAAGCCACCCAGTCTACGGTAATTTGTAATAGCAGCTCAAAGTGACTGAGATACCATCATATTTCTCTACTCGGGAGCCTTGCTCCATTAATAATTTTTTTCCATTGCACCCTAATTCTCTCTATGCACGTCGTCTCTTCAGCCTAAAAATATGCTCCTGTGTTTCCATACTTGTCTTTCTTTCTTTTTCTTTACTCTGGGACTTTATTCTTTTTTAATGACTGACTCTACCACATCACCCCTAATACTTTGCACTTGGGCTGAAGCTAAAAGATGAGGCAAATAAAAGAGAAGGGTGGAATTAAGGGCATTGATATTAATGAAAATAATATGATAAATAAAATGATAGGCCCTTCCCACTTACAAATTTAAGTGCTGAACTGCAAATAAACATTAAATCATGATTAAGCAAGGGTTTACCTGAGGAATTCAAATATGTGTAATAACAGAAATTCATTTCACTAATGGATTAAAGGAGAAAAATCACATTAACTGAATAGGTGCAGAAAATGCATTTGATGGTATCCAATTTCCATTTATTATAAAAATTCTTAATAACTCTAAATAAATTGAAAATGACTTAATTGATAAAAGGCTATGACAAACAATACTTAACACCACTTAATAATACAGGAGTCTCTACTCCCACCTTGTATTATCTGCCTCATGGTATTGGGGATCCTGATACAATGCAATCAGCTAACAACAACAACAAAAAACCATATTAATCAGAATGCAGTTCGTAAAACTCAAGCATTATACTTGTTTAAGAATCACAGGAATTTGTGTCTTGCTTATGCTAAATGATCTACATGATTGGCAGAAGGTCTGGGCTCATTATCACTCAGGTGAGGTTGGAATAACAATAATCTTAAACATGCCAGTCATTGCATCTAGGGGAAATAACAGCTTAGGTAGATGCAGCATCTACAATTAAATACTCAAAACTTCATTGTTCAGAAATAGTCATGTAGCCCCACTGAGGAGAAGGGCAGCTACAAGTAAAATCCTTACACAGATCAAGAAGGGGGAAGATACGAAAATATTGATGGATAGTACTAATCGCTATTACAGAGGGCTATCAATTGGAAAGGAAGACAACATATAAAACTGTCCTTCTTTGCAGACACATGAGTATCTACATAAATTAACAAGAATAACAAAAAAAGAAATTATTATACTGATAAGATCTTGTAGCAATGTTGCTGAATACATGATCATTTTACAAAACAGAGAAATATGATACGTCATGGATAGTGCTCCTACCCATTCCTCCTCTCCTATTATGGGTGAAATATATGTGCTCCTTGCCACTTCAGAACCAGATTCTGTTTCCTCTCACTTGTTCAAACATAATGCAATCTCTCCTTCCTCTTGTGTACCATCCATTCTCCCTTCATTCTTGAATATTTCCCATTGCACTCAAATATTCAAAGATCTTAAGAATTATTATTCTCATATCCTAAGAATAATCCTCTATTGATTACACATCTACCTTCAGCTCCCATTCCATTTTGTTGTCATTCTTTTTTAAAATATATTTCCCTTTTTTATATATACTTTAAGTTCTGAGATACATGTGCAGAACGTGCAGGTTTGTTACATAGGTATACACGTGCCATGGTGGTTTCCTGCACCCATCAACTGGTCATCTACATTAGGTATTTCTCCTAATGCTATCCCCTAGCACTCCACCCCCCAACAGGCCCCAGTGTGTGATGTTCCCCTCCCTGTGTCCATGTGTTCTCATTGTTCAACTCCCACTTATGAGTGAGAACATGCGGTGTTTGGTTTTCTGTTCCTGTGTTAGTTTGCTGAGAATAATGGTTTCCAGCTTCATCCATATCCCTGCAAAGGACATGAACTCATCCTTTTTTATGGCTGCATAGTGTTCCATGGTGTATATGTGCCACATTTTCTTTCTCCAGTCTATCATTGATGGGCATTTGGGTTGGTTCCAAGTCTTTGCTATTGTTAACAGTGCTGCAGTAAACATACGTGTGCATGTGTTTTTATAGCAGAATGATTTTCAATCCTTTGGGTATGTACCCAGTAATGGGATTGCTGGGTCAAATGATATTTCTGTTTCTGGATCCTTGGGGAATCACCACACGGTCTT
Organism: Chlorocebus sabaeus; assembly: GCF_047675955.1. Classification (NCBI taxonomy): domain Eukaryota; kingdom Metazoa; phylum Chordata; class Mammalia; order Primates; family Cercopithecidae; genus Chlorocebus; species Chlorocebus sabaeus. Next base: position 28,653,588 of record NC_132930.1, read on the forward strand.
CCACAATGGTTGGACTAATTTACACTCCCACGAACAGTGTAAAAGTGTCAATATTTCTCCATAGCCTTGTCAGCATCTGTTGTTTCTTGACTTTTTAATTATCGCCATTCTAACTGGTGTGAGATGGTATCTCATTGTGGTTTTGATTTGCATTTCTCTAATGACCAGTGATGATGAGCTTTTCTTCATATGTTTGTTGGCTGCATGAATGTCTTCTTTTGAGAAGTGCCTGTTCATATCCTTCGCCCACTTTTTGATGAGGTTGTTTTTTCTTGTAAATTTGTTTAAGTTCTTTGTAGATTCTGGATATTAGCCCTTTGTCAGATGGATAGATTGCAAAAATTTTCTCCCATTTTGTAGGTTGCCTGTTCACTCTGATGATTTTTTTTTTTTGACAGAATCTCACTCTGTCTCCCAGGCTAGAGGGCAGTGCGGCAGTCTCAGCTCACTGCAACCTCCGCCTCCCGGGCTCTTCTTCTGCTTCAGTCTCCCAAGTAGTTGAGACTACAGGCGCACACCACTGCACCTGGCTAGTTTTTTGGCAAAAATCCCAAACACAATACAATATTATTAACTATAGTCCTCATGTTCTACATTGGATCTCTAGATTTGTTCTTTCTACATATCTACTACTTTGTATCCAATCAAATATACAGAAGATAAAACAGTGGTTACCTTTCTTTGTCTCTTGAGCCCATAGTCTTATATTTTTCCCACATAAACCACCAATTTTTTCAACAATGTCAATTCAAAAAGTCCTTCATTTCCTCCACTGGTTTGTGGTACAACTTTTATCATTTAATAAGGACTAAATTCTTGGCTCTATTGTATTTTACTAGCCCTTTGAATTAGTTTATTCTATTATTCAATAATTCACTTGAAAAATATTTGCTGAGCACTTACTATAACCTAGAATTATATTTGCTGTAGAAATAGAAAAAAAATCCTGACTGTAAAAGTGTTGTATACATTTTGCTTCATCTAATCCTCTAAACAACCTTATGAGATACTAATTGCTGCTGTTAGTCCCCCATCTTATCAGTGAAGAAACCATGACACAGGCAGCTTATGTAACCTACCCAATGGTCATGTAGCTGCCAAATGATTAAAGTGACTAAGGTGGGATTCAATTCTAGTTATTCAGATTCCGGAGCCTGTGCTCTTATGCACTGCACTGCACTGACTCTGAACCAAATGAGCAACCACTGGAGGAGTCCATGATTGACTAAGACATTGACCCAGATATTAGAAGGTTTACTACCCTGTTGTGCTGACATTAGGCAACAAGTGGACAAGAGTAGCAGAAAGGAGACAAAGACTATTTCAATTGTTCAAACAAGAGATGATGGTGATTTGAGTTAGCTAGCAGCAATGGAAGAGACGTGGAGTAAAAACTCTGGGTTCTGAAGTCAGTTATGGCTGAAGACTTGAGGACTACTGGGAAGACTTCTGCCATTTATTGCAAATCATCATATCAGGAAAGAAGGAACTGGCATCTGCAGAATCTCTTAGAGTGGAATTCCTTCAGAAATGTAGGTGAGGTGTACGGATTCACAGGAGATCACATTTAGGGTCAGAAAAAAAAAGGAAAGCATAGAAGAAAAATGCTGTTTATACCTAAGTAACAAAAAGGGGCAACAATTTGCAAATCTTTATAAACTACAGTTTCTAAAACTGCCACCATGATGTCTTAGATTTTTTTGTGTCAGACATTAACCACAGCCTTTAGTCTTTGTCTTTCTTAAAATATAGCTACTATTGCTTGAGCTGTTACTGTGTACTGTGAAACATAAGCTGATAGCTACATCTTCTGTTCATATTTCAATCAAACTAATGTAAACAGTTCCTAGATTGCTTGGTATACCCATCAGAAAATGTCTTTGCCAGTCTGATCTGTGATTTAACTTGTGTTTAAACATTTAAATCTCCAATTTTATAGGCAGTTCTCCAATTATAAACCAATTTTATTTAAAAAACTATTTTGTGACCTTATTATTTGGAAAGGAGAATGTCTTTTCACATAAAAAGAATATTATAAATGGTTGTAGTTTTCCAGGCCAATCCACTTTCCTGGGCACTGGGCCCACCCTAAGCAAAATTTTGAAAAGTCTGACATTTATTCTTGGCAGTTTCCCTGTAGTAGTTGTAGGTTGTTCTTCATATGCCTGGCATTCCTACACACAAGCACACACCTGCCCACAAGGAAATTATGCTGATTTTTAAAGCAAAGAGATAATGGGGAGGAACTGCAGGCAAAACAATGAAGAGGGATATATTGCTTCCATAACTTAGTGGATCTCCCTCCTGTGTGGGTGTCAAAATCGTCTCTACATGTTCTTCAGAGGAGGAAATCAGAATCCCTACAGGTAGGGTGCAGGTGCAGAAGTTACTTACACAGGTGATTCTGCTGCACAGCAGCAATGCAAACCAGCACCATGGTGATTCCAATTTTCTATTCTTTCTTGAGCCCACTTGTGATATAAACCAATGCTGCAGGAACATTAGGCAACACCAGGCATCCTTTGCTGTAAAAAGTGAATTTTAGGTGAAAAGGTGACTTAGTGCCTACAGGTGACTTGAAGATCCTTGCTAGTTGGTGAAGTTTATCTCATGCCCAGTTGGACAATCCCTTATCTTATGATGAAGCCTTACCTGGATCTATATAACTATGAGATTCTCATGGAAATAATAGATCTCCTTTTGTTTTTATAATGGATGAATAGAATTTTTACTTTTGTTTTCAACAAACATAATAAAAGAAAAGTCAAACCACATTGAAGGGAGAAGAAGCAGGTCAAATCCGAAGCATTTCCGTTGGCAGCCAAGCTGCAATTAGTTCTTTCATTTCATCCACAAATGCTTCCTGGGAGTCTGCACTGACCCAGGCACTTCTCTAGGCTCTGGAGCTATAGAGGCAAACAAAACAGATAGAAGTCCCCACTTCAGTGATGGGGACAGAAAGGAAGTAAGCAAAATGTGTAAAATGTATGTGAGATGACAATAAGTGATAAAGAAATAAGTAAGTTAGAAAAGAGGCCTAGGCGGCCGTAATGGCTCACGCCTGTAATCCCAGCACTTTGGGAGGTCGAGGCGGGAGGATCATGAAGTCAGAAGATCAAGACCATTCTGGCCAACATGGTGAAACTCTGTCTCTACTAAAAATACAAAAATTAGCTGAGCATGGTGGCACGTGCCTGTAATCCCAGCTGCTTGGGAGGCTGAGGCAGGAGAATCTCTTGAACCGGGGAGTCGGAGGTTGCAGTGAGCCGAGATCACGCCACTGCACTCCAGCCTGGTGACAGCGTGAGACTCTGTCTAAAAAAAAAAAAAAAAGAAAGAAAGAAAGAAAGAAAAGAGGCCTAGGGAAATTCCAGAGGTGGGCATGGGGTGGGAAGGCCTCATGAGAAGGTGATTGAGTAAAGACTTGACAAGGAGAGTATGTGCCATTTGGAGAAGCAGGTGACATGTTTGGGGCAGTGGAGAAATGGTAGAAATAAATAGCCTGGGTGGAGTGAGGGAAGGAGATGTGAATAGAAATAAGAAATGGGAAATAAGATTTGTTTGATGTAAATAAAAAATTGAAAACCCTTTAGAGACAAAGAAAGGATACAATGTTCCCTCTCTCAATAACCTCCTTGGGTCTTAGAGGCTTCTCATCAAGACTAAAATTGTCTAGGTTCTTATTTTCCCACATCCCCAAATAAGGTAACATAATAGTCTTACCCATGACTTCTCCAACTTCCTTCCTCAAATTGCTCATATTCCCTGGTTGTTTTCTTCTCTCCCCTCTTAAACAACATCCCATGCTTCCATGAAGATGAAAGTAGCAGTGTGTTAGGGAAAACCAGTCTAATCCAGCTCTCCCTAAGGTGCTGGCCAGTAAGAAGAAATCTCTAACTGAAATAACATCGAGTCCTGGGAGGAACAAAGCTTCTGAACTGGCTCTAAGGTCAAGGGCCTTGGTTGTTTTTTTTCTTCATAGTCTTTTTCCTTCCTTACTGTGAAACTCACAGTCTCAAGTGTCAGGACCTCTTCTTGTTGGTTCTTTGGAAGTGATGGTTCACGTCCTTCAGTGGAAAGGGCCAAACATGACTGGCCCTGGGACAGAAACCTCCTCTGTGAGTTGGCATTTGTGGTTTGTTATCTGCATCACTTGCTAAGCTGAAGACAGCCCCTCAGTGACCTCATGAGCCCAGCATGGCCTTCTGGAAGAAAGCGTCACAGAATGCCCTGAGCCTTTGCTGGTATGGCAAAGTGACTCACAGAGCATGAGGTGGAGGAAGCAGCTGGAGAGAAAAGAAGAAGAGGATAAATTAGTCCATGAAACAGCAGGCCCTGACTTCCAGAGGAGCTGCTGTTCCTGCATGCTGCTTTGAAGTGAAAGAAAGCAAGCAGGCTAAAGTCAAATGGCTCAAAGGGAGTGAGAGGCGAGAGAAGAAACATTCTCAGAGCTCCATCAGCACCAAAATAGGTTTTAATTCAGGATGACCCAAAGTCTAAAAGATCAGACACACACACACATTATATCTTTCTATCTATCTATCTATCTATCTATCTATCTATCTATCTATCTAGCATCTATCTATTCTATCTATCTATCTATCACCTATCTCTATCATCTTTCTATCTATCAATTTATCTCACAAAAGGAAAAGTCGACCCACATTGTCTAGAAGGAGCAGATGTCTCCTCTGGCATCCAGGCTGTAATTAAGAGATAATTAAGAGATTCATTTACTCTCTCAAAAGGTATTTATTGTCTGTGCTGTGTCATAAATCACACTGTCACTCTCTCTCTCTCACACACACACACCCCCTACAAGGATACTTGTCACATTTCATTGGAATTTCAAAGGAATACATACCTATAGATGCATGAAGCCCCAAGATCACTCCCAAGACCCAAGTGAAAATTTAAAGTTTTAACTAATTTGGGTTTTTAACTCAAGGTTTCCAGTACAGGTTGACTGCAGGACTTCCAAGACACTGCAAAAAAAGGTAAGACTGAAACAGTCAACACCAGGGCCTGGGACAGCACTGAAGAATGAATATACCCCATGGCCTCATCTTCAAGCAGCTGTTGTGAATTGTTAGCAGGAAAAAACAAACAAAAAATACATTTTTAGAGAAATGACATGGCAAAAGAAAAGGACTTTGGTCTCTTGGGGTGGCAATTTGTGGAAAGATAAATAAATGACAGATAAAGGCCAGTTAGGAAAGCCTGTCAATGTAAGTTCCCCTGTGCCATCCATACCTGGGAAGGGTCTCAAGTTGTCTTCAGTGGTTAAACTTTGTTCTCCCCGGTAGAGTCGGTGTGTGGGGTGGGATACCTTTTGTCTTTGTAAATTTATGTCCTGCTTTTAGGCAAGTAGGAAGGGCCGAGAGCTTTTCTGAATCTGCCTCTTTGCAATTACCTTCAACTCAAAACTATCCTATGCAAAACAGGCATATTTTAGGGTGACATATTGTGGTTTCCCATATGAACTAAAGTAATTTGAGGAAAATGTATGAAATATATGGAGATATTTTTGATAATGTGATAGAATTTGTAAGATCATAGAATAACATTCAATAGTAGTTTGCATTGTCCTTAAAGACTATTTTACATAAACACTTTAAATTTGGATTGTTCACAATAATGAATAAGAGATTTACGATACAAAATTTGGTTTGATTGATTTCCATAACATTCCCCCCGTCCCCAGCTCAATTCCCTTTTATATACCAGTTAAATAACATTGTGAGGTTAATAGAATGTTTTAAGTAGATGAACTTAGAGGTGAGTCTACACACAATAAAGTCTTTGAATAGATTCCTATGTAGTAAATGAATGAAGCAAAGAAAAAAATTTGGATTAGAATAGTTTTTTAAAGCAAAGTCAGCAAAATTGAGAAAATGAAAAGAGAAAGGAAAAAATTGCTTAAATTGTGAAATTTAAAAGACATGGATATATAGCAAAAATGAAGTGCATATTCTTAGCTGTGGCAGATTCAGACTTAAAAATAATACCAAGAGAAAAAAAAAAATTATAGTGCATCTTACTATACAGTTGGAGTTGACATTAGTTTTATAATTTGGTAAGGTTCAGTATGTGGTGTGTATTTTGGCTAATCATTTATTCCTGTGGTAGAATACTGCAGCAAATTAGTTATCCGTTTTAAAAAATGATTGCCTAAAGATTTGAGGGAAATTAAAATGCTATTTGGTAAAGTCCTGAAGGAGGAAACAAGTTGACCTCAAAATATAATTAACTGAAACAACAAAAAACACGAGGTAATTAATTTTTTTTTTCTGCTGTAGCTTTAGTTATCCTGGTATAGAGAAATACAAGTTGCTGCTGCCAATCTTTCAAAAACATAAATATTAGAAAACTATTGATTAGTCTTTTTAGAACTGTTTACCCAAATTATCTTCCCTCTAGTTTTTCCTGCCACTAGATTACCCTTCCAAAAAACACCAGTTGACGGTGAACTCTGCCTGCTCCAAAACATACAATAGTTTTGTCTAATGCAGCATTTCCCAAAGTGTATACTAGATGGTACAGTAGTATTCCACAAGATGCTAAGAGATGTTTCTTTCAAAAAGGGCATTGTGATTCCATAGTATTGAGAAGTGGTAAATTAAATGGATTTATTACTGCAGAATTTGTTAGTGTTTTTAAATTATTATAAACATAAAAATGTCACAAAAACAGTTACAATATGCAGTATTTTCTACATTATTTGGCCACAAAACACTGTTACTCTTTTATCCTTTTTTTTTTTTTTTTTGAGAAACAGAGTCTCGTTGTGTCGCCCAGGCTGGAGTGCAGTGGTGCGATCTCGGCTCACTGTAAGCTCCGCCTCCCGAGTTTACGCCATTCTCCTGCCTCAGCCTCCCCAGTAACTGGGACTACAGGCACCCGCCACCGCGCCTGGCTAGTTTTTTTGTATTTTTAGTAGAGACGGGGTTTCACCGTGGTCTCGATCTCCTGAGCTCGTGATCCACCCGCCTCGGCCTCCCAAAGTGATGGGATTACAGGCGTGAGCCACCGCCCCTGGCCTCTTTTATACTTTTAAACCTCATAAGACGTTAGTTAGCATTCTACAGAAGAGTTTTGAAATAAGGAACAAAGAATAAAAATAATAAATTCAAAGCTTCTAAGTCTGATATTTAGAGAGAGCTCTCCAAGATTCAACCTTACTTTTGCCTTCAAATACTTTTTTTCTAAGGTAAGCAACTTTTACTCATTTATTAAACATATTTAAAAAAATATCTACTAAATGCCAGGCACTGTTCTTGGTGCTGGAATTTCACAATCAACAAAAATAGATATAGTCTTGGCTCTAATGAAGTTTAAAATACAGTGGAAAAGAGACATTGTGCCATAGTCACATACATTACTATATACTTATAATTGTGACATAGTTATTGTGATAGACTGCTAGTTATTTCCAATGTCCGTTCTTCTCTCCTTTGTAATAAAACCTTGACTTAAAAAAATCTGGGGAAAAAAACCCCCAAGAATAGTAACCATATTTCTCAATCTCTATTATAGCAAGGTGTGAGCAAATGAGTAAGATCTAGCTAAGAAGACATGAATAAAAGAGCTCTCTGCACTTTCTGCATCATTTTTTTTTTCTGTAAAGCTAAAACTGCTCTAAAAAACAGTCTATTAAAAGAAGAAAGAAAGATGGCGCAGCTTCCGGTTGTTAAGAGTGTGGCGGTGGCAGTGAACCGTTCTGGACCGTGTGGAACGGACAATGTTCTAGAGTTGGAGGAAAAACGAGCAGAAAGGAGCTCTGGCCTCTGCTGGCTTAGCAGTTAGGAATTTTATATGCGAGACAAAAATAAAGTGGTATCTTGTTTAGGCCATTGTTATTTTAGATCTCTGTGACTACAGCCAAACTACTGGCCCCCTTATTCAGAATTCCACACTTTGGAGTCCTGGATTTAACAGAACCTAAAAATGTGATACTGGCTTAGCAACTGGTGGTGAGCAGCAGGGACTCAGACGTGCAGGTTGGAAAGCTGGCGCCTCTTGTTATATGTGTATGCTGCGGTCAAACAGTAACTTTTTTACTAGTGATGCCTCTGAAAACTGATCACATGCTGACTAAGCCTTTAGCTTTAGGGTAAAAGAAAATATTCAGAATGTTGGTATGTTTTCTCATTGCTTTTTTGCTATTGTTGTTTTCTGACAGTTTACATTTTTTCTTTTACGTTATTAATATATTTTTTATTATACTTTAAGTTCTAGGGTACCTGTGCACAACGTGCAGGTTTGTTACATATGTATACATGTGCCATGTTGGGGTGCTGCACCCATTCACTCGTCATTTACATTAGGTCTATCTCCTAATGCTATCCCTCCCCGCTCCTGCCACCCTACAACAGGCCCCGTTGTGGGATGTTCCCCTTCCTGACAAATAATAATTGCATATATATGTTTAATTTCTTGTTGCTTTTTTCAGCCAAGTCCTACTTAAAAGATGAACTGAGGCCAGAGCTAGCCAATCTGCAATCAGAGAAGGAAGGGAACATAACTCTGCCCACAAGGCTGTCTTTCTACAGTCTAAAATGTTAAATGACAGAGAATTAAGTCATTTGGAGTGTGATAGAATTCTGCACTCCACACATGGAATCAGTTAACAGGTGGCTCCAAAGAGGCAACTTAGCAAGACTATGTTCTCAAACCTTTTCCAACAAACCTCCTGCTGTGAACTCTGGCAGACAATATGAGGCAGCCTTATAGCAAAAATCAGATTTAGGATGCTACCTTCTCACCCAATCTAGTTTTTCGCATGGCCTTTTGGTACCCACGTGAAAAGCTAGGGGTTAAGAGAACAGGTAGACCAGTTAATCAGAGGTAAGAGTTTACATCTAAATGTAATAATAGACCATCTTATCCATTTGAAGTCCAATTATTCTGTTTTTCTCTTTTTAGTAGGTAGTTATTGCTAACTTTTTTCGGCTTTTGGGAGTTTGGGGTTGTCTCTCATCCCTTCCCTCCATCACGCTCATGTGTTTTCGTAGTTTGCATAATCATCTGTTTCAATGACACCCCAATGGCCAGGCTAGCCTTCTTACCTAAGCACCATGCCCACGGTTTTAAATGACCAGAGGACATTTCCATACAGAAGCTGCACTACCCGATAAAGTTCAGTAAGCCCCACCTTAATCGAGACTGCCTCTGATATCCACTTAGGTCTATCCTTCTTTTCCTCATCTCCCTCATTCTCTCCCCCGTATTTCGTCCCATCATGCCCTCATTTCTTCCATTTATTGGGTAACACAGACTGCAGTATTATATCCTGGGTTAATCTGTTCTTCTAGTCCTGTTGGTTACACACTTGTGCAGATATTAGCACACCTGAACCAAGCCAATAATGCTCTTATCTGCCTCTCTGCTTCTTATTTCTTTGCCCTTCAAATCCAGATATGTTTCTCAAAGATAGTGTTTCCAGCATGAGAAAGATTAGAAAGGGATCCAAAAACAACTCTTTATTTACCATGAAAAGAGGAGCTTCACGTTATCTGTTGAAAGAATTCTCAATAGCTGGTCTTAGTGTGTAAGGCTCCACCTCCTTTGTTTCTGGTAAGCCTGCCATCTAGGTCATCCTGTCTTGTTGCTGTCCTCTCTCATTTTTTCAGGTGGCCCTCTGTCATTTTCACCCTGGATGGCGTCCTCTCTTTTAATCACTTACCCAAGGTTATTTTTCCTTCAAAGCACTTGTCAAATCTCATCTCCTCAGAGAAATGTTCTCTGGCCACTCAACATTCATTTTTGTCTTTGGCAGTATACTCTTATGCGTTGCTCTCTGTGCCTAGATCTTGTTTCCTTCATAAGAATGTGGGTTCTGTAAGCCAGGGATGCTTGTGTCTGCTGCTGCTGCATCTTTCAGACAGCTAAGCACTTTTTCAAATTTTGATTTTAATTTATTTATTGAGATGGAATCTCACTCTGTCACTCAGGCTGGAGTGCAGTGGTGTGATCTTGGCTCACTGAAATCTCTGCCTCCCAGGCTCCAGTGATTCTTCTGCCTCAGCCTCCCGAGTAGCTGGGATTACAGGCTGGCACCACCACACCAAGCTAAATTTTTTTTGTATTTTTAATAGGGACAGGGTTTCGCCATGTTGGCCAGGCTAGTCTCAAACTCCAGACCTCAAGTGATCCACCCGTCTTGGCCTCCCAAAGTACTGGGATTACAGGCACGAGCCACCATGCCAGCCAACCATTTTTTAAAAATCCTTAATAAATATTGAAAAATCAGTATTTATATATCAACAAAGAATCTGTCTAGTATATATGCTCCATGAGGGAAAGACTCATGCCTGTTCTATTCCCAGCTTCACATCCAGTGAGTAACATAATGCCTGGCACCTAGTAGATGTCATATATATATATACACACACACACACACCCCTAAATATATATAAATATATATTTTTTGAGTGAGAAAATTAATGAACAAGAACTAAGAGAATCACTTGTAACAGTAAAACTCTCCCATGTCTATTTTTGTAGGGCACAGTTAAAAGCAAGGGTAATCAAGAGAAAGAAAGGTACCTAAGACAGAATCTCAAATCCAATGCCACCTAAAAATAGGTTGAAAATGGGAGTGACAGCATACATATGTGAAAAAACGATCATAGGAAGAGACATCATGACAATGAAAATCCACCTGTTGAAGCCTGTTGCTTTGATATTTTCACAACTTTGGTCGGGTCTGGCATGGAGGGCAGGGTGTCAGGCAGCAAGAACATATAGTTGCTTCAGGCGGTTGGAAAGCAAGGTCAAGGCTGTGAGGATAAGGTCACACTCCAGGAAGCAAATGGAGCTGCCTAAAGAGGGATGTTCACTGCTCTGCCATATGTTCTCAAAGAACATAGTATTTTAGTTGTTTTCTCCTCAGTTTTAGGGTTAGGTCTGCATGCTAGATGGTCTTATTTCGTAATCTGTATTCTATATGAACATTAGCTACAGCTGCATTAACACTTTTTTTTTTGTTTGATGTATTGCTTATATCTCTTACCCTTGCAAAGTGGAAGCTCTAAGAAGACTTCTTATATCTCCCATGCCTAGAATGGAGCATGGTACATTGTAGGTGCTCAGTACATATTGGTTGAATGAATGAATGAGGACCTCTAGGTCTATACTTAAAGAAGTGTTTGCATGTATATGCGTGTGTGTGTGTGTGTGATCATGTGTGTGTGTAACAGAGAGAGAGAGGTAAAGAGAGAAAGCTCTGGGTAGACCTGAAGACTCTGAGAAGGTCTCAGAGAAGCAGTCAAACCCATAAGGAAACAGAAAATAAGGGCTAAGAGAAAAAAATGTCAGAGTTGGCGTGAAATTTAAAAATAACAATGTTATAGAATGAGGCAGCTCCGTGAAGCAAAAAGTGCCTACTCCTATCTGTCTTCTTTAATTTGTATCTGCAAAATGGGGATGATAGTAGCTTCCCCTGACATTAGGGTTAACTGGGGTTGCGTATGTGAAGCATTGAAACCAACGCCTGGTTCCTACATGAATAATTGCTCACCCTCTTGACGATTTTCTTTTAATTCATGATCTCATAGGCTATTTCTTTTGGGAATATAGTGAAGCAAATTTCAGATAAAAAGAGCAAAACATACAAAACACAGAGGTAACAGAATGGATTGTGCATGTTCAAAACCATTAATGCAAAAAGTAACTAGAAAGTGTTTCCTCTGATTTCATCCCATCCTAACTACTATATTTGAGTGTATATGTGTGTGTATCTATCTTCTGTTTATCCCTAAAATTCAGACGGCATTCATCTATTTATTTTAATTAGTAATAGAATCCTTAGTATCAGTATGTAAATGAGTTAAAAATGCAACTTTATGAAACAAATAAAAGATTGAAACCATCCTTCTTGTTCTTCTTTTTCAACTAAAGTAACTAGATAAAAATAAATACCAAAATCCTTTTTTTCCCTGTTACTTTTGAATACCTTATGCAGTTTTGACAAATGTAAAATTTTGCTTCAGGTACTAAGGGAAACAATTAAGTTTTTAAAGTAAGCACCAAGGTAAGTTCTGCTGACTTTTACCTCTGGTAGGTGCAAGATGTTTTTCTTTATTTATAGGCTGGACAATAATAATTTTTGTAAGGGAATTTCTCCGTGACTTAAGTACCCAGTATGGTTGTATTAGTGGGTTTTCATGGTGCTGATAAAGACATACCTGAGACTGGGCAATTTATAAAAGAAAGAGGTTTATTGGACTTAGGGTTCCACCTGGCTGGGGAGGCCTCACAATCATGGTGGAAGACAAAAAGGAGCAAGTCACATATCTTACTTGGAATGGCGGTAGGCAAAATGAGATTTGGGTGGCGACCCAACCAAACCATATCATTCTGCCCTGGCCCCTACCAAATCTCATATCTTCACATTTCAAAACCAATCATGCCTTCCCAACAGTGCTCCCAAATCTTAACTCATTTCAGTATTAACACAAAAGCCCACAGTCCAACGTCTCATCTGAGACAAGGCAAGTCCCTTCTACCTATAAGCCTGTACAATCAAAAGCAAGTTAGTTACTTCCTAGATACAATGGGGGGTACAGGCATCTGGTGAATACAGTCATTCCAAATGGGATTAATTGACCAAAATAAAGGGCTACAGACTCCACAGAGTCCATGCAAGTCTGAAATCCACTGGGGGCAGTCAAATCTTAAAGCTCCAAAATGATCTCCTTTGACTCCATGTCTCACATCCAGGTCACATAGATATAAGAGGTGGGCTCCAATGGCCTTGGGCAGCTCCACCCCTATGGCTTTGCAGGGTATATAGCCCCTCTCCTGGCTGCTTTCATTGGCTGGCATTGAGAGTCTGTGGCTTTTCTAGTCACATGGTGAAAGTTATCAGTGGATCTGCCATTCTAGGGTCTGGAGGATGGTGGCTCTCTTCTCAGAGCTCCCTCAGTAGGGATTCTGTGTGGGGGCTACCACCTCACATGTCCCTTCTGCACTGCCCTAACAGATGTACTCCATGAGGGCCCCACCCTCATCCAGGCATTTCCATATATCCTCTGAAATCTAGGCAGAAGTTCCCAAACCTCAATTGACATCTGTGGAGCTGCAGGCTCAACACCATGAAGCTGAAGCTTCCACCCTCTGAAGCAACAGCCTGAGCTGTACCTTGGCCCCTTTTAGTCACAGCTGGAGCAGCTGGGATGTAAGACACCAATTCCCTAGGCTGCACACAGCAGGGGGCCCTGAGCCTGGCCCACGAAGCCATTTTTTCCTCCTAGGCCTATGATGAGAGGGGCTGTCTCAAAGGCCTCTGACATGCAATGGAGATATTTTCCCCATTGTTTTGAGAATTAATATTTGGGTCTTTGTTACTTCTGCAAATTTCTGTAGCTGGCTTGAATTTCTCCTCCGAAAATTGGATTTCTTTTCTGTTGCATTGTTGGGCTACACATTTTCCAAATTTTTATGCTCTGTTTTCCTTTTAAAACTGAATACCTTTTAAATTTTAACTGAATTTCCTTTTAAAACTTTAACAGCACTCAAGTCACCTCTTGAATGGTTTGCTGCTTAGAAATTTCTTCTGCTGGGTATCCTAAATCATCTCTCTCAAGTTCAAAGTTCCACGAATCTCTAGGGCAGGGGCAAAATGCTGCCAGTTTCTTTGCTAAAACATAACAAGACTCACCATTACTACAGTTCCCAACAGGTTCCTCATCTCCATCTGAGACCACCTCAGCCTGGACTTTATTTTCCAAATCATTATTAGCATTTTATTCAAAGCCATTCAACAAGTCTCTAGGAAGTTCCAAAGTTTCCCATGTTTGCTTGTCTTCTTCTGAGTCCTCCAAACTGTTCCAACCTCTGCCTGTTACCCAGTTCCAAAGTCGCTTCCACATTTTCGGGTGTCTTTTCAGCAGTGCCCCACTCTACTGATACCAATTTATTGTATTAGTCTGTTTTCATGGTGCTGACATACCTAAGACTGGGTAATTTACAAAAGAAAGGTTTATTGGACTTACGGTTCCACATGACTGGAGAGGCCACACAATCATGGTGGAAGGCAAGAAGGAGCCAGTCACATCTTACATGGATGGCAGCAGGCAAAAAAAAAAAAAAAAAAGAGCTTGTGCAGGGAAATTGCCATTTTTGAAACCATCAGATCTTATGAGACTCATTTGCTATCATGAGAACAGTGCAGAAAAGACCCGCCCCCATAATTCAATCACCTCTCACCAGGTTCCTCCTGTGACACAGGTGAATTATGGGAGTTACAATTCAAAATGAAATTTGTGTGGGGACATAGCCAAACCATATCAATAGTGGCATAAAAACATGTGTGGTTCTTAACTAACCACCTTCCAATGGGAAAGCTGATGGAATTAACACAATTGTGGGCTGAGATCTTTTCTGAAATATGTAGGAAGGAATTTGAGATCTCCTCATTGAAATAAAAATTATTTTAAAAAATCACTTGAGATTAAAAATAATTTTGTTAATAGAATTGACTGCATCCGTCAGAACCCCGTCTCAACCAAAGCCCTGAATGAAGCACTGCTGTACTATCACACAAACAAACTATGGTTAGAAGTGAGATTGAGGAGATGGGTGAAACATGAGCAAAAATTGTAAAACAAAACCATTTTCCTCTTAATAGTTTCTGTTAGGTTTTTGTCATTTAATGATGAGATAACTACTAATAGCACATACTGGACATTTACAATGGGCCAGAAATTTTGTGTATGTTACTTAATCTTAGTGGGAACTTTGTGTGATAAATCTTACTACTATTTTTGTGACTTCTCTCTTATAGATGAGTGGACAGAGGCACAGAGAGATCAACGATCACACTCACACCACACACCCAGGAAGTGGCCGAGCCAGAGTTTAAACCCAGGCAAATGAATTCCCAAGACCATATGCTTAACCACTATGCAGTTGTGCTATTGTTGGTTCATCTCTACAGCAATCGGAATCTGTCCTTAGATTGGGGCCACCCATGGCTGGCTTACATATTATTTTTTTAAATGATCTGAACAAAGAGTTATTTTGTTTTGTTCACTTCTTGTGAAAAACAAATGCATGTTTCCTGCCAAGAAATGAGAAACCTCGACCTCCATGAAGGTCTTAATACTTGGCATGACCTGCACGATAATTTACTTGATTTTTAGTTTGCCTGTTGCTGACCTACAACAGTAGCATCTGGCTTTGCTTACTGAAAAGCTGGGGCTCATGATTGACTGCCTTTGACTGCTCTTTCCCCAGAGGTATCTGCATCTGCTGTGTTTTACAACTGGAATTTTCAAACCAACTCCTCCTGACATGAGAATTCACTTACCTACAAACAGGGGTTTTATTTCAAATAGGAAAATGAGTGGAGGTTATCATAATTCAGTGCTAGATTCAAAGAAGCAGAGTCCCAAATAACACATGGATTAAATCTGTTTAGAGCAAGTTCTTAAAAAAGAGTAAGTTGACAGGTAAATTTACTTGCCCTTTCTGGTTTCCCTGAAGAGTTAACATCACTAACCACACTGTTAGAGTGTGTTTGAGCATGTGGGAGGGACCTTATGGAAGTCATGAACATTTTCCTGAAGGTTCTTGAAGAAAGAGGACTTGTCAAGGCTAGCATTTGGGAGAGACAATGTGTTTTAGGCAGAGGGGGGAACACAAACAAAAGTACAGAGATGTGGGAGGAAACAGAGAAGTTTAACAAGGCTGGAAGACCAAGTGGGAGAGTCAGAGTGGCTGGCCAGATAGGTGGGAGGCAGATCTGGAAAAATCTTGTACATTATGCAAAGGAGTCTAATTTTGTTCTATAGGCAAGGAACCCATGAAAATAAATGTTAAGCAGAGTCATGGCTTGATTAGTTTCAGATTTTAGGAAGTTATCTCTGTGCAAGCGTGGTAATTGTTGAATTAGAGAGAAGTAAGAACGGAGGCAGAGAGAACTAGTCAGGAGGCTGTTGGAACGACCCTTGTAAGAAAAGATGTGGGCTTAAACTGAAGCAGGGGCAATGAAGTGGGACTGGGGGCAGGTGTAAGAGGTCCTTAGGAGTCTGACTATCTGGTATGGTGACAGATTGTGGAGGTGGAGAAGAGGCAAGGATGACTACTAGGTTTCTGACTTGGGTACCAGGAGAATGAGAGAGACTCATATCTGTTTGTCTGCTAAGAGCAGGGAACCAGGGATGGTAGAAAATGTTGCCTAGATGGGACCGATGGAAGCTGTTTGATGATGTGAGGTGTTGGAGACCCAAGAGGACATGGGATGCCTATGGGAGGAGAAATACCACGTTTTACAAGTTGGGAGAATGGAGAAAAAAGAGGGAAGAAGGTATAGATAAATCTGTGCTGACTCAGTACATAAGATTGCACTATTCCCAAAGTTGAGGGACTTGTTAAACTTTTCTGAGAGGTAAGAGACAAGATTTTGGCTGACTATGAAAGCTGAGGTGTTAGGGTCGATGACTTGAGGGTTGTGGTGAAGGTTTGAACTACTGTGAACAATACAAGGAGATATTGCTTAGGAAGAGGCAGAAGGGTAGCTGGACAGGTTGGCAGCTTTGAATGAGCTGAAGGAAACTATAAACTTGTCATGGCACCACTCTACTCATCCTGTGATGCATAGCTTCACCCTCTGTTGTAGTATAACTAACCATTCCCGAGACCACAGTGATGGCAAGGACCATATCTCATATAACCTGGAGAATCTTCAGTGTTCACAACAGGGCATGACTCATAATAGATGCTCAATGTATTTTTATTGACTTGAAATTTGGGGAGGTAGAGAACAGTAGACATGAAATACTGTTAGAAAACAGAACTTTTTGTTGGTCTTTTTTTTTTTTTTTAATTCAAGTGCATTAAATGGCAGTACCTTGGAGCATACTGAAAAGTAGAACAGTCAATATTTTACGATGATTCTCCCAGGAGTGTCTGTTTTCTGTGTGAACAGGTGTATTTGAAAAGACCAATTTGCTGCCAATAGTCACTTTTCTGCCATAGACTCAGGGTTTAATGATTTAAGGCAAGGCAGAGCACCTGGCATTGTTTACAGTGCTCTTTCTTCACAAAGTGACAATCTAAAAGAGTCTGCATTGTGGTTTCAGGGAGAAAAGTGAAGGGAACTGGAAAAAGGGGTAAAAAGGGATAATGATGGAGAAGGGTGAGCTGCAGCTAACTGCCAATTGAAAGTTGTTGATTGACACTTAAGAGCATACGCGGTAAGGCAAAAACACAGAGTTGGAGTGAAAGAAAACACTCAAGTTCTCAGGTTCAGCTCAGCCTCTAACTTATTACATGACCTTCACATGTGATCTCATCAGTTTTCTGAGACTCAAGTTATTTTCAAAGACAAGTCATGCCCTTGCCTCAGATGATTCCTTCAGTAAACATTTTGTTTACGTTCCAGCATTCTACAAATGTGTTTTTTAATATTGTTAAGGGCTGCAGACAAGAATATTTGTCCAAAGAAAACTTGAGTTGCAGGCATGACATTTCCATCTCTTTCCTCACTGTATTTACTTTCGCTTCTGCTCACCCCACACCCAAGTTGTCGCTGTCTCTTTTTTGTCAATGTCTTCAGAATTTTATTTCCAGAAAATCGTTACATAGAAGTTGAAACTTACATCTAATTCAGCGTTTACTTCCCAAGATATCCTTTTCAGTTTATGATCATTGTTCCAGTCTCTGAAAATTTGTAAATATGGAATTGTTTGCCAATGCAATCCAACAAATGCTTACTGAATTGCTATTATTTGCCAAATTCTGCTAGGTGCATGAATACAGTGATGAGGTATGATAAGGAAAGTGGACACAACTGATTCTGTTTAAATAGATGCTAAATATTCATATTAAAGTATAATATAAAGTATTAATAGAAACTCAGAAAACAGAATGATTTTTGATGGCTGTGATATTTGATGTTGGCCATAAAGAATAAAAGCAAGTGATACAATTTCCACCAGACAGAGAAGGGGAAAAAGACATTTCAAGTAGAAGGAAGAGCATGGGCAGAGGCACAGAACTAGACCAGACTGCAGTGTGTTGAGAGGAATGGCAAGTGCCCTGGCTGCTGGATCACTATTCTCCAATGTTAAGTGTTTATTAGTAGCACACAAAAAATCAAATATGGACACAAAGGTCTCAAAAAGGGTTAGTCTCATTGCTTTCGGAGGGTTGTGGCTATCAGAGCATCAAGAAGCATTACATAGAAGGGTAGTGATGCTCTCTGTTTAATATCCAACAAGAGCTATTACTAGGAGCAACACCTAGGACCAGTGGACTAAGCCCCATATTTTATGGAAGGACCCAAAGATGGCTAAATATTTGCTAGGACTTAGGAAAAATCAACAAAGGAGAAAAAAGGAGCAAGTGAGCTGATGTTTTACAGACACACACACACACACACACACACACACACACACACACACACACCCTGCAATCACTTGAGATGTTGGGATACCTGTAATGTATATGGATGCCTACGCCTTCCCCTCAAATTCTTCTAAACCTCACGGCAATTTCATAGCTATAGCTTGCTCATAAGAGCTTGAAGTGAAGCTGTATTTAATCCCAGGCTCTGCTACTTGTTATATATGGGAATATATCCAAATTATTTGACTTCTATACACCTCATTTAGCTCATTTGTTAGAAAAGGTAGGAAGAATACTTATTTTATAGGATGGTGGTGAGAATTCACAATGAGGTATGCAAAGCATCCTGCAGAATGCTTTACATTTGCAATGTGCTCAATGAATGGTTCCCATATTGCTCTTGTCTTATCATATTATCTTGGCTCTATATTTAATAATCATGATGGTTTAATATGGCAAATTTCAACTCTAGATCTGAAACTGTATTTTAAACATCATTATTCCCAGGTAGCTGGCTTTCTTGGAGCCAGAGCTCCTGAATAGGAATTGATATGAGTCATAATTTTCTTGTGAGAAGAGAGGTAAAGAGTTGTGTTTACCAGCTTTATAGATGCTGATACTGAGGCAGAAATCTTGGATGTACCCCAAGAAATTCAAACTCTGAACTAAAACTATAATTAAATACCTTTACCACCAAGCCTCCAGACTCTGTCATCTGCTTCTACAATCTTGTCCGTTCAACTGTATGTCACCAGAGTGCTGAAAGGAACACTTACAAAGCTCTCTGTGTACCTCTGCTAGCATTTCACAAAGAAAAAGTCCTTTAGCAAAATCCAATTTGAAAGGAGCAAGAGCAATAACGAAACAAGGGATTATAAATTAATCATATCAAATCAAAGACTATATATATAAGCCATATATATATTTGGTAATGGTAAAAGGAAAGAGTAATTCACTTTTGTGGTTCTAAAATTGGATTTTCCCAAAGATCAAAAGAAACTAGAGCTCAATTCTTTGGAATCACATTGATGATACTGTTGCTAACAGAGAATGCCTGGAGCAAGAACTGAAGGCACTGAATGTTATAAATTTATTGTTCCATTTATATATTTGAAAATCTGAACTGTAAAAGGAATGATATATGTCTCAGTTAGGTATGGCCTTATATAAGAGTTTTCATTTTGGAAATTTATTAATATTGTTTGGCAATTCTTCCTTCATGAGAAAGGCAGTGGTGGCACAGCATTTAATTAATTTGCAGTGACATTAAGCTCTATTGATCTGAATTAGTATGTCTGTCATTTGCTTTGATAGTTTATTACTGTGATTCAAAGGTAGCAAGATGTACAGTCACCCAGTTTATGTTGAGTATCCTAGAAAACATATTACATGTCATTGCATACATTGCAAGTCATAGGGATAATTTACATAGCAGTATTTTGTTTGTGTATATTAATTTTTTATCCTGGCACTCATGTCAGTGCATAAATACATAAAATAATGCTCAGTAAAAACTGAGTGAATGAATGAATAAATGAATAAATATTTTGGATAAAATTAAAGAAAATAAAAGATGGATTCAATATTAAAGATTTATGCTTGAGGCTGGGTGCTGTGGCTGACGCCTGTAATCCCAGCACTTTGGGAGGCCAAGGCGGGCAGATCACTTCAGGTTAGGAGTTGGAGACCAGTCTGGCCAACGTGGTGAAACCCTGTCTCTACTAAAATATACAAAAAAATTAGCTGGGCGTGGTGGCACTTGCCTGTCGCCCCAGCTACTTGGGGGCCTGAAGCAGGAGAATCGCTTGAACCCAGTAGGTGTAGGTTGAAGTGAGCAGAGATCATGCCACAGCACTCCAGCCTGCATGACAGAGTGAGACTCCATCTCAAACAAACAAACAAACAAAAAAACCCCGAAGCTTTATGCTTGAGAAAATTCAAGACCGTCTGATCAAGGATAATCAAGCCAGTTGGTTAGGCCAAGGTTAAGCTCAATAGGTTGAGATTCCGATCTTGTACTCTTTTGGCTGCATATTCTCCTTACACATGGTTTAAGTCAGGAGAGCCAATAAAGTTGATTTGAGTCCAATTTCTTGAGGCAGCATTAGTAGCTAGAGATATCAACATGATAGAACGCGAATATCAATAGGAAATTAGATTTACAAACTAGGACTCTGGTGGCACAGATTCAGGAACTGGTTGGCTATAATTGAGGGAATTCCTGGGAGATTGTTGTGAACACAGGTATTTGTGACTGGCTTTACTTGCTATATATGTGGGTATGTTCTTTTGGCTGAAAGCTATCAGGTCAAGATGGATTAAAAGTATTACAGAATTTGGTTTTGAGAGATAATATGCCAGACATAGTGCTGAACTTTTCCATGGATTATCTTACTTAAACCTAATATTATTATTACCCTCTGTATAAATGGGGGGTGCTGAGGCCTACCAAGTTTTGATAATGTGTACAAGGTCAAGAAAGTGATAGAGTCAGAACTTGAAATTTTTATTTTTAATTTTATTTTTTTTTAATTTCACTCTAAGTTCTGGGATACATGTTCAGAATGCGCAGGTTTGTTATATACACGTGCCATGTTGGTTTGCTGCAAGTATCAACCTGTCATCTAGGTTTTAAGCCCCACATGCATTAGGTATTTGTCTTAATGCTCTCCCTCCCCTGCACCCAGCATCCCTACAGGCCATAGCGTGTGATGTTCCCTTCCCTGTGTCCGTGTATTCTTATTGTTCAACTCCCACTTATGAGTGAGCAGATGCAGTGTTTGGTTTTCTGTTCCTGTGTTAGTTTGCTGAGAATGATGGTTTCCAGCTTCATCCACGTCCCTGCAAAGGACAGAAACTAATTCTTTTTTATGGCTGCATTGTATTCCATGGTATACATGTGCCACATTTTCTTTATCCAGTTTATCATTGATGGACATTTGGGTTGGTTCCAAGTCTCGCTATTGTGAATAGTGCTGCAATAAACATATGTGTGCATATGTTTTTATAGTAGAATGATTTATAATCCTTTGGGTATGTACCCAGTAATGGGATTGCTGGATCAAATGGTATTTCTGGTTCTAGATCCTTGAGGAATCGCCACACTGTCTTCCACAATGGTGGAACTAATTTACACTACCACCAGCAGTGTAAAAGTGTCACTGTTTCTCCACAGCGTTGCTAGCATCTGTTGTTTCCTGACTTTTTAATGACCGTCATTCGTCATTCTAACTGGTGTGAGATGGTATCTCATTGTGGTTTTGATTTGCATTTCTCTGATGACCAGTGATGATGAGCATTTTTCATGTTTATTGGCTGCATAAATGTCTTCTTTTGAGGAGTGCCTGTTCATATCCTTTGTCCACATTTTGATGGGGTTGCTTTTTTTTTTCTTGTAAATTTGTTTATATTCTTTGTAGATTCTGGATATTAAACCTTTGTCAGATGGGTAGATTGCAAACTTTTCTCCTATTCTGTAGGCTGCCTAGAACTTGAAACTTTGGAAGCTGACTCCAGGGCACAGTCTCCAAATAAGAAGTCTCCAAAGGTAGAGCATAACCTAGCCATGCTGGGGAACATTTTTTTTTTATTTTTTCTGCCCCCTATATCTAATCTGGCTTTCTAGAAATTCCAACAGTGATTTCAGTGACAAGAAATAAATAAAAGATTTTACCCTAAACAAAAACAAACCAACAGAAAGATCATCTTTGGAATACAGTTCTACTTTTAAGTCACCACTTCCCTAAATTGGGATCTTCTGTATTTGGTAGTTTGTGTTGAAGTCTGCATTTACTCACTGACTATATATTTACTGAGAGCTCACAATGTGCCAGATAGTATTGGAGATGTTGAATTCTATGATGAATGAAACTGACAAAGATCCTTGTCCTCATGGATCTTACATTCTAGCAGGGGAGATAAGAAATTAAAAAAAAAAATAGAACATATAAGTAAATTATAGGGCTTATCAGAAGCTGTTTATAACTACAGATAAAATAAAAAGGAGAGTAAGGAATGTCAGGGTGCCTTGGTGGGAGGTTGGTCATTTAAAATAGCATGACCAGCTCAAGTTTCATTGAGAAGGTGATAGTCAAACAAAGGCTTGAAATAGGTGTCTAGGTGCAATAATGATCATTGTGACCAGGAAGCCGAGTGATCTTAGATATCTAATCTGGGAGACTAAGGGTATACCTGTGGCCATGGGGAAAGAGAGAGTTAAAAGTTCTACATGCAAATTGGTCCTATAACCTTGGCCTCATCAGACTTTTGAGAAAATTAAAGACCTAATCTGAAATTTATTAGCAACAGATTAGCTTTACCTTAGGGTGGTCACAAGCTTCTTCCAAAGAGCTCATACACCCTTCAGTCAGCAGGAGCCATCCGTATGGGCCTTTCTCAAGAATGACATCCCAGTTGCCTAATTTGGGGGTTCCCCATCTGTGAGCCCCGGTATGGGGAGTCAGCACCCCAACCTCTAGAGAGAGCACAAGGTTTTCTTTCCCTACCACTTCTTTATCTCATCAACCTCTTATCACCCCCTAATATTCTGACTTTCTCATCCTTTGAGATATTAAGTTCTGGGACAGTATGAGACCTTTGTGCTAAGAATTAGGGCTTTCTAGATATGAGTACATTAACTCAGAATGGTAATACTGATGCATTCTGTTAATCAGAATCTCTGGCATTCACATGGGTTTGCAACAGATAAAAATGATGAGATGAATTATTACTTTGCAAATGCAATATACAGAGCCAAATATTTCAAAAGATGTGTTCTGAGGAGGGAATACCTGTTCACCAGATGAAGACAGCTCCCTTTTCAGTTTACTATTTGTATTACTGTTCTCTTTCTTCTCTCACTGCAGCTTTGGCCTTCAACTAGGATTGGCTATTTGACAGCTAAACCATGAAATCAGGATAAAAGTAAGAACTGACAAGAAGATAGTCATAATCGGGTCACTGTCTTGTTGAGGCTGGGTTGGCGATCTAGGAGAAGAGATTTTTTTCTTTGCGAAACTTTTACACCAAAACTGGCCTTCTTGACGGGGGTTTGTTTAGCTACAAGCAGTTATCAAATGCTGCGAAGTCTCTGAAGAATGCTGACACAGACCTCTGTCCAGGGCCCTGTCAACACTTAGTGTCAAGCAGATGAAGACTGATTTTTAATTATTCATAGAATCTTTGGTGAATAGATGTGTGTGCGCGTGTGTGTGTGTGTGTGTGCATTTGTGGTATTTTGAGTTTGGATTTCTGATGAAATCTTATATTAGATTAACTCTGGATAAAATGGAGAGTTCCATATCCCTGATACGGTTGAAGAGATGCTTAGTATGGTTTCGTGCAAATGAGAGATTTTGGAGTCTAGCAAAGACTGGGTGAAAGTGCACATCACATCTTGTCTTTATAGACCACTTATTACCTTTATCTTTTTCACATCTGCTTTGTGACCATGGGCAAATTGCTTAATCATAGAAAGCCAGTTTCCTGATTTCTAAGAATCAGTATTGAAACAGCTCCCACTTTGCAGGTTTCTGATAAAGGCTAAAAGAGAGGAGATCTGGGTGACAAAGTGAAAAGCAATCCATGGCTTCATGCAAAGTCCTTGATTTCCATACAAGGAAACTGCAGTTGATTTCTTAACAAGGTGTAAACCCAGGACTCCATCTTCACATGCTTAACTTAGCACAGTGGTCTTTCTGTCACATATGCTGAGGAAAGAAAAGCACTTACAAAGAGCACATGTTACATAACTATACAAAGCTCAAAAGAATACACATTATCTATTAATTTTAACTGTAGGAAGCTGGATTCTAACATGTTAAAAGGATGTAGGAAGTGGCTAAAGCTAGTTGGATTTCTAAACAGTGCATCATGGGTGAAGGGTGGTAGAGCGGGTTGAGTTGTGGCTTCCAAAAAGATATGACCATGTTTAATCCCCAGAGTCTGTGAATGTGCCCTTATTTAGAAAAAGGGTCTTTGCAAATATAATCAAGTTAAGGATGTTGAGATGAAGTGATCATCCTAAATTTTCTGGGCCCTAAATCTGATGGCAATAATCCTTACAAGAGAAACACAGAGGAAGGCACACAGAGAAGAGGAGGAGGCGGTGTGATCCTAGAGGCAGAGATTGGAGTCCCGCAGCAACAAGCCCAGAGATGCCAGCAGCCACCAGAAGCTAGGCAAGACAAGAATGTCCCCTAGAGCCTCTGAAGAGATCACAGTTCTGCCAACACCTTGATTTTGGCCCTGTGATACTGATTTCAAACTTTTGTCCTCCAGAACTAACTGAATAAATTTCTAACACAAATTTATATCACCAAGTCTATGGTAATTTTACGACATATTATGGTACTCCTAGGAAACTAACAAGGGTGGTTAAAAAATCTGAGACAAAGAACTGAAAGTAGTCGTGTGCTAACAAGAATGTCAGTCACAGGCAAGCATTGGCAGGTGGAGAGGCCAAAGGTGCCCTTTAAAAAAATCTCTGCTTGCTTACATTCAACAGGCAATTGGAATGCTTTATTGGAGCACTGTGTCTTCGCCCATTAATACAACAAATAGTTGAGAAATATAGGACACTTGCCTTCAAGTTACTTAAAATCCTTGACCAGTCAACAAATGAATGGAAAAATCAGTTGCAATACAACACACTAAGGGCAATGGTAGAGAGAGTGCATGGATGCCATGGGTTGCAGAGAGAAAGGGAGCTCAAGCTCTTGTCAGGACCAGGACAACTTCAGAGAGGAAATGATGCCTGAGTTGGGACCTGAACTTGTGGACTTAGAGAGAGAAAGGTTTTCCAGAGAGGAGGAGCAGGATGTGCTATTTTCTCCACCTTTTACATGGAAACCCTGAAGCCTAGAGGTTCTGTCTATTATCACGTATATTCCCTCTTTCCCATGACCTGACATGTCTATCTAAGAAACACTGTAGTTGTTTGCTGGATTGAGATAAATATTAAACAAAGAAGTATGCCTGAGCAACATAGGTGAGCCAGGTGTTTTGGAAAGATAAGCTCAGAAGTGGGTAAGGGCAGAGTCATGGGGATGGAGGATGGAAAGCTTCCATTGTCCAGGCGGGAGCTTATACAGCTAGACAGTTGTCAGTTTTGCCTGTGGCTTAATTGTTCCTCCCTCAGAGGCCCTGCCCACCCCTAACTCCAGCCTCTAGCTGCCCTTCAATTGATCCCTCTAGCTTCCGTTGTGGACAATGGAACTAAGCAGGAAAGAGAGAGAACACATCTTTATTTTGCATGTAGCAGCATTATGCAAATTTATTTACACATGTAATCTGATTTTGCCCTCAACACAGTCCTCTGGGACTATTTTTCCAGTTCTGTTTTTCAAATTAACTGAAAGGCATGAAAGTCCTTCAAAGATATGGCTTTTATTAGATTCTCCATCTCCCATACTCTCTTCCATACACTCTTTGCCTCCTGTAGTTGTATCAACCTGCTTCAACTTCTTCCTCCCAAGCTTAGTTCAGTGTTTCTTAACTTGGGGTGATACTGTCCCACAGAAGTAAAATTTAAGATGTATGGAAACATTTATGATTGCTGCAACTGAGGGAGGGAATGATACTGTTACCTAGTAAACAAGGGTCAAGCCAAGCATGCTGCCAAACATCAGACAATGTAATGCCCTCTCACTCCAGCAACGAATTATCTGGTCCAAAATGTGAGGAGTGCTGAGACTGAGAAACTCTGCATCTGAACATATTATTTCCTCTGTCTGGACTGTGCCTGTCTCTTTTCCCCTCTCAGATGGATTTCTCCTTTCCATTGGAAACCCAGCTGAGGTGTCACTCCTTCTAGGAGCCTGTTCTAATTTCTCCAGGCTGAGCTAGGTGCTCCAGCTGTGTGCCCTGACGCACAGCCTACCTAGCATTGAACTTGTTATTGGTTCTACACTGTTTCAATCATAAATCTGAGGCTCCTACTGGGCAGGAAACCATATTCCATCCATCTTTATATCTTTAGACACTAATGCAGAGCCTGGCAGGTCCTGAAAGTGTATTTGTTGGATGAATGAAGTTGTAAGTTTGGATTTATGCAGTACACAGAAGGAAACATAGAAACAACTGAGAGACTGGTTCTCAGTGCAGAGTGATTGGTGTGAAATAAGAATGGCAGGTAAAAACCACGTGATTTTCTCAATAGATGCAGAAAAGACCTTCAATAAAATTCAACATCCCTTCATGTTAAAAACTCAATGAACTAGGTATTAAAGGAAAATACCTCTAAGTAATAAGAGCCATGTATGACAAACCCACAGCCAACATAATATTGAATGGGCAAAAGCTGGAAGCTTCCTTCTTGAAAACAGTCACAAGACAAGGATCCCCTCTCTCACTCTTCCTATTCAACATAGTATTGGAAGTTCTGGCCAGGACAATCAGGCAAGAGAAACAAATAAAGGGTATTCAAATAAAAACAGAGAAAGTCACATTATCTTTATTTGCAGATGACATTATCCTACCTCTAGAAAACCCTGCTGTCTCAACCCAAAAGCTTTTTAAGCTGATAAGCAACTTCAGCAAAGTCTCAGGATACAAAATCAATGTGCAAAAATTGGTCGCATTCCTATTCACCAACAACAGGCAAGCAGAGAGCCAAATTATGAATGAACCCCAATTCACAAATGCCACAAAGAGAATAAAATACCTGGGAATACAGCTAACAAGGGAAGTGAAGGACCTTTTCGAGGAAGACTACTAACCACCACTCAAAGAAATCAGAGAGGACACAGAGAAATGGAAAACCATCCCACAGTCATGGATAGGAAGAATCAATATCATGAAAATGGCCATACTGCCCAAAGTAATCTATAGATTCAATGGTATTCCCATTAAACTACCATTGACATTCTTTACAGAATTAAAAAACAAGTATTTTAAATTTCACATGGAACCAAAAAAGAGACCAACTAGCCAATAGCCAAGACAACTCTAAGCAAAAAGAATAAAGCTGGAGTCATCATACTACCCAACTTCAAACTATACTACAATGCTACGGTAACCAAAACACCAGGGCACTGATACAAGAACAGACACATAGACCATTCAAACAGGATAGAGAACTCAGAAATCAGACTGCACACTTCACAATCATCTGATTTCCAACAAATGACAAAAACAAGCAAATGTTTGTTTAATAAATGAGGCTAGGACTTCTGGCTAGCCATATGCAGAAAATTGAAACTGAACCCCTTCCTTACACCTTATATAAAAATTAACTCAAGATTGATTAAAGACTTACATGTAAAACCCATAAGTATAAAAACTCTAGAAGAAAATTTAGGCAATACCATTTAGAACATAGGCATGGGCAAAGGTTTTATAACAAAAATGTCAAAAACAATTGAAACAAAAGCAAAAATTGACAAGTGGGATCTAATTAAACTAAAGAGCTTCTGCACAGCAAACTAAACTATCATTGGAGTGAACAGAATGGGAGAAAACTTTTACAATCTATTCATCTGACAAAGGTCTAAAACCCAGAGTCTACAAGGAACTTAAACAATTTTACAAGAAAAAAGCAAACAACCCATTAAAAAGTAGGCAAAGAACATGAATGGACACTTCTCAAATGAAGACATTCACGCAGCCAATAAACATATAACGAAAAGCTCAACATCACGAATCATTAGAGAAATGCAAATCAAAACCGCAATGAGATACCATCTCACGTCAGAATGGCTGTTATTAAAAAGTCAAAAAACAACAGGTCCTGGTGAGGTTGTGGAGAAAAAGAAATGCTTTTACACTGTTAGTGAGAGTGTAAATTATTTCAGCCATGGTGGAAGACAGTGTGGCAATTCCTCAAAGACCTAGAGGCAGAAATACCATTTGACCCAGCAATCCCATTACCAGGTATAAACCCAAAGGATTGTAAATCATTCTATTATAAAGATACATGCATGCGTATGTTCACTGCAGCACTATTTACAATAGCAAAGTCATGGAATTAACCTAAAGGCCCGTCAGTGATAGACTGGATAAAGAAAATATGGTACATATACACGATGGAATAATATGCAGCCATATAAAGGAATTAGATCATGTCCTCTGCAGGGATATGGATGGAACTGGAAGCCGTTATCCTCAGCACTCTAATTCAGGAACAGAAAACCAAACACCACGTGTTCTCATAACTGGGAGCTGATTGATGAGTACGCATGGACACACGGTGGGAAACAACACACACTGGGGCTTGTCAGTATGGGGCAGAGAGGGAGGGACACCATCAGGAAGAATATCTAATGGCTGCTGGCTGGGCTTAATACCTAGGTGATGGGATGATCTGTGCAGCAAATCACCATGGCACACATCTACCTATGTAACAAATCTGCACATCCTGAACTTTAAATAAAAGTGGAAGAATAACACACACACACACACACACACACACACACACACACACAGAATGGCAGGCACTGCCACTGCAGGGATGCAGACCCATTTCTGCTGCTTTTACCTCTGGTTTCCTGAACCTAGAAAGAGAATAAAGAGGGTCTCAGAGAAAATAAAATGTAATAGAATATGCTAGATGCATGTCCTTTTCTTCTTAACCTCCCATTTCCTCCTTATGTGTGATAATTGAAGGAATGACAAAAACATCCTAACTTGAGCTGAAGAAAAAAATGAGGGCTAGCTGTTGTAGCCTAAACAACTCTCACACCCAGTGGAGGAAGCGTGGCAAAGTGACAGTGTTTGTGCAAGGACACCAATTCAGGAAAATCTAGTTGGCCCTTTCCTTGTCTCTGTTAGAGAAATTCAAGTGACAGTGTGCTTGTGCAAGCTGCCAAAGGAATTGGCTGAAAGTAGGAGATACTGGAGGCACCTGACATGCTATTTCTTTTAAGGAGAGCACCCATGACAGCCTGTGAGCTCCCTGACTCCCTCTGACACTTGGAAGCAATGGCAGTCAAAGGAACATTGAGGACCAGTCCTCAATCTCAGAATGTAGAATAGCACAGGCATAGGGAAAAAAAGGCACCTGCAACTGTTATCGTCAAGCTGTCCTACTTGCAGCAAATGATGAGGAAGTGGAACCTGGTTAAGTACAAACACCCAGGAGCCTCCACCGCTGTAGTCTAAATCCAAATCTGGCTCCAGAAATTCTTATAGGATTTTAAATATGTGAATCTTTGGATACTATTTTCCATAACTTAAGTTCATTTCTGTTTATAAACAGGAGTATAGACTTTGAACATAAACTGATTATTGAAAATTCAATTAACTGTCATGGCAGCCTTGTAGGAAAGATGTGTGAAAATGGTCATCTTTTCTCCCACACTAATTTCTCCCTCTGATTCTAAATATCCATGCTTTCTAATACTCATACAAGTCTTTTTTCTTCTTAAATAAAAAAAAATTGTGGTTAGAAAAATTATACAAGGACAGCAAAGACATTCTTTCATGGGTCATACGTGGGTCATATGCTACATGGAACAGGTACTGTCCAACAGTCCTGGGAATAAAATGATTACAAAGTAAGACTGAGTTTTTTCTGTCAATAAGGATACTGAACAGTGTTGTATGGGATGTGCTCAGTGTCCATCTCCTGTACGCAGACCATCTGTCTTTATCTTATAGCCAATCTTAAAGTTTTTACTTCTAGGAGGACAAAATATAACATTCTCCTCTCATTCTTGCTGCATCCACAGAGGTCAGACTGGAGATGGGGAGGAGCTGGGATGAATACAGAAACAGCTGAGTGGAGTCTAAGAAGAACAGAATAGAGTTTAAAATTTTAATCAAAAATTTAACTGTTAACGTAATTAAAAGGTCAGTTTTTTCCTTTAGAATATGGACTTTTCAAAGAAATACCATGTGGTTAAAAATATTTTTTTCATTATTCATCTAAATGTTTTGAAACTTTGTTTTTGTATATATGTTTTTAACCTACTGAGATTTTTTTGTTTTGGTAGAAGTGACATAGGAATTCATTTTGTCTTAGTCCATATAACTAACAAATGATTCCAGCTTACCTGTATGAAGTAGTCTGTTTTTTACTTGTGGTAGAATTGCTAGAAAATTAATAAAACATAAGCTTCAGGGACCATCACTTGAATAGACTCCTTCAATGGTCCTGAAAATAAATTTAGCAATGTGGTCACAGAGTCATATATGTCTGTCAATTTTTGCAAAATACTTTTGTATTCTTTTTCTTAAAGAGAGCACCTGCACTAAATTGCATAAGCTTTGGGCTTCACATAACTTGAATGCTTCTGGTGCTCATTGATTTAAAAAAAATTTTTTTTTTTTGTGCTAAGCAGAGTAGTAGTCTCCCAAAGTCATGCCAATCCTCAGAATGTGTAAATATGTTGGGTTACATGGCAAATGAAAATTAATATTGCAGATGGAATTGAGAAAGCTAATCACTTGACATTAAGATATGGGGGTTAGCCTGAATTACCCAGGAAAACCCAAGTGAAATCACAAAGATCCTTAAAGGTGGAAGAGGTAGGCAGAAGAAGAGAGTCAGAGGAAGAAGAATGGTCAGAGAGAAGCAACGTTGCTGGCTTTGAAGATGGAGGAAGGGGCAGTGAGTCGAAGAGTGTGGCTGGTTACTAGAAGTGGGAACACACAAAGAAACTGATTCACCCTTACAGACGCCCAAAACAAACACCATCCTGCCCGTACATTCATTTTAGTCCACAAAATCTGTGTTGGACTTCTAACCTGTAGAGATGTAATAATAATAAATTTGTGCTATTTAAACCATCACATTTGTGGTGGTCTGTTATGGCAGCAATAGAAAACTAATATACTGTCTTTTGTTGTCATACAGGCAAAAGTTTGTTTCTGTGCTATTTTATTCCACATGCCTCCCCGTTAGGTCTGTCTTAATCACTTTAACTTAGTAATAATTCATAATATCAGATGAGGCAATTACCTTACTTTCTTCGAAAATCTCTTATCTTCCACATGAAATTTACAATTGGCTTGCCATGCTGTCTACAGAAAAACAGAATGATACAAAGCAACAAAAGAAAGTACTGTGGTGAGCATTTGTTTAAAACTGCATTGCATTTAATATAAAGATAATTTTGGGGAAAAATTTACATTTTAAAGTTTTGACTTTTCCTATTCATGAATGTGGTATGTTTATTTATTTATTTAGAGCAGCCTCTTCTCTAAACTTTTTTTCCTTTTTAGTAATGGTTTATACTTTTCTTCATCAATGTGTTGAACATATTTTGTTAGAGTTATTCCTACACACAAATTTTTTGATATTATAAATAAAATATTTTGTATTATATTTTCTAAATGTTATTAAATGTGTAAAAAAAAGCCTGTTCATTTTTCTTCCTGATGTTGTATCTAGAAACCTTGCTAAATTATTTTGGTTGTTCTATTAGTTTGTTGGTAGATTATCTAGGAATTTCTACAATTATATTGTTTGCAAATTTATGCACACTTTCCTATTACTTTTCAATTCTTACATATTATTTGTTTCTCTTGGCTATGGCCTTATACATTGCTGAATGTAAACAGTGTTAATTGTATACTTACCCTTTTATTTTAAGAAATTCTTCTAAAATTTGGTCACATTAAAAAAAGAATTTAGTGTTGTTTTTTGATATATGACTTTTATTAAGAAAAACAATGTTTCTTCTTTTTTAGTTAGCTTAAAGATTTTCATCATGAAATTATTTTTGTCAGATGATTTTTCTATATTTGTTGAAATAATTATATATATAAAAACATATTAGTCTGCTGATTAATAGATTTGGTAATGTAGAATTATCTTTGCATTACTAGGATTAACCCATCTTAGTTGTGGTATATATTTTTAACAGACTGCTAAATTTATTTTACTAGTATGTGTCTAAAATAACAGACTGCTAAATTTATTTTACTAGTATGTGTCTAAAATTTTATTCTGTATTTTTATGTGAGATTGGCTTAAATATATTTTTCCTGTGCTATTGTTCTCTAGTTTTGGTACCAATGTTACTCTAGTTTTGTAGAATGAATTTAGAGCTTTTTTTTTACATTCTATGAAGCAATTTGCATAAGATAAAGATAATTTGTTGTTGAAATAGTTCATAAAAATCAATTCTAAAACCATATAGACCTTATAGCTTCTGGGTTTAACTTTCACATCTGCTAAGCTTTGCTCCCTGTGTCTTATCTTGGACCCTCGACTGAAAGATAAAATTCTACTTGAGACATCTGTTCTCATGGGGGTGAGGGAAGGAGCAAAAGGCTAGACCAAACTGTGCAGGCATGTATATCTTTTTCTCAGAGGTGGCAGAGAAAATCACTGTGCCAGACTAAGATGTGGTACCATGATATTTGCTTAGTAATTGAGTGGCAAGTGGTGAGAACATAGATAGAACTCTATATGGCTTAAGGTCCACTCTCTGTGGTACCAATTTACTGTATTAATCTATTTTCTTGCTGCTAATAAAGGCATACCTGAGACTGGGTAATTTATAAAGGAAAGAGGTTTAACTGACTCACAGTTCAGCATGGCTGGGGAGGCCTCAGGAAACTTACAATTATGGCAGTGATGGCCGGGCGCGGTGGCTCAAGCCTGTAATCCCAGCGCTTTGGGAGGCCGAGACGGGTGGATCACAAGGTCAGGAGATCAAGACCATCCTGGCTAACCCGGTGAAACCCCGTCTCTAGTAAAAAATACAAAAAAAATAGCCGGGCGAGGTGGCGAGCGTCTGTAGTCCCAGCTACTCGGGAGGCTGAGGCAGGAGAATGGCGTGAACCCGGGAGGCGGAGCTTGCAGTGAGCTGAGATCCGGCCACTGCACTCCAGCCTGGGCGACAGAGCGAGACTCCGTCTCAAAAAAAAAAAAAAAAAAAAAATTATGGCAGTGATGTGTTTCACATCCTTCTTCACATGGCAAAATCAAGGAGAAGTGCCAAGCAAAGAGGGAAAAGCCCCTTATTAAACCATTAGATCTCATGAAAACTCACTCACTACCACAATAACAGCATGAGGGTAAACACCCCCATGATTCAATTATCTCCTACCAAGTCACTTCCACAACACGTGGGGATTATGGAAACTACAATTCAAGATGATATTTGTGTGAGGACACAGCCAAATCATATTATTCTACCCCTGACCCCTTCCAAATCTCATGTCCTCACATTTCAAAACACAATCAGTTTCTTTCAACAGTCTTCCAAAGTCTTAATTCATTCCAGCATTAACTTAAAAAGGCAAGTCCAAAGTCTCATCTGAGACAAGGCAAGTCTGTTCTGCCCATGAGCCTGTAAAATCAAAAGCAAGTTAATTTCTTCTTAGATACAATAGAGGTACAGACATTGGGCAAATACACCCATTCCAAATGGGAGAAATTGGCCAAAACAAAGGGGCTACAGGCCCCATGCAAGTCTGAAATCCATTGAGGCAGTAATTAAATCTTAAAGCTCTGAAATAATCTCCTTTGACTCCATGTCTCACATTCAGGTCACACTGATGTGAGAGGTGGGCTCCCATGGCCTTGGGCAGCTCTGCCCCTGTGGCTTTGCAGAGCACAGCTCCCCTCCTGGCTGCTTTCACAGGCTGGTGTTGAGTGTCTGCAGCTTTCCAGGCACATAATGCAAGCTGTTGGTGGATCTACCATTCCAGGGTTTGGAAGATGGTGGCCCTCACACCTCCACTAGGCAGTGCTCCAGTGGGGACTCTGTGGGGGCTCTGACCCACATTTCCCTTCTGCACTGCTCTAGCAGAGGGTCTCCATGAGGACTCCATCCCTGTAGTAAACTTCTGCCTGGGCTTTCAGGCATTTCCACACATCCTCTGAAGTCTAGGCGAAGGTTCCCAAACCTCAATTCTTGACTTCTGTGTACCCACAGACTCAACACCTTATTAAAGTTGTCAGGGCCTGAGGCTCGCACCTCTGAAACCATAGCACGAGCTGTACCTTGGCCTCTTTTAGCCATAACTGGAAAGGCTGAGACACAGAGCAACAAATCCCTAAGTTGCACACAACAGGGGAACCCATGAAACCATTTTTTTCCTCCTAGGCCTCCAGGCCTGTGATGCAAGGGGCTGCCATGAAGTTCTCTGACATGCCCTGGAGGCACTGCCCCCATTGACCTGGTGATTAACATTTGGCTCCTGATAACTTATGCAAATTTCTGCAGCTGGCTGGAATTTCTCCCCAGAAAGTGGGTTTCTCTTTTCTATTGCATCATCAGGCTGCAAATTTTCCAAACTTTTATGCTCTGCTTCCTCTTGAATGCTTTGTTGCTTAGAAATGTCTTCTGCCAGATACCCTAAATCATCTCTCTCAAGTTCAAAGATCCACAGATCTTTAGGGCAGGGAAAAAATGCTTACAGTCCCTTTACAAAGCAAGAGTGATATTTACTCCAGTTCCCAACATATTCTTCATCTCCATCTGAGACCACTTCAGCCTGGACTTCGTTGTCCATATCACCATCAGCATTTTGGTCAAAGTCATTCAACAAGTCTCTAAGAAAGTTCCAAACCTTTCCACATCTTCCTGTCACCTAGGCCTGCCAAACTGTTACAATCTTTGCCTGTTACTGAGTTCCAAAATTGCTGCCACATTTTTGGGTATCTTGACAGCAGCACCCCATTCTCAGTACCAATTTACTGTATTAGTTCTTACACTGCTAATGAAGACATACCTGAAACTGGGTAATTTATAAAGGAAAAATGTTTGATTGACTCACAGTTCATCATGGCTGGGAGGCCTCAGGAAACTTACAGTCATGGTGGAAGGAGAAGCAAGCATGTTCTTCACATGTTGGCATCAAGGAGAAGTGCTGAGAAAAGGGGGAAAGCCCCTTATAAAGTCATCAGATCTTTTGAGAACTCACTTACTACCATGAGAACAGTATGAGGGTAACCACTCCCATGATTCAATTACCTCCCACTGGATCCCTGCCCTGACACGTGGGGATTATGGGAGCTACAATTCAAGATGATATTTCGGCGGGGCACAGCCAAACCATATCAGATATGGTGACAAAACTTTGGTAAACCTGGTACCTGTGGTCATTTGGAAGGCTACGTGCCTGTAGAGCTTACATTTCTAGAGGAAGAGACTGAAAAACAATGTCAAATTTATGGTACTTTTAACTACATTTTTGCAAAGCATTTCTACAGTTAGTAGACTATGATATGTTGCAGATAAGACATACATCTATTTTATGTTGTACTAACAAAGACAGAAAAAGTCAATTAAACTTTGACATTATACCTGCAAAAATTATGAAATACAGCCCAATCTCAAAGATGTTAAAATGAGAAATGAATGTGCATCTTAAAATCAGTGAAATATGGTACGAGAAAAGATGAGTTCAGGAAAAAGTTGGACAGTTTCCAAGCAAAAATAAAGAAGAAAAAAGTCGAAAAGCCAGGACCCTGAACTGTTAAAAAAGTCAAGTACTTTTAGACCCCAAGAAAAAGATGTGATTTTAAAAGGCTCTGAGAAACAAAGACCCAGTGAGACTTCTACATGGAATCGAGTGACTCAGCTTAGAGGCAGATACCAGCTTTGAGGCAGAGAAGCAGCCAGTTTACTCATACCTAGTAGCCTCAAGGTAGCTGCCATTAGATTGAGAGAGGCAGGCATGGGGATGAGGAAGTGTAAAAGTAAAGAGATCTGTGTTTAAAATTCACAAAAGAACTTTGAATATAGTTAACAGCACACAGATCTAACTAGAAGTAAATAAATCAGAAGCATACTAATTATTTCAGGGAGTTTGCTGCCAAATAACTCTTGAGCCTTATCTTTAAAAAGCCTATTACTGTTGAGTGAGTCTTGAAACAACTCTCATGCAGGATGTGGGCTGTGTGAGCTGTGCAGCTCTCAAGGAGGGCACACTCTCCAGCACCCACAGTAGAGGTGGCCAAGATGCATAATAAAGCAGAAAGAACATTTTGGAGTGCAACCTAAGATCATGAAGAACAAAAAGCAAGTGAGTTTCTCCTTCAGAGAGGAGAATTTGGGTTTATTCAAAAGGCTTTTCTCCCTTCCACAGTAGAAGACTTTACCGCATAGGCCTAGTGGCATTTCAGAATTGCTACAGACCCGGGACCACTTACTAAGCATCTTTCAATTAAGCACTCTTCTGAGTGGAAGTGTATATATGGTTATTCTGCCCCTGCCCCACCACTGCACATTGTATATGGGAATGGAGGAGGATAACTTCTCTTTTTAGATCACAGAGTGTTGCACCATAAGGAGCCACATCAGATGTAAATGAAGAGGTCACCCTGAAATCCTAGGCTTTGAGCTGGTTTCAGTGCAGATTGGATCCCTCAGTTGCTGCCATGGGAAGGGTATCAGCATGCTCTACACACAGGAGAAAGAATGAAATGTGTATTTGGTGACAGGAAGTAGGGGCTATTGCAGTGGCAATGCTAGGTATTTATTAAACTCATTTCATTTTCCTGTTGATCACACTGGAAGACCATATTGATGGCTCTATTGTGTCAGTAGAGCCATATGACTGAGTTCTGGCCAATGGATTTTGGGTGGAAGTGATGTGCACCCCTTCCAGACCTGGCCATCAAATCCCCCACATGGCCCTCCATGTTCTTTTTCTCCCTTAAAGGAACTTAGAGGCATTGTGTTGACAAGAGAAGAGCCTTGTTGAATGGCTAGAAAAACCAAAACAGGGAAATGCAACTCCATCCCAGCTCCCTTCCACTAGTGATTATGGTCAAGAATGAGCAATCAAATTTTATTGTCTTAAAATGAGACTTTGTCTTTTATTTGTTACTGCAGAATAACTTAGCCTAGCCTAACTAATATAATCAATCAACTCCTCTGCATTGGGTTATTTTTATTGGCTTACGATATATTCATTAATAGTGCCTTTGAAAATATCTCTCTCTCAGCCCCAGTGACTCCTCCAGCCTATTTCTGCTCCTTCTAATAGTCTGCTTCTTTCCTCAAAGTCTCCACTTCCTCCCTCTCTCATTAATTCCAAGCCCAATGATCATTTCTTTGTCCTTATTTAATCTGAACCCCTATCATGGGTTGTAATTATTGACCATGCCCCGCTTTTGGGTTTTCTTTCTATCATACTGTTATTTCTTCGTGACTGCCTTGTTGGCTTCATCTCTTCATCAGGTCTCAGAATGCAGGAGCAACTCAGCACTTCTCTTAGTTATCAAATTTATACCCATGGTGATCTGTCACAGCCACGACTCTGAAGTGCACTATACCTATACCAGCAGAACCCAAATCTATCAGTTTAGCTCAAAACTATCCTGAGAACAAAATCTCCATATTCAACCCTCAGTATCTCAGTGAAGGCCCAATCAGTGTCTGAAACTTAACATGAACAACAGATCTATTCATAGTCCCTGCCATCGTATCTATTCTTCCCCAAGATTTTTCATCTCTATAAATGTCATCACTGTCTTTAGCCCTAAACCTAGGATTCCTCTTTGACTCTTCAATGATTCATCTTTTTCTCACATCACTTAGTCAATCCATCAGCAATTTCACCTCATCATCTCTACCTAACAAACTGTAATGAAGGCACTGTCATCATTTGGCTTCATAATACCTCCTAGCTGACCTTGGTGCTGTTCTTTTTTTTTTTTTTTTTTTTTTTTTTTTTTTTTTTTTTTTTGAGACAGAGTCTCGCTCTGTCACCGAGGCTGGAGTGCAGTGGAGTGATCTCGGCTCACTGCAAGCTCCGCATCCCAGGTTCACGCCATTCTCCTGCCTTCAGCCTCCCGAGTAGCTGGGACCACAGGCGCCTGCCACCATGCCTGGCTAATTTTTTGTATTTTTAGTAGAGACGGGGTTTCACCATGTTAGCCAGGATGGTCTCGATCTCCTGACCTCGTGATCCACCCACCTCGACCTCCCAAAGTGCTGGGATTACAGGTGTGAGCCACTGCGCCTGGCTGGTGCTGCTTTTATAGTCTCCTCAGAGCAGCCAGTGGTAACTTTTGTAAAGATAAATCAGAGAATGTCACTCTCCTGCTAAAAGTCATTAGGAGCCTCTTGTTGCTACTACAATAAAATCTAGATTCCTTACTTCACTCCCAGGACCTTACATAATCTGTACCTTGCCTGCCTCTCTAATCCCATCTCTTCTACTTGCTGCCTCACACAGTAAATCTCACTCTTACTGTTCCTCTTATTGCTCTGCAGTCATGTAAAGTTTATTCCTACCCCAGGACCTTTGCACTTCATTTTCCTTCCGGTTTGAATAATTTTCTTTATGATCTGATCAGGGCCAGCTCCTTCTCATCATTCTGATTTCCTTGCAAATGTCCTCACCTCAGAGAAGTAAACAGACAATCCTTCCAGCAATTTTCCCTCACTTTAACCAATCTTCTTTTCTTCATAGCACATATCTGGAACTGAATTTATTATTTTTGCTTTATGTGTGACTCATTGATTCTAAGGAGGTTTGACTATTTTTTAATAAGGGATATATTTCCAGTATTTTAGCTTAAATCATTATATTATTATTTATAAATAAGTAAAGAAAACTTTGGATGTTTAGCCTCTCTACTAGGAAATGTCAAGCAGGAGCTAATTATAATGAATGTGTCAGGAATTGAAGAGAGACGCTGGCTTTTGTGCAGAGAAACTTATTAAAACCATCGGTTCAAATAATTACTTAATTATAGTATGCCACAGTTTGAATGCCACTTGATTATGGCTCCATTTCCATTTACAGTCAAGATTCTGGTGCAACCAGCACTTTGAAATGCCATAGCAACATTGCCTGCTGGAACATCTTATCCTTGGTGAAAATGTTTTTTTTTTTTTCTCTCTCTTTCTGGTTGCTTGGGTACCACTTTCATTACATTGCTATCAAATCTTTTCCCTACAACATTTCTATTTTCAGAGGTAGTCTCATCCTTTAAGCATTCATCTTCCACTTGACATAATCACATGCTCGCCTTTTAAAGCCATACCCAGGTGGGACCATCTGTGATGGAGGCTTTAGTCTGGCTTCAGTCCTCACTTCCCCATTATCAGCTCTTAGTTCTGTCCTGTTCCTGCCTTTCTTCCTCCAGTACTGCTGAACATGTGACTCAGTTCTTCCAGCCTCACCTGTCTTTCTGATCAGGCATTTCCAAGGGTAGAAGGTAGTCTAGTCATCAATTTCCTCACTGTTAAAACCACAGCACTTCTTATTCTTGCATATAGATTCCTGGGCAGCACTCGCTGAACACACAGTCTAGAGGGTAGGCTCAGACATTGTCCGACTTTTAGGGTGTTCTATAAACAGAAGACTTGAGACCTCACAACGGTAAGGGAGATTCAGATGCTTAGAAACTTAATAGAAGATTGATCTGTAGTCTTTACCCAGAATCTTAATTCTTGCCATTAAATCAATTCATGAGAAATCTTAGCAATTCTGTGTTGTTTAGGGTGCTTTCAAAGATGTCAGTTGAGCCTTAACTGATACAAATACCTCCAAGAGAACTAGTTTGCTTCTAGACTTCTTCCCATTGGACCAACTTACTTTGCAAAAGTCCTAGAAGATCTAATCTGAATTAACACTAACTAGCTTTTTGAATAGATCAAAAAGTTTTAGAGATAAACTTTTAGATTTGAAGAATAGACCCATCTAAAGGGAAAAATATTCTTCTTATTCTTGAGGAGATCTGTGTTTTTTTGCTAGGGTTGCCATAACAAAGTACCATTGGCTGGTGTCTCAGTTTTGAAGATTAGAAATTCAAGATCAAATTTTCAGCAGGATTGGTTTCTTCTAAGGGCCATGAGAGAAGGCTTCTTCCCAGGTTCTTTCCTTGGCTTTTCGATGGCCATTTTCTCCCACTGTCTTTATATTGTATTCCCTCTGTACACATCTGTATTCAACTTTTCAGTCATATTGGATTAGGGCCCATCCTAATGAGTTTGTTTTAACTTAATTACCTCTGTAAAGACCCTGTCCCCAAATACAATCACATGCTGAGGTACCAGGGGTTAGGACTTCAACATGTGAATTTTGGAGGGGACACAATTAAGCCCATGAGAAGATCTTTAGCCTTTTGAGAAACATCCCATTAAAAGTTCCGTTATGTGGCTACTCTTAAAAAGTCAACAAATAACAGATGTTGACGAGGTTGGAGGAAAAAGAGAATGCTTATACACTGTTGGTGGATATGCAAATTAGTTCAGCCCCTGTGGAAAGCAGTTGGGAGATTTCTCAAAGAAATAAAAATAGAACTTTTATTCAACCCAGCAACACCTTAACTGGGTCTATATCCAAAGGAAAATAAACTGTTCTACCCAAAAGTCACCTGTGCTCATATGTTTATTACAGCACTATTCACTAGCAAGGACATAAAACAAACCAAAATGCCAAGCAACAGTGGATTGGATAAAGAAAATGTGGTGCATATACATCATGGGATACTATGCACTTATAAAAAAGAATGAAATCGTGTCCTTTGCAGCAACATGGATGCAGCTGGAGGCCATTATCCTAAGTGAATGAATGCAGAAACGGAAAACCAAATACCACGTATTCTCACTTATAAGTGGAAGCTAAACATTGGGTACACACAGACATAAAGATGGGAGAAATAGACACTGGGGACTCCAAAGGTGGGGGTGGGGGTGAGGGGGAAGAAGGATCGAAGAACTATCTGTTGGGTACTATGTTCACTATTTGGGTGACGGGATCAATAGAAACCCAAATCTCAGCATCACACAATATACCCTTGTAACAAAACTGCACATGTACCCTTGAATCTAAACAAAAAATTCCATTCTGTTTCTCACATGATCTCCTGCAGCTGATCAAGTAAAATATTATGAACACATTAGTTTGTTCTGCTTAGGAATGTTTGTACTGGCTCTTCCTTTAATCTGAAGATTTTTCCCCCCAAGTTCTCATGTAGCTTGCTCTGTCACTTCCTTCAGGCTTCTAATTAAATATCACTTTCACAGAGAGGATCTCCCAGACCACTAGGTAATGCCTTTCTTTCACCCCTATCACCTTCCACTATCAATCATTTTACTCTGCTTTATATTTGTTTATAGTCCTTAGTAATATACAAAATTAACATTTTAAAATGTACTTGAAAAATAAAGACATTAATAATAACAACAACCAAATCTAGCATTCCCTGTGTGTTTACTGTATGCTAACTCCTTCTCTAAGCACCTGATATATATTATTTTACTAAAATCTAGCAACCATTTGAAGTAGTCACTTTTTATTTTTAATTGAAGAATAACAATTGCATATATTTATGGGATACAATGTAACATTTTAATCTATGTGTACACTATAGAGTCAATGAAATTAACATATTCATTGCCTCACCAAATTATTTTTTGTGGTTATAATATTAAAAATATATTTTAGCAATTTTAAAGTATGCAATATATTAACTGTGGTTACCATACAGTGCAATAGATCACTAAAGGTATTCCTTTAGTCTAACTGCAACTTTGTACCCTTTGTCAACATCTCTCCTTTCCCCATTTCTCCCTCCCCACCCCCACCCCTCATCATCTGGTAACTACTTTTTACTCTCTGTTTCTATGAGCACAACTTTTTTAGATTTCACATATAAGTGAGATCATACAGTACTTGTCTTTCTGAGTCTGGCTTAGTTCACTTAGCATAACGTCCTCTAGTTTGAACCATATTGTTGCAAATGACAGAATTTCCTTCTTTTTAAAGGTTGTACAGTCTTTCATGTATATACACCATATTTTCTTTATCCAGTTATCCATTGATAGACACTTAGGTTGCTTCCATATCTTGGCTATTGTGAATACTGGTGGAATAAACATGGGAGGGGAGATATCTCTTTAAAATACTGATTTCAATTCCTTTGGATATTTGCCTAAAAGTGAGATTTCTGGATCATATGATAATTCTACTTTTCAGTTTTTTTGAGAAACCTCCATACTGTTTTCCAAAATGGCTGTAGTAATTTACATTCCCAACAGTGTACATGACTTCCCCTTCTTCTACATCTTTGCCAACACTTAATATTTGTTTTTCTGTTTCGTTTTTATTTATTTATTTTGGTATCGTTTAAAGGTTATTGGGGTACAGGTAGTGTTTGGTTACATGAGTAAGTTCTTCAGTGGTGATCTGTGAGGTTTTGGTGCACCCATCACCTAAGCAGTATACACTGCAGGCTATTTATAGGCTTTTATCCCTCCCCCACCTCCCACTCTTTCCCCCCAAGTTCCCAGAGTCTATTGTGTCATTCTTATGCCTTTGTGTCCTCACAGCTTAGCTTCCACATATCAGTGAGAACATACAATGTTTGGTTTTCCATTCCTGAGTTACTTCACTTAGAATAATAGTCTCCAATCTCATCCAGGTCACTGTGAAGGCCGTTAATTCATCCTTTTTATGGCTGAATAGTATTCCATCACATATATAAATCACAGTTTCTTTATCCAC
The DNA here is from genome assembly GCF_047675955.1 of Chlorocebus sabaeus. Classification (NCBI taxonomy): domain Eukaryota; kingdom Metazoa; phylum Chordata; class Mammalia; order Primates; family Cercopithecidae; genus Chlorocebus; species Chlorocebus sabaeus. Next base: position 28,696,305 of record NC_132930.1, read on the forward strand.
TCATTGATTGATGGGCATTTGGGTTGGTTCTGTGGTTTTGCAATTGTGAATTGTGCTGCTATAAACATGCATGTGCAAGTATCTTTTTCATATAATGACTTCTTTTCCTCTGGGTAGGTACCAAGTAGTAGGATCACTGGATTAAATGATAGTTCTACTTTTAGTTCTTTAAGGAACCTCCACACTCTTTTCCGTAGTGGCTGTATTCGTTTACATTTCCACCAGCTGTGTAGAAGTGTTCTCTAATCACCACATCCACACCAACGTCTACTGTTTTTTGATTTTTTTATTATGGCCATTCTTGCAGGAGTAAGGTGGTATCACATTGTGGTTTTAATTTCCATTTCCCTGATCATTAGTGAGACTGAGCATTTTTTCATATGTTTATTGGCCATTTGTATATCTTCTTTTGAGAATTGTCTATTCATGTCCTTAGTCCACTTTTTGATGGGATTGTTCGTTTTTTTCTTACTGATTTGTTTGAGTTTGTTATAGATTCTGGATATTAGTCCTTTGTCAGATGTATAGGTTGTTAAGATTTCCTCCCATTCTGTGGGTTGTCTGTTTACTCTGTTGACTGTCCCTTTTGCTGTGCAAAAGCTCTTTAGTTTAATTAAGTCCCAGCTATTTATCTTTGTTTTTATTGCATTTGCTTTTGGGTTCTTGGTCATGAAATCCTTGCCTAAGCCAATGTCTAGAAGGAATTTTCCAATGTTATCTCTTAGAATTTTTATAGTTTCAGAAGTCGTTAATCCACCTTGAGTTGATTTTTGTATAAGGTGAGACATGAGGATCCAGTTTCATTCTCCTACATGTGGCTAGCCAATTATTCCAGCACCATTTGTTGAAAAGAATGCCCTTTCCTGACTTTATGTTTTTGTTTGCTTTGTTGAAGATCAGTTGGCTGTAAGTATTTGACTTTATTTCTGGGTTCTATTACAGTATAGTTTGAAATCAGGTAGTATGATGCCTTTCAGATTTGTTCTTTTTGCTTAGTCTTGCTTTGGCTATGCGGGCTCTTTTTGGTTCCACATGAATTTTAGAATTGTTTTTTCTAATTATGTGAAGAATGATGGTGGTATTTTGATGGAGATTGCATTGAGTTTGTAGATTGCTTTTGGCAGTATGGTCATTTTCACAATATTCATTCTATCCATCCATGAGCATGGGATGTGTTCCCATTTGTTTGTGTCATCTATGATTTCTTTGAGCAGTGTTCTGTTTTCCTTTCAGAGTTATTTCACCTACTTGGTTAGGTATATTTCTAAGTATTTTATTTTATTGCAGCTATTGTAAAAGGGGTTGCGTTCTTGATTTGATTCTCTGCTTGGTCATTGTTGATGTATAGAAGAGCTACTGATTTGTGTGCGTTAATCTTGTATCCGGAAAGTTTGCTGAATTCTTTTATCAGTTCTAGGAGCTTTCTGGAGGAGTCCTTAGGGTTTTCAAGGCAAATGATCATATTGTCAGCAAACGGCGAAAGTTTGACTTCCTCTTTACCAATTTGGATGCCCTTTATTTTTTTCTCTTGTCTGCTTGCTCTGGCTAGGACTTCCAGTACTATGTTGAAGAGGAGTGGTGAGAGTGGTCATCATTGTCTTGTTCCAGTTCTCAGAGGGAATGATTTCAACTTTTCCCCATTCAGTATTATGTTTGCTGTAGGTTTATCATAGATGGCTTTTATTACATTGAGGTATGTCCCTTGTATGTCAATTTTGCTGAGAGTTTTAATCATAAAGAGATGCTTGATTTTGTTGAATGATTTTTCTGCATCTATTGAGATGATCATGTGATTTTCGTTTTAAATTCTGTTTATGTGGTGTATCACCTTTATTGACTTGTGTATGTTAAACCATCCTTGCACCCCTGGTATGAGACCCACTTGATCAGGGTAGATTATCTTTTTGATATGCATTGGATTTGTTTAGCTAGTATTTTATTAAGTAATTTGACTATGTTCATCAGGGATATAGGTCTGCAGTTTTTTTGTTTGTTTGTTTTGTCCTTTCTTGATTTTGGTATTAGGGTGATGCTGGCTTCATAGAATGAATTAGGGAGTATTCCCTCTTTCTCTCTGCTGTGGAATAGTGTCAAAAGGATTGGTACCAATTTTTCTTTGAATGTCTGGTAGAGTTCTGGTGTGAATCCGTCTGGCCCTGGACTTTTGTTGTTGTTGTTCACAATTTTAAAATTACCATTTCAATCTCACTGCTTGTTATTGGTCTGCTCAGGGTATCTAATTCCTGATTTAAGCTAGGAGGGTTATATTTTTTTTTTCAGAAATTTATCCATCTCTTCTAGGTTTTCTAGTTTGTGTGTGTAAAGGTATTCACAGTAGCCTTGAATGAACTTTTGTTTTTCAGTGATGTCAGTTATAATATTTCCCATTCTGTTTCTTAATAAGATTATTTGGGTTTTCTCTCTTCTTGGTTAATGTTGCTAATGGTCTATCAATTTTATTTATCTTTTCAAATAATCAGCTATTTGTTTCATTTATCTTTCATATTTTTTTGTTTCAATTTCATTTAGTTCTGCTCTGATCTTTGTTGTTTCCTTTCTTCTGTTAGATTTGGATTTGGTTTGTTCTTGTTTCTCTAGTTCCTTCAGGTGTGACCTTAGAATGTCAGTTTGTGCTCTTTCAGTCTTTTTGATGTAGCCATTTAGGGCTATGAACTTTCCTCTTAGCACTGCCTTTGCTGTATCCCAGAGGTTTTGATAGGATGTGTCATTATTGTCATTCAGTTTGAATAATTTTTAAATTTCCATCTTCATTTCAATTTGACCCAATGAATATTTAGGAGCAGCTTATTTGATTTCCATGTATTTGTATGGTTTTAAAGGTTCCCTTTGGAGTTGATTTCCAGTTTTAGTCCACTGTGGTATGAAAGAGTGCTTGATATAATTTCAATTTTCTTAAAATTATTGAGGTTCGTTTTGTGGCCTATCATGTGGTCTATCTTGGAGAAAGTTCCATGTGCTGCTGAGTAGAATGTGTGTTCTGTGGTTGTTTGATAGAATGTTCTGTAGATATCTATTAAGTCCATTTGTTCCAAGGCATAGTTTAAATCCATTGTTTCTTTGTTGACTTTCTGTCTTGATGACCTGTGTAGTTCTGTTAGTGGACTATTGAAGTCCCCCACTGTTATTGTGTTGCTGTCTATCTCATTTCTTAAGTCTATTAGTAATTGTTTTATAAATTTGGGATCTCCAATGTTAGGTACATATATTTTAGGATTGTGATATTTTCCTGTTGGACAAGGCCTTTTACCATTATATAATGTCCCTCTTTGTCTCTTTTAACTGCTGTTGCTTTATAGTTAGTTTTGTCTGATATAAGAATAGTTGCCCCTGCTAGGTTTTGGAGTCCATTTGCATGAAATGTCTTTTTCCACCCTTTTACTTTATGCGAGTCCTTATATGTTAGGTGAGTCTCCTGAAGGCAGCAGATAGTTGGTTGGTGAGTTCTTATCCATTCTGCAGTTCTGTATGCTTTAAGTGGAGCATCTAGGCCGTTTACATTCAGTGTTAGTATTGAGCTGTGAAGTGCCATTCCATTCATCATGCTATTTGTTGCCTGCATATGTTGGGTTTTTTGTTTTTGCTTTTTAAATTGCATCTTTGTTTTATAGGTCCTGTGTGATTTATGCTTTAAAGAGGTTCTGTTTTGATGTGTTTCCAGTGTTTGTTTCAATATTTAGAGCTTCTTTCAGCAATTCTTATAGTGGTGGTATTGTAGTGGCGAATTCTCTCAACATTTGCTTTTTTGAAAAAGACTATCTTTCTTCATATGATGCTTAATTTCACGGGATACAAAATTCTTGGCTGATAATTGTTTTGTTTGAGGAGGCTGAAGATAGCGCCCAAATCCACTCTAGCTTGTAGGGTTTCTGCTGAGAAATCGCTTGTTAATCTGGTAGGTTTTTCTTTATAGGTTACCTGGTACTTTTGCCTCACAGCTCTTAAGATTCTTTCCTTCATTTTAACTTTAGATAACTTGATGATAATATGCCTAGGCAATAATCTTTTTGTGATGAACTTTCCAGGTATTCTTTGTGCTTCACATATTTAGATATCTAGGTCTCCAGCAAGGCTGGGGAAGTTTTCCTCAATTATCCCCTCAAATATGTTTTCCAAACTTTTAGATTTCTCTTATTCCTAATGAATACTGATTATTCATAGGTTTGGTCATTTAACAATATCCCAGACTTCTTGGAGACTTTGTTCATATTTTCTTACTCTTTTTTCTTTGTCTTTGTTGAATTGGGTTAATTTGAAGACTTTGTCTTCAAGCTCTGAATTTCTTTCTTCTAGTTGTTCACTTCTATTGCTGAGACTTTCCAGAGCATTTCACATTTCTATAGTATATCCAATGTTTCCTGAAGTTTTGATTGTTTTCTTATTTATGCTGTCTATTTTCTTGAATATTTCTCCCTTCATGTCTTGTATCTTTTTTTTTTTTTTTTTGGATTTCATTGCATTGGGCTTTGCCTTTCTCTGGTGCTTCCCTGATTAGCTTAATAATTATCTCCTGAATTGTTTTTCAGATAAATCACAAATTTCTTCTTGGTTTGGATTCAGTGCTGATGAGCTGATGTGATTTTTGGGAGGTTGTTAAAGAGCCTTATTTTGACGTATTACCAGGGTTGGTTTTCTGGTTCCTTCTCATTTGGGTAGGCTCTATCAGAGGGAAGGTCTAGGGCTGAAGGCTGTTGTTCAGATTCTTCTGTCCCACAGGGTGTTCCCTTGATGTAATACTCCCCTCTTTTTCCTACGGATGTGGCTTCCCGAGAGCCAAGCTGTAGTGATTGTTGTCTCCCTTCTAGGTCTGGCCTCCCAGCAAATCTGCCAGGTTCCTGGCTGGTACTGGAGTTTGACTCCACAGGGTCCTGTGATGTGAACCGTTTATGGATCTCTGAGCTGTGGATACCAGCACCTGTTCTGGTGAAGGTGGCAGAGCAGTAAAATGGACTCTGTGAGGGTTCTTAGCTTTGGTAGTTTAACGTTCTATCTTTGTGCTCATTGGTCTCCTGCTGGGAGGTGGCACCTTCCAGAGAGCATCAGCTGTGGTAGTATGGAAAGGAACTGGTGGTAGGTGGGGCCCTGGAACTCCCAAGAGTATATGCCCTTTGTCTTCAGCTACCAGGGTGGGTAGCGAAGGACCATCAGGTGGGGGCAGGAATAGACACGTCTGAGCTCAGACTCTCCTTGGGTGGGCCTTGCTGTGGCTGCTGTTGGGGATGGAAGTGAGGTTCCCAGGTCAATGGAGCTATGTACTTAGGATGATTGTGGCTGCCTCTGCTGAGTCATGCAGGTTGTCAGGGAAGTGGGGGAAAGCCAGTAGTCACAGGTTTCACCCAACTCCCACACAATCTGAAGGGCCGGTCTCACTCCCATCGTGCCACCCCCAGTGGCAACAAGTCTATTTCCAGGCTGTGGGTGAGCAGGGCTTAAGAACTTGTCCCAGGCTGCAGGCCTCCCAGCCGTGAGATAAAAGGGCTCTGGTTCTTCCCCCACCTGTGGAGTCTGCATGCTGGATTTATGCCCTCCCCTGAGTTCTGGCCAGGAGGCTTCTCACCTGGTTTAAATTATTACAAAGTTCAGCTGGAGATCTCCTACTCCCTGTGGTTATCTCCCCGCACCTCTGGCCACCTTCCCGAAAGGATCCCTGTGGTGCCAGGCAGGAATGGCCTGCCTGGGGACCCAGCAAGCTCCCAGGGCCCTTCCCACTGCCTCCTCCACCCCTGCAATTCACTCGGCTCTCTAAGTTGACTCAGCTCCAGGTAAGGTCGGAAACTTCTCCAGCAAACTAGACCTTCAGTTTCCCCACACCCAGTGGGAGTGTGTGTCCGGGAGCAGAGAATATCCCATTTCCACTGTAGTTTGGGCACTTACAGTATTTGGGGTATCTCCCAGGTCCTGCAGGAGGAGTCTAAGCTTCCTTCAGAGGGTCTGTAGGTCATCTTGGGATTCCGGGTTTGTTCTTTCAGTCATTCAGGGCTAAAATTCACAATGCAAGCCTTCACATGCTGCTCTGTCTGTCCGAGTCGGAGCTGTGATCTACTCCTGCTTCTGGTCCGCCATGATCATTTTTAACTATTTGTTTTTTGATAATAGCTATTCTAACAAGCATGAGGTGATATTCTATTGGGGTTTAATTTGCATTTCTCTGATGATTAGAGAAACGTTGAGCATTTTTTGATATGTCTGTTGGCTATTCATCTCTTTCTTTGAGAAATGTCTGCTCAGATCCTTTTCCCATTTTTAAATTGGGTTGTTATATTGCTGTTGAGTTGCTTGAGTTCCTTATATATTTTGCATATTATACCTTTATCAGATGTATGGTTTGTAAACATTTTCTTCCAATCTCCTGTGGGTTGTCTCTTCACACTGTTAGCTGTTTCCCTTGCTGTGCAGAAACTTTTTAGTTTGTTGTAGTTTCATTTGTCAGTTTTTACTTTTATTGCCTGTGGTGCTATTGAAGTCTTATCTCAGAAATAATTTCCCAAACAGTATCATGGAGTTTTCTCCTATGCTTTCTTTTAGTAGCTTTATAGTTTTTGGTCTTATGTTTACATTTCTATTCATTTTTACTTGATTTTTACGTATGATGTGAGATAATGATGTAATCTCATTCTTTTGCATATGGATATCCAGTTTTCTCAACACCAATTATTAAAGAGATTGTCCTTCCCTCATTGCTTGTTCTTGGAACCTTTGTTGAAAATTAGTTCAGATAATTACTATTTCTAACACCATTTTGCTAATCAGGAAACATACTTATTGTCTTATTTATCATTGTACATTGAATAACATATGTCAGGAACATAAATGTTTGTTGAATGGCTACAAAGTTGAAACAAATAGAAATTGATAAAGTCACCTGGCAGGGCTTGGTTGTTCATATCCAGAAATGACTTAGAGTAATAGTCAGTTTTCTGTTGGCATAACACAATTCCTGAGACTGGGTAATTGATAAAGACTAGAAGTTTATTTGGCTCATGGTTCTGCAGGCTGAAATTCCAAGGGCATGGCAGCAGCTCTGGTAAGGGCCTCATGCCACATCGCACATGGTGGAGAAGCAGAAAGGGAAATTGGCATGTGCAACAGTAGGAAAACATGAGGGGCAGCCTCACTTTATAATAACCCACTCCAGTCATAACTAATCCAGACACTTAAGAGTGAGAACTCACTTTCTTGAGAATTAGCCCAGTCCCCTAACAGTGGCATTAATCCCTTCATGAGGATGAAGCCCTTATGACCTAAATCCTTCTTAAAGCTCCCACCACTTCTCAACACATTACATTGGGAATCAAATTTCAACATGAGTTTCAGAGGTGAAAAAGCCATATTCAAAACACAGCAGTAATTTTAAAAATACTATTGAAATGGGAACACAGCACTGAAAACTTTTTATAGATCTCCCAATGTCTAAGAATGTATACGTGGACTTTCATGGTATAGGACCACTAAATTATATGATCAGTGGTTCTCAACTAGAAGCATGCATTGGAACCAACTGGGGAATTTTAGGAAACTATAACTGCCTGCTCCCAGATTCACTGAATTAGAATTCTTTGAGAAGGGTCAAGGCATGTGAGTTTTGAACTCTAGACTGAAACTTCAAACTAAACCTAAAAGTAGAAAAAAAAAAAGCTTTACTGCCTTGGGGGTCAGGGTGATCATAACTTGCTAGGCAGACAGTGAATTAGCCATTGGAACCAGCATGGACTTCAGAAGTCATTTGGCCAGGGTTCAAATCCTGGCTCTAATGTTATGAACTGAATGTTTATGTCTTTTGAAATTCATATATTAAAGTCTAATCCCTAATGCTACTTGGAGATAAAGCCTTAAGGAAGTAATGAGACCATGAGAGTGGAGCCCTCATGAATGGGATTAGTGATCGCATATGAGGCCAGAGAGCTAGCTTGCTCTTTTCCTACCATGTAAGGATACAACAAGTCAAAAATCTGCAACTCAGAAGAGGGCCCTTACTAGAGAGTAGCTATGCTGTTACCCTGATCTGAGACTTCTAGCCTCCAGAATGGTAAGAAATAAATCTTTGTTGTTTACAAGCCACTCAGTCTACAGTACTTTGGTGTAGCATTCTGGATGAACTATAACAAGGATAGAGGAAGGAACCTTATGGTATTGGGGTCAGGGCAAACATAGCTCATTCCTGCTATGTGGGGACTAGAGTAGCACATTGGAACCATCGTGGACTTTGGAAGTCATTCAGATCAGGATTCAAATCCAAACTCTAGCCTTGCTTTTGGTGTAAATAACTTAAACTCTCAGAGCCAAAGATTCCTCAAATGTAAAATGAATATAAAATTTTCTGTTTCATAATGTCATTCTGAAGATTAAAGAAAATTAAATAATGTTTGATAGAGCATCTGGGTCAAAAGTAAGTCCTCAATATATTAAAACTACTCTGAATAGAAAGCTCAAGGGAAAGGAAGGGAATGGAGGGGATAGCTTTTTTGTTTTTTGTTAAGTACATTAAAACTAGTCTCTTTTTTTTTTCTTTGTAGAGACTGGGCTTCACCATGTATGTTGCCCAGGCTAGTCTCAAACTCCTGGGCTCATGTCTTCTGCCTGCCTTGGCTTCCCAAAGTGCTGGGATTACAGGCATGAGCCATCGTACATGGCCAAAACCGGTCTTTGGAATCGCTGAAAGAACTCTTTGAGCCAGAATTTGCTACTCTAAGCACACCAGAGCTTTTCAGATGTACTAAATACCAATATGACCCTTGGTATCAAAGCTTTTAACTGTAGAATCACTTTCTTGTCATGATTAATAAAATCTCAAATCTCACAAGAAGTCAGGAATGATTTCTTTCTAACCCAGAGATTCTTGAGGCTGCTGCGAAGTAGCAGTGACCAGTATCTCCCACTAAGTTACAAAGGACCAAAGGTGATTTTAGCTACAGTGCAAGGGAATAAATTGCAGCCAACTTTTAATTTGGTCCAAACTGAATACTTTGAGAAAAATTATCAGGCATTGTTTCATTATCTCACCTCATCCTAATATCCTAGCAAAGGAAAGTGGTCACCCACTAGGTAGATTTAAGTGGAGAAACTACTGGAAACTAAGAATAGTTCTCCATCATATGGATGACCTGGCAGGGATTCTACCCTCAAAGACACTGTCATTTCCAAATCCTGCAGAAAATCTGACATTGTCGGCCTTCACTCTGTAGATGCAAAGGTGATTAGCATACAGTTTGAATCACTTATTCCTTCTGTTGTTCACTAGGCACAGTTTAAGTTGAAATAATTTGCATAACTGAATTTTTGCTTCTTTCGTGTTGTGCTGGGAGCTTCCTGTGAGTTACTCTATAGGGTGAATTAACTTAATGAATTCAGTATGTGTCAAAAATTAACCGATGTTTGATGAAGTCTGAATCTATTTTGCTTTGCTAAAGATGTGTTTTAAGCTCATCTGTCTTCAAAACGCTCCCAAATGATTCAAATAAATAGCCAACCACTGAGCATGTTACCAAGGCAAGGCTCTGCCCAAAGAAAGTATGAATGCCAAATCATATTATAATTTTTCAAGGAAATGGATGATTTTCATTGTTTAAGGTGTTTACTCCTTCTAAGAAGAGGCTAGAGCCTATGCTTTGCTGAGTTTTTCTGTAGCTTCTAGAACATTGAGGAAATGAATTTGCCAGCAGGAGCGGTGTTCTATATTAGGAAACGTGCACATTGGCAGATGGTCAAGGGAGTGCTACCTGAGTGTAGAGAGCCATTTAGTACTATTCAAATTTAAATCTCTAATTTTAGCTGAACAGGAGAGTGGAGCAATAAACCCATTTGTTGCTTTTATGCTTGGCTGAAGTCAGAGGAAATGCAATATTGGTATTATCTACTCTCATAGTTATGGACATGCCTATTTGCAAATGGGTCATTGTTTAAATGCATTTATATAGTAATGAAAGCATAACTTCCAACTGAATAACTTAATGGAGATAATAATACCACGTGTCAAACAACCATGTGGTAGGTGGGATTTGGGAACAGGATAATCAAGGACATTCTTTCACAACATGACATACATCTGCATTGGTTACACACGGCTAGAAGACACATGCAGAACAGTTTTAGGTTTATAAAAATAAATCATCCAGGTTTCTTTTAAACACATTTCTATTAGTTATTCTATAAAAACTTCTGTAGCATGCAATTTTAAAACTGAATACCCATTTACTCTCTCCCTGAACCTAAACTGAAACATTTTCTCTGCTGTTTTTTAGTGATTAGTGTATTAGTGATTCAGTTACTATAGTTAGTATGGTGGGCCAAGGAAATTTAACATGTTAGATTACAACTAGCAGTTTCATTCCTATTTCAGAAATACAAATATTGTTGGAGGTGAAAGGAATCTGAGAAGATGCTCTAGTTCAACTCCTTCATTTGACAGATAAAGAAAAACTAACTTGCTTAAGGTCAAACCACTAACTAATGGCAGAATCAGAAGACAGGTCTGGGTGAGCCCAGATTAATTAGGACAATTAAAATTAACAACAGAACAAGCCCTATCAATACTTTTCCTGACAATATTTCATTCTATCAATTTTCTTTTTGCTCACTATAAATTTAATGAAAAACAAAATTACAAATAGATCACTGCTGTGTCCATTGCAAAATCATGTATAATTATATAAAGAAATTAACTAGAATTTCTAAATTAGTAAGGATTTCTGGAGAAACACACAAAAACATTTGTGAAGTCGTATGGTTTCCTGATATTGCATTTCATGGGTCTCCTAGTAGCTTTTCTTCTGAAGGTCAACTCAGCACTGCTGAACAACCTCTGCAGGGAACAAGAACGTGTCTGAAGATTAGAAAGTTTGTATAGCCTTACAGACCCATGATAGGCTTAAATTAAGAATTTGGACTTTGAGCTCATTGCCTGCGTGTGTGTGCATGTGCATGTGTGTGTGTTTGCAGGTATTTCTTCCTCTCTTCAAGAGTGAATATACTAAATCTCTAACCAAAGCCATGATGATACTCTTGGAATTCTAGGACATATAGATTCAAGTTCCTACAATAACCCTGTACTCCCACCTCCTCCCAATAATACCCTTGATTTAGATTTTTTCTTTATGTGAATATTCTTATTTTATCCCACACTGAGCACACATTTGGGGTGCATGTGTATATCTTTTACTTCATGTATGGTTTTTTTTCCCTGTGAGACTGAATGAAGAAGGATTAAAGGCTTTAATTGAAGATGGGAGTTATCTTGGATTCCCTAGATGCTTCTTTCTTTTTGTATTTCATCCATCAACAAATCTAACCTTTTATGTCTTCTATATATTTTTATTTTTATTTTATTTTAGTTCTGGGATACATGTGCAGAATGTGCAAGTTTGTGACATAGGTATACATGTGCCATGGTGGTTTGTTGCACCTATCAACCCATCATCTAGATTTTAAGTCACATATGCATTAGTTATCTGTCTTAATGTTCTCCCTCCCCTTCTCCCTCACCCTCCGACAGGCCCCAGTGTTTATGTGTTTTTATTGTTCAGCTCCCACTTATGAGTGAGAGCATGCAGTGTTTGGTTTTCTGTTCCTGTGTTAGTTTGCTGAGGATGGTGGTTTCCAGCTTTATCCGTGTCCCTACAAAGGACATGAACTTATTCTTTTTTTTTTTTTTTTTTTTGAGATTCAGTCTCTCTCTGTCTCCCAGGCTGGAGTGCAGTGGCCCGATCTCAGCTCACTACAACCTCCGCCTCCAGGTTCAAGCAATTCTCCTGCCTCAGCCTCCCAAATAGCTGGGACTACAGGTGTCCGCCACCACTCCCGGCTAATTTTTTTTGTATTTTTAGTAGAGACGGGGTTTCACCATAATGGCCAGTCTGGTCTCGAACTCCTGACCTTGTGATCTGCCTGCCTCGGCCTCCCAAAGTGCTGGGATTACAGGCTTGAACTACCGCGCCCGGCTGAACTTATTCATTTTTATTGCTATATAGCATTCCATGGTGTATGTTTGCCACATTTTCTTTATCCAGTCTATCATTGATGGGCATTTGGGTTGGTTCCAAGTCTTTGCTATTGTAAATAGTGCTGCAATAAGCATATGTGTGCCTATGTCTTTCTAGTAGAATGATTTCTAATCCTTTGGGTATATACCCAGTAATGGGATTGCTGGGTCAAATGGTATTTCTAGTTCTAGATCCTTGAGAAATTGCCACACTGTCTTCCACAATGGTTGAACTAATTTACACTCCCACCAACAGTGTAAAAATATTCCTGTTTCTCTACATCCTCTCCAGCATCTGTTGTATCCTGACTTTTTAATAATCACCATTCTAACTGCTGTGAGATGGGATCTCATTGTGGTTTTGATTTGCACTTCTATAATGACCAGTGATAATGAGCTTTCTTTCATATGTTTGTTGGCTGCATAAATGTCTTTTTTTGAGAAGTGACTGTTCATATCCTTTGCTCACTTTTTGATAGAGTTGTTTGTATTTTTCTTGTAAATTTGTATAAGTCCCTTGTAGATTCTGGATATTAGCCCTTTGTCAGATGGATAGATTGTGAAAATTTTCTCCCATTCTGTAGGTTGCCCATTCACTCTGATGATAGTTTCTTTTGCTGTGCAGAAGCTCTTTAGTTTAATTGGATTCCATTTTGGCTTTGGCTGCAATTGCTCTTGGTGTTCTAGTCATGAAGTCATGAAGTCTTTGCCCATGACTATGTCCTGAATGGTATTGCCTCAGTTTTCTTCTAGGGTTTTTATGGTTTTAGGTTTCACATTCAAGTCTTTAACCCATCTTGAGTTAATTTTTGTGTAAGGTGTAAGGAAGGGGTCCAATTGTCTGCATATGGCTGACCAGTTTTCCCAGCACCATTTCTTAAATAGGGAATTCTCTCTCTATTGTTTTTGTCAGTTTTGTGGAAGATCAGATGGTTGTAGACTTGTGGCGTTATTTCTGAGATCTCTGTTCTGTTCCCTTGGTCTATATATCTGTTTTGGTACCAGTACCATGCTGTTTTGGTTACTGTAGCCTTGTAGTATAGGTTGAAGTCAGGTAGCATGATGCCTCCAGCTTTGTTCTTTTTGCTTAGGATTGTTTTGGCTATACGGGCTTTTTTTTGGTTCCATATGAAATTTAAAGCATATAGTAAGCATCATTCTAAAATAAGAGTTTGTAAACTCTAACCTGTGGATCAGATCTGGTCCATTGCTTATTTTTCTTTTTAATAACAGCTTTATTGAGATAAAACATGTGTGTCATGAATTTTATCCTATAAAGTACAAGGAAAATGTTTTCATATATTAAGAGTTGTGCAAACATAACCACTTGTCTAATTTTAGGGCATTTCTATTGCCCCCTAAAGAAAATCCATTTCTCAGCCGGGCGTGGTGGCTCACACCTATAATTCCAGCACTTTGAGAGGTCAAGGCACGCAGATCACGAGGTCAGGATATCAAGACCATCCTGGATAACATGGTGAAACCCCATTTCTACTAAAAATACAAAAAATTAGCCAGGCATGGTGGCAGGCGCCTGTAGTCCCAGCTACTTGGGAGGCTGAGGCAGAAGAATGGCATGAACCTGGGAGGCGGAGCTTGCAGTGAGCCGAGATCGCACCACTGCACTGCAGCCTGGGCGACAGAGTGAGACTCCATCTCAAAAAACAAAAGAAAATCCATTTCTCATCATTCCATTGCCCTTTCCCTGAGACCCTCCACTTTCTGTCCCTATGAATTTGTCTATTCTGGATATTTTATATAAATGTATTTATACATGTGGTCTTTTGTGACTGGATTCTTTCATGTAATAATATTTTCAAGGTTCATTCATGTTGTAGTATGTATCAGTGTTTCATTCCTTTTTACACTTTTTCTTGACTCAATTCTGTTAGTTTATGTCTTTCTATAAATGTCTCTGTTTTACCCAGGTTATCTGGTTTGTTGGATACAATTTTTTACGGTGTTCTCTTTTAATCCTTTTTATTTCTGCAAGATGCATAATGATGTCTCACTTTTGTTGTTCATTTTTGCAATTTGAATCTTCTTTTTCTTTTCTTGGTCAGTCTAATTAAAGTTGTTGACCTTTTTGAAGAAATAACTTCTGGCTTTGTTGATTTTCTCTATTTTTCTATTCTCAATTTCAGTTATTTTTCTCTAACCTTTAGTTTTTCTTTATTCTGCTTTCTTTGAGTTTAGTTTGTTCTTTTATTTTTATTTTATTTTAAGGTGGAATGTTAGGGTATTGATTTTAAATCTCTCATTTTATATTAATGTTTATAAATCTCTCAAAATATCTGGAATACAGCAAAAGCAGCGCTAAGAGTGAAGTTTCTAGAGATAAATGCCTATATCAAAAAGACAGAAAGATCACAAATTGACAACCTAATATCATATCTTAGGGAACTAGAAAAACGAGAAGAAACCAAACCCAAAGCTATCAGAAGAAAAATAAAGATCAGACCAGAACTAAATAAAATTTTAAAAAATGAATACAAAGGATGAATGAAACCAAAAGTTGGCTCTTTGAAAAGATAACCAAATTGATAGACCACTAGCTAGATTAACCCCAAGAAGAGAACGTTTCAAATAAAACTCAATCAGAAATGAACATGGAAACATTACCGCTGATACCACAGAAATACAAAAGTTTGTCCAAGATTACTAAGAACATCTCTGTGCACATAAACTGGAAAATCTAGAGGAAATTGATAAATTCCTGGAAAGATACAATCTTCCAAGCTTTAATCAGGAAGAAATAGGAATCTTAAACAGATCAATAATGAGTAATGAGGTTGAATCAGTAATACAAATCTTCCAACAACAACAACAAAAAGCCAGGATCCACAGCCAAATTCTGTCAGATGTTCAAAGGACAACTTACACCAATCCTACTGAAAGTATTACAAAAGATTGAAAAGGAAGGAGTCCTCGCTATTTCATTCTATGAAGCCAGTATCGTTCTGATACCAAAGCCAGGAAAGGACACAACAAAGAAAGAAAGAACGGACCAATATTCCTGATAAGCATAAATGTAAAAATCCTCAACATAATACTAGCAATCCAAATCCAACACCATATCAAAATGATAATTCAACACAATCAAGTGTGTTTCCTCAAGGGATGCAAAGATGTTTTCATATACGCACATTAATAAATGTGAATGTGACTGCCACATAAACAGTATTAAAAACAAAAACTATATGATCACTTCAATATATGTAGAAAGAAACATTTGATAAAATACAGCATATTTTCATATAAAATATGAAACCTTAACAAATTAGGCATAGAAGGAATATACCTTAAAATAATAAATGCCATATAAGACAAACCCATGTAAAAACATAATACTGAATAGAGAAAAGTTGAAAGCATTCCCCCTCAGAGCTAGAACAGACAAGGATGCCCACTCTCACTATTTCTTTTCAGAAGTAGTGAACTGTAAGAACTGGACATCCTAGCCAGAATAATAAGGCAAGGGAGAGAAAGAAAGGGCATCCAATTTGGAAAAGAGGAAGTCAAAGTATCTCTGTTTGCTGATGTTATAATCTTATACCTAGAAAACCCAAAAGTCTCCTCCAAAAGACTCCTAGATTTGATTAATGAATTTAGTAAAGTCTCAGGTTACAAAATCAATGTACAAAAATCAGTAGCATTGCTATACACCAATAACAGTCAAGCTGAGAATCAAATCAAGAACTCAATCCTATTTTCAATGGCTACAAAATATTAATCTCTAGGAATATACGTAACCAAAGTGATGATGAATCTCTACAAGGAGAGCTAAAAAACACTGCTGAAATAAGTCACAGTTGAAACAAATGAATGAAAAAAAAACTCATGTTTATGGATAGTAGCAATCAATATTGTGAAAATGATTATACTGCTCAAAACAATCTACAGATTCCATACAATTCCTATCAAAATACCAATGTCATTTTTCAAGGAATTAGGAAAAAAATCCTAAAGTTCATCTGAAAGCAAAATGGAGCCCAAATCGCCAAAGAAATCTTAAACAAAAAGAACAAAGCCAGAGGCATCACACTACCCAACTTCAAATTATACTAGAAGGCTATGGTAACCAAAACAGTATGGCACAGGTATAAAAGTACACACATAGACCAGTGGAACAGAATAGAGAACCTAGAAATAAAGTCTACAACCAACTGATCTTTGGCAAAGCACACAAAAACACATACTGGAGAAGGTACACTCTATTCCACAAATGGTGTTCACGAAAAAGAATGAAGCTTGATCTCTCTCTCTCATCATAGACAAAAATTAACACAAGATAGATTAAAATCTTAAATGTAAGACCTGAATCCATAAAAATTCTTAAAGAAAGCTTAGGAAAAACTCTTCTAGACATTGGCCTAGACAAAGAATTTATGACTAAGAGCCCGAAAGCAAATGCAACAAAAAGAAAAATAAACAAATGGGACTTAATTAAACTAAAACTTTTTTGCACAGCAAAATAATCCATAGAGTAAACAGACAACCTAAAGAATGAAAGACAATATTCACAACCGTGTTCCTGGCAAAGGAATGACATCCAGAATTTGCAAAGGAACTAAGACAAATCAGCAAGAAAGAAACAAGTCCCATTATATATTAGGCAAATGACATGAACAGATATCTCTCAAAAGAAGATATACAAATGGCCAACAAACATATACAAAAATCTTCAACATCACTAATCATAAGGAAAATGCAAATTAAAACTACAATGAGATGCCACTTTACCCAAGTCAGAATGCCATTCTTAAAAAGTCAAAAACCTATAGATGTTGGTGAGGATGTGGTGAAAAAAGAATGCTTACAACACAATTGGTGGGAATGTAAATTAGCACAACCTTTACGGAAAACATTATGGAGATTTCTCAAAGAACTAAAAATAGATCTACTATTTGATCCAGCAGTTCCTCTACTGGGTATTTACTCAAGGAAAATAAGTTATATAAAAAAGCATCTGCACTTATATGTTCATTGCAGCACAGTTCACAGTTGCAAAGATGTGGAATCAACCTAAGTGCTCTGTAGCCAATGAGAGGATTACAAAAAATGTTGTGGGTGTATGTGTATATATGTGTATGTATGTGTGTATTCACATATATATGTACATATATTTGTGTATGTATACACATGTATAATCAATTGTAAGTAAAAACCACTTGTGCTCGTAAAGCTATTGAAATAAACATTTTAAAAAATTAGATAAATACAGCTATAAATTTATCTCTAAGCACTGCTTTAGTTGAATTTCATAAGTTTTGGTTTATTGTGTTTTTGTTTTCATTCATCTCAAAACGTTTTATAATTTTTTGTGTGATTTCTTCTTTGACCAATGGTTATTTAAGACTGTATTGTTCAATTTTCACATATTTATGAATTTCTAATTTTTTTTCCAATTATTGATTGCTAACTTAACTCTGTTAGGATAAGAGAACATACTTTGCATAATTTCAATCCTTTTAAATTTATTGAGGTTTGTTTTACACCCTAACTTATGGTCTACCTGTAGAATGTTTTATATGCACTTGAGAAGACTGTGTATTCTGCAATTGTTGACTGAACTGTTCAATAGATGTCTGCTAGGTCTAGTTGGTTTATCACATTGTTCAAGTCTTTTATACTCCTGTTGATAATTTACCTAGTTGTTCAATGTATTGTTAAAAGCAGAGTATTAAAGTCTCCAAATATTGTTGAGTTTTCTATTTCTCTCTTCAATTATGTTAGTTTTTTCTTGATGTATTTTCAGGCTTTTTTGTTAGGTGAATATATGTTTATAATTATTATAGCTTCCTGACTGGGTGATCCTTTTGTCCTAAAATGTTCTTCTTTGTGTCTAGAAATAATTTTAACCTTAAAGTCTGTTTTGTCTGATATTAGTATAGAAACTTCGGCTCTTTTTGCTTATTATTTGAATGATATTCCTTTAATTTCAACATAGCTGTGTCTTTGAATCTAAAGTATATCTCTAGTAGACAACAAATATTTGGATTATGTTTTTGTATTCATTTTAACAAACTTTGTCTTTTGATTCAAGTGCTTATTTAAATTTAGTGTAGTTAGTGATAAGGTAGCATTTACATCAGCCATTTTGCTATTTCTTCAAAATGTGATTGAATTTGCCCCATTTCCTGTGCCCAGACCCTCTGTTCAAAGGATGAAGAATCACTTATGCCAAAATACTATGGGTTCAATAAATGCTACTAGAGGACTAAATGCTTGGTCAAAAGAGTGTTGTAGGGGGTTCAGTCCTCTGACCTCCTCTGCCATGCCTTTTTTTTTTTTTTTTTTTTTGAGTGGGATGTCAAGCTGCTCTCTCTATCTGGAGTGATATAATGAGAGCTGATAAGCCCCTAAGTGTCCCATCTCCCTTATCCTAAATTTGTGGTGCTAAGTAGATTGCAAAGAAATTAGGACAAAGTTAAATACATGGGAAAAGGTGCTTGAGGAGAAATTGACTTTCTTACTCTCATACCAAACTGCATACTTACGTATACAGGAGGGTTAGTTTGGTATTTTAATAGGTATGTAGCCTTTTGAGATGCTGATAAAAGAATCTGTAATATGGCCTCTCATTATTTTGTGCGTTGGCACTGAACTTGGCAATTCAGATCCTAGAGCCTGTCCTTCCTGGACAAAAATGGAAATAATATAAGTTAACCCTTTCCTCCTCTAGAGAAAAATTGAAAGGCTCAAGGTCAAGAGATCTTCAAATTAATAAAGACTTCTCCCTAGCCACCTGCTATTCTATATCTCTTTAAAGAAATAGCTGCAATTTTTAGGACAAATTCATGAGATTAGCATAGCATCCTTTTGAATTTTCTTTTAAGAGAGATGAATAGTTTATAAACATAATTTTATCAAGTTGCTTAATTTCCACTTATTTTAAAATCAAATTTTCTAAAATTATATCATATTTCAAGCAGAATTCTTTATGTCTGAAATGATAATGAAACTCCTCTTGGGGATAAGGATTAAGGAACTGCTTTTTTGATTCATAATAGAAACTGACAGGAATTGGGGATTTTAAAATTCTTTCTCATTGTTAATGGTGAGTCTAGGTGAAGCAGGTCAGACCCAGTTAAATTTAGACCCAACTCTCTAATTTCTGTAAAACAGGATTAAAAGTTAGAATAATCTTATGTCTGAAACATCCTGAATATTTTTATCTCTTTTTATAGGAAGATTGGGTATATTTGATTGACTGTTTTTTGTGTGTGTGTGTAGCTCAAGGCATAAAACAAAGAAATTTAAACAGTAAACAATCTATTTTTAGTTTATTAAGATCCAGAAATAAGACAGAGAACCAAGAGAAGAAGCAAAAAATCTAATAAGAAAAGTGAACACAGTCAATTACAATATATTTGTATTCTTTCCCATGAAAGATCATTACATGGTGAATTTCTCAAGTCCAGAGTTCACATTGTACCTGTGGTGTACAAATTCCAGTAATGCTCTCTCTGTCTCTAGCTGTAATCTACAAATATTGGAACATGAAAACTTCAGGTAATCTGAGTAGTTGAACTCACTAGTCCATGGCATTTCATTTTTCGTATAAGGAGAAGAGATTTTCACTTGCACAGACCGGATATCTTAGTAAATTTGGGCTGCTTTAACAAAAATGCCATAGAATGTGTGGCTTAAACAAAAACATTTATTTCTCCAGTCCTAGAGACCGGGAAGTCCAAGATCTAGGTGCTAGCAGATCCAGTGTCTGGATCTGGTTTGCAGACGGCCATCTTCTCCTTGTGTTTTCACCTGGCAGAGAGCAGAGAGAGTGAGGGCAAGTTTTCATGTTTCTTCCTATAAGGGCACTAATCCTAATCACAAGGGATCTACTCTCTTGACCTAATTACTTCCCCAAAGCCCCACCTCCTAATACCATTGCATTGGGGATTAGGATATCAACATATGAGGTTTGGGGGCAAAACTCATAGGTAGTCTGTAGGACAGGCGCTCATAAAGTGTGATAGGTACTTTAGATCATTCCAGAGCTGTGCCTTTCTAAAACTCCTAAGTGCCTGGACATGAAGAAGTGTTGGAGGGAGTCTATTTGCATAAGAGGCGGAAACACCTCCCTATGAGGAATTATAATGAGGAAAAGAAGAAATGAGAAATGATAGCTTGATTCAAGAATAGTGCCACAGAATCAGAGAGGAAGGAGATTCTGGAGTACAATGTCCTTTTCTCAAATGTTCTTCCAGTCCAGTGCCATGGACTCCTGTCGGAGTGTTCTATGAAAAGGTTATAAGAGTGAGCCAGAAGAACCAGTTCATCAAAATTCCACTAAGAAGTGAGAGTTCCACAGCCCCGTGCTGAGACCCAAGAGCAGAGTGTAAACCTAAGGTGGCGAGAGCATGTCTTCACTTCACTGTGGAAGTGAAGGCAGTCAGAACTCTCAGCTAAGACTGATATCTTGGAATAATGATGTATACCCGGTTAAAGAAAATACAAAGAGACTAATTTCCAAACAACACACACATGCAAAATAGCTGAACTGGTGATAAGGAAGTAAAAGCAGGAACCAAAGAGTAGAAATTGTAAATTAGCATCTCTCACATTTGTCTTTGGCAACCGTAGTTCTCATAAAGAGGTGTCCTTAATTATGGTGACAGCTTTCTGAGGTCTTGAAGATGACTAGAGAAAGGAAAAGCAAGAATAATGATGGTACAGGCCACCTCATTTCCTGAAAGGGGAACACAGTGATGAACTCGTAGCTCCTCTGAGAACCTCTAGGAGTCTACAGGGATTTTGAAGGGGAGCTGGAGGTCTGATAATGCTGTGTAGGTACAGTCAGAGAACACAGTGTGGAATTCTGAATGCAACCCTTACTGTATTGATAGTATGATAAGGCCAGGGGAAACTATAGAACTTAAGGAAAAATATTCTTAAGTCTTCAAGAAGATTAAGTTTAAGAAGGAATAAGAACTTGAAAGAATCTTTATATTTAGAGATCACTTTCGCTTATGTTTTGATGCATCCTTCATGACACACTGATTTTGAAGGGCTTATCTTCATTGCATAAGTACAGGAAATAGCCCCAGTTTCCCTGAGTTTCCAAGGTTTTAAGGCTGATGAGTGGGAGAGTGTGGATTAGTCCTCAGAGCTAATGAGTTAGTCTCTAAGAAGTATTGCTCCAATGAGGCTTTAAGGTCCTAAATGCCATCTCATTTGCAAGACATCAAGAACGACTTGTGAAACAGGCACTTCATGGTTAGGGATGACTTTCAAAAATTGAGACAGAAAATGAGTAATTACAAAATAAAATTCTACATTTATTAAGTTGGGCACAATATGCTTTATAGAGAATAACCAGAAGCAGGTTGGAGCAGAATTGGTGGTATGGCTGTAATGTGGCGGCCCCCTGAGCACAGGTAAGATGGGGCATTGCCTGGAATAGCCTGAATCGAACATCCTCTCTTAGAAAGAGGATCCTTGCTCCAGACATTTGTGTGCTTTCTGGAGCCACCACAATAACACAGAGCTTGAGATATTCAAAATAATTATCAGGTCAGTATTTTCTTGTTTATGCTTTTGTTTTGGCAGCTGGCTTTGAGGAAAACTATCCAGTACCACATAGGCTGTCCAATGTCTCAGGAGTCCTTCAAAACCCTGTAAATATCCCAGCCCCTTTCCATCTTTTGATGACATAATGAACCATGCCAAATCCTACTTAATTCAAACACCAACAAAATCCCATGATACAGGCTTATGCAATTAAATTTTTGAGAATGCTTTACTATGCAGTTCTCAAACATAAACATAGGTAGAAAAAATAGTATAATGACCCTCTGTGTATGTATTACTCACCTTCAACAATTATTTACACAAAGTCAGGGTTAATTTCAAATGATTATTTAAAAATATATATTCTGGCATAGACTGTTAGCTCTAACCTAAATGTGTTCATCTCTTCTTTCATAATAGTGGAAGCCCTTAGTTATAGCTCCTTAGAATAACGACTGCATTTTCCATCCTAACTTGTGGGTAGGTCTGACCATGTGGTTCAGTTCTGGCCAAGGGGGTGTAAGCAACAGTGATGACTGTAACTTCTTCATGTGCCCTGTAAGGTAAGGGGTGTGGCATTTCTTTCTCTCTTTACCCTCTACTGCTATGTTTTTCAGATAAGGAAGTAAACTGCTTTGGACCAGAGACAAAGACCACACTTTAATGATGGTAGAGCCACAAAGCAGAGTGTCCAGGCCTCTGAAGACTTGACAGAGTAGAGCTTCTATAGAAGTTGGACTATTATGTGAGAGAGAAATAAACATTTATCCAGTTTATGATGTGTGGTCCTCTAATTTAAATCAGTTTACTTGAGTCTGTGTTACCAGCACAAAACCAACATTCTAATTAATGATCTTTATAAATGATTGTATAATGTTTGATGAATAGAAATTTGAGCCTGTATATTAACAGCACTTCTATGATTTGATGATATGTTATGTGTTAGCTCAGCACTTACATTACAATTTCTCTGGTTCTCACTCAACAAATATTTCCTGAGTGGCTACTATATGCCAGGCACTATTCCCAACAACTGGAATAGTGTCTGGCATATAGTAGCCACTCAGGAAATATAAAAATAAGCTTTCTGTCCCCATAAAGCTTATGTCATGTTATGGGATGAATGCTTACATCCTATTGTATTAGTCTGTTCTCATGTTGCTAATAAAGACATACCCAATACTGGGTATTTTATAAAGGAAAGAGTTTTAATTGACTCATAGTTCCACATGGCTGGAGAGGCCTCACAATTATGATGGAAGGTGAACAAGGAGCAAAATCATGTCTTACATGGCAGCAGGCAAGAGAATATGTGCAGGGGAACTCCCGTTTATAAAACCATCAAATTTTGTGAGACTTATGCACTACCACAAGAACAGAATGGGGGAAACCACCCTCATGATTCAGTTACCTCCCACCAGTTTCCTCCCATGACATATGATGACTATTACAATTCAAGGTGAGATTTGGGTAGGGACATAGAGCCAAACCATATCACCTCTTAAAATTCATATGTTGAAGTCCTAGTCCCCAGTGTGATGGTATTTGGAGGTGGGATCTTGGGAGTTAATTATCTTTACATTAGGTCATGAAGGTAGCATCCTCATAAAGGGATTAGTACCCTTATCAGGAGAGGAAGACAGAGATCTCTGTCCCTTCAGGAGTAAGCATTGAAGAAAGGCTATGTGAGGACGCAATTAGAAGGCAGCCATCTGCAAGCAAGGAAGACAGCCCTCACCAGCTCCCAAATCTACAGGTCCATTGATTTGGAATTCTGAGCCTCCAGAACTGTGAGAAATACATTTCTGTTGTTTGAGCCACCCAGTCTATGATATTTTGTAACAGCAGCCCAAGCTAAGACACATTCTAATAGATTTTTGCTTTCTGCTTCAACTTTTTAGTATGAGCTCATTTATTCATTCATTCAACAAATACGTATGGACTAGCCAAAATTGCCAGTCTCTATTCTAGGTGCTTGGCATGCAGTAGTGAAGAAAAGGGTCAAAATCTCTCTGTTCCTAGGACTTGCATTCTAGAGGGGGAGATGGACAGATAAGCAAGATCAATAAGTATTATTAAAATATGTACTATAACAAATAGTGATACATGCTAAGGAGTAAAGTAAAGCAGGAAAGGGTGGTGAGAAGTAGAAGAGATGAAATTTTATATTTTAGATGGGGCCATCAGAGATCCCTTCATTCTATTTGAATAGAGACATGAAGGAACGATGGAGCAAGCTGTGCTGACAGTCAGGGTAGAAGCAGTTCAGGCAGAAGGAATTCCATGTGCAAAACCCAGAGGTGGTACTATGTTCTGGAAACTGCAATGAGACCCACGTGGCTAGAGCTGAGTGAACCAGAAGGATACCAGTAGGAAAGACAGTCTTATCCTTTAGGGGTTTTGTAGGGCCCAGATGGCTCAAAAGCTGACATATCTTGCTTCATTAAAAACTAGGCATCTTTGCCTCACCCTTACAGTGTTTCCTTTTTTAAAATTATCCCTGTTACAAATATTATCCCTGCAAACAACCATTGGCATAGTCCTATGGGCAAGTACACATTGTTGTCTCAGTAGAATGGCATGGCTGGATTGTTGACACAGGGGCAACATCACATATATGATCTAATGCGGTGAGTCTGAAGCCAGTCAAATGAGTAGTAGTGAAAAGAGGAAACCCAGGGCAGGAAGCAGGCAGCGAAGGATCATGGGGTGGAAGCTTTGGATGCTGGCAGTGAAGAAGAGAAGGGGCCAGCAGCCTCTTTCTAGAACCAGCTATTTGTGATGAGTGGCAGGTGTTGATCAGAGCAATGCTAATATATAGAAAGTGGGGGAAAGCTTCAAGGATGTAAATATAGGAAGTTTTTTGGGGAAAATGTTCAGGTTATGACTCATGGAGGGAGAGATATAAAACAGGCTAGCTTAAATAGTGTGCATACTTTTAACCAAACAGGTAAGAGTCACAGAGGGCACAGAAAAAAATATGAGCAAAGTGAGTTAGTCTTCTCACTGTGTCCTCACATGGCCTTTCCTCAGTGCTTATGCCACCCTTGTTGCCCTGATTTTCAAAGGTATCATATTATTATAAAAACATTATAAGAGGAAAACTAGTTCCTATTGAAGTAAAGAATAGAGATGGGGGCCACATGTGGTTTCTCTAGTTCCCCCCCTGAGGGAAGATCTGGAGGGGAGTTTGAGAGGAATTTCTCACCACTAGCAAAAAGGGAAGGATTTGACTTAGTATGAAAAGACGTACTTGATCTTGAGTTCTGGAGAGACTGTCCACATATAGCTGACATTTCTCTTTTGATGCTGACCTTAGATTGGAATCATTGCAGGAAATAAATAGTGCGGTGTCATATCCATGCTCTAGTGTATGGTTCACATGGATAATGCTGCTTGGGAGGAACCCAGAATACTGAACTATAAAAGGTGCATCTGCACTCTCTTGGCAGCTAGGATTGTTCTCCAGGCCCTGACAGATTGGGCCTGCCCAGAGGGAACAATAGGACAGGGAAGCAACTGTGTAGCATAAGGGCTGCTTTTGATCAAACAAATGGGTGATAGCAAATAGGTGATGAAAAATAGAAAACATCTCAGTTTCTTCTATGAATCTTGTGCTACACATTGTTCCTTACTATAGTGCTATTTGAGTTGAAGGCTGAGATGGTGTCAAACTCAACAGAATGGAGTAGTAAATATGGGTGATTTGCCATATCTGCTGTGAGCAACATAGGAGAGGGTAATGGTCTGTGTGTTACACATTTGCTATCTCTGTAATAAATCATTGCTTTGATAAATAATATGACAAGTATTTCTGATGAATTTTTCTTTTATAAAAGAATATATTTTAAATTTCGGAACAGTGGAATTCTGTGTCCAAAGAGAGACTGGTGGTACCTAGGTCAAAATGTATGTATAATAGCAATTTAGATTTTGTAAGAATATAGCAAGAAAATTGACCTGAGTTGGGCAGTATCAGTGGAAAAGACACAAACTGGTTTTTTTTCTATTGTCTTACTTGATAGCAATCAACATAGACTACTTCTGTGACCAAATGTGTATGGGTTTTTCCCCACATCTCAAGCAAGCAATCAACTGCACAGCAGACACCAGCTGGGCGTGCTCTAATTCATTTCTGACACTATTTACCTGGAGATAGCATCAAATCTCACAGGTTGAGAGCTCATTCTCAAGAGTACATCCCTTCCTTCTGCTGTCAAGCCTGAGCTCCAGGTTGTTTATCTGTGCTTCTGACTGACTGGCTATAAATCAGTGTTCACATGACCCTTTCCTGGGGTTTGATTAATTTGTTAGAGTGGCTCACAGGACTCAGAGAAACACTCACATTTACCAGTTTATTATAAAGAATATTACAAAGGATACAGATGATGAGATACCTGGAGCAAGGTATGGTGGGGGCAGTGAGGCTTCCACATTCTCCCAGGTGTTCCACCCTCCAGGAACCTCCCTGTGTTCAGTTATCCCAGAAGCTTTCTGTCCCATGTCCTTTTGCATTGGATAGGCATAACTGAAGCATAGGCAACTGTGTAGAAATGTGATTGGACAAGGAGGGTACGGTAGACACAGAAAACCAACAAGATCTGTTCAGATTCTTCTTGGCCTCTCCATGCAGTATTCCTTCCTCCAGAGTATGGGGCAGGACCTCTTCTGAAATGAGGGCCTTAGGATCCATAATCAGACAAAGTAGTTCAGAAAATTTCCTTATGGCAAGCTCCAAGACAAAAAGGCGAGATAATATTTCTCCCCATCTTGGTGAGGGGGAAAAAAAAAAAAACAGTAGGTGAAAAGAAGCCAGAGAAGTTCAGAAAAAAAGATTCTGTTTTCTGAGACCTGCTTCTTGAGGCCCAAATTGCCCTAACATTATAAGAAAGACTGTAACAAAGGCTATAGGAGTTATAAGCCAGGAACTCTGGACAAAAGCAAATATATTATGTATATATGTGTGTGTGTGTGTGTGTGTGTGTGTGTGTGTGTGTGTGTGTATATATATATAGTCAACATAATACAGGCAAGCCAAGGCTATTTTATTGAGATGACACAATGGTCTCATGACTAATCTGAGTATAAAGATAAAATAATTGGCTCTGGGAAATCATGTTTATTCTATCCTTGTAGAAATTAAAGTTGAAGCGTCACGTGAAGGGAAGTATAGAAGGGATTCCAGCCATATTTGGACTTCAAATGCAGGTAAGTTCCTAGCTCAGTGGTCTCTTTAAAATGTAAGCCTACCACTTGGTTTTTATTAACTCTCATTTATTTTAGTATCTTGATTTTCTTGATGTCATGGTCACATAGGCAGAAAGTCACTGTGGATGGTACTCATTTTTAGTGGTTCAATAGAGCCTGAATTGATACAAATTTGGCTCAACTTAGAGAAAACTTATAATATTAAAATAGATGAAATGAATATAAGACAGAAATAGTGAAAATGGTACATGATCATTCCTCATGATCATTCCTATAATATTTAAACAGAAATAGAACCTTCCATGGTTGCATTAACCTTGCAAATGCAGGACCCTTGGTATTGTACATCTGCTGGTCTCTAAGTTCTTTGATTGATGCTATGATTCAATAAGGACTAAAAAATGTTCATTGGTGCTGGTGAATATGATTCATATAATATTGGAGACTGTATTAAATGTCGGTGATATATTACATAAGATATCCTGCTGCTTCTATAGGAAAAGTCTAGTTTTATTGCAACTTACTTTCCAGTCAAACCTCAGGTAGCTTTTGATCTGAGGAAACCCTCCTTATGTAATTGCCTCTGTTTCTATAATGTCAGATTTAACACCTTCTCCTCTGATTTTTCACGTGCTATAAAAATCTAGCCATCACTGAGGACTTCCTGTGTGCTAGGCATTGTTCTAGACACGTGGCATTCATTTCTACATGTATTATTAATTGCATCTATTGTTAATCCTCAAGACAACCTTAAGAAAGTAATATTGTTATCCCCATTTCGTGAATACAGAAATTGAGACGCATGGAATTTAAATAACTTACCTAAGGTCACATAGCTAGTAGTTGTTGGAGCTGGGGTATGTATTCAGCAGTACTACCTTTGTGCCTTTAAGCAAGTTATTTTCACTTTATGAGCCTCTGTTTTTTTATCTGAAGAAATGAGATATTGAAAATATTGGGTGGTCATTCTCCTTGAGAACTGGAATAAGACAAGGATGCTCACTCTCACCACTCCTTTTCAACTTAGTACTGGAGGTCTTAGCCAGAGCAATCAGGCAGGAGGAAGAAATAAAAGGTACCCAAACAGGAAAAGTCAAACTATCTTCACTGATGACATAATTCTATACCTAGGAAACCCCAAATGCTCCATCAAAAGGCTTCTATAAATGATAAATGATTTAAGCAACCTTATAGGATACAAAATTAATGTACAAAAATAAGTAGCATTTATATACACCAATAATGCCCAGGTTGAGAATCAAGACAAGAACACCATGTCATGTACAATAGCCACAAAGGAAATGAAATACCTAGGAATATAGTCAACCAAGGATGTGAAATATCTCAACAAAGAGAACTACATTAAACAAATTGAAATAAATCAGAGATTACACAAATAAATGGAAAAATATTCCATGCTCATTGATTGGAAGAATCAATATTGTTAGAATGGCCATACTGTCCAAAGAAATTTACAGATTCACTGCCATTCCTATCAAGCTACCAAGATTATCCTTCACAGAATTAGAAAACACTATTCTAAAATGCATATGGAGCCAAAAAAAGAAAAAGACCCTCAAATATCTAAAACAATTCTAAGCAAAAAGAACAAAGCTGGAGGCATCACACTACCTGACTTCAAACTATACTATAAGGCTGCAATAACAAAAACAGCATGGTACTGGTATAAGAACAGACATATATACCAATAGAGCAGAATAGTAAACTCAAAGCCTCACACAACCACTCTGATCATTGATAAGGCCAACAAAAATAAGCAAGGAAAAGGACTCCCTGTTCAACAGATGGTGCTGGGTTAACTGGCTAGACATATGCAGAAGAATAAAACTAGACCTTTACCTTTCATCATATACAAAAGTAAAATCAAGATGGATTTAAATGTAAGAACTTTAACTATAAAAATATTAGAAAAAAATCTAGGAACTAGTCTTCTTGACATAAACCTTGCCAAGAATTTTTGGCTAAATCTCCAAAGGCGATTGTAACAAAACCAAAAATTAACAAGTGGGATCTAATTAAACTAAGGAGCTTCTGCACAGAAAAATAAATGATCAGGAGACTAAATACACAATCTAAAGAATGGCGGAAAATATTCACAAACTATGCATTCAACAAAGGTTTAATATCCAGCTTCCATAAGGAGCTTAAATAAATTAACAAGTGAAAAGCAGGCAACCGCATTAAAAAGTGGATATGATTCAAAAGAAAACATACATGTGATCAACAAACATGTGAAAAAACATCACCAGTCATTAGGAAAATGCAAATTAAAACCACAATAAGGTACTATCTCATATCAATAAGAATGGCTGTTACTAAAAAGTCAAGAAATAGCAGATGCTGGCAAGGTTGCAGCAAAAAGAGAACGCTCATCCACTGCTGGTGGGAATGGAAATTAGGTCAGCTATTGTGGAAAGCAGCTTGGCAATTTTTTTGAAGAGCTTAAAACAGAATTACTGTTCGACCCAGCAATCCCATAATTGGGTATATACCCAAAGGATATAGATCACCCTGTCATAAAGACACATGCATGAGTATGTTCATCACAGCACTACTCACAATAGCAAAGACACGGAATCAACCTGGGTGCCTCTCAATGGTGGATTGAATAAGGAAAATGCATACATATACACCATGGAATACTACACAGCCATAAAAAAAGAATGAAATCATGTTATTTGTAGCAACATGGGTGAAGCTAGAGGCCATAATCATAAGCAAATTAACACAGGAACAGAAAACCAAATATTGCATGCTCTTACTTTTTAGTGGGAGTTAAACACTGAGCACCCATGGATATAAACATGGGAGCAATAGACGCTGCAGATTACTAGAGGGCAGAAGGAGGGAGTGGGGCATGGTCACAAAACTACTTATTCGGTATTATGCTCACTGCCTGAGTACAATATACCCATGTAACAAACCTGCACATATACCCTCTGTATCTAAAATAAAAGCTGACAAAAACGTATATAAATCATGTGTCCAGCTCAATGAATTTCCACAAAGTGAACACACCAGGTAAAAAAAATAGAATACAACCATAATCTCAGGAAGTCTCTCATGCTTCCCTGTAGCCACAAGAGTCATCAGTATGCTAATTTCTAACGCTGTCAATTAGCTTTTTCTATTTTTGAACTTTATAGCAAAAGAATTATTTTGTCTACTAAAAAAATTGGATTGTTTTAAAGCTTAAAGAAGATTATATCTCTAAAGGGCTTAAAATGTGCAGGTGAGCATCACGCAATAATTTTAAGTTATAGCCATTATTGGCCAGATACATTTCTAGTTGTTCACAAGAACACTACAAAGTGGTTATTATTCTCCTCATCGAAAGAGGCTGAGTAACTTGCTCACTGCCTTACCAATTAATTAGTGTGAGACTGTTATTTCCCACAACTGGCTTACTCAAAAGGTTTCTCTTTCCTGTACACAATCCTGTAAAATGTCTCTTCATTTGATAACTGTATATTAACTCAAGGGAGATGTCTCCAAGCAGCTACTCACAGTCTTGGTATTGCTGTCTGTATTAGAGTCAACTTTGAACTCTCTGCTTTCCAGCTCCAAGCAAAAGCCCTGCTGAAGGAAGCGACGCTGCTAGGAGTAGTGTACAGAACATGTATTCTGCCTACTCTCCCTGGCAGTCTGTATTCTATCTCTGTCAGTGGCTGAACCACCAGGAAGTGACATACCTAACAGGAGCTTGTTTCACCTTTTTCAGAATGCTCTTCTCAGAATTGTTGCTCAGCCTTACTTCAGCTTCTATGGAAGGTCACTTCAAGGAAACTTTTGAAATTTATCATTGCATTTGTTGTAAAAATGCCTCTGAGAACATTGCTCTCCACAACACTTGATAGCCCATTTAAAAAGGCTTATTTGAGACTATTTTTCTGGTTAAGGCTTTGGTTGTGTTAAGGAACTAGGAAATTTCCTTCTTCTCAATACTAAGCATTCTGTAATTGCTTGTCTTATACTTCTCAACGAGGAAGCTCAGAATCAAATTTGAAGTTACACTACAGTCATTATTTTGGAATAATAGGCCATAAGTGTGATTGTAATAGGCTGCTAGAAGAGGACAATATTTGTAAACTTTAAGACAGTGCAACAAAAAGGTTTTCTTTTATCTAAAATTTTATTTTGGAATAATTTTGGGTCTATAGAAAAGTTTCAAAGATCATGTGATCTGTGCAGGGAGGTACTGGGTGGCACTGTGTGTGAATTCGCTCTGTGATACTGAGGGTGCTTCCTACTCCTGTGTGGGGGAGTTCCTCCTACTTTGTGAGGTAATAGTTTAAACTATTTTATGGTGTAGTTGTGTACACAATTACACTATATAATTCACACTGTTTATCAGTTTATATACCACTCTGTGTATCCATTCACACTCATTAGCAGGCACACTACTATCGTGTGTGTGTTAGCTGAGGCTGTGTGTAGTTCACACTACTACCCTGCATGTTAGCTTAGGCTGTGTACAGTTCACATTACTACACGGTGTATTAGCTCAGGCTGCGTGGAGTTCGCATAACTACACAGTGTATTAGCTCAGGCTGTGTGGAGTTCACATTACTACCCTGTGTGTTAGTTCAGGCTGTGTGGAGTTCACGCTATTAACCTACATGTTAGCTTAGGCTGTGTGGAGTTCACATGACTATGCTGTGTGTTAGCTCAGGCTGTGTGGAGTTCTGTGTATTAGCTCTGACTTTTTGGAGTTCACACCACTACACTGTATGGTGATTCACACAGAGGAGAATATTTGAAAACTATGAAGATCATAATTTTATAGTACTGTGTTCAGTAGTACTAAATCTGAGGTCCCCAAGAGCAGACACCATTCTTAAAAAATTGATTATAAGGAAAAGAGATACTTTCCAAGATCATACCTTTATGAGAAAGTGGGCAGAACAGTCATGTTTAGCGTTTACATGTTTTTCTGCCAAGTCTGTAAGTCAGAAGTTGACGCTACAACAAAGTTCCATGTGTGTGGCAGAGATTTCTGGTGTTAGCACTTCTAGTGTTAGTGGTGCCCAGGAGAGGCTTTTATTTAGAATGTGCAGCGAGGGACAAGGGAGAAACCATTCTTTAGGGATTTGTGATAATCCATGTGGCTAGCAGGGGACATGGCCTGAGTGTGGATCTGGCTATGTTAACCTCCTAAGCTGTGGCCAAGGATATATATTTCCAATACCCAAACAGTGGCTCTACCCATAAACGGTGGTAGATTTTGTTAATATATGGATAACATTTGGGATGGAATATCAAATGGAAAGTAGGTGCAGAGTGGTCACCTTTTGGCGGAGATGGTGGGGCAAAGCCTAAAGTGCCCTAAAGGTACCCAGGAGTATACCCAAAGAGCAGAAGTTGGTGTTGAGTTCTGGACTTACGAAGGCAGGAGCTAGATGGCACAGAGAGTTTGCTGAGTCCTCAAGAAACAATCAGCCACATAGCCCTGGCTGATGACTGACTCAGTGGTCAAGCCCAAAAAGGTAGGAAAACAAACACAGGGAAAGTAGAGGAGAGACACATTCCCACCCCTGTACTTGAAGAGGAGGAGTTTTCCCTCCACAGTCCTGGCCAGTGGCCTTGCCTTTACTCTGCCCCTGGGAAGTGGGGTGAGTTGTCTAGGCTAGTGTCTGGTAGTCACTGGTGCAGGTCTTTTGGGGCCCCTGTTTCCTTTCCACATCTGTTCAGTGCAAGAATACTGAGGAAGAGCCTCTTCTCCAGCTCAGTGTTCCCCAGAGAAAGCCATAGCAAGGCAGCCATTGCTGCTGCACACCTAATGCTGTACTCCAGCCTAGTTTTTGTCAGTCTCCATCTGCCTAGATCCTTTGCATCTTTCAATAAGAACTCAGATAGTGAGGAGATGGCTCTAATGAAATGACCTTCTAACCCCCCAAAACTTCCTATCAATTCCTGTAGTTTTAATTTTGACTTTTTTGTATAGGTTTGTGTTTGATTAATGTTTGTCTTCTTGATTAGTGAGTCTAGGGGTGGGAAGGGTGATTGCATTGTACTCCTGGTGCCTGGCCCAATATGTCAAAGTCACACATAAAACTCATGGAAGGAAATGAATCAATGAGTCTCCTAAGCCCTTACGTTCTCTCTGGGCCTGACTGTTTTCCCCTCTTACAGGGCCCTCTTGCTGAAGTATATAAAGCTCACTTGGACCACACAGCTAAAGTAGTCAACATGGAATCTGTCCTTGGAACTAGTTTTAACGTCAGTGCAGCTACCCACATGTCACGGCGCCAGCGCTCAAGTAGAGTCAGCTCTGTGCAACTGCGTCCAAGGAAAAGCCCTGTTCCAAAGAAAAAGCCTGCATTTTCCCCTTTGCCTTTTCCTGACTCCTTACTTCTAGCTTTGGGATTGTAAATTCTGGTCTTGGACTTGCTTCTCCAGCAAACCCCTTGGTGTGTCTTCTTGAACACATCTACATGCTTTCCCTGTTTCTAGATGCTCCAGGAAGGTACCGGAGTCTCAGACTAGATTTCAGGGGACAATGAAATCCTAGCTGATTGACCTCCTCTTTTCCCCACCGAGGCCACCTTGGGTGTTCTGGAGAAGTTGAAGCCAGCCCTGAGCACAGCTCAGTGAGAGGAATTTTGCTTTCAGACTTTTTTTAGAGGGTGGTGGCAGTAGGAAGGAAGGAGAGAAAAATGTTTACAAATACAAAAGCATAAGAGTAACTTTTCCCATTTCTTTAAAAGTGCAAGCATACATTTTTTTTCCCTCCCTTCCCTGGGTCTTTCTAGACTTTATTATTTCCTTTTGATACACGATTTTCTCTGGGGTGTATCTCTGAACCATTCTCGGACTCCTTCCCCTCCTATTTTATAGGAGACAGGCAAAGTCCAGCACAAAGAAAACAAACAGAGCCTAGTGATGTGCAAGTGGCCTGCTGGTCCCGGCCACCTGCTGGAAGGCATTGAGTCAGAGCCCAGCGACACTTCTTTTGAAACAGAGCAATGTGCCTGCCATCCAAATCAAAGGTGCTTATAAAAAGAATTCCCTCTTTTGGGTCTGGGTGTTTTTTCCTCCCAGTTCCAGGTCCTGCCGTCTTCCTGCTGTCACACAGGAAGGATCCACAGTCTTATTCCTATTTTGAATGGCAAAAGCTTTAACCTGTAGTACTTTTTCCCGTTCAGCTTGCTGAAGCCAACTCTGTGTGTGGTTCCAGAACCTGGCCAGTAGCTGTTACCTACAGTTTTGCCTTCCTGTTTCACTTTCTTTTCAAAAAATACAGGCTTTTTCCTCCACTACCAGAAAAGTAATACATGCTTCCTATAGGAAATCACTACAGAAATAGGCAGAAAAAAAAAAAAAAAGCATCCCCTGTTCCCCACCACCAAAAGATAAATTTGAAACATTTTATTCTAGACTTTTTTCTAGCATCCTTAAAGTTGGAAGAGTCTCGGCCTATTCTAATTATTTTCTTATTCATTAGATATTGAGGATTCACAAGTGGGATTTTATTTTTGGGTAAGAGTGTTTAAAGGAAGAGAGAGAACGAGAGAAAAATGCTGGACACAGAAGGCGCATAAACTCAAGTACTCTTGGTATAACATTATTTCATCTTTTTGAACTCCCAGATTGGTGCTTGCTTACGATATTTTATATTTAGAT
This sequence comes from Chlorocebus sabaeus, assembly GCF_047675955.1. Taxonomy (NCBI): domain Eukaryota; kingdom Metazoa; phylum Chordata; class Mammalia; order Primates; family Cercopithecidae; genus Chlorocebus; species Chlorocebus sabaeus. The sequence continues at coordinate 28,730,665 of NC_132930.1, forward strand.
TCATCCATTAATAAAACAGAGAAATGATGAGTCAGCAACTACCTGGGTCAGCATCCGTCTGAGATGAATAACTTTGCACCACCTTCAGCTACTCTTCTGAATACTGTGTGTGTCCAGGAGACTGGAAGCAGTTTATTTCTACATTATCAGTGTTCTTCAAGGAAACAAGTAAATGAAGAGATGGCAGGCAGCTTCATTAGGTGCAAAGCGGAGAGTGGCGCCCCCTGTGGGCAGGCGCGTGGGGGCGCAGGGCTTGCACAGCTGCTTGTTTCCAGCTCCAGCCACCTCCTCTCCCGGCACCTCTGGGTGGGGCACGACAGGTGTAGCTATACATGGTGGCTTGTGACATGAACAGGAATCAGCAGAGCTCAGCTTGAGGTTTGCCTTGACCACATGTTTGCCTTTGCCCATTCTCCCTTTGTGGGTTGGCTTGTTTCTTAGTACAAGTGACATACAATTAAATGGTTTTTAAGATGCCTTGTAGGTCATACATTCCAGGTACAAAGTAAAACTGCATTTATAGAATTTGGAGACAAATCTCCACACATCCTTATATCTCACCCAAGGTCTCACAGACCTAGCTGACTGTCAGAGGGCGTAGGGTTAGCCATCAGCCAGGATCCTGCACCTGTTTCTTACTAGACATGAGTGACCTTGGGCATGATGTTTAACTTCTGAGCCTTCCTTTACTTTTTTGTCAAAAGGGAGTAGTAATGGGCACCTTTAGGGTTATAAGGATGCAATAAAAAATTAATTCCACAAATACTTTTTAAGCACCCACCAAATGTCTGACGTAGTTTCAGGAGCAGTTGGAAAGCAGTGAGCAAGAGGGGGAAGACGTCTCTTGTCCTGTGGAACTGCCATACTTGTTGGAAGTGAGGAAAACAGAAAATAAATAAAAATACCAGTGCTGTACAGACTATTAAAACCAGGTGAAGCCTGATACAGTGGTCCGTGCCTGTAATCTCCACTCGGGAGACTGAAGCAGGAGGATCACTTGAGCCCAGGAGTTCAAGTCCAGCGTAGGCAACATAGCAACATTGTCTCTAAAAATCTTTTTACAAAAAGAAAGAAAATGGTCAGGTAGCCACTTCCGTTTGACTGGTCAGGGAAGGTCTCTCTGAGGAGGTGACATTCAGGCTGAGATGTGAATTGTAAGAAGGAACCAACCATACGACAGTGGCTGCGAAGATATTTTAAGGGAAAGGGAACACAGTGTGAAGTCTCTAGGAAGGAAGGGGACGAGCTTTGTGTGTTGTGGCCTGAAGTGAAACCTAACTGGCTGGAGTGTGGAAGGTGAGGAGAGTGAGGCATCCAGAAGGAAGTGAGGGGGAGGGAGCAGGGTTACGTAAGTCAGGAAATCAACTGGAACAAGGGGGAGGCTTCCCAGTTCCCAGCCCAAAGGTATTCTTGAGTGAGTGGCTTATCTGTGAAAATAAGGAGAAAGAAAACGAGAAGGTTCATGAAAGAACCAGTTTCTTCTGAGTCCTAAAGGATAAAGGTAAAAAGTTCTACCAGATGCTCCTGTGCCAGATGGTTTCCATGGTGGAGAGTGTCTGCCTGCGTCAGACGGAAGCCCTGAGGGAGAAGTGGGCCCTCTGGGGAGTCTTCAGAGGAGATGCCAGCAGTCCCTGAAGGTGGAAAAGTGACTAGAGATAGCCATTAGGTTCACAAAAGAAACCTTAAAATAGATTGAGTTAGAAATGCAAATTCAGTTCAGAGCAGGTCTGCGAATGTGTTGAAGCTTAAAAGATTCCTCTGGGAGGATTGGGAGGGGGAGAAAATGAAGGCAGAGCAGATGGCTTGGTGAATAGGAGCCAAACACTCTGGGCTACTCAAAGAAGCGAGTCTTAATTAAGGGAAGAAGCCCCAAATAACAAACCTGGTTGCTCTCCATTATTAATAGTATTTTTCATCCATTTGTGACTTGGTAACAGATTCATTGTGGGCTATTCGGGTCTGAGAGGAAAGGAGCTGTGTTCCTCTTCTGATTTACGAAGTCCTGTAGAGCAGCCCAAAGGCCATTCCTTAGGATTTCAAGGAAGGCTAATGTTGTAAATGAGAAGTAATTACAGCTCTCGGTTTCCAACTGTCCGAATAGTAGCTCGGATAGTTAATTGGCTCTGCTTCTTTGGTCTACTTTCCTGAGGCTCTTGAACTCATTCTACTCCCTCTCCTATATCTTGGGGGAATTTTCCCAGTCCAACAAACTCTGCACATTTAGGTTACCTCTAAGGGTGAGTGTACCATCTGACAACAATTTATTTCCAAGCTTCTGCAGCCACTTTGGCTAGTTGTCTGTGGAGTTAAAGAGTACTAGCTGTTCATTAGCACCTGTGACATTTTCATTAGCATTAATGAGGCTCATCTGAAAAACTCAGACGCGGAGAGAGTAGAATTTTTCTGTGCCATAGGAAGTAATTGGCAAAACTTTCCCTGGCTCATTTAGGCCCTAGTTAGGAACAAAGGAGCATCGAATTTGTCCCAAGATCATACTACTATTACTTGTAAAGATGATTTTCTGGCAAGTTTGATAAACAGTATTTTCAAAGTATTTTATAAAGGAGACTTTCAAGCACACATAAAAGAATAATGTTACAATGAACTTTTATATGCTCATCACTCAGTCTCAACAATTATTCACATTTTGCCAATTGTTTTTCCTCTATTTCTCCCCTCTTATTTCTTTGCAATTTTCAGACCTCATGGTGTCTCATCCTTACCTTTTTCAGGGAATATCTCTAATAGAGTACCTATATCCCCCCCAATGCCATTGTTGTGAGTTGCATTTCCTGGGAAGCAAATTCTGAGATACAGAGTAGTGTACAGAAAGTTTATTAGGAGTGGTTTGCAGGATTTGCATCTGCAAGAGGGAATGATAGGAAGCAAGGCCAAAACGAGGGAGAAGTTGGGCTGCTAGGTAATACCTAGAAAAGACTCGGCTTGGGCCGGGCGGTGGCTCACGCCTGTAATCCCAGCACTTTGGGAGGCCGAGGTGGGCAGATTGCCTGAGCTCAGGAGTTCGACAACAGCTTGGCCAGCATGGAGAAACCCCATCTCTACTAAAAATACAGAAATTAGTGGGGCATGATGGCATGCGCCTGTAATCCCAGCTACTCAGGAGACTGAGGCAGGAGAATGGCGTGAACTTAGGAGGTGAAGCTTGCAGCCAGCTGAGATTGCGCCACTGTACTCCAACCTGGCGACAAAGCAAGACTCCTGATAAAAACAAAAACAAAAACAAAAAAACAACCAAAAACTCTGTGGAAGACTGCAATGCTGAATTCTTATTATTTGTCCAGGGTCTGGAAGAGAAGGCTGGGCTTTAATAGTCCCATAATACTCCCCTATGGACCGTCCTGTCACTAGGAAGTGAGTATAATCTTAAGGAGTGTGTCTTTCTTTGGCCTAGGGCAGTTTGAGGGCAATTTCTGGAGAGGCAAATAGCAGGTGGCTGTCAGCCGGCAGTACCCTGAGCTGTGGAGGGAATCATCTTATTTCTGAAGGGGGATCAGGATGGCTCATCACAGCATCCATCATAGACATTCTTGCATCTAACAACATTAACAATAATTCTTTAATATTACCTAGTAATATCTATCCAATGTCTGCAAATCATTATGTTAAATGAAGTTAAAACATTTCTTTAATGTGGGTCTATTCTGAGTTTTAAGTATACAAATAAACATGTGACTTTTCAAGAAGATTCTTAAACGTGCAACATTTAAAATATTTGACGACCTCACGTGTTTTTGGTTTTGCTTTTATTTTTATTTTTGGGGGACATATACCAAAAAACAATGCTCTGAACTCAGTAAACACGGGGACGTGGCAGTTTTTATTTCACAGTGGTTGAGAATAGCTTAGGCCAAGACCCTCTCACATGGCAAAGAGGTGAGTGTTTGGTGTAGAACTATAAGAGTAAGTGGTACTTGGATACTACTTCGTTCTAAGACAGCTATGAGTTACGTCAGCATCTGAAGATATTTTGCAGTTCAAACAAGATGTATACTAAAAATGCTATGTACTTTGTCACATAGACAGTCACTCACTAACAGAGCTTTTTGATGTGGTCATTTCTGCACAGTGGAAGCAGGAACTGATGAAGAGTCTCTTTGTGGATGCTGTGAAGTTATTTTTAGGTTGCTACAAAGCCTCATTTATAACGGCTACTCTAATCTTAAGAGGCTGGTGTTGGAGACCAAATAACTGGAAAGAAGTGGTATTCTAAGGTTTAGTGAAAGGTCCATAAATCAGTAGATTGCAGATGTGCATACAGCACGGACCAGACATTGGAAATGATAAAAGGGATACAGTTTTCTTTCATAGGCATTTCTATTGGAGTGATGAAAAGAAACATGGTAATTAACAGAATGGAGTGAAACAAGTAAACATGTCTGCAGTTTTGTTTTATTGTTGTTGTTGTATAGTTGGTTCTCTCTTGAGCTCTTTTTAGAAACATCACCTCAATTAATGTAAGTATGCAAGTGTCATTTCTATTTCATAAAAGTAGAGAGCATTCTTAATCACCCAGGTAATAAGTGAACAAGTTGATGGGGAATACAATCTAGACATTTTAACAGTAACTCTATTCTAGTTCTGGCAGACAATGATGCAGTTTAACAGGGGTCCAGGCTAGGGAAAGAAATAGTGTCTCACAAAAAAGACTATATGCAGTGGCTCATGCCTGCAATCCCAGCACTTTAAGGACGCCAAGGCAGGATGATCGCTGGAGCTCAGGAGTTCAAGACCAACCTGAGCCACATGGTGAAACCCTGTCTCTACAAAAAATAAAATTAAAAATAAAAAACTAAAAGAAAAAAAGTCCCTTGTAAATTTTATGGGTCTGCAGAAACATTACTTCTTATTAGTACATCTGAAAATCTGCTGTTTTTCTAGCAACCTTTGCTTTCACATATATCTTATTTTAAGTGCACACTTGCCATTCAGTGATTGCAAGTCATGTACCACACAAAATTAACAAAAATATATGTATTTCCACTAGAATATATATGCTTTAAATTCTTCAGCCTGAGGATAAGTAAATATGAGAGCATTAAAAAAAATCTGGGATACAGTTATTTATATATTATGTCTGCCAAATTCTCTGCTAATGTGCAGTTTAATTTCAGGTTTACCTTAAAATGTCACTGCTTAAAGGTAAAAGCTGGGTAACAAGCCTGTGGATAAAAATAAACAGACAGTTTATACAAAGGGAAAATACAAAGCAAGAATCCAAAGCTCAAGGAGATGTGGGTGAAAACTGAGCGATGAGCAGTTTTTGCATTTTAAGGAAAGTCCGAACTTCGCCTAAGGTTGTGAACCAAGGGGAGAAAGCAGTTCTTCTCTACATGATTAAACCTTAAAATTGTTTCTTACTGCAATACTCGAGCTAATCAGAGTGAAATTTGAGTGCTTGACCTCACAGTCAAGAAGGAAATCTTGAATTTCTACAGTTTCCTTATTTAGGTGAAGAATTCTAAAACATATCTAATGGAAAACCATCTTTAGAGAATTTCCCAGGTGATACATCATTTCCTCTGGCTTAATACCTCTGAATAGCTATTAAGTTCACTTAGAAATTTGTTTGTGTCTTAACATTGTCACCATTACTTAGTAGACACCTAGAATTTCTATGTTCCTTTAATATTAGTTAATGGAAATACTAAAAATGGAAGAAAAAATGACCAAATGACCTAGTACTATGGCTTGGGATAAGGAGACCACATTCTAATTCTCATTTAATCAATATTTATTTAAAGAATCAATTTTTGAGCACCAGGCTCTACTCTAGATGTCAGGAATAGGGTTTTGAACACAAAAACTGTGTTTCCATGAAGCTTATATTTATCATATGAAAAAGACACAAAATAAAGGAAATGTAACACAAATGGTGATTTCTATGATGAAGAATCAAGAAGGATAAAGGGATTTAGAGGATCGTTGGTTGCTCTTTTGGAAAGAACGGTCAAATAACTCTCTGAAGTGTTAATATTTGATGTAAGTCTTGAAGGATGTTGGGAAAGAATGGTCAAATAACTTTCTGAATGTTAATATTTAAGATAAGCCTTGAAGGAACTAGAATAAATTTGAGAATTTAAGGGTAGAGTATTCCTGGAAGGAGAAACCTAAGCAAAGGCCCTGTGGCAGGCATCACTTATTTGACAAACTAGCAAGGAGGCCAGGATGGTTGGAAATGATTGAGGTAGGAAAGGAGGATGAGAGATAAGAAATAAATTGTAGAGCAAGCTAGAAGCTATATTACATGGGACCTTATAGGATTTGCTAAAACTTTGGATTTTACTGATATGCAATGGAAATCCATTGGCAAGCCTGAAGAAGCACATGATATAATTTATGTTTTAGAAAGATCATTCCAGCTACTATATGGAAAACAGTGAAGAGCAAAAGTAAAAACAGAGATCAGTGGATGACTACCGCAGTAACTCAGGATATACAATGCTGTGGTGAGGTGGTAACATATGGTTGTATGTGAGATATATTATGTAGACCCGGCCAAAGTATTTCATGTGATTGTTCTGTAGAAATCTGGTTTATGTAAATGACTTTGAGAGGTGATAAAATATAGTGAAATGAGTCCCCTTTATGATATTTTATTATATAAAATTTCAAACATATACAAATGTAAAATGAATAGTATGGTGGACCTCTATGTATCCATTACAAAGATTGAACAATTATTAAGATTTGGTCAATCTTGTTTCACTGATGTCTTCCTACCAGTATTTTTTCTCTTCCTGGATTATTTTATAATAAATCCTAGACATCACATCACTGTACCATCAATAATATGTATGTCTAATAAGTAAAAACTTAAAAAAACCCCACAATATCATATACAAAATTCCACAATATTAACAAAGTTGATAATAATTCTTTATCACAATCTAAAATCAATAGGCGTTCAAGTTTTCCCAGTGTTTCCTTATGAGTATATTTTTACAGTTGAGTTGATTAGATTAGGATCCAAAGAAAGTCCACCCATTTCATTTGATCCAAATGTCTTATAAATCTCTTTATATCCACCCACCTTCTCCTATCCTTTTAATTTTTTTTTTCTGATGTCTATTTGTTGAGATCCTGGATATTGGCCGTATAGATTTTTTTTTTTTTTTTTTTTTTTTTGAGAGGGAGTCTCACTGTGTTGCCCAGGCTGGAGTGCAGTGGCACGATCTTGGCTCACTGCAACTTCCACCTCCTGAGTTCAAGCCATTCTCCTGCCTCAGCCTCCAGAGTAGCTGGGATTACAGGTGCCTGCCACCACGCCCGGCTAATTTTTTGTATTTTTAGTAAAGAAGGATTTTCACTATGTTGACCAGGCTGGTCTTGAATTCCTGACCTCATGATCCACCCTCCTCAGCCTCCCAAAGTGCTAGGATTATAGGTGTGAGCCACTGCTCCCGGTCTAGAATTTTCTATTAGATTTGACCGATCATATCATGTAGTATTTAAACATGTTTTTTTATCCTCATAATTTACTATAAAACTATGAGATAGACATAGAAGCTTGATTATATCCTTTTTTAGGGGCAAGGATGGGGGAAAATAATTCAAAGGTGGTACCATGTACCACCTATTGCATCAGGGGACACATAATTGCTAATTATCAATCGCACTTTAATGAGGTTAAAATTGATGAGTGGTATAGTAGGCTAAATAGTGACCCCACTTTCTAAAGACATCTGCAGCCTGATTCTGAACTGTGAATATGTTATGCTATGTGGCAGTAGGGACTTTGTAGATGTAATTAAGATTATAGTCCTTAAAATAGAAAGATTAGGAGGGATTACCCAGGTGGATTTAATTGAATCACATGACTCCTTTAAGGAAGAGAACCTCTCCCAGTGGAAGTCAAAAGAAGCAGAAGAGAAATATGGTAGGTGTGGAAATCAGAGCTTGCAAGCATGAGAAAAATTTGATATGCCGTTGCTGGCAGTGAAAAATAGGGTCCTGTGTATAAGAACCAAGAGAAACCTCTAAGAGCTTAGGCAGTACTCAGGCTGACAGCCAGCACGGAAATGGGACCTCGGTCCTACCACTGCAAGGAAATTCATTCTGCTCACAACCTGAATGAACTTGGAAGCAGATTCTAAGAGCCAAGACCAGCTGATACCTTGATTGGGATTTCCAAAACCTGAAGCAAATAAATCAGTCAAGCTAATCCACGCTTTTCACCTCTGAACCATGGGATAATAAATTTGTGTGGTTGTAAGCTGCTAAATTTGTGATATTTGTTAGACCAGTAATAGAAAACTAATATTAATACAAGTGAATGCAGGGATTGTCAGCCTGATTCACCTGTTATTACAAATTCTTTACCCATCTTTCATCTTCATGGTTTCAGTAGTCATTGATAATTATTGTTTAGATCTGTTGTCATTAAGGGTTACAAAATGGTGATTATTTAAGATCATTCTTTCTGTATTTATTAGCTGGAATTCTTCCTTAAAGAATAACTTTTCTTCATCCACTATTTAGCTACCTTAAAATAAATTTTGGATATAGAAAACAAGATAAATACCTATTTTTTCCTTTATTTACTAATTTACAGAATACTGAGAAGATTGGTTTGCTCATTTTTAAGAAGACCAATTAGGTTTTTTTGGCATTATTATGAATTAATGGATTGTTGTATATGCATGTTTCAACCACAATGCTGTCATTCATTTCCTTTTGATGCTTAAATGATCCCATTTGCGACTAATGAAAAACCTGTTAAGTTGGATCCTTGTGTCTTTTTGTCAAGAGCTAGTCTTGAACTCCTGGACTCAAAGTATTCTCCTGCTTTGGCCTCCCAAAGTGCTGGGATTACAGGTGTGAACCACTGTAACTGGCATACAATAGCATTTTTGTTATCTGGCATTACAACTTATCCAAGGTTTATTTTGTACATTTTAAGCCCAGACAGTGCATTGTCCATTTCCCCAAGAATCCTTTGTTCATTTCAAGTATTTAGAGAACAGAATTTGGGCACTTAGGGGCTGTTCTTGTCATTGTTTTAAGGCTATCTCAGTAGACAGAGATAGAAATTATGACTTTACAGCACACTTCCAATCCAAAGGTTACAATACACCATTTTTGCTTAACCACTTTTATTTTCATCCTTGAATATGTTTGTTAAACATTTTCAGGTGGACACAGTGGCTTACGCCTGTAATCCCAACACTTTGGGAGGCCGAGGTGGGCGGATCACAAGGTCAGGAGATTGCGACCATCCTGGCTAACATGAGGTTAGGGTGAAACCTTGTCTCTTCTAAAAATACAAAAAATTAGCCGGGTGTGGTGGCGGGCGCCTGTAGTCCCAGCTACTTGGGAGGCTGAGGCAGGAGAATGGTGTGAACCCTGGAGGCGGAGCTTGCACTGAGCTGAGATTGCGCCACTGCACTCCAGTCTGGGTGACAGAGCTAGACTCCATCAGAAGAAAAAAAAATTCATTTCTAACATTCATACAATTAATTGATTTTATTATTACTAATAATAAGATTGATGAAATTGGTTTAAGATGTCTTTGCAGGTTTTGTTTTCTCTTTTTAGAATTTATTCCTGTAAGAAAGTACAGTCAAAATACTGAATTTTATTTTATTATTTTATTTTTAACTTTTATTTTAGATTCAGGGATACATGTGCAGGTTTGTTATATAGGTAAATTGTGTGTTGTGGGGGTTTGCTGTATAGATTATTTTATCACTCAAGTAATAAGCATAACACCCACTAGGTAGTTTTTTTATCCTCACCCTCCTCCCACCCTCTACCCTCATGTCAGTCCCAGTGGCTACTGATCCTTTCTTTGTGTCCATATGTACTCAATGTTCAGCTCCCTCTTGTAAGTGAGAACACGTGGTATTTGGTTTTCTGTTTCTATGTCAGTTTGCTTATGATAATGGCTTCCAGTTTCATCCATGTTGCTGCAGAGGACATGATCTTGTTCTTTTTTATGGCTGCATAGTATTCCATTGTGTATTCCACATTTTCTTTATCCAGTCCACTGCTGATGGGTACTCAAGTTGATTCTATATCTTTGCTATTGTGAATGAACATATGTGTGCGTGTGTCTTTATGGTGGAACAATTTACATTTTTGGGGGTATATACCCAATAGTGAGATGGCTAGATTGAATGGTAATTCTAAGTTCTTTGAGAAATTGCCAAACTGCTTCCCACAATGACTGAGCTAAAAATACTGTATTTTAAAGTGTTAAATAATATACTTCATGATGTGGTCATGCCACCTATTTTAAATATAGTCTAATTTACTTGTTTTTGTTTTTGTTTTATTTTAAGAGGTTATAGTTTTGTTTTTGTTTTAATTTTGTATTTAAATGTATAAACATTTACATGACTCTATGTAAAAATAAATCAATAAAACAAGGGGCATTCTGAGAGTTCTAGCTTCTTATTTCCTTTCCCTACCTTCATTGTCTGTCTTTAAAACTTTTTTAGTTTTATATCTGTCAATTTTTAATTTTTAAAATATGAACAAATTATGCATGCATATATACATGTGCATATATATAGTTATTTATAGTCTTTCCTCACCTAAATAAAAATTATTCTTTTTAGTATGCAATTTATCTCACTTTTTTGTTTAAAATATCCTGCGGATCACTTCATGGTAGTATATAGAGATCTTTCTCATTCTTTTTCATAGCTGGACAATATTCCATAGTTTACTCAGAGTAAATTTATGCAACCAGCCCCCTTTTGTTGGACACTTAGATTGTTTCTCATCTTTTATTATTATAAATAGTGCTGCCATGAGTAGTCTTTGACCTTTCTCTTTTCCTATTTGCTTGTGTATGTTTGAGATATGTTTATAGAATGGGGTTGCTGGATCAAAGAGTAGTTGTTCGAGGCATTTTGGTAGATATTGACAAACTCCACTCCATGGAATCTTGCAATACCATAACCCATTTTTGAGAATTGTTTGGTGAACACTGACTACTTTTGCCATTTCTTGGCTGTGTAGTTATTGGCAAACCATGCATACTCATTGAGCATTAATTCTCCATATGTAAATCATGGGTAACAATTTTTTTCTTAAATAGTAGGAGGATAAAATGTGAAAAGTACAGAAAGGAAATGCCTGTTATAATGTGTTTAATAGATGTAAGCGTCCTTTCTTAGATCCTTCCAGTCGTTGATTTGATACATGTATCTTGTGAACCACGTGCCAGATGCTATTCTAAGAACTAGAGATCCAGCAATAAGCAGACCAAAAACTCTTTTCTTCAACGAAATTAAATGAAACAGAAATTTATAAACAGATGAAAAAAGATACATTCAAATAGTGCTATGAGCCAAAAAAGCAAATAGGGTAATGGGAGAGATAGTGGACACAGTCAAGAGTTTTTCTGTACCTAAATGTTCTCATTAAAAAATATGATACATATAATTTAACCTATTACACAAGATTGTTTGGAAAATGAAATGAATTTCTGGAGATTTAGGTGTTTTAGAAAGTTGCTTAGCAATTGTTATCCTTGAGGAAAATAATAACACAAAACATGCTGTATTGGTGTCCTGGGGCTGCCGGAGCAAAGCACCACAAATAGGGTGGCAAAAACAACAGAAACTATTGTCTCACAGTTCTGACAGCTGGGACTCTGAAATCAAGGTGTCAGCAGGGCCATGCTCCCTCTGAAACCTGTAGAGAAATCTTTCTTGCCTATTCCCCGCTTCTAGTGGTTTGTGGACAACCTCTGTGACATTCCTTGGCTTCCAGATGCATAACTCCAACTTTTGCCTTCATTGTTAACAGGGTGTTCTCTTTGTGTCTCTGAGTCTTCACACAGTTGTCTATGGACACTCATCATATTGGATTGAGAGTCCACCCTACTCCAGTATGGCCTCATCTTAACTTCAGCCATACAGCTGCAATGGCCCTTTCGAAATAAGGTCATATTGTGAGGCACTCAGAATTGGTACTTTAATATGTCTTTTATTCAGGGCATAGAGGCACAATTTAATTCATAACAGATTACATTATGCAAAAGGCAGGATTTAAAACAAGCCCCAAGTGTCTTTCTGGTACAGTAATAGAAATGGAGATGACCAAATGTGAGGGACTCTGACTCTTTCTCCTAAGGGGTCTGAGTGAGGAGGCTCCCAACAGAGTTGCTTTAGCTGTCAATTTAGCTTCCACGTGACTGGTCATTCTATCTGGTTCCTTCCTCCCTTTCCCTGGGCACCAGATCTTCACATTTGTCCTTTTTTTCTCCACCCCCACCCCCCCGCCCTTCATACACTGGCGTGGAATTTTTAGGGAATAAGTTAGTTGTTCTTGCGAACATGTTAGCAGATAGTGCTCAAACAATTAAAATTTATTCCCTTTCTTCCTAAAATGAAAAAAAAAGTTCATAGTTATTTACAATTACAGCAATAATAAGGCAGAACAGAAAGCATAAAGGAGAGATCAGCACACACCTGGGAAAGAGGCGATCACTGTCTGGGGACTGTGCTTCAGAACCTGTTCTCTGTGCCAGGGTGTGCCTCTGTGTGCGAGAATGTGTATGCTGGTGTGCGTGTCATCTTTGTCTGTGTCTTTATCAGTTAGGAATACATCTGTCTGAAAGTAATCAAACACCAAATGGGGGTGGATTTAACACATAAATGTTTACTTTTCTCACATTTCATGAGCTCTGGTGGTAGCTGGTTGCTGATGATTCGAGGTTGCAATGATGTCAGGGCTGAGACTCAGCTGTTTTCTTATCCTTTCCATTATGGTCTGATAGTGGCTGATGCAGTTCTAGCCATATTTTTGGTAAGCCAGGAAAGAAGAAAGCAGAAATATGTCACTCCTCCTCTTTTGTCAGGAAAGTAAAATTTTTCTTGAAACTATACTGTGCCTTTCCTTCATCACAGTAATTAGATCTACCTGTCTCATTTTCAGTTAAAAAAAATAAAAAAAAACACCTGTTTCTAGTTAATGGAAGCCTTAGAATATGGATAACAAGATTGTTCAGGTCAAGGTGTGGCAAATCATGATCCATGGACCAAATCTGCCCACTGCTTGTTTTTGTAAATAAAGTTTTACTGGGACATAGCCACACTCATTTTTCTACATAAATGTTTTCTATGACTGCATTTATACTACAACAGAACTGAGTGACTGAGACAACAGTCATATGGCCTACATATCCTGAAATGTTAACCATGTAGTCCTTCGTAAAAAATGCTTACTGACCCTTGGATTAGCTCAATTCATGATCCATAGACTAAGACTGGGCACATTGTTTCCCCGCCCCAGCCCCGCCAAAAATGGGTTTTATTAACAAGGCAGAAAGTTGGAATGGATGTTGGGTTGTCAATTAAAGATGTTTGCACGGTCCTGTTGGTAGTGGAGATTGGGGAGATCATAGAGGAAAAACTCAAGGTTAAAAGTGAACCAACAATTTACAGAAACCATGGTTTATCCCTAATTTCATCATCCACTCTTTTAATCAACGTTCTCTTCCTGTTGTGGCTTTTATTCCTTCTGCACTACTCTCTACCTCTAACCCTTAGGGCCTCCTCAACAATCTCTGAAGATTTTGCTTTCTGGAAGGTTTTCATTTTACTTATGTATACCTTAGAGTAAATTTAAGGCAACATAGTCCTTTCTATGTAACATATATTTTAAGCCTCCATTTATGGGGAAAAAAATTTTAGGCTCTAGAATACATGGGAAGAGGCCTTGCTTCTCTTCTTCCTTCCTTCATTTGTTCCTTCCTTCCTTCCTAGTCTATCTCTTCTTTCCTTCCTTCCTTCCTTCCTAGTCCCTTCCTAGTTCCTTCCTTCCTTCCTTCCTTCCTTCCTTCCTTCCTTCTTTCCTTCCTTCTTTCCTTCCTTCCTTCCTCCCTCCCTCCCTTCCTCCCTCCCTCCCTGTCTCCCTCCCTCCCTCCACAGGTATTCATTAAGCATCTATACATTCCAGGCTTTGTTCTAGGTGCTGGGGATACAGCGAGAAGACAAAGTCCCTGTCCTCACAGAACTTACATTCTACTAAGAAAAGCAGAGCATAAGTAAGCCAGCACATAAAACACAGCAAAACATCACATAAGAATGAGTACTTTAAAGAGAACTTAAGTGGGATGAGGGCATGGATCATGACAAGGGTGCTACTTTCAAGAGGGAGGCCAGGGAAGGCTATTCTCATGAGGAAGCACTCCAGCCTAAAGACAGTGAGGCAGGGAATCCTGCCTATACCGAAAAATGGATTCCAGGCAGAGGGAAATGCAAAGTCCCCGAGGCAGAGTTTTGATTAGAAGAGTCAGCGCTAAGGGTGGGCAACGAGTGGCAAGAAGAATGCCACAGATGAGACTGAGGTTATAGCCAGGAGTTAGGTTACACTGCGACTTGTAAGCCATAGAAAGATGTGAGTTTATTTGAAATAGGGTGGCAAGCCATTGGAAGATTTTGATTACGGTTATAATGTACTTGGACTGATATTTAAATGGATCCCCTTGGATTACTTTGGGACAGAAAGCCCATTTCCATATATACGCTATAGAAATAAGCTATGCTCCAAATAACATTTTGGTCAATGATGGACAATGCGTACAACGATGGCCATCCAGCAAGTTAAGGTTAATTTATTATTGAAGAAAGAAATAATTTTTTAAATTAATTTAGTGTAGTCTAAGGGTACAGTGTTTATAAAGTCTACAATAGTGTACAGTTGTGTCCTGGGCCTTCACATTCACTCAGCATTCATTCATTGACTCACTCAGAGCAACTTCCAGTCCTGCAAGTTCCATGTATGGTGAGTGCCCTATACAGGTGTACCATGTTTTATCTTTATCTATATTTATCTATATCTTTGTCTATATTCTTACTGTACCTTTTCTATGTTTAGATTTTTACAAATATTCCCTTTGCACTCCAATTGCCTATAATATTCAGTACAGTCACATACTGAACAGGTTTGTAGTTTACGAGCAATAGGCTGTACCACATAGCCTAGGTGTGCGGTAAGCTACGCCATCTAGGTTTGCTTAAGTACGTCTAGGATGTTGGCATGATAACACAATTTCCTGACAACACATTTCCCAGAACATATCCCTGTCATTAAGTGGCACATGAACTGTAGATAACATGCTGAGTTGTGAAAAGTGCTTTGTAAACAATGAATTTCTTTTCATTCATTTAATGAGTAAATATTGAAGAATAGCTCTATTGTGTTCCCCTTTTTTAAGATTTGGGGATACAATGAATGAGACATAATTCCTAACCTTGTGGAATTTATAGTCTAATGATTGAGTTTTAGAAGTAAAATGATGATTCCAACTAGTGTAGTCAGTCCTATAAAAAGGGTCAACATAGGCGGATGAGTAAGCCCATGGAGAAGAGCCAGAAAACCAGACTGAGGTGGACCAAGAAGGAAGAAAGATGTGTTCACTTAAGATGTGTTTTGAAGGCTGGTCTGTGGGGTCAGAGCGTCTGAGTTTGCCAGATAAATACAGAATACCCTGTTACATTTGAACATTTGAACTTTAAATAAACAACAGATAATTTTTAATGTAAGTATGTCCCAAATATTGCATGGGGCCTACTTTATTTTAAGTTCTGGGATACATGTGCAGGACGTGTAGGTTTGTTACATAGGTAAACGTTTGCCGTGGTGGTTTGCTACACCCATCAACCCATCACCTAGGTATTAAGCCTGCATGGTGCATACGTATACTAAAAAGGCATTCATTGTTTATCTGATTTCAGATTTTACTGGGCATCCCTTAGTTTTTATTTCCCAAATATATCAAATCCTAGAGAATATCCTTTATGGGAGGATATGCAAGTAGTTGAGTAAACACAGAGTTCAGAGTTGAAGACAAGCATGTTGAGAGAGAACTGGGTTCATCTAAGTAGGTTGGGCCAAGTTTGCAACCTATTGTCAGGATGAAATCCAGCAGACACCCGTGAAGGGTTGTAAACAGGGATGTGACATACTCAAATTTTATGTTTAGGAGAAAACACAAAACTCTGGTTAAAGCATAATGGGGGCTGCCGAAGGGAAACCATAGCTTGATGAGAGGAAACACTATAAATAAGTCATTTTAAGATGCTAGTTTTTAAATTTTATTTTATTAAAAGATTTCGCTTCTTTCATATTCCTCTGAGGAAGGGTTTATTATAAGCTCTTCCTCATTAGTCTATACTAATTTTATTCCTAAACCAGCAGAAAAGAACTTTGAAAAGAAAATTCTTTAACAAGAAGCAAACACAAGGTCTCACAAAATGAGAGCTTCCTTGCAAAGCATGCAGAACGCTTCCACAGGAATTATCTCATTTGCCCTCACAATCACTCTGCAATTTCCATTTTAGGAGGTGAAGGGATTAAGTGTCAAAAGCTTCCTTTCTCTCAGTTGCTCGGTCTGACCTCAGGCAGGGACCCCTGAGGGTTCTCTGACAAGCGGAAGGCTCAGGGGTTCTTCTGAGGCCAGGAGGACAGCGCTGTGAGGAGGAGGCCACACTCTCTCCAGGCAGTGGGAAAGGCAGGCCTCAACTCTTCAGCAACAGCAGTGCCCAAAGTTCAGCCTGACTTTGAGGCTGATTCATGAGGGCTGACTGTAATTTCTCTGGAGATGAAAATGCAAAAGGAAATTTCTCATCAAGAACAATGCCGCCAGCCACGAAAATGCTGAAGCAAGATTCCCTTCTAGTAATTTGTCATCCATATTATCTTCCTGTCAGAAAGTTTTGGCCTATAAAACCTGTTTTTCTTCACCAAATCTTGTTTTTTCTTCTCCCTCTCCCCTTTCTCTGATTATCTGTCAGCCTCCTGGTTCTCTTAGGGTGTTCTTTATGTGATCATTCATTCAGTCATTCACTATTACTATGATGACTATGTGTATGAGTTTGTTTTTGTTGCTATAAAGGAATACTTGTGGCTGGGTAATTTATAACAAAAAGAGGTTAATTTGGCTCATGGTTCTTCAGGCTGTGCAAGTATGACACCAGCATCTGCTTGGCTTCTGGTGTGGCCCAGGAAACTTTTAGTCATGGTGGGAGATGAAGACGGAGCAGGCAAGTTACATGACGAGAGAGGAAGCAAGAGAGAGAGGAGGAGGTGCCAGTCTCCTTTAAACAACCAGCTCTTGCACAAACTAACAGCGAGAACTCACTCATTACCATTAGGAGGGCACCAAAACATTTGTGAGGGGGCCGTCCTCATGACCCAAACACCTCCTGCCAGGCCTCACCTACAACATTGAAGATTACATTTCAACATGAGATTTGGAGGCAACTAACATCCAAACCGTATTGCTATGTGTATTAGTTTGTTCTCACATTGCTATTAAAGACCTACCCCAGACTGGGTGATTTATTTCAAAAAAAGAGATCTAACAGACTCACAGTTCCACATGGCTGGGGAGGCCTCACAATCATGGCAGAAGGCAAAGAAGCAGCAAAGGCATGTCTTACATGGCAGCAGGCAAGAGGCCATGTGCAGGGGATCTCTGCTTTATAAAACCATCAGATCTCATGAGACTTATTCACTATTATGAAAATGGTATGGTGAAAAACCCACCCCCATGATTCAATTACCTCCCACTGGGTCCTTCTCACAACACGTGGGGATTATTACAATTTAAGGTGAGATTTGGTGGGGAACACAGAGCCAAACCCTATCACTATGATTACTATGATGACTTCAAACATGAGGCCTGTTTCTGACCTAATTAATGAAGAATAAAATGATGGTCAAAGACTTCTCCTTACCAAGGGAAAGTTATAATAGTTTGAGAGAAAGAGAGAAATAATAATAATAAGTAGCAATGATTACTAGATGTTGGGAACTTTATATACATCGATTCTAAGAACTTTATATGCATTAATTCATTTAATATTCACAACAATTCTATGAGAAAACAATAATTATCATTACCATTCTACAGATGAGAAAACTGAGGCAAAGACGGTTTCAGAGAATTGCTTGCAGTCTCAAGGATGGTGGAAGAGCTAGGCAGAGATAAGCAGTCTGGCTGCACAGTTAATTCTTAACAGTGTGCTTTAGAAATATGTATCACGTATCTAGAGATAATATGTTTTTCTACAATTCATTTGTGTAATATAAAGTTCATTATTTAAGGATCATTTTCTATGGGTATTTACACCATTGCATAGATGCAAGGATAGAGGTAGCTTGTGTATTGTTTGTCAACAGACCATCTAATCCAGATCAGAGGTGCCAGGTGTATACATGGGACAGCTGTATCTGCTAGTCTGAAATTTTAATGGGGTTTTGGGTTAAATATTGAGATTTTAGATTCTTCTATAATAAGAATTTAAAGCTATGAAATGATCAATTAGGACAAAGAATTAATGAAAAAGGAAGTTGAGAAAAAAACTCTCTCAAGCTTCAACATTTATTTAGCAGATGAGCAGAGAACAAGAACCATAAAGAAGGTGTATAAGAAAGAGTGTGAGGCAGGAGAGAGATGAGAGAAGAGAATGCCATGGGAGACCAAAGAATGACATTCAGGGATGGAGTCATTCATGTGTCAAATGCAGCAGAGATGTCCACTTCACTTCCTAACCTGAAGGGCTGATTCATGTACAAATACAAGTTGACAGAACCGAATGTCAACTTCTATTCATAAAAACTGCTTCATGGCAACTAGCCTGAGGTGGTTCAGGCTTTTCTCTCGTCGCGTAATATGGTCTGGCTGTGTCCCAACCCAAATCTCATCTCGAATTATAATCTTCATAATCCCCATGTGTTGAGGGAGGGTGTTGGTGGGAGGTGACTGGATCATGGGGGCAGTTTTTCCCATGTTGTTCTCACAATAGTGAGTGAGTTCTCATGAGATCTGATGGTTTTATAAGGGGTTCTTCTCCCTTCTAATTCTCTGTCTTTCCAGCCACCTTATGAAGAAGCTATCTGCTTCTCCTTTGTCTTCCACCATGACTGTAAATTTCCTGAGGCCTCTCCCTAGCCATGAGGAACTGTGAGTCAATTAAATCTCTTCCCTTTACAAATTACCCAGTCTCAGGTATTTATAGCAGTGTGAAAACAGACTAATACACCCAGGTTGCTATTCTCCTCTTTTCCTTAAAATGGTTGGGTGCTTCTCTTTCACACATATGCCTTTGCATGATTGGCGGTCATCTGGGCTTCAAACAACTTCCACCTACTTCATCCTGTCTGGATGAGCTCCTTGGCCAAAGCTGGCAAACCTGGGCATTTGATTGTTCTGGTTTTATGAGTTTGCTTTGACGGAGGAAACAAGATTAAATACCCCTAGAATAGAATGGACTGGACTGAATCCATAGTCAGGTGAACTGGAGGGGAGAAGATAGAAGTCTTGAGAGAAATTACATTAATTAAAAGGAGAGACAGTGAGTAAAGTTAAATTGAGTAAGGAATAATTATTTTTTTATTTTTATTTATTTATTTATTTATTTTTGAAATGGAGTCTCGCTCTGTCGCCCAGGCTGGAGTGCAGTGGCACGATCTCGGCTCACTGCAAGCTCCATCTCCCAGGTTCACGCCATTCCCCGAGTAGCTGGGACAAACAGGTGCCCGCCACCATGCCTGGCTAATTTTTTGCATTTTTAGTAGAGATAGAGTTTCACTATGTTAGCCAGGATTGTCTTGATCTCCTGACCTTGTGATTCGCCCACCTCAGCCTCCCAATGTGCTGGGATTACAGGCATGAGCCATAATCACTGTGTTAACAATACTGTAATCACTGACAATAACAATATCATTACTGCCTCTATGACTGCCACCACTGTCACTACTATGATTACTCCAACAGCCTCCATTTCTTCCATTACTGTTCTGTGGCCTCAATAACTTCTCTACCACCACTGCTAGAATCACTACCATCAGCAACCATTCATTTGCTACAGTTGATGATGCTCATGTCAGCCCTTGGGATAAGGGGTTTACATAAAATATTGTGTTAAAACCTTACAGCATTCCTATCAAGAAAGTAGTGTCATTCTCCTTTAAGAAGAAGAGGGCAGTTCAGGAATTGGAGTTGATTAATAGGTTGTGGAGCCTGGGCTCTCAACCACTCCTTAATCCTTTCCCTGAATGCTGGCCACCTGTGATAGGTTAGAACGACATCGTCTGCCTCCTCAAATTTTTTTTGATGGCAACGTAAGGCATCATTTTGTTCTTGGGAGAAAGAGCCCTGCTCTTTAGTGTTTGTCTATAAACATGTGGTATGAAAGGAAATGTAAGTAGATGTGCTTTTGCTTCACTGGCAGGAAGAAGGTGTTTGTGATATAGGGATGCTTATACAGTGCAGAGAGCAGGTGTCTGGGATTTGTCCTGGCCATTCTGAAGTCACATGTTTTCGGAGAGTCACCTTACCTGGCTGCACCCTAATTTCACCTCATTTTGTTGAAAGAGGTTTGTAAAAATTCTTCCAACTTTATCTTATAGGCTAGAATTAAGGAAACAGGAAGGAGTAAGGGAGAGATGCAGCTTTCCTCAAGAAGCCAATGTTGGGAGCAGGTTCTCAGGGTATTCGTTCCAATTCACCTGCATCTGAAATTTTGTTGGGAGTTACAACAGACCTCTCTGTGGAAAAGCATAATTGATCTTTTAGAAGCAAAGGTGGGGAATGGGTTTTACAGTGTTTACTGCTTTGGAATTGGAGGATCTTTAGCTCTGAAAGCTTTTGAGCAATGTTCAAATTACATCAAAGCACAGGACTTCATAAACATTTTAATGAATATTCTTCCAGTAATGAAATTACTTTGGGTAATGCATTTCTTGGATGTTTTATGTAAGGAGAGAAAAATAAAATTGTGTCAATTAAATAAACTGAAGTGAACGTGATGAAGTAAAGCTACTAAATATTTAAAAAATCTAAACCATTATAGCAACCTTTTCATTTCATTTTAACAGAAATACTGAAGAAGATATTTAATAAAATATTAACACAAATGTGTGAAAATTTATGAAAATAAGCATTTTATTAATCCAGTTCACACTGGTGAGGATTTTCTTCATTTTACTACTCAGTATTTTGGAGTGTGAGTGTTTGTGTGTGTGTGTGTGTGTGTGAGAGAGAGAGAGAGAGAAAGAGAGAGAAAGAGAGAGAGCACACGAGAGATTGAAAACCCAGATCCCATGTCTAGGTTTTCTTAATTGATAGCTTCAAAAACATGATTAATACCAAGTATCATATATGTAGTGCCAGCTTGTAATATGGCTTTCTTGAATTCTGCTTTTCCTTGAGTGATTTGCAATTTCTTGACAGACAATGAAAATAATCACTAATGTTTATTGAGTGTTTCTGTCTCTGCCAGGTGCTGTGCTAAGCATTTCTTATGAGGCCTTCCAAGATTTCTTATGAGGTTGGCACTGTTATTACCATCCTCATTTTACAGCTGAGGAAATTGAGGATCAGAACCACTAAATAAATTCTTAGGGCCACAGGGCTGCTAACAGCCAGCCCTTGAACCCACCTCCCTCAGAATCTAGAGCACAAGCTCTTAAAAACCATGTTACCTTGGGCAGCACTGGTTCCCTTTTAGTCCTGCATTATTTGTTGCACTGATTTGGGCATAATGTCAGGATTATTTTCTGAAGTTTGAAGTAATGACCTATCTTATAGAATGACTGCATCAATGGCCTTCTGTCCACAAAGTCAAGGATTGAACTCTGTCATGCACAGTGTTTCCAGCGAGAACTTCTCAGTTGTATGCACATGGCCCCAGCATCCACCTCCTCTCCAGTCAGCAAGTCCTTCTTCAGCAGCACTTGATAGCTGCTCTGCACCAGCCCTCCTGAATCCATTACAAGGCCTTGAAGACCCCACTGTGTCATGCCTCTTTAACTTGGCCCAGGCCATTTCCCCTCCCATCTTTGTACCTGGTGAAATGCTACTAATCAGTCATGTATCACCTTAAGCATCTCCCCCTCTGGGAGGAATTTCCCTGACCTCTCAAGCAGAGCCTTGTGCTTTCTCCATAGACTGACGCTCTGGCCTGTATGCTCACTATTTCTATAGCAGTGCTACTTTGCTCTATTGCTATTATTTTTGATGTGCACCATCTGCCCCATTAAGCCCATTGACAGAAATGACCATCTTCTATTCCACTTTGTATTCCAAGTTCCTATTATGGTGTCTGACACATGAGAGAGACTCAATAAATATTTGGAAGAATAAATTTAAATGTGAATGAACAAAGAACAAATATTTGGAAAGAGGAGCAACTTGTTTCCAGCAAAAGGAAAGCACAGATAATTTTTTAAATGGTACGACAGAGACTTAAAGAGGAACCTGGGGCAAGAAAATAAAAACTTAATTTTACATTTTGCTAAGCTTTAAAATCATTTCCCAAATCATAATGATGTAACTACTTTCATAAATCCATTAATATACTCCAGGCTACTGTCTCCTACCTCAAGGAAATTCCCTTGCCAAATGGAGAATTATTCTTAAGCCCTTGGGTTTATCCCCCATTCCTAACTTTAAAAGGCTTGTACAGAGTTCCAGACACAAGAAAGCAGTCCTTTCAGCACCTTTCCTCCTACCATTATTTTAATGAATACTGGAACTCATTCAGCTTTAGAATTTAAGTGTTTCTGTCAGCATTTTAAAGATCTTTTTGGATATAAGTAATTTGTATTCAAAATCTAAACATAATTTTCTATTCAAAAAAAAGTTATCAGGATGATTCTGGCCTCATAAAATGAGTTAGGGAGAAGTCCCTATTTTCCTATTGCTTGGAATAGTTTCGGAAGGAATGGTACCAGCTCCTCTTTGTACCTCTGGTAGAATTCGGCTGTGAATCCGTCTGGTCCTGGACTATTGTTCGTTGGTAGGCTATTAATTACTGCCTCAATTACAGAACTTGTTATTGGTCTGTTCAGGAATTAAACTACTTCCTGGTTTAGTCTTGGGAGGGTATGTATCCAGGAATGTATCCATTTCTTCTAGATTTGCTAGTTTATTTCCATAGAGGTGTTTATAGTATTATCTGATGGTAGTTTGTATATCTGTGGGATTGGTGGTGGTATCCCCTTTATCATTTTTTATTGCATCTATTTGATTTTTCTCCCTTTTCATCTTTATCGGTCTGGCTAGCGGTCTATTTTGTTGATCTTTTCCAAAAAATCAGCTCCTGGATTCATTGATTTTTGAAGGGTTTTTCGTGTCTCTGTCTCCTTCAGTTCTGCTCTGATCTTAGTTAATTCTTGTTTTCTGCTAGCAGTTGAATTGGTTTGCTCTTGGTTCTCTAGTTCTTTTCATTGTGATGCTATGGTGTCTATTTTAAATCTTTCCTGATTTCTCTTGTGGGCATTTAGTGCCATAAATTTCCCTCTACACACCGCTTTAAATGTGTCCCAGAGATTCTGGTATGTTGTGTCTTTGTTCTCATTGGTTTCAAAGATGGGCTGATGGGTGCAGCAAATCACCATGGCATATGTATACCTATGTAACAAACCTGCATATTCTGTACATGTACCCCAGAACTTAAAGTATAATAATTAAAAAAAAGTTAAACCCTATAAAAATTCACTTATCCAAAAAGATAAAATGTCAGCATTTAGGAAGTAAATGTCCAGTGCTATCTGAAATTGCTAAAGCCTTATGTTTTAAAATTTTTTTAGTCCTGCAGATGAATTTGCTTCCATCAAGTCTCACATTTTCATCCTTTGTGACTAGGGGTATAGATTTTGTTGCAAAATTAGCTGGCCCAGAGGGCTCCTTGGTGTTCAGGTGTACCAGAAATACAAAAGGAAACAAATGAACTTTTCTTGAGATTCACTTGTATGTGCCAGAAGCAACAATAAGAATCCTTGTGAGGTAGATGTCTTGTCCCCATTCTAAAGATTATAGCAAACAAACCATAAGAAAACAAAGATCACCCAAAGCATCAGCAATCTAAACTGCCATGTAATGAAATCCAGGACTTAGTCTTAAAGTGGTACTCCTCAAGGTAACCGACCTGTGTTGCAAAGCAGTATTTTCTTTTCTTTTAATGAAGAGTAAAGTTTTTGAATATCGAACATTTTAATGGATACAGTAATATTTTTAAAAACTCTTTGATTAAAAGCCTCCATTTGCATTATCTTGAATATAATTCTCAGGTTTTAGGAACCTAGATAGAAGAAACTACATCTTTAAGTTCATTAATCTCTAACTGAAATGTAACAGGGCTTCTAATTAAGAATTTAGGCAACGTACTTCAGTAGTACTAGCAGTACCTGTGACCTTGTCACAAATAGAAATCACAAAGGCTTTCACATTACATTATAATATTAGCTGATATATTGAAATGTTTTTATGTTCCTTGCTACTTTGAACTATGACAGTTATCATATCTACCATTTGATGTGGTTTGGCTCTTTGTCCCCACCCAAATCTCATCTCAAATTGTAATCCTCATAATCCTCACGTGTCAAGGGAAGGACCTGAGGGAGATAGTTGGATCATGTGGGTGGTTCTCATGCTGTTCTCCTAATGATGAGTGAGTTCTCGTGAGATCTGATGACTTTATAAGTGTTTGACAGTTCCTTCACATGCTCACACTCTCTCCCTGCTGCCTTGTGAAAAAGGGTCCCGTTTCTGCTTCTGCCATGATTGTAAGTTTCCTGAGGCCTTCTCAGCGATGGGGTTCTGTGAGTCAATTAAACCTCTTTCCTTTGTAAATTACACATTCTTGGGTATTTCTTTATAGCAGTGTGAGATGCAACTAATAAACCAGTTTATGTTGTTCTTTAATTGACTAATAGAGAAGCATATATATTCTGGTATCCCAGATTTATTGTTTTAATTTTTTGATAACTGTACTTTCAATATCATTGGTTTCCTTTACAATATTATGAATGCTATTTTATGCACTTGAAAATATTATCCTAAAAAAAGGGCCCATAGACTTCCAAAGGTTCCAGGCACAAAAAAGTTAGCAGTTTTAAATCCTTAATGTGTGTGCCATACTCAATCTTTTTTCATTATTTCTTTTCTTTTATTCAGTTTCTCTCTCTCTTCTCTCCATTTAGTCCTTTATTCATCCCTATCTTTTTCTCCCTCCTCCCTTCCTGTCTGTCTCCCTCCCTCCCTTTCTCCTTCTACCTACTTATGCTAAACAAGAAGATTCTATTCAGGCTTCTATCTGTTCTAATACATAGTAGACTGAGTTTTTCTTGACTTCCTTTATTCTTATCTGACTGTCTTAACCTTCTCTGAAATATAGTGCTCTGTATACAGAAATACAGTGTCTGAAAAAGCTGGAGGAAGTGGGGGATCTAACGGGGTCCTTGTACTATCTTTGTGACAAAGCTTAGCTCTGCTTTCTTTTCTGAGATTTTGTTAAATGCTTTGTATTCAGGGGTATTTCCTTCTTGAATAAGGAGGGAAACTTACAAGTTTCTTCAATTCATTAAGAACCACCACAGGTTCTACCACAGAGAGAGAAAGAAAAATCCTGGAGGTACATACACTGTTTTGACCTCATTGCTTATTGTCTAGGGGAGGAGGATGTGAAAACCTCACCTGGTCTTCTGTGTGCCTCTTTCCTATGAATTAGTTTTTACAAAGAAACATTCTTTTTCCTCTATGTTAAGTACCTGTGTCTGACAGATAATAAATATTTCTGTGTTATTATGACTTTCCTCCTTTTGCTACTTTTCTTTCAGTCTAGAGGGTTTACAATGTTATTCTGTCCCAGTGATTTTAGGTAATGTTTTTTTTAAAGCCCTTTAAATATTTTAATTAGGGACATATAATTCTGTTTCTCCATGGGGTTTAACACAAGCAATCTCCTTAGATATTCCACAAAATAGCCCTATAATACAGATATAATTCAGGTATCTCTTGAAATTCTTCTGTCGTAATTAAATTTGTATATTCAATGGCATGATTTTCATTCTTATTTTTACCTCTATTCAAAAAGTGAGGGCCCAGACTATCATTTATGGCCCTGTTATTTGAAGAGCTGGAATTGAGTATGGGGATGGAGTGTAACCTGCCCTCAGGACAAAAATTATGCATCAGAGTAAAGTTAAAAGACAGCATCTCAGGGACAAGCTGGAATTAAAACAAGCAGACAGACAGGGAGTCATACTCAAGCTGAATGACTCGTAAAAGCTGATAGTAGATAAAATTTTGAGGGACCAAGATGGAGTTCCAGGATCCTGACTAGAGGAGAGAAGGTAAAGCTTGGATAGAAAACTTTTGAAAGTTTCTTCTACACAGCTTCAATGTTCTAATGAATAATCCCAATTTTCCATCTCTATCTTTTTATTAATTTGAGGAAGTGTTCTCATGGCAATTATAGGGGACAGGCACTTGCTTGAAAGTTTGAGAATCAATAAAGATACCCATGCTACTGTAATGGAATTAGAAAGAGGGAAGAGGTAGCAGAGAAGGTCAGAAAGAAGAGGAGGCCAGATTATGTAGAGTATTATAAATCTTAAAGTCTTTGAGTTTTTCCTGAGAACGTTGGGAGCTACTTGGTGGTGTTAGTCAGAAGAATAAGATAAAAAGTTGCTAATGTTCTCTATAGCTGCTGTGTTGAAAATAGATTACAGAAGGTTAAGAATAGAAGCATAACAATCATCAGGAGTCTACTGCAATTGGCCAGGCAGCAGATGAAGATGAATTAGACTATGTTGGGGTGGTAAGAAGTCTTATTTATGGGACTTATGATGGATTAGATATAGGGTGTGATAGAAAGAAAGTGTTAAGGATGACACTGGGGATTTGGAACTGAGGAAGTAATAGAATTGAATTGCTATTGACTCTGATAGGGAAGCTCCAAAAGAAACAAATTTTTGGAAAATGATAAATCAAAAGTTCCCTAAGTAGTTACCCACCTTGCTCATCATTCAAATGTGTTGGTTTCTCCAAAACTGCTATACAGGAATAATTTAGAGACAGTACTCTTCCATGCTAAGCATGAGGGTGAAGTGAAGCTTGAAACTACTTTTGCATGTCACTTTATATGAAATTAAGATAATTAAATTGTACAGGCCAGGCATAGTGGCTCATGCCTGTAATCCTAGCATTTTGGGAGGCCAAGGCTGGCAGATTGCCTGAGCTCAGGAATTGGAGACCAGCCTGGGCAACATGGTGAAACCGCGTCTATACTAAAATACAAAAAATTAGCTGGGTGTGGTGGCATGTGCCTGTAGTTCCAGTTACTTGGGAGGCTGAGACAAGAGAATTGCTTGAACCCGGAGGCAGAGGTTACAGTGAGCCGAGATCATACCACTGTACTCCAGCCTGGGTGACAGAGCAAGACTCCATCTCAAAAAAAAAAAAAAAAAAAAAAAAAAAGTAATTAAATTGTACATATTGCAGAGCAAGGTGCTTTTGGAGACTATGGCTAACTAAGTCATTCTTTGATACTAATACTGCCCAGCGGGAAGTTCAAACCTCCAGGAATGGATCTTCTGATCTTCCTGGAAGTAACACCTTCATTGAACTGACTTTCTTAGGGTTTTGCTGATAATTACAATGATTCTCACACCAGAAGCAGAGATACAAAAAATGTTAATAAGTAGTTTAATAATCCTGTTTCAGTCTTTTCATGAAGAGAGAATCATCACCATACCCTTCCTTATCAGGGAATATTCTGCCTGCCAGAAGAATCCATGCTAAGTAATTATAAAAGAAATCAATTACAGATACTTATAAAAGTGAAGGACTTGCAGTTGTGGGAAGCTGCTATCAACCCTCAGGTTAGAGGGACCAAGAGAGGAGCTGGGGCCACCGGTGGAAGTAGGAACCATGTTTAGCCTCTCAGCAGGAACTGGAGCTGGGGCCAGAGAGCTGAGGGGACCTCTGTGGAGATGATGCCCATATTAGTTTGTTTTGACACTGCTATAAAGAACTACCTGAGACTGTGTAATTTATGAAAAAAAGGAGGTTTAATTGACTCACAATTTCACACACTTAACAGGAAGCATAACTGGAAGATCTCAGGAAACTTACCATCATAGCGAAGGCAAAGCAGAAGGAAGGCACATCTTCCCATGGCAGAGCAGGAGAGAGAGAGCCAAGCGGGAGGTGCCACACACTTGTAAACCATCAGATCTCATGAGAATCCACTCACTATCACAAGAACAGCAAAGGGGAAGTTGGCTCCCACGATTCAATGAGCTCCCACCAGGCCCCTACCCGGACACATGGGGATTACAATTCGACCTGAGGTTTGGTTGGAGACACCAAGCCGAACCCTATCAATGCCTAAAGCAAAAAGATAGAGGAAAGATATATGGGCTTTCTCTTCCTCCTGCCCATCAGTCTCCCGTGGTTCCCACCCAAACGCAGTTGGCAAAGAGACTCAAAACATGGTCCCCAGGGATCACCACCCATGGTATTCAGAGTAGGGGAGGGATGAGGATTGAGTTGAGGTCAAGCAAACACATCATTAGTCAACTTCCTCACAGAGGTGTTGGGCTGAAATAAGAATGAAGTTGGTGACTTTTTGCCTCAGAAATTAAGGACAGAAAAGAATTATGTGGGGTTTTGGGTAGTCAGCATGGAGTCAGGTCTTGGAGAACAGAGACTGTTTTTATTGAGAACTGGGTTTTGTTTTTAACGTTTGTAGTATTTTCCTTGTGGCAGTAGATTTCTTTCTTTCTGCTATAGAAAGGGGAGACCTATGAAGAATACGTTCTACTTCACAAACATTCTAAGAAGAGAAAAATCCCAGATGATGGAATGAATCAAGGAAGAGGTTGAGAGGGTAAAAATTAGCAAATCATGTGGAATTATAAATTATGAAAAATAAAATCAAAATAGAAGTGAAGCAGTAACCCTTTAGTAACACTCATTCTCAAGTTCAGCTTTCTTCTTTTTTCCAGATGATATTCTAGATGATGGTTGGAAGTTTTTACTGAAGTAATTATTTGTTTTCCCACCACCATTTATTAGAGCTATCATAAGCAAGCTGCTTTTTCTGTTTCTCTTCCAATTAAAAGTCATTGCTTTTGCATCTGAAATAGCACCCACCTTGGACAATGCAAGTCATGTTTTTTTTTTTTTTTTTTTCACAAGCATCATAACCTAGAAATATTTGTTGAATATAACCAATATGGAGTCTGTCCTTTGGAATTTGACCAGTCATATTTTGCAAAATCATTTGCTGTGTATGTGGTCTTTTTTAAAGGAGACACTAGTGTCAAAACATTGGTAATTCTAAATTCAACTCTATAATTTGTAATTTTTATAGACAATCCAGATTTGATTTTGTTGCCTGCAAGTCTGAAGTTTATAATGTGTGTAATTTGATTATCTTCTCTAGATAATATCTAGAGATATTTTATCTAGTCAATATGAGTCTTTATCAGCTTAAGCAAAGTAAAAATTTCCATACAAGTTATTGTGAAGAATCCTTCTAAAGATACTGTTAGAAACTGTTGCTAATTTTAAAACACATTGGTAGGATGAGCCTTGGACTTACTTCAAGTGTATATTCTAGAAATGTTTCTAATTCTTTATTTTATACTTATCATACTAATTTGCTATTCTTTTGTAATCTTCTGTCATGTCCTTAGTATTTCCTATGTTAAATTTTTGAAAAATCATTAAACTGAAAGTCATTTTCAGAAATTAAAATCTGTATTTTAAAAATATTTATGTCTTATCATTTCAATAGGCTATTTCAGAAATTAAAACTCTAAAGATCACTTAATTTGCTAAGTGCTTTACACATTTTACGTTTTACCTTTGTACGCATCATCTTAGTAGTACTATGGAACGGTTCAGGAGCTTTTGTTTTTTTAGAGAGCAGAACCTTGCAGTTCAGAGAGAATGGATGACAACTGTAACTGTGATAGTGTGGCTCTATCCAGGCCTGTTGATGAGGATAACTTATGTACAATACTCAGGAGAGTCCCTGAAATAGTAGTGGTTCAGCAAGTGTTTGCTTCATTCCATTTACTACCCTGTATCTGGAACATTGTCTGAGCCCAGAAAAAATATATAACAATAGGAAAATTGCCTTGCATCTTATGGGATTCTTTGGTATCTTTCAGATGCAGATAAAATAACAGCTTTTTAAACAGCAAATGAATCCACTGACAATATAACTGCCTTGTTAATTCTAAAGGTATTGCAGTTGTCATTTATGATGATGAGGTTCAGAAACTTATGAAATAAGTGAATGCATAGACGTAGAATAAGAATCTTAAGTATATTAATAGTGACTGAAATTTAAAAGCCAATAATATTCTGATTTTTTAGAACTTTTCATTGGAAGGGCTACTGAATCCCTAGAAATATTCCTGTAGTTAAGATGAAGTCTAGTTTTCCATGGAAGCCAAGTAGATCTCTCTTTTGTTATGACTTTTGGAAAGGAATATCTTTTTTTCCCCTTTCCTCCTCTTCCTCAATCCTCAGATTTCTAAACATTTTTATTCACATTAGAATTGTACCTTCTGGTTGGTATGATCTGCAAACATGTGTTGACATATAATTCTAGGCCAGGCACCATGCATGGAAATAACAGAACTGGACATATTCTCTGCCTCTGGAAATTCAGATCCTTAATGGAATTCAGCAGCATTTTTATTATTGCAGAAATTGCTTTCCTATCCATCATCTCATTAATTTTTCACCAACATCTTTGAGGATAGTACCAGTATTTTGGTGAGGTTAAATATGCTTAATGTTACTCAGAGATGAAGTGAGACCCAAATGTGTGTTCTACTCTTTTTTCCAAGGCGGTGGTGATGTTTTTCTTGCCATGTGGGATCTACAGAAAGCCGTCCTATTCTCTTAGAAAATTGTACCTTCCCCTTGCCTTTATAGCTTCCACAACCTCCACCCTCAGGCATATAAGGCTCTACCGCACCCTGCTTCCCTTGGGAAAACCTGATATAATCAGGATGATAACAATGGTGGGTTGTGTACCTTGGTCTACCCCAGAGGCTGGAAAGGTAAAAGAAGAACTGTATATTTTCTAGACTCATTTGCAGCTAGCGTTCCTTCACGGCTGCTATTTTTCCATCAATAAGCACAGCCATGGCACTGGTCTTCACATGCAGACTTCTGATTTGGAGCCACCAGAATTGGAGCCATGATGAAAGGCAATTTTCCAAGTCTAGAACTGAGATAAGAATGCGATGAAAACTACATACTTCTTACTAAAAAAAGAAATACCTAAATACACTTACACATTTGCAAAATGTTTTTGTAAATTTACTTCAGAATTGTAACTGGCTTCTCAAAATTAACTTATATCTCCTTTTTGGTAATTTCAATTCCCATCGACAAGTTCTTTCCCCCAGTACACGCACCTTTGGTGAAGGTGGGAAATGGTGTTGATGACCTCAGCATTTTACCCTTCTCTGTATCCATGCCTTTCAATTGTGACTTAATGGATACACATGAAGAAGCAATTGAGTATATTTTCCCTATCCTTTGATTCTGAGTTTGCCCTCAAGAATGTAGTAGGGGTGAAGGTGTACCAGTTCTGGGTTTTAGTCTCAAGAGACCTTGGGAATTTCCTCCCTTTGTCTTATGCCTCTGTTTTCACTGTGAGAACATGGCTGGGCCAGTCTGATGCAAGATGAGGGACACATGAAGCAGTGACACAAAAAGCTGAGGTCATCAGAGATCACACAACACCATCTGACTCCTAGATACACGAGCAATTTCAACTAAGATTAGCAGAGCTCCCTAGCTGACTATGAGCAGTAACGCAGTAGTAAGTTATTACTACTTATTGCTGTATATAGCATTATAATGGCAATAGGTAACTGCAACTTTGGGATTACAAATCAAAATACTGTGCCTTTCGCTGTCCAAATGGTTGATAGTGGCCAAAAGCTAGGCCAATTGAAGACTTTAAACTTTGAGTTTGGGGAGGCAAAAATAACAACAAAATTTATTTTTTGGTAATCATTCACTCCAGTTGAAGGACTCAGATGAGACTGCTGAGTAGTTTCTGATACCTGCATCTAAGAACACACCCTAACATCTGTGCATTTGACACTATGAGCCACATTCATTGCTCCAATGAATTTATCTTTCTTTCCAAATTTGCCAAATTTCTGTGGTTTGCTGTTAAAGTTACTAATACTTTCTTTAAAATTACCTTAAAGCTAAGTGGCTTAAACTAATCATTTTATTTTATGCATGATTTTGTGAGTCAGGAATTTGGGAAAGACTCAGCTGGTCTGTTTTTACTTGGAGTTTTTTTTTTTTATGTGGTTGAAGTTAGATGTCAGACATTGAAATATTTAATAAGACTGGACTTCCAAGATAGCTCACCTAACTAGTGATTGTTCTTGGCCATTGGCTGGTGACTCAGCTGTTCTGCACTGCAGAATGCCTACCTTTGGCCTTTATAGGTAGTCTCAGGGTACTTGGCATCTTATACAGTAGCTGGCTACCGCCAGAGTGAATGTCCTGAAAGAAGCAGGCATTGCTCCTCTCTATATGGGAAGGTCAACAAATTTTGGCATGTTTGAGAAAATCACTATATTCTGCCCTCTGGCCACAAATTGGTTTTATTTTCCCACTTGTAAAATATGCTGTCTCCCTCCCCTACATTTCCCAAAGTCTTGTCCACTAAGATTAGGGTATGAGTCTAAGGCTCTGGGTCAAGGATTTCATCATCTAAATCAGGTCCAATTGTAGATGAGTCTCCCAGGGTTTGATTCTTTGGTCACAGTTCCTATTAATTTAAAAAATGTAGTGAACTAAAGAAGCAAGTTTACTGCCCTTCACCCATCCATTATACAGTGCCGCATAGGGGTAGGATAAATGCAGTAAACACTCTAGCTCCAAAAGGGGGAAATGTGAGACACATAACAGCCACTGGCCCATATTACTCTGAAGTCCAGATGGGCATACTTGACCGTTTGATTAGGACCAAGTTCCGCTCCCTGAAACAAAATTTATAGAGCAATAAAAGCAATTGATTGAGATTTTATTTCATGATCAGGATTAGAAATCTCATTTTTTTATGAATTGTAATTCTTTCACTCTCATTTTTTTCTTACAAAAATTATGCCAACTTTCTGGGGAAAAATAGTTGAAAGAGATCTAAATTGTGCTAATATCAGTTTCGTTTACTTTGATTTTAATGAGACATTCAGACACAGAGTGCATATTGAAGTAGCAATATGCAGGTCAAATTTGATATCCATTTGATTTTGATGTTGATTTTGGTAGGAATAAGTGCTGAAAACTCTGACTGAAACCAAATGTTTATTCTCATTATACTCTTTGTTATAGGAGGACAATTTATCTCTTGAAAGACTAAATATTTTTGAGATTCTTTGGGGCTTAAATTCATGATTTCACTTCCTGTGTCCTCAGCTCAATGAAGATATCTTTTTAGGCATTTCATCATTAATGTTACCTATGTTTTCAGGAAAAAAAAAATTAGGAACCCTTTTTTTATCTAGCAGAAGTGATTTTTAGCAGAATTTTATATTTCCAAGTGCCTATAGACTTCTAAAAAAATTGACTTGATTTTATCATTTTCCAACTTCATTCTGCTGAAATGCTTCCTCCAGCACTGGAAAGTTTTCACCCATTTCTGACTCTAATCTCTTCCAATGCAGTGAGCTGGCCAAACATATAAAGAGTTGGCCAGGAGCACCCATAAAGGTGACTACAGGGCTTCCAATTAAATGATTTATCTCATTCTTAAGTGCTCACATAGCTGCCAACTGTGCAAAGACATAAATGGACTTCACCCCTTCAGACTGTCCTGAGAATATGATTTACTTTTCTCATAAAACATGCAACTTCTGCCCAAACTTCAAGCAAGCCCTTCAAGACTAATTCTCTTGTAAGCCAGAGAACATCTGTACAGAAGACATCTTGGTATTCTGCCCCCTCTCCTAACCAAAACCATTTGAAGAGGCTGTTATTCAAAACCTCACTCAGATGAAATAACACACTTTGAAGGAAGTAGATAACACTTCTAGGACACTTGGATGTCTGTGATGTCAGAACAAAGCAAAGAAACCTCTTGACATGTACAACTTCCTTCATTAAGGCAGAAACAAAAAATAACGCTGTCAAGTATAACAGGTGAAACTTCTGTGAGTTCCAGGAATACTTATGTGAAGGTTTTCCCTGGCAAAGAAACATCACTCTTTTGAGGTTATCAGTTGCATTCACAATTTCTGAAAGGGGCTTAAAAGGGCATTGTAAAAATAGACATGTTAGCTAGAAAATAAAGTTAGATACTGGCACAATTGTGAGACAGTGATAGTTCCCTAGCTGACTCTGGAGGATGATTAGCTGCATTACTGTCTAAAACATAGTAGAAAGGATATCAGCAATTTTGGAGATAATACTGATTGAGGCAGTACGTTGATTTTTTGAATTTGGCTATTTCTAGGTCTCCCACTCCCCACTCCCAAATTCATATGTTGAAGTCCTAATCTCTTGTCCTTGGAATGTGACTGTATTTGGAGATAGGGTATTTAAAGAATCAACTAAATTAAAATAAAGTCATTAGAGTGAGTCCTAATCCAATATAACCAGTATCTTTATCGGAAGAGGAGGTTACGACAGAGACTTGTGCGGAGGGACGACCATGTGAAGACACAGGTGGAATACACCCATCTCCAAACCAAGCTGAGGGCCTCAGAAGAAAACAATTCTGCTAACACCTTAGTCTTGGACTTCCATCCTCTAGAAGTGTGAGAAAATTAATTTCTGTTGTTTAGGTTGCTCGGTCTGTGACACTTTATTCTGGCAGCCCTGGCATACACCTGGATTCTTTAAGATCTTACCAACCATAGGAGACTTTTTTATTGCTTGGCAATGTGATAAACTTTCTTGGAGGATGCTTGAAGGATATCCTGTTTTGGTCAGAACAAATCCAAGATTTTGTGAAGTTATAATATTTTCAAATCAAGTCCCCATCTTATGAAAAAGACCTGTGATTCGTGTTGTCTTACCATGACCATCACTGAATGTGTTTCTCTGGTTGTGTGGACTTTAAGACTAACCCTGGCACACAAATAAACACAATGACACACAAATGGCATTTGTGTCCCATCTTGCTCAGTAAGAAAGGGAAGCCAGGAGACACCTAAGCTTTATTCCACTGGTCATTTCCAATGGAAGGTGATCCTGATGAAAACTCAGAAGTTTTCCTAATTATATGGTAGAGAGTGTTTTTACTAATTATTAGTGGTAAATAATTCTGGGCCTCATTGTGTAATGAATATTTTAATTATTTCATGAATTGCATGGTTTAATTATTTGTGTTATGGCTGAGCCCAGTCATCTGGGAGAAGAAACAAAAGAGATCCTGGAGAAGACGCATGTGCTTTTTTCATGCCCTGTCCTGGAAGGAACCATATAACTTCTGCTCACATTCCATAGTGAGAAATAGTCACCTGGCCACACCGAGATGCAGAAAGGCTGGAAACTGTTATCTTTCACTGCGTACACCATTTGTAGTCACGACACTATAGTATGGAAAGAGGTGCCCAGATTTTGGTGGAGAGCTGGCTGTCTCTGCCAAAAATAGCCAATGACTGTTCAATACTCACTGTTTGCCAGGTGCTGCTGTAAGCCTTTTCATACTCTTCATCATTTAATGCTTACACCAACCTGTTGGTAAGTTCTGTTAGTATTTCCAGAATACAGATGACAAAATTGAAGGAGAATTAAATAAGGTGGTTATTCTCATACAGCTAGAAAATAGAAAGACAATATTTCAACCCAGTCCACGGGTTGGCCCCAAATTCCGTGATCTTAACCATTATACTACACCAATTCTTTGTGTTTATTATAAAGGAACTGATTAGATCACAAAATCATGAAAGACTAGGACTTCAAGACCATTTGGACAAGACAGTGAAGGGTAATTTTCTAAGGAAGACAACTCAGCTAATTTCATTCCTGTCTTCTTTCTAGTCGATGAAAATATTTTGAATATTTCAAAGCTTGGGTAACCACCATCTCTTACATAGTTTCTTCATCTCACTAGCCTATAGAATTATCTTCCTCCATTTGTTTCCCATAGCACTCTGTCCCTTGCATCTGGTTCATTTAAAGATTTATTTATTAATTCACTTATTAAGTTATTTATCAATCTATTGGCTATCTTTTGAGCACTTACTAAGTTCCAGGTACTGTGGTAGGCACTGGTGATGCACAGAATAGCAAAGGAATTGTTTTTCCAAGGTTTCACAGTCTAAAGGAATATGAATGTGGGAAATAGACATTGAACTGCTTATATTACTGTGGAATTCTCTTGTGTTTGTTGTGTTTCAGCGGTGAATTTTTGGGTTATAATTTCTACCACTCTTCTTTCCCTCATTGTGACTTATATGGTGGTAGACACATAATATAACCTGGGACACTGTCTTTCTTTTTAAACATACAAATTTTATTCAAGTAATTACATATATACATGTAAATATATATACACACACACATATACGTCTTTTTTGTTATACTTTAAATTCTGGGATACATGTGCAGAACGTGCAGGTTTGTTATGTAGGTATACATGTGCCATAGTGGTTTGCTGCACCCATCAACCCGTCATCTACATTAGGTATTTCTCCTAATGCTATCCTTCCCCTAGGCCCCCACCCTCTGACAGGCCCTGGTATGTAATGTTCCCCTCTCTGTGTCCACGTATTCTCATTGTTCAGCTCCCACTTATGAGTGAGAACATGTGGTGTTTGGTTTTCTGTTCCTGTGTTAGTTTGCTGAGAATGATAGTTTCCAGCTTCATCCATGTCCCTGCAAAGCACATGAACTCATCCTTTTTTATGGCTGCATAGTATTCCAATAACACTGTTGGTAGGAGTGTAAATTAGTTCAACCATTGTGGAAGACAGTGTGGTGATTCCTCAAGGATCTAGAACCAGAAATACCATTTGACCTAGCAATTCCATTACTGATTATATACCCAAAGGATTATAAATTATTCTACTATAAAGACGCATGCACACGTATGTTTATTGCAGCACTATTCACAATAGCAAAGACTTGGAACCAACCCAAATGCTCATCAATGATAGACTGGATAAAGAAAACACACATATATATCTTTAACTCATTTGTATTTTAGAATAATATTCATTGGTTTGAAAATACACCAACGAATAATGAGGTACTCCGTTAGAACATAAGGAAAGCTGAATTTAATAGTGGGGTCAGTATCCCTTGTACCATAAAACTGCTTGCAGGAATGGTCAATGTTTTTCAAATTTGGTAAGTGGAATTTGATCATGGGCACTGGGCTATTGGCACTGAAAGGGATAGTGTCCCATAATGCGCAACCAATTTCTAACTCGAATAAATGTCACATTTGCTCACCTTTAGCTGAGCTCAAGATAGCTCACATATTGCAAGTAATAATCAATGCCAACTTACAGTACTTTTTGTGAGAAGACTAATATAAAGTGCAGCACATTTATAAAACATACACACACACACACACACACACACACACACACAACTGGTGGTTAGATAATCTGTTCAATTATCTATTTAAATCCAAAGTCTCAAAATGCCTTTTGTCCATAGTTGGGGGACTTTTAATAATTAGTTGGTCATACAGAAAATTCGAAGAAGAAAGCTAGTTGTGCTATAGTTGCCGCAATCAATTCAAAAGTGAGAAAAACTCAATTAACCACCCAGATTGTGTTAAATACATAATAATTTACCCGATTTTTCTCTCCACTGGAAATAATGCAGTTATAGAAACAGCCTCAAACACAACACCTTAGTTTTAATTTTCTGGATTTTAGGGTTTTTCTTTGAGCAATGAGGTAACTGCAATAGAGTCTGAGTAATCACTTTTAAAATTAACATCTCTGCTGGTAAAATGAAGGAAAATTTTCACTCATTGATTTGTATCGTTTTGGAGAAGTAATCTTTTATCCTTATGCACCTTAATTATGAAGACAAATGAATATTTTGTCCAAATTAATTATGATTAATTACCCCTAATTTTTACCTTAATTTTCCTATTAGTGGTTTTTCTTATTAATACTGTTTGTAGGCTAAGGTCATCTAATAGAATAGTTGTAGCTGTTATTCTGGGGGGATAACAGAAAATGTCTCTTTCATAACTATGTAAACTGTAAGAATTTCACCATATTTTATGCATGCATTTTTTGACTCTTTATTTCCTTCTCCCCAAAATGTACCGTAGATTACAATAGAAATAGAAAAAAAACCTAAGTATTTCCCCCTACAAAGGGTATCTTCTTATAAAAGACCCCCAGGAAAATCCTTTACATGATATTTGAGGCACAATATTGCCACCAGGTAACACAGCTTATTCTCATGATAAACAGATGAAGTGAAGAAATTATGACTCTTGTCTATTTTTAAGTAAGATGTGATCAGCAGTCACTAAGGGCAGCGCGTTGATCCCCCACCTCATACTCACATGCTTGTGTAATCTTCTTCCCTTGAATGTAAGCAGGATTTATTGACTGGCCTCAAACTGCACAGGGCCAGTAGATAGAATTTCAATGCTGAGATTAGGTTTTGAAAGTATCGCAAGTGGAATCTAGATTTAAAACACATTTTCCAATCAATACTTTAGAGAATAAAACAAATAATTTCCTTTCATCGAAGGCCATACTTTTCCAGATTAAAAGGGCCCACTTCTTATATAGAAGAATAAAAGTAAAAGACCCAAACAAAGACCTATCATTAGGAAAATGCAGAACATTAGCATTAAATAAAGAATTTTGAAAACTGCTAGACAAGGAAAAAAATAGCAGGTCACACATGAGCAGGAATTAGAATAGCATCAAGCTTCTCAATAGCAACACTGGCAGTTAGAAGACAACAAAAAATGTCTCTCAGTCCTGGGGAAAATGAATTCTAATTGGAATTATACTCTCAACCAAACTGTAAATCAAGTCTGAGGGAGGAATGACTACCTTCTCAGACACACAAGATCTCAATGAATCTATTGCCCATGGCCTCTGATATGGTTTGGCTGTGTCCCCACCCAAATCTCATCTTAAATTCTAGCTCCCATAATTCTCACATATTATGAGGGGGACCTGGTGGAAGATAATTAAATCATGAGGGTGGTTTTTCACATACTGTTCTTATGGTAGTGAATAAGTCTCACAAACTCTGATGGCTTTATTAGGGGTTTCCCCAATTGCTTGGTTCTCATTCTTTCTTGTCTGCCACCATGTAAGACGTGTCTTTCACCTACTACCATGATTGTGAGGCCTCCCCAGCCACATGGAACTGTGAGTCCATTAAACTTCTTTTTCTTTATAATTTACCTATCCTCAGGTATGTCTTTATCAGCAGTGTGACTAACACATCCTCTCACTCTGCACATACAGGCAGATACAAATAATAAACAGTAAAGCATGATATCCACAATACAGGGAGCCCCCAAAGTAGACAGTGGTGAAAAAGGAAAGAAGGCCATTATGCCTGGCGTGCAGCTGGCCAAGGGGAACCCAGAAGAGAAGGGCTCCATAAGAGAGATCTTCAAGGAAAAATTAGATAAAATGCTTGATGTGTTTAACCTTACTGGGATACATTTTGCTGCTCTGGCAAAGAGAAGGATACAGCAATGATTAGCACAGAGGACACTGAGCATACAAAACTTTTGTCTTCCTTAGTAGGAGAAAATTAGATAATATCTCTAGCTACTAAATTAAAATAATACCAAACAAGATATATTATTTTAAAATTAATTGGTGTGATGGTTAGTTTTATGTGTTAACTCAACTGGGCTAAGGGATGCCCAGATAGCTTGCTGATGAGACATTATTTTTGGCTGTGTCTATGAGAATGTTTCCAAAAGAGATTGGGTATTGAACCAGTAGACTTTGTAAAGAAAATCACCCTCCCCAAAGTAGATGAGAATCATCCAATCTGTTGAGGAACTGAATAGAAAAAAAAGGCAGCAGAAATGTGAATTCTCTCCTTCCTTGAACTGTGGCATCCATCTTCTCCAGCCCTTGTATTCCCAGACCAAATCGAGGGTCATGCTGCTTAATCTCGCAGCCCAGTAACGAGATGCAGAGGAACTGGGAAAGAAGGGAGTTTATTTCTGTAACCAGGTAGAGGGAGAAGGCCTGGAAAAAACTGCCAGGCCAACTCAAAATTGCAAAGCTTTTAGAGCTTACGTTCCTTCTAAGCTATATGTTTACGTGCAAGTGTGCATTCATCTAAAGATGTACGTCTAACTTATTCTAATCTGTCACTTAGATCTGAGTCCTGAACACCTTCCTCTGGAGCCTCAGTAAATGTACTCAATCTAAGTGGGTCCAGGTGCCGGGGTGATTACCCTTATCTTGTCTCCTGCTAAATCATAAATGTTTGGGGAGTTCCTTCAGACTCCTAATACACTTGTTTGTAGAGGTCTGGGGAGTTTATTCAGACCCCCAGTAAAACTTGTTTAATCCTAAACAGGTCCTGTTAAGAATTCCTTCATTATCCTGTCATCCTTCAAGGCCCAGAGAAGGCCCAGGCAAAACTCTTGGTGGGCTTTTGTTACATGACAGCCTTTGTGTAAGGTCACTGGTTCTATTAGCTGGCTTTTTGAAAAGATTAACAAAATACATAGACCATTAGCCAGACTAATAAGGAAGAAAAGAGAGAAGCATCAAAGAGACACATTAAAAAATGATAAAGGGGATATCACCACTGATCCCACAGAACTACAAACTACCATCGGAGAATACTATAAACACCTTTATGCAAATAAACTAGAAAATCTAAAACAAATGAATAAATTTCTGGACACATACCCTCCCAAGACTAAACCAGGAAGAAGTAGAATCCCTGAATAGACAAATAACGAGTTCTAAAATTGAGGTAGTAATTAATAGCCTACCAACCAAGAAAAGCCCAGGACCAGACAGATTCACAGCCGAATTCTACCAGAAGTACAAAGAGGAGCTGGTACCATTCCTACTGAAACTATTCCAAACAATAGAAAAAGAGGACTCCTCCCTAACTCATTTTATAAGGCCAGCAACATCCTGATACCAAAACCTGGCAGAGACAAAACAAAAAAAGAAAATTTCAGGCCAATATCCCTGATGAACATTGATGTGAAAATCCTCAATAAAATACTGGCACACTGAATCCAGCAGCACATCAAAAAGCTTATCCACCACAATCAAGTCGGCTTCATCCCCGTGATGCAAGGCTGGTTCAACATACGCAAATCAATAAACATAATCCAGCATATAAACAGAACCAATGACAAAAACCACAAGATTATCTCAATAAATGCAGAAAAGGCCACTGACAAAATTCAACATCCCTTCATGCTAAAAACTCTCAATAAACTAGGTATTGATGAAACAAATCTCAAAATAATAAGAGCTATTTATGACAAATCCGTAGCCAATATCATACAGAATGGGCAAAAGCTGGAAGCATTCCCTTTGAAAACTGGCACAAGACAAAAATGCCCTCTCTCACCACTCCTATTCAACATAGTATTGGAAGTTCTGGCCAAGGTAATCAGGCAAGATAAAGAAATAAAGGTATTCAAATAGGAAGAGAGGAAGTCAAATTGTCTCTGTTTGCAGATGACATGATTGTATATTCAGAAAACCCCATCGTCTCAGCCCCAAATCTCCTTAAGCTGATAAGCAACTTCAGCAAAGTCTCAGGATACAAAATCAATGTGCAAAAATCACAAGCATTCCTCTACACCAATAACAGACAAACAGAGAGCCAAGTCATGAGTGAACTCCCATTCACAATTGCTACAAAGAGAATAATATACCTAGGAATACAAATTACAAGGGATGTGAAAGATCTCTTCAAGGAGAACTACCAACCACTGCTCAAGGAAATAAGAGAGGACACAAACAAATGAAAAAACATTCCAACATTCCATGCTCTTGAATTGGAAGAATCAATATTGTGAAAATGGTCATACTGCCTAAAGTAATTTATAGATTCAATGATATCCCCATCAAGCTATCATTGACTTTCTTCACTGAATTAGAAAGAAAACTACGTTAAATTTCATATGGAACCAAAAAAGAGCTTTTACTATTTAACCACCCAGGCAGTGCTGAAACAGCTCTTACATAGGCCTGTGTTAGTGAAACCTGGCCTGCCACGCTTGGACATCAGAACTCCTGGATCTCAGGCCTTTGAACTTCACGGTTTATGACAGCAGCAGGCAACTCCTCTACCTCCAACCCCCAGATGGCATATTATGGAATTCTCAGCCTTTGTAATTGTGTGAGTCAATTTCCATAATAAATCTCCATTGGTTCTGTTTCTCTAAAGAACTCTGACTAATACAGGTAGCAAATTTTGGAAGAAAGAGTGAAAAAGTAGGAAGTGATGACTCTGGAGATTAAGAAGTCAGTAGAGCCGGGCGCGGTGGCTCAAGCCTGTAATCCCAGCACTGTGGGAGGCCGAGACGGGAGGATCACGAGGTCAGGAGATCGAGACCATCCTGGCTAACACGGTGAAACCCCGTCTCTACTAAAAATACAAAAAACTAGCCGGGCGAGGTGGCGGGCGCCTGTAGTCCCAGCTACTCTGGAGGCTGAGGCAGGAGAATGGCGTAAACCCGGGAGGCGGAGCTTGCAGTGAGCTGAGATCTGGCCACTGCACTCCAGCCTGGGCGACAGAGCGAGACTCCGTCTCAAAAAAAAAAAAAAAAAAAAAAGAAGTCAGTAGAAAGTGACAGAAAAAGGGATAGTAATTTTTTAAAGAACTGAGTTATACTCTTTAACTCTTAGATTTATCATTTTAAAAATAACAGTAAGTTGCTAAGACTCATAATTATAAACCCTAAAATGCCTCTTGGTTTCTTCCTTTCTGTGTGTCCCCTTCCCTGGGAACGCTCAGACTTTTACATTCTCACTGAAGCACCATGCCAATAGATAAAGACCCCAGAAGCTCCCATTATCCAGTTCTCATATATTGCTCCTTTTTTCTCCCTATATCACTGTCTCTCCTCCCCAGTCTGTACTAGGAGAGCTCCTAGGAAAGGAGCTTGTGTAACCATGACCTTCTATCTTTTCCTTTTCTCTCACTAGAATTTTAACATTCAGCCTCTGGCAGGCACTCAGCATCAGATGGGGTCACTGGCGGGTCTTGCTAATGATTTTCCCTCTTCTGTGTTTTTTTCGTAACTGCTTGAAAACAATAGATCTCCCATTTAGTCCTGCTCAGTCTTAGGACATCTCCGGAGTTTGTCCTGCATGTTCCACCTTAGCCTCATCTTTTACCCTGGAAATTAAATTGTTTCTTTGCTCATTTAGGCTTTTGGGTGAGATTGTATGCCATTAAGATATGCTAAGGTGTACTTGCCTCTCATTGATTTCCACATGAATTCCGGATAGCAAGGCTGTTAAAAAAAAAAAACGCTGCCTGCTGAGTTCCGTTTATGAATGCACTCCCTGGTGGGGAAGTCCACAAACTCTCTATGAGGGCCATTATCACAGTAGTGCTAGCTGGCCACCTGGGTGAAGACAGGGGAAATGTGTGCAGGGGCTTTTGTTCTTAAATTTCTTTTCCTTTTCTGGGTTCCAGAACACTGGGTTCCAGAATACTGAATCTGATCCAATTCTTTAGTAAAACCAAGGGAGGAAATTTGTAGGGGACATCCTCTCCTTCTATTACTCTACATTTTTCATATCCAAAATGTTGGAATATGCTATTGAAATGGGAGAATTCCCTGATTTCCCTCACAGGACCTGCTACAGGGGTATGACTTGCATGCTTGATTGCCCCATGGCTCAAACCCCTAGTGGGAGCATGCACATGGGCAGGTGCAGAGGCTGAGGTGAGTGCTTTTTGGCTCCAGCCCCATGGCAGCAACTAGGGGCGGGTGTTTGCAACTCCCAAAGCCCAGGTGGGCATGTGTTACAAAGCTCTTTGAGATTGGCTGTCTGCAGACGGCTTGTGTGTTAATCAGTTCAATGGACCCTCTGCCTTATTGAAATGGCAGAGGACCAGTGTGACAGCCTTCTGTATCCTGAGCTCTTGCCCAGTGTCCTGAAAGAATCTGATCACATGCAGGCTTGAAGGATGAGTGCAAGGTTTTACTGGGTGGTAGAGGTGGCTCTCAGTGAGATGGATGGGGAGCTGGAAGTGGGGATGGAGTGGGAAAGTGGTCTTCCCCTGGAGTTAGGCTCTTCTCCAACCACCCCTGGCCAAACTCCCCTCGGTGTCCAGACATCCCTCCTCTTCTCTTTCTCTGCCTCATTGTTCCACTGTTGCTGGTCTGCTGGTCTTGATGTTCAGCTGCTTGTGTGTGTGCCTGCTAAGGGTTTATATGGGGGCAAGAGGGGTGGTGTGGTGAGCCAAAAGGCAACTATTTGGGTGCAAAACCAGAAATTCCTGTCCTCATTTAGGGCCACAGGTCTTCAGGCTTGAGGCTGGGGCCTTTGCCAGGGAACTGCCCTCTTCTACCCAATATTTCCCTGCCTCCTGTCCATATCACTACGACAGGGAGAAGGACAGACCACAACGGGAGCATGCCAGAGGGATGCCTAATGCAGTCTTACTGAATCATGGACAGCTTCCCTGGGCAGGGGATTTTTAAGCACAGAGCTGGGAGGATGCAATTGTAGGAGCTCTTGACCAGTTAGGAGCTAGTTGGGAAGAAAAATCAACTCTGTGTAGAGTAATACTAACAACCAAACCAAACATCATCCTTTACCTTTACATAGTACTTCAGTTTGTAACACCACCTCCAAGTGTAGGATTATCAAATAGGCAAATTAGGCCTGAGTTCAGAGCATCAGCAAAAGTGATGTTAGGTACTCAATGTTTGTATTCCTTACCTGGATTCATATGTTGAAGCCCTAACCCCTAATGCGATGGTATTAGCAGGTGAGGCCTTAGAAGCAATTAGTTTTAGATGAGAGTGTGTCCCCTATGATGGGATTAGTGTCTTTATAGTAAAAGGAGTGGATA
The DNA here is from genome assembly GCF_047675955.1 of Chlorocebus sabaeus. Taxonomy (NCBI): domain Eukaryota; kingdom Metazoa; phylum Chordata; class Mammalia; order Primates; family Cercopithecidae; genus Chlorocebus; species Chlorocebus sabaeus. Next base: position 28,775,471 of record NC_132930.1, read on the forward strand.
CTAGCACTTCCTCTGTGTGCCATAGCCACATAAGAACATTAGTGAATAGGCATTGTCTGCAAGCCAGGAATAGCCCACGCGAATAACTGAATCTGCAAATCTGCCAGCAGCTTGATCTTGGACTTCCCAGCCTCCAGAACTGTGAGAAATAAATGTCTGTTGTTTAAGATACATAATATTTTGTTATAGCAGCCAGAGCTGATGATGAGCATAGGGGCCTAAAAAAAATGGGGCTAAGTCTGGTTTTAGTAAATGTACCCAAAATGGCTCAAAGAGAAAATCAACAGAAGTCCATTTTAATTGTATATTTTATTTAAGTTTTGGATTTTTGCCAGTTGCATTAGTTTTCTTTTATAGAATATTGTGGAATGGGTTGTTGTAAAGTTGGGGAGACATCACAAATTTCTAATGGAAATGACCTGGTCATTTTACATACATTTTTCTTACAACAGCCTTGAAAAAGCCTGGATAGGCTGAATAATAAATTACTGTTATTATTTTTGTCATCCTAATAGATGACCAAGCTCAGGCCAGAGAACTGCCAAGGGATTCAGTCAAAAAATCACACTGCTGGTAAAAGGCAGAGGTGGGACTTGAGCTCAAAAATCCCACTGAGGCTGGGCACTGTGACTCATGCCTATAATCCCAGCACTTTGAGAGGCTGAGGGGGGCGGATCACCTGAGGTCAGGAGTTTGAGACTAGCCTGACCAACATGGAGAAACCTCATCTCTACTGAAAAAAAACAAATTAGCCAGGCATGGTGCATGCCTGTAGTCCCAGCTACTCTGAAAGCTGAGGCAGGAGAATCACATGAATCCAGGAGGCTGAGGTTGCAGTGAGCCAAGATTGTGCCTTTGCACTCCAGCCTGGGGCAACAAGAGCAAAACTCCATCTTAAAAAAAAAAAAATCCCGTTGAGAGACCATGGTTTGTAAAGTCAGGTAGGCCTGGATTCAAATCCCTTTTCTACCTTGTGATGACGTTCCTTAACTTCCCTTACCTTCATAAGTATCTCATAGAAACAAATATCTCATATCTACCTGACTTCACAAATCATTGTCTCTTAATGGGATTTTTGAGCTCAAGTCCCACCTCTGCCTTTTACCAGCGGTATGATTTTTGACTAAGTAAGTCCCTTGGCAGTTCTTTGGACTAAACTTGGTCATCTATTAACCTGTCAATAACAATAGTAATAACAATCTCATAGAGTTTTGGGGAAGATTAAATAAGGTAGTGTAGAAAGCGTCTCTCCCAAGGCTGGCATGGAGTACGCACACGTTTATTAAATGGTAGTTATTATCTCCTGGTTCCTGGGTTCAGTATTGTTTCTGTTCTGCAGCATGTGACTAAGAATCCATTAGATGCAATGAGAGATGTTAGGGAATTAAGTATTTAGCTTGCTGTCAGGACTGGAAGAGCTATTAGAGTCCTGGAGTGATTTTGATGATACTGTTGATAAACATTGGTGCTCTCTGCCCTGTTTCTTCCATTTTATAGAAAGTCAAAACAACTGAGGTTATTTTTCTGTCCGGATTCTATATAAAATTATTTCAAGTGCCCATCTTTTCCACAAGCCCTTTTCTCTATTTATTCAATCAGAATGCAGTGGTCACAGAGGAATCTCTGGGTCCTGCAAAGCTGAATTGAAATCCCGGCTTCCTTTACTTGCTTGTGCGTTATGTTGGATGCATTAGTGAAACCGTCTGTACTTGTTTCCATGCCCATAAAATGCGAATAAGACTAGTGTCTACACAGTGGGTGGTTGAAAGGATTAAATGAGGTAAGACATGTAAATTACCTTTAAAAGTGCCTAGTACAAAGTGAGGTTCATTGTTTTATTTTATTTTATTTATTTTATTATTATTATTATACTTTGAGTTCTAGGGTACATGTGCATAACGTGCAGGTTTGTTACATATGTATACTTGTGCCATGTTGGTGTGCTGCACCCATCAACTCGTCAGCACCCATCAACTCGTCATTTACATCGGGTATAACTCCCAATGCAATCCCTCCCCCCTCCTCCCCATGATAGGCCCCAGTGTGTGATGTTCCCCTTCCCGAGTCCAGGTGATCTCATTGTTCAGTTCCCACCTATGAGTGAGAACATGCGGTGTTTGGTTTTCTGTTCTTGTGATAGTTTGCTAAGAATGATGGTTTCCAGCTGCATCCATGTCCCTACAAAGGACACAAACTCATCCTTTTTTATGGCTGCATAGTATTCCATGGTGTGGTTCATTGTTTTATTGAGCATTTACTATAATAATGCCAGGTCCTATTTTAAGCACCAGGAATATTATCAATAAATAAGATTGACAGTGTCTCTCCACGGACCTTACATTCTAATGTGGGCAAATAAGTAAGAGTTCTGAAACTCTGAGATGTAAGATGAAGACCCGCTTTGATGCTGTTTGATTAGAATAGAACAGCATATGTTTCCAGTGTTCCTCTGGGTTTTGCCAGATCATTCATTCAGAACCCCGATGATATTTCCTTCAGCCTGTGGGCAAGGCTTTACTTATTTTTTTCCTTTCAGGAATGACTTCCCATAAACTGATACTTATAAATTCATATAAAGCAGCTTCTTTATAAGAACCATCATATGGAGGCCAGATTTTTAAATGTATCTACAAGACCGAAGATTAGAACCATCTAGTTTTGAGTTTATTTCTACATATAGCCATGAGTTAGCAGCCTAAGTTAGGCTCCTGCCTGAGTTAGGAGCACATAATCTTTGTATCATAAAATTTTCATCATGCTAACTAAGACTTTTCATCATATTAACTAAAAGTTTTTGTTTTGTTTTTGTCTCAAGATTGGTCTGAGTGGTTAAGAAAGTCATTCATTCATTCTTTTTTTTTTTTTTTTTTTTGAGACAGAGTCTGGCTCTGTCACCCAGGCTGGGGTGCAATGGCATGATCTCAGCTCCTTGCAACCTCCACCTCCTGGTTCAAGTGATTCTCCTGCCTCAGCCTCCCAAGTAGCTAGGATTACAGGCATGCACTACCATGCCCGGTTAATTCTGTATTTTCAGTAGAGACAGGGTTTCTCCATGTTGGTTGGGCTGGTTTCGAACTCCCGACCTCAGGTGATCCACCTGCCTCAGCTTCCCAAAGTGCTGGGATTACAGGCCTGAGCCACCGCTCCTGGCCCATTTCATTCATTCTTATTAAAGAAACGTTGAGATAGTACCTGATATTTTTCCTCTTAACTCCTGTAGTATTTTTATAGCAACTGCAATCTACTTTTAACTACTGTACCTTTCAGACCCAGGGGAATCCCTTTGAGTCATAGCCAGAAATTTGGCAATAGTCAAATTAGTATGAACGCATTATCTTTATCTTCTGCCTATTAGCACACACATAAAGCTTAACATAAGCTCACAAATAACTTGGACTCATTCCAAATCTAAGTTACTGATGACCTCATTCTGGGTAGGTAATACATATCCTCATATCAAAAAAGGCAGAACATCATTGGATAATTGAAAGGCTGGATTCCAAGCAGGCATTGTTTCCTTTGTCAATAGCACAGTGCCATTTCCTCTGTGTCATTTGCTACCCACAGAGCAGGAAATTACCCACGATAATAGCAGAGAGCTAGTGATTCTTTGTATGTGATAGACTCTGATTACTTAATCTCATCTGACTTTCATGTTTTATCATGGCTCAGATGCAGAATGGATATATTTATTAGCATCTGGAAATGGGCTCATGGGTACTTCCCAACATGCAGAAGAATTTAGAACCATTTATACCATCATTCAAATGTCAAATTTGGAATTTAACCAACTCCTTCATAGTAGCCATTTATGATATATAAGAATCTCTTGTCTTGGGAAATGCATCCCCATCCCTCATTCTGCATCCCAGTCTATATGTTTGTGGATAGATTTTCTATACTTCAGCGTAAATGTAACCCCAATTCCCCAACAAACTCTAGCTGCAAAGTTGAGCTCAGATTTAAGTGGAGTTTTTGCACTATTGACAGGGCTGATATTTTACCAGTAGGCACTGGCAAGTCTTTACAGGAACACTTGTTCTATCTTGTAGGTTGAGTATTTTGAATACAGTCTTGTAGCTCCATGAACACACTATCCCCTGCCTAGGAACCGTCGCATATTCATTTAGTACATAAAGATAGATCTTTGTGTTTCCAGAGAGTGAAGAATCATCAATTTAATGTCAGAGAACTTCTAGAACACAACACACAACTTTGGGGAAAATGATGAGTGATTCCTGTGCTGACCATCTTGGCATCACCTTCCCCCCACCTTTTAATAAAACATAGAGCAATGCACTGATGCTCTTTAACAAGGAAAATAACATGTTAAAAATATTGGTGTAAAATTGTCTATTAATCTCCTTTCAGTGCTATCTGAAATCACTGACTTGCTTTACTCAAGCACAATTATTATTTTTTCCTTAATTAAGCAGCATTGGCACTTGTGAAGCACCACGCATCTTTTTACATTTAAAATAGAATGTAACTGAAGGAAATGCATGTTTGTGTTTATAAGCCAAAGCTTATAAGTATATAAGCTTTGTATACTTATATGTATATAAGTATACAGCAACACCTGGCAAATTTGATGTGCCTAAATATTTGTTATTCAAATCAAATATTTAGGGTCTGAAACATAAGAAATCCTGCCTAACGTTTGTAAGTACAGACCATGTTTTAGACATTGTCCGAAGGACACACATTAAGTCAGTTAATGTACACAAGACCTAATGAGATAGTTACAATCATTATCTTGATTTTACAGATGAGAAAACTGAGACATATGAGTTAAGATAATATGCCTAGAAGGCGATATTCAAACCCAGGACTCAAACTCAGGTCTCTGACTCCAGAGCCTATGCCAATAAATACTGCAGTATGAGCTTCTTCATATAAAGTGGGGTCTGCGAGTAATATTGATCTTTATTCGAAAGCCAAGGTGTTAGGAAGCATACTTTATACACTGCAACTTTTTAGCTTTTGCTCTGCTCAACCTACAAATGGCCTCAGGATGTTAACTGCATGTGTTCCAGAGTACAATCTTAATACAATTCACACATAAAAATTAACTATTTCCTGTCCATCCTATGACTTGGGCAAATGGGACATTTTAACACAGGAAGTCACTAAGCCAGCACACTGATCTATCCATATAGCTTTTTCTACATCTTTCTTTGGGCAGATTTACATTTTCATCACTGGTAGCAATTCAGCAGGAAAACAGCTCAGGTTCCATGGAGTGGAACATGGATGGACAAATGAAAGCTTCTGGATTCAGATCTCAGTTTTATGCTTGGCATCTTCTACAGAAGACATGAGACAGAATGAAATTGGATGTGAGCCACCTGGATACTAGCATTCAGTTTGTAAATAACTCTCCATCTAGTTTTTAGATTTTCATTTGAATAATAAAAATATTGGATCAAATGATAGCTATGTTACTGTCTAGCTTGGAAAAACCTTCAGTACAATTGACTTATCACGATGAATCTCTCTTATCTATGTGAATATATAATGCAATGAGATGTGCATTCATTTTCTATTGCTGCATAACTAATTACTACAAAAACAGCAGGTGATAACAATGTCCATTTCTTATCTCACAGTTCTGTAGGTCAGAATTCTGAGCAGTACTCAACTGGTTTCTCTGCTCCGTGTCTCAGAAGGCCAAGACTGAATTCTTATCTGAAATTCACGGTCCTCTTCCAGGCTACCTTGTTGCTGGCAAAATGGAGTTTTACGGCTGTAGGAGTGTGATTTTCACTTTTTTAGCATATATTAACTGGGGGCCACTTTCAAATTTTGAAACCCACCTGCTCTTCTCAGCTGCATTGCCTTCTCTACAATGTGGCAGTGTGCTCCTTTAAGGCCAGGGAGAGAATTTCTCTCACTTTGCATAACTCTGACCTCTTTTGAAAACTCAGCTGATTAAGTCAAATCTCCTAAGGATAATCTCTCTTTTGATTATCTCAAAGTCAATTGATTAGGGATTTTAATTAATTACATCTGCAAAATCCTGTCTGCTGTATAACATATCATCATGGGAGAGATGTCCTATCATATTCACAAGTCCTGATTACAATCATGGAACACAGAGAGGATTATATAGAGGTGTACACCATGGCATGACAATCTTGGGGAGCATATTAGAATTCTGCCTGCCAAAGACTGTCTGAAGAAATGGAACCTGAAGCCTTGTTCAGTGACAGAAGCTGCCAATAGAAGTCATCAGCAGGCTGCATTGGAAAAGATCTACCATGTATTTGTGTCTTGACTGCCTGGAAAATTTGCATGAGAGCCCAGTTAACTTGAGGAAAAAGAATGTCAAGTACCTAAAAGCTTTCTCAAAACCTTCATGTTTTGAGAAACTCTGCTATTAAACCCAGAATGCCTTCATTTGAATCCAGGGGTCACAATCTCACAAGCTGGTGAACCTAACAGCTGCATAACCTTTGCATGCTATTTAAAGTTCCTAGGCCTGTATCCTCATCTCTTGTAGAGGAATTTACCTTATAGGGTATTTTGAAAATTGAATTATGAATACATGTAAAGTATTTAAAAGAATGGCAAAAACATAATAATTAGCATAGAGAGCTTCACTTTTTATTTTATTTAAAATAATCCTATGTTCTGACTTCCTGTGGAACAAGCACTGTCATAAGAACTTAAGAACTCTGAGCTAGGCACTATTATATTATCCCCATTTTATAGATGAGGAAACTGAGGCACAAACAGATTAATTTGTCCAAAGCCAAAGTGCTGATAGGCATGGCGTTAGAATTTGAATCCAGGCAGTCTGGCCATTAATGAAGTTTGCCTTTAGAAAAGACACTGGAGGTTCTTAGGGAAGCTTGTCTTGCAAGAAGGAAAAAAAACTAAACTGGCTGCTTTCCATCAAAGCCTGGGCTTAAGTTGTTGGGAGTTGGGTTAGGAGTCGGTCTTAGCTCAGCTTGTGGATGAAACAGAATGCCCCTCCCAGATAGTCATCCTCTGTCGAGCAGCATGCTTTGGCATAAAATAAACTCCAGGAACACAGACTGATTGTCCTGTTTATGAATGGTTCTCAACAGCTGAAACAGAGATTTACTTATGGTTGGTGCTCACAATAGACTAAACATTTGTCTGCCCCCAAAGTACTTAAACCCCAGTGGTGTTAGAAGGTGCCCTTTGACAGATTATGAAGTCACGAGGGTGGAGTTCTCACGAATGATACTATTGTCTTTATGAAAGGGACTCCAGGTTGATCTTCACCCTCTTTCCACTATGTGAGCACGCGGTGAAGCATTGGCAGTCTAACCTGGAAGAGAGCCCTCATCAGAACCCAATCATGCTGGCACATGATCTCACACTTCCAGGCTTCTAAGCTGTAAGAAATAAATTTTTGTCGTTTACAAGCCACCTACTCTATAGCATTTTGGTACAGCAGCCTGCAATGATGAAGACAATGTTCAATGAAAAACGATTAAGTGCATGATTGCAGCTTAAATTATGAACCTTGGGAGGCCCATTGAACACCCTTGGCTGAGTAGAAGGGTGCTGAAAGAATGGACTATCTTCTTTCAGGAAGACTCAGGAGCCCCCACAAGGATCTCCTGTAGAGCAGGAATTAGAGAAATATAACATGAGATATTCTGGCTCAAGATGGAGACTGAACTTAACTCTGAGGAGAAGAGACTTTCTTTCCTCTCCCACTAAGCCTTGAGATACCACCACCAGGCCCGACTGCAACAGTAGAGACATACAGCACTAGGTTATATCGATTTTCAGTAGCCTCATCACAGCAAAGCAAGAGATGGCAGTACCAAATGGGCCTTTAAACGGACTCCTGTAACCCAGTTTTCCTGCAGTAAAGGCATTTTAAAGCAGGCGGCCTCTTTAAGAAATTAGACTAAAGAAAGACCTAAGACCTAAGAAAGTTCAGGGGAGGAAGGAAAGTCCATGAAGAAAGACTTCTCACTTTTCTAGTCATGTGGAGAAGGGATTGTTATCTTTAGAAATATATTTGTCATAAAAACATGAAATTTGAGTATTTAGTACCCAAATCTTCTTGTAAGGGTCATAGTCATTGGTATTTGAGTCTGATGCCAAAACAGCAAATGTTATTCTTATCTCAAAAGGAATTGAAATGATAATGCTGTCCACTGAGTCAAATCCATGAAATAAGACAATCTCCTAGCTCTTGCGTGCTCTCGAACCAAAAGCTTCCATTTTGCAGAATTTTTCTGCCTCAAAACACAAACAAAGTTAATCAGATAGGAAGGTTCCACAGGAGTTAAATGTCTTTTTCTTAATCATGATTCAACACTCAGACACAATCTATTTCACCAAAATAGTATTCCAAACCATGTTTTGGAATATCTCACTCACCAGGGAAGATAGATTTTACAGTATTGTCTTTTGCTACTGGTAGAATTGTCAAATTTATTATCCTGCTGTTACAGACCTTCTAAAAAGCACAGCTGGGTGACCACAGACAATGAAGTGCCCCAAATGAAGTTTATCTCAAGGCCTTAACTGATAGCATTCTCCTATTTCTTATTTTTCATGCCCAGTTTGCTGTGATACTACTGGGAACTTGTTAACTCAGCAGCATTTATCATGATTCTGTTTTGTTGAACAAGTACAATACAATCTTTTTTTCCCCATTTAATCAATAAATAGAAGTAGGAATGAGATACAGCAGGGAGGAATCATGTTAGATTAATGGTTTCTGACTTATGGTAAAATTCAGCTTGAATATTGCACTTGTACTCTCTTCTGAGACAGCCTCTCCTGGGAGCAGAATATTCCCAAATAATTCAACTGCATTGCTCTTATACACTATGACTGCTATTTCATCTCTTCACTCAGGGGAAAAATAAAAAGCATTTTAATCCATCAAGATCCATGTTATTTGGAAGGCAAACTTTTGCAGACAGAATGAACACTAATTGGGGGAAGGGGATGGGGGAAAGAGAAAGGAAATACTGGAGATCTATCTATCTATCTATCTATCTATCTATCTATCTATCTAGTCTATCATCTTTCTTATCTAGCTATGTCTCTATGTATCTATCTATCTATAATTTGTCTATATATCTATCCACCCATCTATCTGTATCTGTCTGTCTGTCTGTCTATCCATCCATCCATCCATCCATCCATCCATCCATCCATCCATCCATCGATCCAATCTACCTGTCTATCTACCTACCTACCTACTTATTCACTAGATATTGAATGTACATTTAACCTCCTTTATATAGTGAAGGAGGTCCTAGGCTTATTTTATGAATAAGAAAAGAACTGTGAGTATGGCAGAGATTCAGGAAGCTTGAATCACAGGCCTAAGGTCCCAAGTCAGAAGGTGGCAAACTCAGTTTCTGACTAAAGACCGTGTAATTCAAAAGCCCTGTTTAGTTTCTTCTTCTTTTCTCTTTCTCCCAACAGGCCACTATTCTCTGTCTTTGAGTTTGGTTTTACAGTGATGACATTTGGTATCATAATTTAAAGTGAGGACTTTGGTGAGAATTTTCCCCAAAACAGAATAGTAGGGTTTTGTTTGACTTCTGCTCTTAGCACTCTTTTTCTACAGCAAAATAAGATTTGAGGAGATGTGACTGAAAAAGGTAGGTTTAACAGGAGGAAAGATTTGCAGTTGATGGATACAAAAGGCACTGGTGGAATAAAAATGAGTTGTAGGGTATAAGAAATACCAAATCGGGTTTTAAGTGTCCTAAGTAAATATGAAGAGAAAATGATTTGTGTTCTGGTGATGCTCACAGTAACATGCACCTTATAGATCCTTCTTGTCTATCATGAATAGTCTCAAGACCTGGGTAAGAGATCGTATGATTTGGCAAGGGCTGGTGTGACAAAGTAGTGCAATACGAATCTTGAGCGGGAGGCACACGATTCAGCCTATCATAGAGGTGAAGTGATGTGTAGAAGACAGCACAGTTTTGGAGTCAGAAAGAATTGGGTTTAAGTTCGGAAAAACACTGCCTAGCTCCTTGAGCAAAATTAACTTATCTGAATTTTAATGTCCCTATTTACAAAATAGTCATAATAACACTAGACTTGCGGGGTTGTTTTAAAGATTAAATGAGATATTATATGTAGGAAACACTGTATTTAGGACATAGTCGGTACTCACTTAAAAATAGTTAGATTTTTGATGTTTAACTTAGATAATCACTAATAAGGGAAATGTAGATTGAGGAAAAATAAGTCAATGAAATAGAAAAAATATTGTGAAGACATTGTGTAGCTCTTCCAAATGTGGCCATCCTTTGTGTAGTAACAACTCTATTCTCACAGATATGATTTGCCTGGTTCTTGGAAGGCTCCTAACATAAAATACCTAGGTGTCTGAAAAATCTACCATTAAATTTATTTCAGCTTTTGAAGGCTTTAGGAAATAGACATCAAAGGAGGAAGGGATAGTGAGGAAACCAAGGATGTCGAGATGAACCCACACCAAGCCAAATTTTACCTGTATCAGAGATTGCTAAGGCCAGCTCTGCTCCAAAAATCCCAAAATGAAGCACATTGGAACTTGGATGTTGCTAAACTTAGAGATGAACTAGCTTTGATTTCATTCTGAGGGAAAGTCAATCAGGGAAAATGAGTCAGAAAGAGTTATTACTCTAAGACACCTGAACCAAGGCTTCCTTTTTGCTGTTGCTTACCATTTTCCCTCTAGCAATCATTTCTAAAGTAGAATTTTACATTCAAATGCTTTTCTTTCTTCCACTCTCTTTGGAACAACAATATATGAAATCATTCCAGGAGGGAGAGCACCTTCTGTGAGGAGATTAACCTGACATGTGATAGAAAGAAATGGAAGATAATAGAATTACATTAGAGTGGACCATTTCTGGAAATGAGGGAGGTTTGGTATTCCACTTAGGAATGGGTATTTAGGAACTTCTGAATGCACGCCCAAGAAATGATTCACTCCACTTGGCATGAACACTTGGACATTTCAGTTCAGATATCATTATGATAAAATATAACTTCCCTAGGCTGTGGGGTTTGCTCTGACTCAGCTGACAACCCACCACATTTCCCTCACTTGGGTCATGACTAACCACACACACACACACACACACACACACATACACACACACACACACCAATGAGAGTTATTATGTTGTCCCACCAAAGAAGCAATTTAGGTTGTTATTGTCACAAAGGGCACATTTGGAATGATACATTTATCAAAGGAAACAAACAAAAGCCCACTGTTACACCTTCAGGAAGAAATACTGGTTAAGTATTGCATATTATATTCGTTCTTCAGGTTTTTTACCAGGTACCTACTCTCTGAAGGTTGTTTGGAACCAGTATCAGAACATTTGAAAGTAAGTCACTTGTATTGAGTCTATAATAAAGTTCCCCATAAAACAGAAGAACATGGCCAGAAAGCTTTATTGTTCTGACCGACCTAACCTGAAAAAATAGGTTTGTGTTCTCTACTAGACAGGAGCATATGTTATGAACGGATAATATATTTCAGGTTTGTTAATGTTATCCCTGGCATCTAAGAGGTTTAAAAGCAGTTAGTTAAAGGCAAAAGATTCATTACTTTAAAAATGAATCCATTAAAGTCAAATAAAAAGTCTCTGATTTGTCATTATCCAAAACACGAACACCCAAAATTAATTGAGCCATTCACTGAGATATTCATAACCATTGTAGATATAAGAAAATATTAGTAACTGATCTGATAATATTGGATTTAGTTATTTATTTACCTCAATTTTTGTATTTCCCAAAGCCTAACATAGTGGGTTATATAGTAGGAAATGTATAACTTTTTATGGAATGAATGAGTGGGTGAATAAAAGGAGGAAAAATATATTATTTTGAGAAGAAAGCAGTGACCTTGGAGAAAGGTAAAATTCCTATTAGAAAGGATAAATTCTCTTGAGAAATGTCTGTTCATATCCTTTGCGCACTTTTTGATGGGGTTGTTTGTTTTTTTTCTTGTGAATTTATTTGAGTTCTTTGTAGGTTCTGGATATTAGCCCTTTGTCAGATGAGTAGATTGCAAAAATTTTCTCCCATTCTGTAGGTTGCCTGTTCACTCTGATGGTAGTTTCTTTTGCTGTGCAGAAGCTTTTTAGTTTAATTAGATCCCATTTGTCAATTTTGGCTTTTGCTGCCGTTGCTTTTGGTGTTTTAGACATGAAGTCTTTGCCCATGCCTATGTCCTGAATGGTACTACCTAGGTTTTCCTCTAGGGTTTTTATGGTATTAGGTCTAACATTTAAGTCTCTAATCCATCTTGAATTAATTTGCATATAAGGAGTAAGGAAAGGATCGAGTTTCAGCTTTCTACTTATGGCTAGCCAATTTTCCCAGCACCATTTATTAAATAGGGAATCCTTCCCCCATTTCTTGTTTCTCTCAGGTTTGTCAAAGATCAGATGGCTGTAGATATGTGGTATTATTTCTGAGGGCTCTATTCTGTTCCATTGGTCTATATCTCTGTTTTGGTACCAGTACCATGCTGTTTTGGTTACTGTAGCCTTGTAGTATAGTTTGAAGTCAGGTAGCGTGATGCCTCCAGCTTTGTTCTTTTGACTTAGGATTGTCTTGGAGATGTGGGCTCTTTTTTGGTTCCATATGAACTTTAAAGCAGTTTTTTCCAATTCTGTGAAGAAACTCATTGGTAGCTTGATGGGGATGGCATTGAATCTATAAATAACCTTGGGCAGTATGGCCATTTTCACGATATTGATTCTTCCTATCTATGAGCATGGTATGTTCTTCCATTTGTTTGTGTCCTCTTTTATTTCACTGAGCAGTGGTTTGTAGTTCTCCTTGAAGAGGTCCTTTACATCCCTTGTAAGTTGGATTCCTAGGTATTTTATTCTCTTTGAAGCAATTGTGAATGGAAGTTCATTCCTGATTTGGCTCTCTGTTTGTCTGTTACTGGTGTATAAGAATGCTTGTGATTTTTGCACATTAATTTTGTATCCTGAGACTTTGCTGAAGTTGCTTATCAGCTTAAGGAGATTTTGGGCTGAGACAATGGGGTTTTCTAAATATACAATCATATCATCTGCAAAGAGGGACAATTTGACTTCTTCTTTTCCTAACTGAATCCCCTTGATTTCTTTCTCTTGCCTGATTGCCCTCGCCAGAACTTCCAACACTATGTTGAATAGGAGTGGTGAGAGAGGGCATCCCTGTCTTGTGCCAGTTTTCAAAGGGAATTTTTCCAGTTTTTGCCCATTCAGTATGATATTGGCTGTGGGTTTGTCATAAATAGCTCTTATTATTTTGAGGTACGTTTCATCAATACCGAATTTATTGAGTGTTTTTAGCATGAAGGGCTGTTGAATTTTGTCAAAAGCCTTTTCTGCATCTATTGAGATAATGATGTGGTTCTTGTCTTTGGTTCTGTTTATATGCTGGATTATGTTTATTGATTTGCAAATGTTGAACCAGCCTTGCATCCCAGGGATGAAGCCCACTTGATCATGGTGGATAAGCTTTTTGATGTGCTGCTGAATCCGGTTTGCCAGTATTTTATTGAGGATTTTTGCATCGATGTTAAAAAGAGGACATTCATACAGCCAACAGACACATGAAAAAATGCTCATCATCACTGGCCATCAGAGAAATGCAAATCAAAACCACAATGAGATACCATCTCACACCAGTTAGAATGGCGATCATTAAAAAGCCAGGAAACAACAGGTGCTGGAGAGGATGTGGAGAAATAGGAATACTTTTACACTGTCGGTGGGATTGTAAACTAGTTCAACCATTATGGAAAACAGTATGGCGATTCCTCAAGGATCTAGAACTAGATGTGCCATATGACCCAGTCATCCCATTACTGGGTATATATTCAAAGGATTATAAATCATGCTGCTATAAAGACACATACACACGTATGTTTATTGCGGCACTATTCACAATAGCAAAGACTTGGAATCAACCCAAATGTCCATCAGTGACAGATTGGATTAAGAAAATGTGGCACATATACACCATGGAATACTATGCAGCCATAAAAAAGGATGAGTTTGTGTCCTTTGTAGGGACATGGATGCAGCTGGAAACCATCATTCTTAGCAAACTATCACAAGAACAGAAAACCAAACACCGCATGTTCTCACTCATAGGTGGGAACTGAACAATGAGATCACCTGGACTCGGGAAGGGGAACATCACACACTGGGGCCTATCATGGGGAGGAGGGGGGAGGGATTGCATTGGGAGTTATACCTGATGTAAATGACGAGTTGATGGGTGCTGATGAGTTGACAGGTGCAGCACAGCAACATGGCACAAGTATACATATGTAACAAATCTGCACGTTATGCACATGTACCCTAGAACTTAAAGTATAATAATAATAAAAAATAAATTAAAAAAAAAGAAAGGATAAATTCTCTTCTATTAAGACAAACACCATATTGGTGTTTTTTTGATATTAGAAAGTGTTGTCCCTCCCCTTGGTGATGGTCTGAATATTATAACCACATCTCTGGAAATTTGATGTTATTCACAACAGCTCCATAGATGGTGGAAGTAGGGAGAATGAGAGTCTTCAAAGGGCAGGGAAAGAGGAGATATATGGGAATTAGGAGAGGAGTTCGAGACACTTGGAAAGAAACAGGAACCTGCAAAAGGGCCTGGCCAACAAAAATTTTCTCCGTGACAGGAATAGATAAAAAGTTTTAGGGCAGCAAACTATAATATTCAAGCTTATTTTTCCAACACTGTCCCTTGCTTTAACTTATTTGTGTTATTCCCAACTTTAATCAAATGATTGCTACACCAAGAAGCACTGTGATATGGTTTGGCTATGTCTCACCGAAATCTCATCTTGAATTCTAACTCCCACAATTCCCATGTGTTGTGGGAGGAACCCAGTGGGAAGTGATTGAATTCCTGGGGAGGGTCTTTCCTGTGCTGTTCTCATGATAGTGAATGAGTCTCAAGAGATCTGATGGTTTTAAAAACGTGAGCTTTCTGCACAGCTCTTTTTTTCTTGCTGCCATCCATGTGAGATGTGACTTGCTCCTCCTTGCCTTGTGCCATGTTTGTGAGGCCTCCCCAGCCATGTGGAACTATAAGCCCATTAAATCTCTTTCTTTTGTAAATTGTCCAGTCACCGGTATGTCTTTATCAGAAGTGTGAAAACAGACTAATACAGTAAATTGGTACTAAGAGTGGGGTGCTGCTGAAAAGATACCCAGAAATGTGGAAGTGACTTTGGAACTGGGTAACAGGCAGAGGTTGGAACACTTTGGAGGATTAAGAAGAAGACAGGAAAAATGTGGGATAGTTTGGAACTCCCTAAAGACTTGTTGAATGACTCTGCCCAAAATGCTGATAGCGATATGGACAATAAAGTCTAGGCTGAGGTGGTCTCAGATAGAAATTAGGAGCTTTTTGGGAACTGGAGCAAAGATGACTCTTTTTATGTTTTAGCAAAGAGACTGGTGGCATTTTTGTCCTTTTTCTAGAGATTTGTGGAACTTTGAATTTGAGAGAGATGATTTAGAGAATCTGGCAGAAGAAATTTCTAAGCAGCAAAGCATTCAAAAGGTGACTTCAGTGTTGTCAAAGGTATTCTGTTTTAAAAGGGAAACAGAGTATCAATGTTCAAAAAATTTGCAGCCTAACAATGTGATAGCAAAGAAAATCCCATTTTCTGAGGAGAAATTCAAGCTGGCTGCAGAAATTTGCATAAATAATTAGAAGCTGAATGTTAATCACCAAGACAATGGAGAAAATGTCTCCAGGCCATGTCAGAGATCTTTGTGGCAGCCCCTCTGATAACAGACGTGGAGACCTAGGAGGAAAAAATGATTTCATGGGCCAGGCCCAGGGTCCCTCTGCTGCGTGCAGTCTGGGGACTTTGTACTCCACATCCCAGCCACTCTAGACGTGTCTAAAAGGGGTCAAGGTACAGCTTGGACTCTTGCTTCAGAGTGTGGAAGCCCCAAGCCTTGGCAGCTTCCACACGGAGTTGAGCCTGTGGGTGCCCAGAAGTCAGGAACTGAGATTTGGAACTTCTACCTAGATTTCAGAAGATGTATGGAAATGCCTTGATGCCCAGGCAGAATTTTGATGCTGGGGTGGGGCCCTCATGGAGAACCTCTGTTAAGGCAGTGCAGAAGGGAAATGTGGAGTGGGAGCCCCCACACAGGGTCCCTACTGGGGCACCAGCTAATGAAGCTGTGAGAAGAGGGTCACCATCCTCCAGACCCCAGAATGGTAGACCCACCTACCTCTTGCACTGTGTGCCTGGAAAAACCACAGACACTCAATGCCAATCCATGAAGGCAGTCAGGAGGGGTGCTGTATCCTGCAAAACCACAGGGATGGGGCTGCCCAAAACCATGGGAACCCACCTCTTGCATCAGTGTGACCTGGATATGAGACACAGAGTCAAAGGAGATCATTTTGGAGCTTTAAGATGGACTGTCCCACTGTATTTTGGATTTGTGTGGGGTCTGTAGTCCCTTTGTTTTGGCCAATTTATCTCATTTGGAATGGTTGTATTTACCCAATGCCTGTACCACCATTGTATCTAAGAAGTAACTAACTTGCTTTTGATTTTACAGGCTCATAGGCAGGAGGGATTTGCCTTGTTTCAGATGAGATGTTGGACTGTGGACTTTTGAGTTAATGCTGAAATGAGTTAAGACTTTGGGGGACTGTTGGGAAATAATGATTGGTTTTGAAATGTGAGGACATGAGATTTGGGAGGGACAAGGGGCAGAATGATATGATTTGACTATGTCCCCACCCAAATCTCACCTTGAATTTTAACTCCCACAATTCCCACATGTCATGGAAGGAACCCGGTGGGAGGTTATTGAATTATGGAGGCATCTTTCCTGTGCTGTTCTTGTGATAGTGAATGGGTCTCATGAGATCTGATAATTTTAAAAACAGGAGTTTACCTGCACAAGCTCCCTTTTTGCCTGCCACCATCTACGTGAGACGTGACTTGCTCTTCCTTGCCTTCCTCCATGTTTGTGAGGCCTCCCCAGACATTTGGAACTGTGAGTCCAATTACATCTCTTTATTTTGTAAATTGCCTGCCTTGGGTATGTCTTTATCAGCAGTGTGAAAACAGACTAATATACACTGTAATAGAGTGTTTTTTGGTAGAATGAAGGAATCCAGGCATTTTTCAGTGGAGCCAAAGTGATAGGATAATGGTGAAAATGAAAATGACAGGAACTGCAGAGAAGGTGGCACAAGGTAGGTATTCATGTTTTCAATTGAAAACATGTAATTTGAGCAATAGAAACCCAGAGAAACCTAAGTCCATTTTGAAACTTGGCAATTTAAGACAGGCTGTCCTAGGTATAGTGAGGAGGTACTCGCATATGCTTTCTCCCCACCATAAATATTCACGCATGTCTGTGCACTTTGTCTTCATCAATTAATTTAATCATTCCTTCTCAGGAAGAACTGATGAAAAGTACTCCAATCAATACAGTTGATCACTGCCAAGGATTCCAGCCTTCTGGCGGCAAAGTTTATTTTCATTTAATTAACTAGTAGCTGATGTATATATTTTCTTATAGTTGCCCAGAAGTAGGAGTTTTAAATGTCCTGATAATATGATTAATTTTGGCTAAGGCATGCCTTCTATCTTATTTGGATATGCAATTATTGGATAACTCCTAAATTGTCTTTAACACTGAGATTTTGTAATCTTATAGTCTTTTTAACAAATCCTCATTTTCTTTTGGTCACTGTTTTATGCTGAAAGTATTCAAGTGCTTAAATCTATATCTTAAGCCTGTGTCTACTTCTTAGAAAGAAGCCAAGATAGAGTATTCTATTTGGACTGTTTGCCTCTGGATGAAATTAGGGAAAGATGACAGAGATAGATTTGTGTATATATTAAGTGTACAAGGGTATATTGGATCTATCAAGTTTTTCAGTTTCATTATGAAAGTGAAGAGTGCTTAAGGTGGTCAGCAGGCTCTGCAGTGAATTCAGGTTTCATTTTTCAGTTTACTGTGAGTCTAGTACAGAGTATATGCTCATTTGTTTGCTAATATAAATATAAGAGGCGGAGTTTTCAGGGTATATGAGATCACTGTCTCTTTTTTTTCTTCTTCCTCTTTTTGCAGGAAAATTCCCGTAGAACATTGCTTATCTACCATGATAATTTGAGTTCTTATCTACCATGATAATTTGAGTTCAGTATTCAGACTGACATTTATTGACACTTATAAATTCTATAGGAGACTTTTATTTATTTGGCCGCCGTTTCAATCTCATTCCACTGAGGGCAATGCAAAGTGGCCTTAGCCAGTAGGATGCTCTGGAGAACACAGAGAGCAGATCAGGTCTTATTTTTTCTGTGGAGTTCCTTTCTACCCCTTGATTCTAAACTGATCTTTGTTCCAATTCAACTTTCTAGTGGAAAGAAGCACAGACATTTTAACACTTTTAAAAAGTTTTCTTCTACAAATATGCTAAAATGGGCACTTTCTTTACAGAATTTTAAGTAGTTTGGCTCTAATTAGGGACATTTTATTCAGTGGGATGGAACTCAAAGAGTTGTTCTCACCTCTAAATCAGTGACACCATGATGCTCCGAATAAGCAAGGCTTTGTAATAAGTTCTTTCCTTGGAATACAATTACTCTCCTGTCTTACCACAAAGCCATTTCTAAAATCAAATGGGAAGGGAAGGTGTGGGGATATGTCTCAAAAAATATAAAATCAGATTTTTAAAACTATATTCTCTGCACATTTTCAAGACAATCAGAAATCTTGGTTGGTCAGATTGCCACATGCAAATTTTCACAGTAATAGCCTATTGAGTTTCAAATGTAGCATTCACCATGGACACTTATAATTGCAGATGTTGTATTACATTATCAACTCCGTACATGAGGAGAATAGAAAGATAATGGAAAGTAGACTGTAAGTGAATATTGGATGTTAATAGGAATTCCCACTCAAATTATGTTTTATTCAATTGTTCAGCACCAAATTGTGATACTAAGAGGCTTGAAAGTGTACATATGGGAAACGGGAGAAGTAGGACCAAGAGGATAACTCATCAACCAGGAGACCCTAAGAAAAAATTCAGACCCTTTCTGGTTAAATTTTACTATTTTTAATTCCTTAACATTCTGTGGGCAATTATATAACAAGCCTAATAGTCTTTATTTCTCAGAAAGACTGATAATAAAGTAATTGCTTTTGTATCAGACAGTAAGCCTGGCTATTTTAGTGATATAGCTACTTGTTAGTTTGTTGTTCTAATTACCAGAGTTCCATGCCTCTAAATACCATCGTTATATAATGCTAAAACAAAAGAAAATAACAACAACAACAATGAAAAAATTAGGGACAAAATGCAAATTGATTAATGTTTATACTTCCAAAAAAAGATGTCACCTGGACTGGAAATGAGGCTTGAATCCCTTAAGAATCAGTCAAGAGTTAAGAGGGAAAAAATTGGAGAAACATTTTAAGAATTATTTTTTAAAGATGAGGGTCTTGCTATGTTGCCCAGGCTGCACTGGAACTCCTGGGCTCAAGTGATCCTTTTGTCTCAGCCTCCTAAGTAGTTGAGATATTCAGGTGCATACCACTACACCTGGATTATTTTGAAGATTTTGATTAATGACTAATCAATTATTATCCCCATCTGTCAAAGGTATCAATTATTTTTTAAGACGGACACCTATGCAGGATCATGTCGTTTGTCCATATTGGTAAAGGTTTAGAGCTAAACTAATTAAACTGATATAGAAAATTAAGTACCACGCACATATGTGTCTATTTGTATATGTATGTGTATTTGTATGTAAGTATGTGTATATATAGAATTCCCTTTATTGCTGATATGGTTAGGTTTTGCATCCCCACCCAAATCTCATCTTGAATTGTAATCCCCATAGTCCCTGTTATCCTTATGTGTCAAGGGAGAGACCAGGTGGGGGGAAAATGAATCATGGGGGTGGTTTTCCCATGCTGTTCTCGTGATAGTGAGAGAGTTCTCACCAGATTTGAAGGTTTTATAAGGGGTTCTTCCCCCTTTGCTCAGCACTTCTCCTTTCTGACACCTTGTGAAAAAGGTGTCTTGCATCTTCTTCACCTTCCACCATGATTGTAAGGTTCCTGAGGTCTCCTAGCCATGCTAAACTGTGAGTCGATTAAACCTCATTCCTTTATAAATTAGCCAGTGTCAGGCAGTTCTTTATAGCAGTATGAAAACTAACTAATGCAACTACATTTTCTGTTGTTCTTATTACTGTCGATCAAAAATTCCCATTGGTATTTGCTTCATGGAATTGGTTTATCTTCACAGTCTTGAGAGCACTCAGATGACATCACCTCTGAAGAGAAGAATAATTACAATAAAGTGGTCTCAGGGCTGATCAAGAATTCCTTGAGCCTCTGAAAGTGTGGGTCTCCCCACACACAGATCCAATGGGGAACTTCCCATAACCACTTTACTTTTCTAAACAATGTATTTTGTATTGTAACAAGATGGTAAATAATAATAAGTATATTCTGGTAAATAAAATAATATAATATATAATAAAATACAAATTTAAAAGAGGAAAGAAGGCATATTCAACTTAGCAATATCTCTAAGACTTCTTTCTGCTATTCGTTTTCTTTTTAAATAAAGTCTTGTAAAAAACCATTCCCCTGTCTTTGTATCTTTTGAATCAGACATCCTGATTTAAAGAGGCTCTGCAGGTGCTTCAAGCTCTGGTGGCACATGGCCTTGAGCACTTTCTCTGGCTCCTTGAGGGCTGGAAACATAGTTTTCTCTAGACTTTTGGCAATTCCAGTGATGTCTGTTGCAAAGCCGCCACCTCCCATCCTGTCCCTGTTGGCACTGGATTTTGTTTAGTGTTGACTTTCATCTCAGGTAATATGACCTTACGTGTCTGTCTTTCCATCAGTCCTATCTTTTGATCATGCTATCATCAAAATGAAAACAGAGATGGAAAAATCCATGAGAAATAGCCTCTTATCTAAGTGAATCTGGTTTAAGCTCATACTTTTCTCCATGTGACCCAGTAACTTAGATACTACTCTTGTTCTACACTGATACGGTTTGACTCTGTGTATTGGGATATGATTTGGCTGTATCCTCACCCAGATCTCATCTTGAATTGTAATAATCCCCATGTGTCAAGGGTGGGGCCAGGTGGAGAGAATTGAATCATGGGGACAGTTTCCCCCATACTGTTCTTGTGATAGTAAATAAGTCTCATGAGATCTGAAGTTTTTATAAATGGGAGGTTCCCTGCACAAGTTCTCTTGCATGCTGTCATGTAAGAAGTCCCTTTGTTCCTTATTCACCCTCGGCCATGATTGACCATGATTGTAAGGCCTCCCCAGCCATGTGGAACTATGAGTCAATTAAACCTCTTTCCTTTATAAATTACACAGTCTCAGATATGTCTTTATTAGCAGCATGAAAACAGGCTAATACAAATTGTAATCCCCATAATCCCCATGTGTCAAGGGCAGGACCGGGTGGAAGTAATTGGATCTTGGGGGCAGTTACCCCATGCTGTTTTCATGTTAGTGAGTTCTCATGAGATCTGATGGTTTCATTAGCATCTGGCATTTCCCCTGCTTGCACCCCCTCCATCCTGCTGCCTTGTGAAGAAGATGCCTACCTCTGCTTTGCCTTCCCCCATGACTGTAAGTTTCCTGAGGTATCCCAACAATGTGGAACTGTGAGTCAATTAAACTTCTGTCTTTTAGAAATTACCCGGTCTTGAGCAGTTCTTTATAGCAGCATGAGAATCGACTAATACATACACTCTTGTCTTTTTCTCCAAATCCTATTTCTACATGCTGTCAGGCATTGTATGCTAAAAAGGGTTTCAATGTCCTGTGTTGGATTTCTTCTTCCAAGAAACCACCCATAACCTTCCCCTCCTTAGCCCATGATTAGAGTTAGGTGCCCTCCTTTTTGCTCCCATCGCTCCATGTTCTAACAATTCACACAAAAAATTGCCTGTTTTATGGCCCATCATTGATAAAAGGCAGGACTACCCAAGTGCATCCTCAGCTGCTAGAAAAATTCCATTGTATAGAAAACACTCAATTGTACTCAATTTCACTGAAGCTTGGCCTGCTCAACATTTAGCAAGATGCCCTAGCTTTCTACTAAAAGGAAATGTGTCTTATCCTTTAAATAAACACCTTAAAATTGTGGCATATAAATAGCCAACTACACAAACAAATAAAACAGTTGTTGCTGAATCACAAGGCAGTGGTTTTTCTCTTCTTGAATGGACATGAATCCTCCACCAGTAGATGGGGGAGGAACTGCATCAACCTCCCTGTGGAGGCACTACAGTGAGGCTCTAGGGAAGGTAAAGGACCAGGCTAATACTCCCCTATCTTTCTGGGTACCCTGATTTTATGGTCTTTCATATAGACTAGATTTTTTTTACAGAGTCAGAATTCAAGAGAAGTTCACAAAGCAAATCAACAAAGAGGAGGGAACCAAGGAGTCAGCTTTTTATCAAGGAAAGGAAAATGCCATGAAACTGTCATGCCATTTGTTTTTGCAGCCAAAGGTGTAAGCTCTGGCATCTGTAAGAAACAGGAAGCATTGACGTATTGTTAAAGCTAGTAGATATTATCATTTGTGGCTGAGCAACTCTCAGTTCAATCTTCACCAGTGCCTTCTCTAGTGGGATGAAAGCATAAATAAATGTGGTGGAAGACTGAGTTCTGGAGCTACTGCCCAAAGCTACTGAGTGTGGGAGCTTCTACTATGCTATTATTTGGAGACTAAAAGTTATTACTCCTCCCTCATTACGTCAGTGCTTGCAACTCAGTGGTTCCCTGTCAGATTTCATCTAGTATAAGACAGACTGATCACCTGCAGTCTCTCAGCATGGTTGGAATGGTGTGAAAATGCTGTACTCACCCTTTAAATGTTATTGTGGCAGCAATGGTAATTATAATTTTTTAGCACTCACTGTGTGCCAGATTTAGAATACATGCTTTTATATTTGTCAGTTAATCCTCATGACAGCCTTGTATTTTTGGCTAAGCATCTTTATCCATACATTTTACATATAATGAGCAAGTAGTTAAGTTCTGAACCCATCTCCATCTTACTCTAAAATTTGTATCTTCTTACTCATCCAATCTATTATAGGCTGGAAACATTTCCTCTTAAAAATTGGACATAATTCTAGAATGGTTCTGCTGCTATGAAACCAGACCACTTTACAGCAGTTTTATTTCATCTCACATTGCCTTATGACGGCTTATCTGGGACATTGTTTAAATCACAGTCCCTTTGTAGACCTTTTGCTATACTGGAGGCATGAATTTCTTGATAAAGAAGCCAAACATAAAAACAAAAATACAAAAAATAAAAGTCACAAGGTCAACCAGAAAAGGTTTAGCCTCTGGTTGTATCCGGAAGAATCACTTTTGTAGTCCTCTACAATTTGTAAGTGTGTTAAATGCATGTTCCATTACATAACTTGGTGGTCCAGTTGACAGACGTGCATTATTAATCCATTCTAGAGATGAATAAAGTTAAGCTCATGGTTTACTGAATGTATTAAATTCATATTTTCAGTAAATATGTATTAAATGTTTAATGTCAAAATCTTTGACCTAATGGAACTTTCTTACTAGTAAGTGGAAATGGAAATTAAGAGAAGAAGAAAACAAATAAGATTCAGATTGCAATGAGTTACTATAAAGAAAATGGAAAGAGGTGGGATGGGATTTTTGAGATCTGAAAGCTGAGAAGGCTCCTCCAGTGTGAAATCTTGGGGAGTGGTGATGAGAGCAGAGGAAGGAGTTATTCCCAAGGCCCTGAAACTGGACTAACACTAGCCAGTTTGAGAAGTAATGGTGTGATGGGAGAATGGGAGTAAAGAGGTCAGTGGTAGGAGTGTCTGTGAAGACAGTTAGGGAGGGCTTGATCCTAAAAACTTTCAGAGACCTATGATTTTATTCTACATTTAGTAGCAGACAAGGAGAAGACATTATGGAATCAATAGAATAAGAAAAACCATATTTTCCCTAATGATATCTTAATCACGTCTAGGTTAGTGGCCTAGATCCAATAGAAACCGAAGCTTTTAGTTCTGTCCCTGCAAATCTGCTTTGTCCACTAAGGACATTTAAGTGCAAAGCTTATTAGGCTCCAGCTGCCTCAGATTCTCTCCCATTTCTCAAATTTGCCAGGTCCCTTCTCAACTCATGGCTTTTGTTTAAGCTTGAACAAAATGGCAGAAATGCAAATCTTCTCCTAGCAGTCTGGCCAACTCCTGTTCACGTATTAGGTCTCTGCTTGAATGGCAGTTCTGCAAAGGGAGCCATTTGGGCCCTAGACCAGCCTAAATTCCCTGCTACTTCTCATACTACCATGTGAATTGTATAATGTTGTATAATCATCTATTCAATGTCTACCTCTCAAAAAACTGTAAGCTTCCCATGATGGTTAGTTTTATCTGTCAACTTTGTTAAGCTATAGTATTTACTTAATCAGACATTAATCTGGGTGTTGCTGTGAAGGTATATTGTAAATGTGGTTAGCATCTACAACTAGTTGACATTAAGTAAAGGAGGTTACTGTTGATGATGTGAATAGGCAGCATCCCACCAGTTGAAAGATTTTAGGAGCAAAACTAAAGTTTCTCTAAGGAGGAAGAAATTTAACCTCAAGAAAGAAACATGAGTTCCTACCCTAGAGTTTCCAGCCTGACGGTCTTGCCCTATCAATTTTGGGCTTGCCAGCCTTCTCAAACCAAGTGAGCCAATTGTTTAAAATAAATATCAATCAAAATCTCTTTCTCTCTCTCTCGATACACACACACACACACATGCACACACACACACACATCTCTCTCTATATAAATCTGTATCTTTATATTCATATATAGACATACATATATACATATGTATAGACACACAAAAAATCATGCATCATGTAACGACGGAGATATGTTCAGAGAAATGGATTCTTAGGCAGTTTTGTCATTGTACAAATATAGAGTTTACAGCACTTGAACAAACCTAGGTGGTATGGCCTATTACACACCTAGGCTATATGTTATAGCCTATTGTTGCTAGGCTACAAACCTGTACAGCCTGTTACTGTACCAACCATTGTTGGCAACTGTACCGCAATGATAAGAATTTATGTATCTAAACATATCTACTAGAAAAGGACCAATAAAAATGTACAGGGAATTTAAATCAACAAACAAAAACCAAATAACCCCATTTAAAAGTGGGCAAAGGACGTTAACAGGCACTTCTTAAAATGAGACATACATTGGCCAACAAATGTGAGAAAATGCTCAGCATCACTAACCATCAAGGAAATGCAAATCAAAACCACAATGAGATACTGTCCCACACCAGTCAGAATGGCTACTATTAAAAAGTAAAAACAAAAGAAAACACAAAACAGATACTGGCGAGGTTATGGAGAAAAGGGAGCACTTTTGGTTGGAATGTAAATTAGTCCAGCCACTGGGGAAAGCAGTCTGGAGAGAGCTAAAATAACTTAGAACAGTTGACTCACGGGTACCATTACTGGGTATATACGCAAAAGAAAATAAATCATTCCATCAAAAAGACACATGCACTCATATGTTCATTGCCACGCTATTCACAATAGCAAAGACATGTAATCAATCAATGACAGATTGGATGAAGAAAATGTGGTATATATACACCATAAGATATTATATAGCCATAAAAAAAATGAAATAATATCCTTTGCAGCAACATGGATGGAGTTGGAGGGCATTATCCTAAGCAAATTAATGGAGAAACAGAAACCAAATACCACATATTCTCACTTGTAAGTGGGGGCTAAACATTAAGCACACGTGGACATAAGTATGAGAACAGTAGACACTATGGATTACTAGAGGGTAGAGGGAGGCAGGGTGGGTTAAAAAAACTTCCCATCAGGGCCAGGCACTGTGGCTCATGCCTGTAATCCCAGCACTTTGGGAGGCCAAGGTGGGCAGATCATGAGGTCAGGAGTTCGAGATCAGCCTAACCAATATGGTGAAACCCTGTCTCTACCATAAATACAAAAATTAGCTTAGTGTGGTGGCACACACTTGTAATCCCAGTTACTTGGGAGGCTGGGACAGGAGAATTGCTTGAACTCAGGAGGCAGAAGTTGCAGTGAGCTGAGATCATGCCACTACACTCTAGCCTGGGTGACAGAGCGAGACTCTGTCTAAAAAAAAAAAAAAAGAAATGTCCGGGTGCGGTGGTTCACGCCTGTAATCCCCGCACTTTGGGAGGCCAAGGTGGGTGGATCACGAGGTCAGGAGATAGAGACCATTCTGGCTAACAAGGTGAAACCCCGTCTCTACTAAAAAAAAAAAAAAAAAAAAAAAAAAAAAAAAAAAAAAAAAATTCAAAAAAATTAGCCGGGTTTGGTGGCAGACGCCTGTAGTCCCAGCTACTCAGGAGGCTGAGGCAGGAGAATGGTGTGAACCTGGGAGGCGGAGCTTGCGGTGAGCTGAGATGGCGCCACCGCACTCCAGCCTGGGTGACAGAGCAAGACTCCGTCTCAAATAAAAATAAAAATAAAATAAAAACTTCCCCATCAGGTACTATACTCATTACCAGAGTGACAAGATCTATACCCCAAACCTCAGCATCATGCAACATTCCCACGTAACAAATCTGCATATGTACCCCTTGTATCTGAAATAAAAGTTGAAAATAAAAAACAACAACCACAATTCTAAAAAATAATACAGTATTATAATTTTGTGGGACCACGCTATTTATGTGGTCTGTTGTTAACCACAAGGTTGTATGCAGTGCATGACTGTGTGTATATTTATGTACATACGTACCTCTTATTGGGTCTGTTTCTCTGAGAACTCTAACTGGCACAATCTCTGAGAAGAGTGACCCAAGTTGGTCTTATCACTATGTGTCCTTCAAACTTTACACAGGGTCTTAAATCGAATTGGCACATAATACACATTTTAAAAAATTAATGAATGATGGAAAGGAGCATATGACACCACTGTTTGATGTGAATGCAACGTTTTATATGAGTTCAAATCAGATGCAGAGGTCCTGGGCATTTGAAGATCTTTCATGGCTTTAATTCATGCAAATGGATGAATTAAATGCCTTTGCTCTCACAAAGACCTTCCAGCCCCCAGTAATGGTAGGGCTGAGATAGAGCCAGCTTCTTTTGATGTCTCCTTTAATGCCTTTTTCTACATTACCTTATTTATATTTAATTTGGTTTACTTGCTCATGGTATGGAATTGTGTTGAACTTTCATATTAGAAAAGGAACGTCTGCATATGGCGACAGGTATCATTAGAAGGACCTTTAAGGTTAGCATATGACCAAAGCAAATTTATTAGGATATTAATCTCACAGAAGTTAAAAGTCATCCAATATAAGAAAAAGTTAAGCTAAAAACTACATAATACTGGACCATGTCTTGTTTATCTGTCATGATAATTGATGCTGTTATTCTCAAGCTGCTCGCAGAAATGGAGGAAAAGTTATCTGAACAAAGATAAAAATTCTAAATTATGTAATAGGTTTTTGACTTGACATTGTGAGAGTCATAGTTTTTGGACAATACTCTGAAAGGGAGAATTGCTCTAATGCAGTGATTCTGGGCTTTGTACATTGATGAATCCATGATTTCTTGGGCTGTCACTATCCACCTATGCTCTTGAAAATCTTTTCACCAAAATAAGAATTAGTAAAATTTATGGTTTTGTTTTTACAACTGGTACGAGGAAAGAATTGATCAAAGAGCAATCTATCCGTCCTCTCAAGGTCTTGCTCTTGTTTTCCCTCTTGAATTAAAATGAAAACCATGGAGACTATTGATTAAAAATCTTCCAAATTCCATTTAATTTTCAACTCCATCTCAGAAACTATGATCACTTTTAGAGTTGGAATTGATTACTTATTAGTTGTTTCAGAAAGACTGCCTTATTTCTTGCTTCCCCTCATTAGCTCTGCTTGAGCATCCAGGTAAATTGTGTTGGTTCTACTGTTTGTACCAGTCTAGCTTCAGCCTTGTTGGTCATAAACAAGTATTTATGAATTCCCTTGGTGTACCTAACATTGTGATACATACATTGCAAGTCATCAGAAGAGACAACACAATCTCTGCCTTCAAAAATTTGCTATCTAATTGAATAAGCATGTTCTCATTTAAAAAAATAAAATCACAAAATTGATAAATGATGGCAGAGTCTGGGTCCTAATATTTTCTTGAAGTTATATAGCCATAACACAGGCCACTGGACCCCTCTGGGCTTTGGTTGACCCAGATCATTTCTGGGGCTTCTTCTAGGGCAGTATGATATGTTCTCTTGGCAACTGTTATCAGGCCAATGTGGGAAGACCACTAAGCTAAAAAGACCTTGTTTCTTGGGAAAAGCTGGCTAAGCGTAATTACATAAATGTGAAATGCACACTTACTGTGTGTAAAGTACTATATGCATTATGGAGATGACATAAAAGTTTGTGTGGTACATACTATTCCTGTTCTTAAAGAGGTTGCAGGATAGTTCTGTAAGGAAGCATACTAAAGTTGGAGCTAGGATAAGAGCTCTGACCCCAAATCTGTACTTGAATCTTTACTTTGCCAATAACTGACTGGGAGGAAATGGCATCATTAATTACCCTCTTAGAATAGTTTAAGAGAATTCTTCCTATCCTCTAGGTTTATTGAAATAATTAAATGATTTAATTTATTCAGTGGAAAATGTTTACTGAATGCCTGTTCTATGCCAAAGACTATAATAGATGTTTAATATATATTGGTGAATAAAATAGACAAAGATACCTACCCTCTTATGGCTAAGTTTCTAGTGGAGGGAAATTGGTTGAAGATAAACAATACATTTAATAAAGGAGTGAATTGTATCCTATGTATTAAGCTGATGAATGATATGGGCAGAGGTGGGGAACGGTCAAGTCGCGCAGAATAAAATAATCGGGAATAGAGCCTGGGAGAGGGCTACACTTTTAAATATGGTAGTCAGGGTGAGCTTCATAGAGAAAGTTCCAGTTAAGCAAAGATCTAAAGGAGGTGATGAATATTGCCTTCCTACATCTTGGAAAAACAATTTAGGGAGAGACAACATCCAATACAAAATGCTAAGGCAGGGGCAAGCTTGGCTTGCTGAAGGAAGAAAAGAAAGCCAGCATGTCTGGGACAGAGAAGGTAATAAGAAGGGTTTTAGGAAATGAAATCAGGAATAGGAGAAAAGAATCAGATTGTGTAGGACTTCGTTGGTGATTGTAAGGATTTTGGTATTACTTGAGGGTAATGGGAAGCATTTAAGGGTTTCCCTGAGGAGTGACTTAATCTGACTTAAATTTGAAGCAAAGTTCTAAAAGTAGGAAGAAGCAGGAGTGTGGACAATGGTGAAAGAGTGAGAAGGATTAGAAGTCAGTCATTCAGGAGAATATGACTTGATCTTGGATTATAACAATGGAGGTGATAGGAAGGGGTTAGACTCTGGATTTATTTTAACCAAAAAATCAACAAGGTTTTCTGATTGTTTGTAAGAGGGATGTGAGAAAAGAGACAAGTCAAGGGTAATGCCATGGCTTTTATTCTTGGAAAAAAATTATAAAGCACTGAAAACATGTAAAAGCATTGAAAATATTTAGCACAGTGAACGGTGCATGGTATGCACTCAACTAAGAAATTAAGGTAACTGATGTTTACAAATAACTCACCAATCTGCCTTGTTCTTTTCATCATTGAGATATTAGTTTACATACCACTTACACTGAAAACCTTTTCCAACTCCCTCTGGGCAATATGCCTCTTCCATAGAATCCAATAAGTCTTTCCAATTTCCCTTTCATATTGATTCTTATCTTACATTGCAATTTATGTAAAGCACCATCACAGTGAAAGAAGTACTTGAAGGGAGATTCCTCATATTTGCTATAAGAGATCAGAAAAGACTTTTATGGGGGAGGCAACCATTAAGATGGGACTTGAAAGGATGGGTAGAATATGTGACAAAAGTTAGCAGAATATAAAGAGGGGTGCTGGATGCATTTCCACACTCTCTGGTCAGAGAAGTTTATACAGGTGTTCACCTCACATTTCAGGTTGTCAAGCAAGAGAATCACCATACTCCTAATTTGAGGTTTTTGTTTCATATCCTCTGATCCGGCACTGTTGTCAGACAGTACAGAGGTTTGCTGGCATGCTTCCATCCCGTGAATGCACACTTCGTGGCTGCTACCTGTGATAAGAATAAATTAATGATGACACTGCTTGGAGGTGTCTGTGTGTGAGTGTGGTGGTGGTAGCACTAAAATATAAAATATTATGTGCTTTTCTATTATTTGTTATTGACTTTTTAGATGTTCCATACTGCTCTGTGGCAAGGTACGTATGGGAGTAAATGGAAGCTGGGATCAATGTCTGCACATCATAAGAAGATATTCAAACCCCAAGATAAGAATGCTTCACCGAAGTAATATTTCTGTAAGCACACACAGCTTATCTTTTCTGAGGGCAACTAAAGGATTAAGGAAATGCACACCATGTACATATGTATTTACAAAAAAAAAAAAAAAAAAAAAAACTTCATTAAGGAACAGATTCATTAAAAGCACAGGTCTTCCACGATGGTTGAACTAATTTACCCTCCCACCAACAGTGTATAAATGTTCCCTTTTCTCTTCAACTTTGCCAGCATGTTATTTTTTGACTTTTTAGTAATAGCCATTCCTACTGGTGTGAGATGGTATCTCACTGTGGTTTTCATTTGCATTTCCCCAAGGATCAATTATGTTGAGCTTTTATTTCATTTGATTGTTGATTGCATGTATGTCTTCTTTTGAAAAGTGTCTATTCATGTTCTTTGCCCACATTTTTATGGGTTTTTGTTTCTTGTGAAGTTGTCTTAATTCCTTATAGAGACTAGATATTAGACCTTTGTCAGATGCATAATTTGCAAAAATTTTCTCCCACTCGGTAGGTTGTTTGTTTATTCTGATGATAGTTTCTTTTGCTGTGCAGAGGCTCTTTAGTTTAATTAGGTCTCATTTGTCAATTTTGGCTTTTGTCGCAATTGCTTTTGGTGTCTTTGTCACGAAATCTTTGCTCGTGCCTGTGTCCTGAATGGTATTGCCTAGGTTGTCTTCCAGGACTTTTATAGTTGTAGGTTTTACATTAAAGTCTTTAATCTATCTTGAGTTAATTTTTGTATATGCTGTGAAAATGGGGTCCAGTTTTAATCTTCTGCATATGGCTAACCAGTTATCCCAGCACCATTTATTGAAGAGGGAATCCTTTCCTCATTGCTTATTTTTTGTCAGGTTTGTTGAAGATCAGGTAGCTGTAGGTGTGTGGTCTTATTTCTGGGTTCTCCATTCTGTTCCATTGGCCCATAGGTCTGTTTCTATACCAATACCATGCTGTTTTGGGTACTGTAGCCCTGTAGTATAGTTTGGTGTTGGTTAGATTCTTCAAAGACATAAGGACAGAAATACCATTCAACCCAACAATCCTATTACTGGATATAAACCCACAAGAATATAAATCATTTTACTATAAAGACACATGCACATGTATGTTCATTGCAGCACTATTTACAATAGTAAAGCAACCTAAATGTCCATCAATGACAAATTGGATAAGAAAATGTGGTATATACACACTATGGAATACTATGCAGCCTTAAAAAAGAATGCGATCATGTCCTTTGCGGGACATGGATGGAGCTGGAGGCCATCATCCTAGGCAAACTAACACAGAAAATGAAAACCAAATACCACATGTTCTCACTCGTAAGTGGGAGCTAAATGATGAGAACATGTGAACACACAGAGGAGAACAACACATACAGGGGGTGGTTAAAGGGTGGAGGGTGGGAGGAGGGACAGGATCAGGAAAAATAACTAATGGGTACTAGGTGTAATACCTGAGTGATAAAATAATCTTTATAACAAACCCCCATGACACAATTTTACCTATGTAACAAACCTGCACATGTACCTCTGAACTCAAAGTTTCAAAAATAAGAGCACAAATCTTCATTACTTTATGATGAAATGTTATAGATGTTGTGCTATGAAGGC
Source organism: Chlorocebus sabaeus (assembly GCF_047675955.1). Lineage (NCBI taxonomy): Eukaryota > Metazoa > Chordata > Mammalia > Primates > Cercopithecidae > Chlorocebus > Chlorocebus sabaeus. Next base: position 28,807,552 of record NC_132930.1, read on the forward strand.
AAGAATATAAAATGCAAGGATATGTGTTTATTTACAAAGTATGCACAACAAAGCAAAATATAGCCTCTTCTGAAACTTATTTTATTGAATGACGTTTTTTCTTGCATAGAATGAATGCTTCAGAATTTTTATAAAATTCATTTATAAAATGTGAATTCGATAATTTCAGCAAAGGAGGATTTATTTTTCTGAGAGCTCACCTGCAGCAAATAGAGACATTCTTCATCACAACAAATAAATTTAGCTAAGTTCAAATTAAGGTTATTTTGTCTTAAAATTTTTATTCTATGTTCAATATGCATACATATCCCTGAAATGATTGAGGTTATTAAAAGCAAATTTTAGACATTGTTGTAAATATTTTTTATTATATAAAAGGTTTTTTTAAAATAAAAAATTTAGGTTTAAGTTAAGTCCTTTAACTTGAGGTGTCCTGTAGGGAGCTTCCCTATGAGTAAACAGAGAAGAGTAACATTTGGTTTCATGGTGGGTGACATTGTAAAAGACAGAGAAACAATTGGCACTGGAAGATTTTGACATCAATTTCTAGTGATGGATCCAGACACAAGGATGCAATCCCACAGGCAAGTGTTCAATCCTAGGATGGAAATGTTTAACAGTTAGTCAGGAGTCTCATTTTATAGGAAGCTAAGGTTCTAACCAATTTATCATAGTGAGGACAAAGGGATGCACATGAGTTCAGGGGAAATAATGGAGTTGGCCTGATGGAAAAGGTTATTTATCTCAGAAGTCAAGAACGGTGCTTTGAAGGAGTCCTGGTAGTCTTCAACTCAGGTCTGGACTTTTTCTGGGAATTGGGAAAAATGGATCTGTAGGTGTCCGCAATGATGATGGAGAAAAGGGAACCCAAGAGGAACCTGGGGCTTCAACAATTGTGTTTTAAGCTTCAAGAATATAAAGTCTATTACTCTCACAGGCTGATGATGAAAATGTCAATAATAAAACCACTCTGGAAGGAATTTCACCAATCAGTATGTATCAAAAGACAAAAAAAGTACATTATTTTCACTTCAAATATTTAATTCTGGAAGTTTTAGTATGAGTAAATCTTGCAAGTACATGCAGATAAAATTTTGAAAGATACTACAGTTTACAAATGTAAATAATTATAGTAAAAAGTAATAAAGGAAACAATCAAAATATACTGTAGAATTTTGGTTAAGTAAATTACATTTATTTTTGCTTGAAAACATCTTAACTGACCTCTCTGATTCTCTGACTCACCAATCTGCCAAATTATTTTCATCTTTCAGACATTAATTTAAACATCACTTATGCTGTAAACCTTTTTCAACTCCTTCTAAATAGGGCAATATTCCTTTTCCATGTACTCCCATAACTAATTCCTCCTCCATATCAATTCTTATCTTACTATATGCTAAATGCTAGATTTATTTTCCTAATAACATTCAAAAATAGGATGATATAAAAAACATTTTCAAACAAATACAAGTAGAATGATTTCATGAACAGGCTAGCACATAATAAATGTCAAAGAAAGTTTTTTTGTACTTAAAGGGAAATGAACTAGATGGAAACTCAAATACAAAAAAAACAAAAAAGAAACAAAAACCATCAAATATACCAAATATGTGGATAAATAGACTGTCTTTTGTTTTTGCTTTTTAAAGACAAAGTCTTGCTCTGTTGCCCAGGCTGGAGTACAGTGGATTGATCTCTGCTCACTGAAAGCTCCACCCCCCAGGTTCATGTCATTCTCCTGACAGCCTCCTGAGTAGCTGGGACTACAGGCACCCACCACCATGCCCAGCTAATTTTTTGTATTTTTAGTAGAGATGGAGTTTCACTGTGTTCTCCAGGATGGTCTCGATCTCCTGACCTCGTGATTCGCCTGCCTCAGCCTATCAAAGTGCTGGGATTACAGGTGTGAGCCACCACGTCTGGCCTAGACTGTCTTTTTTTTTAAGAGCCTCTTTATTATTTGAGGTACATGAATCACAACAGATTGTAGAGATTATAGTAAATGTAGATGTAAAATCTATGACAATCACCAAAAAAGGAAAGTGTGTAAAATGATGTATATTTTGTAAGGATTTTACGTTACACATTAAATAGTATAACATTACTTTCAAAGCATTACTTTATTACAGATAGATAAATTAAGAATATTTATTATAATCCCTAGGGCAATAATAAACAGCTCCAACAACAAAAAATAAGAGATATGACTAAATAGTCAACAATGGACATTTAAAAGATACTTTTAAACATATAGACCAGTGTCACTATAAAGCAGCTACACAAACAAGCCAACATAATAACCAGCTAACAATACAATGACAGGATCAAATCCACACTCATCGATACTAACCTTGAATGCAAATGGGCCAAATGCCCCACATAAAAGGCACAGAGTAGAATGCTGGATTAAAAAAAAAGCAAGACCCAATGGTATGCTGTCTTCAAGAGACCCATCTCACACTTAATAACACCCGTAGGCTCATAATAAATGGATAAAGGAAAATCTATCAAGAAAATTAGAAACAGAAAAAAGCAAGAGTTGCCCTACTAATTTCTGACAAAACAGACTTCAAACCCAAAAGACATCAAAAAAGACAAAGAAGGGCATAATATAATAGTAAATGCTTCATTAAGAAGACCTAATTATCCTAAATGCACCCAATGCAGGAACACCCAATTTCATAAAGCAAGTTCTTGAAGACCAACAAAAAGACATAAACTCTCACCTAATAATACTAGGAGACTTCAACATTCCCCTGAAAGTATTAGATGGATCATTGCAACAGAAAATTAACAAAGATATTTAGGACCTGAACTCACGATTGAACCAAATGAACCTGATACACTTCCACCCCAAAACAACACAACATACATTCTTCTCATCACCACATGGCACATACTCTAAAACTGACCACAAAACCGAACATAAGATAATCCCCAGTAAATGCAACAGAACTGAAATCTTATCAAATACACTCTTTGACAATAATGCGATAAAAAACAGAAATCGAGAGAAGAAATCACTCAAAACTATTCAATTATATAGAAATTAAACAAAATGCTCCTAAATGACTTTGGAGTAAATAATGAAATTAAGGCAGAGATCAATAAGTTCTTTGAAACTAATAAGAACAAACATATAACACACCAGAATATCAGGGACACAGCTAAGGCAGTGTTAAGAAGGAAATTCATAGCACTACATCCCCACATCAAAAAGTTAGAAAGATCAAATTAATCATCTAATATAACAACGGGGAGATTTAGAGAAGCAAGAACAAATTACCCCTAAGCTAGCAGAAGAGAAGAAATAACCAAAATCAGAGCTGAACTGAAGGAAATCAAGATACAAAAAAGTCATTCAAAAGGTCAATGAATCCAGGAGTTTGTTTTTTGAAAAAATTATTAAAATAGGTCACTAGCTAGACTAATGAAGTAGAAAACAGAGACGAGCCAAATAAACACAATTAGAAATAAAGAAGTGTTACCACTGACCCAGAAATAAAAACATAGAAATAAAAACAATCATCAGAAAGTACAATGAACACCTCTATGCACACAAACTAGAAAACCTAAAAGAGATGGATAATTTCCTGGAACCATACATTTTCCCAAGACTAAACAAGGAATAAATTGATTCCCTGAGCAGACCAATAAATAGCTCTGAAACTGCATCAGTAATAAACAGCCTACATAACCAAAAAAATCCTAGGACCTGATGGATTCAGAGCCAAATTCTACCAGATGTACAAAGAAGAAATGCTACTATTTCTACTGAAACTATTCCAAAAATTCAAGGAAGTACTTCTCCCCATCTCATTATACAAGGCCGGCATCATCTTGATACCAAAACCTGACAGAGACACAACAAAAAGGGAAAACTTCAGCCAATATCCTTGATGAACATCAATGCAAAAACCCTCAATAAAATACTGGCAAACCAAATCTAGCAGCACATCAAAATGCTAATCTGCCACAATCAAGTAGGCTTTATTACTGGGAGGCAATGTTGGTTCAACATACACAAGTGAATAAATGTGATTCATCACATAAACAGAACTAAAGACAAAAACCATATGATTATATTATAGACACAAAAAAGGCTCTTGTAAAATTCAACTCTCCTTTATGTTAAAAACCTTCAATAAGCTATGTGTTGAAGGAACATCGCTTAAAATAATAAGTGCCATCAGTGATAAAACCACAGCCAGCATTGTACTGAATGGGCAAAAGCTGGAAACATTCTCTTTGAAAACCAGAATGAGACAAGTATGCCCTCTCTCACCACTCCTACTAAACATAGTATTGGAAGTCCTAGCCAGAGCAATCAGGCAAAAGAAAGACATAAAGTGCATTCTAATGAAAAGAGAGGAAGTCAAACTATCTCTGTTTGCAGACAGCATGATTCTATACCTAGAAAACCACATAGTCTCAGTCCGCAAGCTCCTTCAGCTAATAAGTAACTTCAGCAAAGCTTCAGGATACAAAATCAATGTACAAAAATTACTAGCATTCCTATTAAAAAAAAACAGCCAAGCCAAGAGCCGAATCAGAAAGGCAATCCCATTCACAACTGCCACAGAAGGAATAAAACACCTAGGAATACAACTAACAAGGAAAGTGAAAGATCTCTACAATGAGAATTATAAAACACTCCTCAAAGAAATAAGACAAGACACAAACACATAGAAAAATGTCCCATGGTCAAGGATAGGAAGAATCAATATCATGAAAATGCCATGCTGCTCAAAGCAATTTACAGGTTCAATACTATTCTTATCAAACTACCAATGACATTCTTCACAGAACTAGAAAACAAATTAAAATTCATATGGAACCAATAAAAGGAACCTGAATAGCCAAGGCAATCCTAAGCAAAAAGAATAAAGCTGGAGGCATCATGTTATATTACTTCAATCTATACCTCAGGGCTATGGTAAACAAAACAACATAGTACTAGTACAAAAACAGGCACATAGACCAATGGAACAGAATAGAGACTTCAAAAATAAGACCACACACCTACAGCCATCTGATCTTCAACAAAGCTGACAGAAAAAAAAGCCATAGGGAAAAGACTCCCTGTTCAATAAATTGTGCTGGCTAGTCTTGTGCAGAAGACTGAAATTGGACGCCTTCCTTACACTGCATACAGAAATCAAATCATAATGGATTAAAGACTTAAATCTAAAACCTCAAAATATAAAAACTCTGGAAGATAACCTAAAAGCGATATCATTCAGGACATAGACATGGGCAAAGATTTCATGATGAAGACACCAAAAGCAAAAGCAAAGGCAAAAAAAGCAAAAATTGACAAATGGGATCAAATTAAATTAAAGATCCTCTGCACAGCAAAGGAAACTATCAACAGAATAGACATACAACCTACAGAACAGGAGAAAGTTATTGCAGACTATGCATCTGAAAAAGATCTAATATCCAACATCTATAATGAACTTAAACAAATTTACAAGAAAAAAACAAGCAACCTCATTAAAAAGCAGTTAAAGGACTTAAACAGACACTTCAAAAGAAGACACCTATGCGGCCAACAATCATATGAAAAAAAGCTCAATATCACTGATCCTTAGAGAAATGCAAATCAAACCACAATGAGATACCATCTCACACCAGTCAGAATGGCTGTTATTAAAAAGTCAAAAAATAACATGCTGGTGAAGTTGAGGAGAAAAGGGAACACTTACACAGTGTTGGCAGGAGTGTAAATTGGTTAAAAGATTGTGGAAATTCCTCAAAGTATGGCAATTCCTCAAAGAGCTAAAAGCAGAACTACCATTTGACACAGCAATCCCATTAATGAGGATATACCTAGGTGAATATAAATCATTCTGCCATAAGGACAAATGCATGCCAATATTTATTGCTGCACTATTCACAATAGCAAAGACATGGAATCAACCTAAATGCCCATAAATGACTGACTGGATAAAGAAAATGTGGTACATATATACCATGGAAAACTATGCAGCCATAGAAAAGAACAAGATTATGTCTTTTTAGTAAGATGGCTGGTGCTGGAGGCTATTTGTCTTAGCAAAGTAACAAAGGAAAAGAAAACCAAATACAACATATTCTTACTTGTAAGTGGGAACTAAATGATAAGAACTTATGAATGAAAGGAAAAAAAGACTCTGGGCTGTACTTGACAGTGGAGGGTGGGAGGAGGGAGAGGAGCAGAATTTATTTGTACAACAAAACCACATGTCACAAGTTTACTTATGTAACAAAACTTCATATGTATCCCCAAACTTAAAATAAACATTTAAAAAATACTACTTTATTCAAATAAAGACAGAAAAAAAAAATAGCACAAAACATATCAAACAAACAGGAAACTAATAGCAAAATGGTAGCTTCAAACTCTATCATATCAATAATTACATTAGATGTAAATGGATTAAACATTCTAACTGGCAGAAATTGACAATATGAAATAAAAGCAAAATCTAATTATATAATATTACAAGAGGTGCATTTTAAACATGACAGAGTGGCTGAAAGTAAAAGGATAAAAAAAGTAACACCATGCAAACACTACTCATAAGATACTTGAAATAATTATATTAATATCAGACAAAGACTTCAGTACAGTGAATATAACCATAAATGTAGAGGCATATTTAAAATTGATTAAAAGGTCAATTAATCAAGAAGATATAAGGATTTTAAGTGTGTGTATACAGCTAAAATGGAGCTTAAAATTGACATATTCACAATCATAATTTAACTCTATGATTTTAATACTATTTTTTCTAATCTGTACAATAGACCAAAAACGTTAAAAAGACTGGACAATACCATCAGACATCTTAGCCTCATTTATGTATGTTGAACACTACTTCCCAAAACTGCCAAATGAAAATTATTTTCAAGTGTAAGTGGAACATGTATAAAGATAGACCACGTGCAGGGCTATTAAAAATGTCTAAATCGTCAAGGATTATATTCTTTTATCAAAATAGAAGTAAATCAGAAATAAAGATGTCAAGGAAATTCTCAAATATATGGATATTAAGCAACACACATCAAAGTAAATCATTTGCCAAAGAGATATTTAGGTGTATTAGTCCATTCTCATGCTGCTAATAAAGATGTACCCAAGACTGGATAATTTATTAAATTGAATTGACTCACAGTTCAGCATGGCTGGGGAGGTCTCAGGAAACTTACAGTCATGGTGGAAGGGAAAGCAAACATGTCCTTCTTCACATTACAGTAGCAAGGAGAAGTATCAAGCAGAAGGGGGACAAGCCCCTTATAAAACCATCAGATCTTGTGAGAACTCACTCACTATCACAAGAACAGCATGAGGGTAACTGCTCCATGATTAAATTTTCTCCTACCAGGACCCTCCTATGATACGTGGGGATTATGGGAACTACAATTCAAGATGAGATTTGGGTGAGGACACAGCCAAAACATATCATTAGAAAATCAAATATTTAGGAAGTATTTCAAGTGAGTGGCAATGAAGACAACATATAAAAATTTGTCATACAACAAATTACTGCTAAATGTTTAAATGCTTGTATAAGAAAAGGAGAAAGGTTTGAAATGAATTCACCTTAAGAAATTTTGTTAAATGAGTAAATTAAAACCAAAATAAACAGAAAGAAGAAACAACAAAGATAAGTAGAAATCAATGAAATAGAAAAGAAGTAAAACTAGAGATTTAAAAAATCAAAGCTAACTCTTGAAAATTTTAAAGAATTAATATAATTTTATCTGAATTTGTCAAGGACTAAAAGAGTTGCACAATTATTAGTATCAATAATGATGTGCATCATTACAAATCCTGCAGACATTTAAATGATAAGGGACTATTATGAAAGATATTCTGACAATGAGTTTAATTATTTAAAGTAAAAGAACTGACTTTAATTTTAACTTTTAGGGGTACAAAGTGGATGTGCATATTTATGGGGTAAATATAATGTTTTTATCCAAGCATACAATACATGATAATCATATCAAGGTAGTTAGGATATCTGTTACCTCAAGCATTTATAATTTGGGGGGAGTTAGGAACATTCTAATTACATTCTTTTAGTTATTTTTTAACATACAATAAATCATTGTTGATTTATGTAGTCACCTTGTTGTGCTATCAAATAGTAGATGTTATTCATTCTATCTGACTATATTTTTGTACCCAATAGCTATCCCCACTTCTTCCTTGCACCCTCTAGCTACCTTTCCCAGCCTCTGGTAACCACCATTCTACTCTGTGTCTCCAGGAATTCAGTTGTTTTAATTTTTAGCCCCAACATATGAGTAAGAACCTGTAAACTGTGTCTTTTTGTGCTTGGATCATTTCACTTAACATAATGTCCTCCAGTTCCATTAATGTTGTTGTAAATGACAGGATCTCCTTTTTATGACTGAATAATACTCCACTGTGTATATGTACCGCACTTACCACACTTTTAAAATATTATTCATCTTTTGATGGGTACTTGAGTCGATTCCAAATCTTGGTTATAGGGAATAATGCTGCAATATACATGAGAGTGCAGCTATCTCTTCGATATACTGATTTTTTAATTTGGGGTACATACTGAGCAATGAGATTGCTGGATCATATGGTAGTTCTACTTTTAGTTTTCTGTGAAACCTCTATACTGTTCTTCATAGTGGCTATACTAATTTACATTACCATCCACAGTATGTAAGTGTTCCCCTTTCTCAGCATCCTTGCCAGCATTTGCTTGTCTTTTGGATAAAAGCCATTTTAACTGGAGCAAGGTTAATTATGTTGAACATTTTTTTATATACCTGTTGGCCATTTGTATGTCTTCTTTTGAGAAACGTCTATTCAGATCTTTTGCTCACTTTTAAATTGAATTATTGTTTTCCTTTTGAGTTGTTTGTTGTCCTTATATATATTGTGACTATTAATCCCTTGTCAAATGGGTAGTTTTCATATATTTTCTCCCATTATGTGGGTTGCCTCTTCACTTTCTTGACCATTTCCTTTGCCATGTTGAAGCTTTTTAACTTCATGTGATCCCATTTATCCATTTTCGTTTTGGTTGCTCATGCTGTTGAGAGATTATTCAAGAAATCTTTTTCCAGGCAAATGTCCTGGAGAGCTTCCCCAATTCTTTAAGTAGTTTCAGAGTTTCTGGTCTTAGATTTAACAGTTTAATCCATTTTGATTTGATTTGATTTTTGTATATGGTGAGAGATAGGAGTCTAGTTATATTCTTCTGCATACAGATATTCAATTTTCCCTGCACCATTTTTTGGTTAGACTGTCCTTTCTCCAATGTATGTTCTTGGCATCATTGTTGAAAATAAATTCACTGTAGATGTATGAATTTATTTATGGTTTATTATATTCCATTGATCTATGTGTCTATTTTTATGCACATACCATGATATTTGGGTTACTATAGCTTTGTAGTACAATCTGAAGTCAGGTAATGTGATTTCTTCAGTTTTGTTCCTTTTGCTCAGGATGGCTTTGGCTATTTTGGTCTTTGATTTTATACAAATTTTGGTGTTTCTTTATTTTTATGAAGAATGTCATTGGTATTTTGATAGGGATTGCGTTGAATCTGTAGAATGCTTTGAGTAGTATGATTATTTTAATAATATTGATTCTTCCAATCAATGAACATGCGTTATTTTCCATTTTTGTGTCCTCTTCAATTTTTTTCATCAATGTTTTATAATTTTCATTATAGAGATCTTTCATTTCTTTGGTTAAGTTTATTTCTCGGTATTATATTTTATACTTGTAGCTATTGTAAATGGAATAACTTTCTTGATCTCATTTTCAGGTTGTTTAATGTTGGCATATATGAATGCTACTGATTTTATTTGCTTATTTTGTATCTTAAACTTTACTGAATTTGTTTATCAGTTTTAACAATTTTTGGTAGAGTTTTTAGGTTTTTCTAAGATCATATTTACAAACAATAATAATTTGACTTTTGTTTTGATTTTAATGCCCTTTTGTTTATTTCTCTTTTGTAATTGCTCTAGCTAGGATTTCCTGTAGTATGTTGAATAACAGTAATGAAAGTAGGCATCCTTGTCTTGTTTCAGTTGTTAGAGGAAGGGCATTCAATTTCTCTTCATTCACTATGATACTAGCTGTCATTCTGTTGTATATGGCTTTTATTGTGTTGAGGTAGCTTCCTTCTATACTCAGCTTTTGTGTGTGTGTGTGTTGTTTGTTTTTTTCTGTGTTTTGTTTTTATTTTTTGAGACTCTGTCGCCCAGGCTGGAGTGCAGTGGAGCAATCTTGGCTCACTGCAAGCTCTGCCTCCTGGGTTCACACCATTCTCCTGCCTCAGCCTCCCAAGTAGCTGGGACTACAGGAGCCCACCACCACACCCGACTAATTTTTTGTATTTTTAGTAGAGATGGCGTTTCACTGTGTTAGCCAGGATGGTCTCGATCTCCTGACCTCATGATCCACCCGCCTCAGCCTCCCAAAGTGCTGGGATTACAGGCATGAGTCACTGCACCCGGCTTTTTGTGTGTTTTTTTAATCATGAAGAGATGTTGAATTTTTTCAAATGCTGTTTCAGCATTAACTGAAATGATCATATAATTTTGTCCTTCATCCTGTTGATATGATGTATCATATAGGTTATTTTGTATATGTTGAAGCAAGGAACTAATTTGTTGAGAGACACATATCTACAAAACTGACACAAGGAGAAAAGAGAAAATTTAAATAGCCCTACAACTGTCAAAGAAATTGAGTTCATAATTTGTAATGTTTGCAGAAAGAAACCATCACATTTAGATAGCTATACTGGGGAATTTAAACATGTAAGGAGGAAATAATCTCATTTTTCCAGAAACACTTCCAGAAAATAATAAAACTGACAAGACATTACCAGAATGTCTATGATCATATGTTACCATAAACACAGATGAACAGAATATTAGAAAATGAAATCAGTAATATGTAAAAATTATAATAAAACATGACCAAGTAGAGTTTATTCCAAGATTGTAAGATAGTTTCAACATCCAAAAATCAATTAGTCAAACTGTTGCTATTTGCTGATGATATAATTGCATACCTAGAAAACCCTAAAGACTCCTCCAAAAAGCTCATGGAAGTGATAAATAAATTCAGCAAAGTTTCAGGATACAATATTAATGCACACAAATTAGCAGACTGCTATACACCAATAGTGACAAAGCTGAGAATCAAACCAGGAACTCAACCTCTTCTACAGTAGCTACAATACAATACAATACAATACAATACAATACAATACAATACAATACAATACAATACAACACAACAATAATACAGTACTTAGGAATATACCTAACCAATGAGGCAAAAGAACTCTACAAGGAAAACTACAAAGAAATCACAGATGACACAAACAAATGGAAACACATCCCATACTAATGGATGAGTAGAATCAATATTGTGAAAATGACCATACTGTCAAAAGCAATATACACATTCAGTAAAATTCCCATCAAAATACCACCACCATTCTTCACAGAATTATAAAAAACAATCCTAAAATTTATATGGAACCAAAAAAGAGTTCACATAGCCAAAGCAAGACTACACAAAAAGAACAAATCTGAAGGCATGACATTACCTGACTTCAAATTATACTATAAGGCTATAGTCACCAGAACAGCATGGTACTGTTATAAAAATAGGCACATAGACCAATGGAACAGAATAGAGAACTCAATAATATAGTCAATTACTTACAGCCAACTGATTTTCAACAAAGCATACAATAACATATAGTGGAGAAAGGACACCCTATTCAAATGGTGCTTAAGTAATTGGCAAGCCACATGTAGAAGAATGAAACTAGATCCTCATCTCTCACCTTATACAAAAATCAACTCAAGATGTATCAAGGACATACATCTAAGACCTGAAACCATAAAAATTCTAGAAGATAACATTAGAAAAGCCTTTCTAAACATTGGCTTAGGCTAAGACTTCATGACCAAGAACTCAAAAGCAAATGCAACAAAAGCAAAGATCAATAGATGGGACTTAATTAAACTAAGAAGCTTCTGCACAGCAAAAGAAACAATCAGCAAAGTAAACAGACAACCCACAGAGTGAGAGAAAATCTTTGCAATCTATATATCTGACAAAGGACTAATATCCTAAATCTACAAGAAACTGAAGCAAATCAGCAAGCAAAAACAAACAATCTCATCAAAAAGTGGGCAAAGGACATGAAGACAATTCTCAAATAAAATAAATAAATGGCCAAGGAACATCCAGAAAAATGCTCAACATCACTAATTATCAGGGGAATGCAAATAAAAAACACAATGTGATACCACCTTACTCCTATAAGTATGACCATAATCAAAAAATGAAAAAATAATAGATGTTGGTGGGGGTGTGGTGAAAAGGGAATACTTTTACATTGCTGTTGGGAATGTAAACTAGTACAACCATTATAGAAAACAGTGTGGAGGTACCTTAAATAACTAAAAGTAGAACTACCATTTGATCCAGCAATCCCACTACTGGGTACCTACCCAGAGGAAAAGAAGTCATTATACAAAAAAGATACTTGCACATGCATGTTTATAGCAGCACAGTTCACAACTACAAAAATATGGAACCAGCCCAAATGTCCATCAATCAATCAATGAATAACAAAATTGTGTGTGTGTGTATATATATATATGTATATGTATATATGAAGCATGGTACTGGTATAAAAATAGGCACATAGACCAATGTGCCTATATATACCATGGAATACTACTCAACCATAAAAAGGAAGAAAATAATGGCATTCTCAGCTGCCTGGAGGGAATTGGAGATCATTATTCTAAGTGAAATAACTTAGGAATGGAAAACCAAACATCCTATGTTCTCACTCATAAGTGAGAGATAAGCTGTGAGTACGCAAAGGCATAAGAATGATATAATGGACTTTGGTGGCTCGGGGGAAATGGTGGGAGGGGTGTGAGGGATAAAAGACTACAAATTGGGTACAGTGTATACTGCTCGGGTGATGGGTGCACCAACATCTCAGAAATCACCACTAAAGAGCTTATTCATGTAACTAAACACCACCTGTTCCCCAAAGTAAAAAATTTTTTAAAAACCCAAAAACTTATTTATGTAACTAAACACCACCTGTTCCCCTATGGGAAAATTTTTAAAAAATTAATTAGTATAGTATACCAAACTAACAGAAAAAAGGAGAAAAATCTTATGATCGTATTGATAGATGCAAGAATATTTGACAAAGTTTGAAGCATGCATTCATGATAGCAATCAGTCAGCAAACTAGAAACAAGGCATTTGCTCGATCTGACAAATGACCTCTTCACTGAACTTTTAGCCAACATAATTCTTAATGGTCAAACTTTTAACCACTTTCTCATATGTTTTACAAGTAGGCAAACACATCTAATCTCACCAGTTCTATTCAAAATTGTACTTCAAATCCTCGCCAGTGAAGGGCAAGAAAATTGCCTCAAATGTATATGAATTAGGAAGGGAAAAGTAATATACTGTCTTCATTCTCAGCTGATATAATTTTCTATGTAGAAATTCTATGTAGGAATTTATAAATAAGCCATAAAAATGAGTAAATTTTAGCAAATCACAAGATTTAAAAATATGCTCTATTTCTATTTATTACTAGTGAATAATTGGAAAGTAAAATTTAAAGTAATACAATTATGAAAACAAAATACTTACAAATAAATATAGTGACAGATATGCAAGACTTCTAAACTGAAAACTACATGACAACCATGAGCAAATATATTACAAAAATGGACTGGAGGACTCCATGGTGTTAAGATGTCATTATCCCCAGAATGTTCTATAAATTCAACCTCAATCAAAATCTTAGCAAGCTTTTTGGTAGAAATTGACAAGGTAATTTTAAGAATTATATGGGAGTGCAAAAAACCTAAAATAACTGAGACAATTTTGGAAAAAAAGCAACATTTTATGACTTACATTGTCCAGTTTCCAGAATTACTATGAAACTATAGTAATCTAAAAAGTGTAGTGCTGGCATATGTGTAAAGAAAAAGACCAGTGAAAAACTACAAAGGCTAGAAATAGACCTTCCCAAACAGAGTGACTTGATTTACTACAGTGATGCCAAAGCAATTCAGTGGGCAAAGAAACACTGTTCACCAAATGTGACTGGAACAACTGGATAGCCACATGGAAGAAAACAGACATTGATGCCTACCTCACATTTTACACAAAAATAAATTCAATTTGAATCATATACATAAACATAAAAGCTAGAACCATTAAGCTTCTAGGAAAAGTCAGGAGAATATACTTGTGACCTTGGTGTAGACAAAGCATTTTGACAGGTTACAGAAAATAATATAAAAGAAAAAAAAATTAGATAAACTAAACTTCATGAAAATTAATAACTTCAATTCATCAAAACACATCATTAAGAAAATAAATAAAAACCCTACTGGCTGAGAGAATATATCTGCAGTATCTCTATCTGACAAAGGACTTATATTCAGAATATAAAGGACTCCTACAAACAACCCAACTTTAAAATACATAAAATACTTAAATTGTTCTCAAAGGAAAATATACAAATGGCCAATAAGCACATGAAAATGTGGTCAATATTGTAGTAATCAGGTGTATTAGTTCTCACACTGCAAATAAAGACATACCCAAGACTGTGTAAGTTATAAAAGAAAGAGGTTTAGTTGACTCACAGTTTCATATGGCTGGGGAGGCCTCATAATCATGGCAGAAGGTGCTGGAGGAGCAAAGTCATGTCTTACATAGCAGCAGGCAAAAAGAGCTTGTGCAGGGCAATTCCTCTTTATAAAACCATCAGATCTCATGGGACTTATTCACTATCCCAAGAACAGCATGGGAAAGACCCATCACCATGATTCAATTACTTACAACCAGGTGCCTTCCACAACACATGGGAATTATGGGAGCTACAATTCAAGATGAGATTTGGGTAGGGACACAGCCAAATCATATCATCAGGAAAATTAAAATTAAAACTGCAATGATATACCTCTGTACTTCATCTGGAATTATTACATTAAAAACACTGAGGAACCTTAATGTTTTTAAGGATGTGAAGGAACTGGAACTCAAACATTGTTGGTGGAACAATGGTAGTACAACCATCTTGAAAATAGTTTGAAAGCTTCTTCCAAGCTTAAATACCCACCTAATCTATGTTCCATCAGTTTTACTACTAGATATCTAGCTGAGAGAAATGAAAACTTAATAAAAAAGGCTTGTACCAAAATGTTTATAGCAGCTTTAAAATAACCAAGAAATGAAAACAATGTGGTGTCCATCAAAAGGAGAATGAATCAGACAACTGTGGCATATTCATACAATTCAGCAAGAAAACTGAATAACCTACTGATACAATAACTTAACTGAATCTCAAAATATGCTATATGATAGAAGATAGACACAAAGGTGTACTTACTGCATAACTTTACTTATGAGGCATTTTAGAATAGGCAAAACTGATCTGTTGTCGTAGAAGTAAGAAGTGGGGTACCCTCTGGAGGAAGATAATTTTCTTTGAAGTGGCATGAGAGAATTTGTTTGGGTAATGAAGTTATTTTTAAATCTGAATACAGTTGTGGGTTACACAGTTTAGGCATTTGTCAAAACTCATGGAACCATTCAGCCAAGGCCTGTGCATTTTGCTGTATGAAAATTATATCTCAACTTTTTTAAAGAAAGAAATTATAATATAGCATTTATGAATTAAAATAATACCGTTATATAAAAAATATTTTATTGGATTGGTCAAGATTCATGATTGCAAACAACAGAAAGACTCTTGCTAGGGTACTATTTAAGGATATTTAGTAGTGTGTGAAATATTCAGAAAGGTCAGGGAATTAGGCTTGCATACCCCCAAGTCAGGAACAAAACAAAAGGAGTATCACCCAACCACACCATGAGACAGTTCTAGGAGAAGTTCTATCTTTGCTGCCATCTGCTACTAGGCACTTAGTATGCCAGGTAGAACCTGCATCAATGCTACTTCAGAGAACCAGATGTCTTTACTACTGTAGTTGCGAGAAGATATCATTTCCTTATGTGAGGCTGCCATCTCATGTTGCTCACTTTGCTCTTCAAGGTTTGTAGAGTAGAATCATGTGACTGGAACATGTGGAACCCTCACTGTAAAAGAACTGGGAAATATATGTTCTGGTTTCCAAAGAATGGGTAGTGATATGGTTTGGCTCTGTGTCTTCACCCAGATCTCCTGTTGAATTGTAATTCCCAATATTGGAGGTGGGGTCTGGTGGGATATGACTGAACCATGAGGGTGGTTTCTAATGGTTTAGCACTATCCCTCTAGTGCTGTCTCTTGATAGAGTTCTAACGAAACCTGGTTGTTTGATCAATGTGTTGTGCCTCCCCCTTTGCTCTGTCTTCCTCCTGCTCCTTCCATGCAGACGTACTTACTTCCCCTTTGCCTTCCTCCATGATTGTAAGTTTCCTGATGCCTCCCCAGAAGCAGAAGCCTGTACAGCCTGCAGAACCATGAGCGGATTAAACCTTTTTTCTCTATAAATTACTTAGTCTCAGGTATGTCTTTATAGAAGTGTGAGAATGAACTAATACAGGCAGATAAGGTACAATATGGTACAATCCTAAATGGAGATAGGAGTGAGTGGTGAGTTAATCTAATTTATCTACCATAGTTCAACCTTTTCAGTACGTTGACTAGATATATTCTTTTCCATATGCACAGTTTCGAACAAGTGTAGTACAATGTACTCCACTAAACAGATTGAAAAATCCTTTACAGAAATAAAATTGTACTCACTGTATGTTGTCCAAAGGTAAGATGCAATGTCTTGTCAGTTATGACATTCAACGCTGGCTGGTGTTCTTTCTTACCTTAACTGAATCAAAGTCCTGCATTAACATTTGATAACTTATAGACTAAGTAATAAAATTAACCACCACCAGTATACTCCAAAAATATAGCACCAAGAAGAAATTCAGTACTGCAACTGGTCATGAGGACATTGGTGATTATAATGCCCTTCCTCGACCATGCATTTCATGTTTTATTTGTCTTTACAAACACCTTGGCTGGTTGGGTTTTTTTCACCTGGTGGAATGAATGAATCTTGCGGCTCTAAGGTATTAGAACCTTTGATGGACTCTCTATATGGTATTGCTTTATTATACATTAACATTTTACACTGGACTTGGGAACACTAAAAGATACTTAATATTATCCCTAATAGTCTAGAATATTCTTCCTAACTCTCATTATATAGGATCAATTTTTCACTCATAATTATGGTGAATAACTCTGTCCATCTAAAAACATAAGGATCTCAAAATGGCCATTGACAGTCCCAAATTTAATGTAATGAAATAATTATTCTCTTGGGTACTCAGACCTACAAATGAATAGAGCCTAGTTTCCTAGAGATCATATATATGCATACCCTTTTTACTTTTTTTGTAAGTAGGCCAAACTAAAATAAATGTAGCAGTGTAAGATGCCATGCCTATTTTCACCCCTTAGTTCTATGAGAGACACACTGCCATGTATTGGCTGCTAGTCTATTGCATCATTCTTCTTTTTTTATATATATACTTTAAGTTCTAGGGTACATGTGCACGACATGCAGGTTTGTTACATATGTATACATGTGCCATGTTGGTGTGCTGACCCAGTAACTCATCATTTACATTAGGTGTATCTCCTAATGCTATCCCTCTCCCCTCTCCTGACCGCAGGACAGACCCCAGTGTGTGATGTTCCCCATCATGTGTCCAAGTGTTCTCATTGTCCAATTTCCACCTATGAGTGAGAACATACGGTGTTTGGTTTTCTGTCCTTGCGACAGTTTGCTCAGAATGATGGTTTCCGATTTCATTCATGTACCTACAAAGGACATGAACTCATCCTTTTTATGGTTGCATAGTGTTCCATGGTATATATGTGCCACATTTTCTTAATCCAGTCTATCATTGATGGACATTTGGGTTGGTTCCAAGTCTTTGCTATTGTGAATAGTGCTGCAATAAACATATGTGTACATGTGTCTTTATAGCAGCATGATTTATAATCCTTTGGGTATATACCCTGTAATGGAATGGCTGGATCAAATGGTATTTCTAGTTCTAGATCTTTGAGGAATAGCCACACTGTCTTCCACAATGGTTGAACTAGTTTACAGTCTATTTCTCCACATCCTCTCCAGCACCTGTAGTTTCCTGACTTTTTAATGATCACCATTCTAACTGGTGTGAGATGGTATCTCATTGTGGTTTTGATTTGCATTTATCTGATGGCCAGGGATGATGAGCATTTTTTCATGTGTCTGTTGGCTGTATAAATGTCTTCTTTTGAGAAGTGTCTATTCATATACTTCACTCACTTTTTGATGGGGTTGTTTGATTTTTTCTTGTAAATGTGTTTATGTTCTTTGTAGATTCTGGATATTATCCCTTTGTCAAATGGATAGATTGCAAAAATTTTCTCCCATTCTGTCGGTTGCCTGTTCACTCTGATGGTAGTTTCTTTTGCAGTGCAGAAGCTCTTTTGTTTAATTAGATCCCATTTTTCAATTTTGGCTTTTGTTGCCCTTGCTTTTGGTGTCTTAGACATGAAGTCCTAGCCCATGCCTATGTCCTGAATTACCATTGCCTAGGTTTTCTTCTAGGGTTTTTATGGCTTTAGGTCTGACATTTAAGTCTTTAATCCATCTTGAATTAATCTTTGTATAAGGTGTAAGGAAAGGATCCAGTTCCAGCTTTCTACATATGACTAGCCAGTTTTCCCAGTACCATTTATTAAATAGGGAATCCTTTCCCCATTTCTCGTTTTTGTCAGGTTTGTCAAAGATCAGATGGTTGTAGATGTGTAGTATTATTTCTGAGGACTCTGTTCTGTTCCATTGGTCTATATCTCTGTTTTGATACCATTTCCATGCTGTTTTGGTTACTGTAGCCTTGTAGTATAGTTTGAAGTCAGGTAGCATGATGCCTCCAGCTTTGTTCTTTTGGCTTAGGATTGACTTGGCAATGCGGGCTCTTTTTTGGTTCTATATGAACTTTAAAGTAGTTTTTTCCAATTCTGTGAAGAAAATCACTGGTAGTTTGGTGGGGATGGCATTGAATCTATGAATTCCCTTGGGCAGTATGGCCATTTTCATGATATTGATTCTTCCTATCCATGAACATGCAATGTTCTTCCATTTGTTTGTGTCCTCTTTTATTTCCTTGAGCAGTGGTTTGTAATTCTCCTTGAAGAGGTCCTTCATATCCCTTGTAAGTTGGATTCCTAGGTATTTTATTCTCTTTGTAGCAATTGTGAATGGGTGTTCACTTATGATTTGGCTCTCTGTTATTGGTGTATAGGAATGCTTATGATTTTTGCACATTGATTTTGTATCCTGAGAGTTTGCCAAAGTTGCTTATCAGCTTAAGGACATTTTGGGCTGAGATGATGGGGTTTTCTAAATATACAATCATGTCATCTGCCAACAGGGACAATTTGACTTTCTCTTTTCCTAATTGAGAGTTTTTAGCATGAAGCGCTGTTGAATTTTGTCAAAGGCCTTTGCTGCATCTGTTGAGAAAATCATTTGGCTTTTGTCTTTGGTTCTGTTTATATGATGGATTACATTTATTGATTTGCATATGTTGAACCAGCCTTGCATCCCAGGGATGAAGTCAACTTGATCATGGTGGATAAGCTTTTTGATGTGCTGCTGGATTTGGTTTGCCAGTATTTTATTGAGGATTTTTGCATCAATGTTCACCAGGGATATTGGTCTAAAATTCTTTTTTTGTTGTTACTCTGTCAGGCTTTGGTATCAGGATGATACTGGCCTCATAAAATGTGTTAGGGAGGATTCCCCCTTTTTCTGTTGATTGGAATAGTTTCAGAAAGAATGGTACCAACTCTTCTTTGTACCTCTGGTAGAATTCGGCTGTGAATCCACCTGGTCCTGGACATTTTTTGGTTGGTAGGCTATTAAATATTGCCTCAATTTCAGAGCCTGTTATTGGTCTATTCAGGGATTCAACTTCTTTCTGATTTAATCTTGGGACAGTGTATGTGTCCAGGAATTTATCCATTTCTTCTAGATTTTCTAGTGTATTTGCACAGAAGTGTTTATAGTATTCTCTGATGGTAGTTTCTGTCTCTGTGGGATTGGTGTTGATATCCCCTTTATCATTTTTTTATTGCATCTATTTGATTCTTCTCTCTTTTCTTTATTAGTCTTGCTAGCGGTCTATCAATTTTGTTGATCTTTTCAAAAAACCAGGTCCTGTATTCATTGATTTTTTGAAGCATTTTTTTGTGTCTCTATCTCCTTAAGTTCTACTCTGATCTTAGTTATTTCTTGCCTTCTGCTAGCTTTTGAATGTGTTTGCTCTTGCTTCTCTAGTTCTTTTAATTGTGATGTTAGCGTGTCTATTTTAGATCTTTCCTGCTATCTTTGTGACTTTATGTGTATTTCCTGAATTAAAATGTTGGCCTGCCTTGTGAAGTAGGGAAGTTCTCCTGGATAATATCCCGAAGAGTGTTTTCCAACTTGGTTTCATTCTCCCCGTCACTTTCAGATACACCAATCAGACGTAGATTTGGTCTTTTCACATAGTCCCATATTTGTTGGAGGCTTTGTTCATTTCTTTTTATTCTTTTTTCTCTAAACTTCTCTTCTCACTTCATTTCATTCATCTGATCTTCAATCACTGATACCCTGTCTTCCAGTTGATCAAATTGGCTACTGAAGCTTGTGCATGTGTCATGTAGTTCTCATGCCATGATTTTCAGCTCCATCAGGTCATTTAAGGTCTTCTCTATGCTGGTTATTCTAGTTAGCCATTTGTCTAATCTTTTTTCAAGGTTTTTAGCTTCTTTGTGATGGGTTCGAACATCCTCCATTAGCTCAGATAAGTTTGTTATTACCGATCGTCTGAAGCCTTCTTCTCTCAACTTGTCAAAGTCGTTCTCCATCCAGCTTTCTTCCCTTGCTGGGGAGGAGCTGTGTTTCTTTGGAGGAGAGGAGGCACTCTGATTTTTAGAATTTTCAGTTTTTCTACTCTGGTTTCTCCCTGTCTTTGTAGTTTTATCTACCTTTGGTCTTTGATGATAGTGATGTACAGATGGTGTTTTGGTGTGAATGCCCTTTCTGTTTGTTAGTTTTCCTTCTAACAGTCAGAACCCTCAGCTGCAGGTCTGTTGGAGTTTGCTGGAGGTCCACTCCAGATCCTGTTTGCCTGGGTATCACCAGCGGAGGCTGCAGGACAGCAAATATTGGAGAACGAGAAATGTTGTTGCCTGATCCTTCCTCTGGAAGCTTCATCTCAGAGGGGAACCCGGCTGTGTGAGGGGTCAGTTGGCTCCTACTGGGAGGTGTCTCCCAGTTAGGCTACTTAGGGCTCAGGGACCCACTTGAGGAGGCATTTGGTTCATTATCAGATCTCAAACTCCATGATGGGAGAACCACTACTCTCTTCAAAGCTGTCAGACAGGGACGTTTAAGTCTGCAGAATTTTGTCTGCCTTTTGTTCAGCTATGCCCTGCCCCAGAGGTGGAGTCTACAGAGGCAGTCAGGCCTCCTTGAGCTGGGATGGGCACCACCCAGTTCGAGCTTCCCAGCTGCTTTGTTTACTTACTCAAGCCTCAGCAATGGCGGACACCCCTCCCCCAGCCTTGCTGCCACCTTGCAGTTGGATCTCAGACTGCTGTGCTAGCAGTGAGCAAGGCTCCATGGGCATGGGACCCTCCCAGCCAGGCGTGGGATATAATCTCCTGGTGTGCCATTTGCTAAGACCATTGGAAAAGCACAGTATTAGAGTGGGAGTGACCCGATTTTACAGGTGCCATCTGTCATGGCTTCCCTTGGTTAGGAAAGGGAATTCCCTGACTCCTTGTGCTTCCCAGATGAGGTGATGCCTCACCCTGCTTCGGCTCACAGTCCGTGGGCTGCACCCACTGTCCTACACCCACTTTCCAACAAGCTCCAGTGAGATGAACCCGGTACCTCACTTGGAAATGCAGAAATCACCCGTCTTCTGCATCGCTCACACTAGGCGCTGTAGACTGGAGCTGTTCCTGTCTGGCCATCTTGGAACCTCTCCCTCCACTGCATCATTCTTTAAGATTTGCTTCTCCTCAGTAAACCCAAGGATGTTGCTAACAAAATATGACCAAGAAAAAGGCACTTTGCATTTTCTGTGCTCTTGCCCTGCTACCAGTTGGCGGGTTCATCACCTTAGGATGGGATATCATGTCAGGCTTAGAAATGGTCAGTGTTGACGCAAGTGAGAATGAGCTCTTCATGGTCAGTTAGATGTGGTGAGAAGTTCACATTCTGTACGTGAACATTGCCCATACTTCCACCTTGGTCACTTTGTTCATGAATACTTCTAGCAATCACTGCTATGGCTTTGGAAAGAGGTTATATGAATCCACAGAAGATAGATAACATTTTTTAAACCTTACATGTAAAGACTTCCTCCACTCTCCTCCCTGACAGTGGGAGCCCTGTGGTAAACATGGATAAGGTCATACATATTCTTCTGCTCTGAACTCATTTCTAGTGGTTCATCCATGTATTTCTTTTCCAAATCTTACCAAATTTCAAATCTTGTTTTTTCTTTTTTTTTTTCCTAAGACTATGTTAACAGTCAATTCACGTAGCCCTCACTCATGAATTGTTGTAGAGACTCATCTCAGGCCTTCACTCCTTGATGAACAGGGAAGGTGAGATAGACTGCTGGTAGTTTGGTAAACTAGGAGCATTTCCTACTTAATTGTCCTTCAGGGCCTCAATTGAATATCACAGCATTATACTTTCAGCTACCATATTATGAAGAACCTTCTGCAAGTCAGCTTTTTCCTTGGTCAGTCAGTCTATAATTAGTATTTGTTCATGAGAGCATAGATGCAGTTTAAGGAAGACATGATAGTACCTTAGGGCCAGGCATATTGGGAGTGAGAGCCATTTTTGCAAATTATTAATATTTGTACCTCCAAGGATCTGCTCATGCTACATCTTGTATATTCAGCTTCCAGTTGACCATAGAATACTTCCAGGCACAACTGATTGTATGCTTTCTTTCATCAAACAAAAATAATTTATGATGGATAGCTTAGGGTACACAGCTACATATTTTTTCATTGTTAGGTGTTCACTCTCTACAAAGCCCCAATAGCAAGCCAAGAACTATTTCTAAAACAAAGAATTACCTGCCAAAAAGGGCATAGATGTTTTCTCAGACTGACTGTGGTTCTCTTTCTAAGGCTCGTAATAGGTTCCATAGAACATCCTTGTCAACCACAGACATTTTAGGCACCATTATATCTACTAAATCATTAGAGCCGAAGGGCAAAGCTGCTTGAACTGGAGTTCACAATCCTCTGTGGAACCTGTAAGCCATATGAGTAACTCAGTAACTGAAAGCAGTACAACTGCATGAGGTGTGTGATGTTTCCAGAATTCAAAGACTACCAAATACTGTCCTTTCTTAATGGTTAAAAAATGTGAAATACAACAACTTTTCTTTCAATTTGGAGAGGATATGTTGCCATGACCTAGGCCACTGTTCATGAACAAAGATATGGGAATTCAATGAGGAGACTTTACCCTTTGTTTAACATACTACAGTTTTGTTTGTTTACAGTCGTGTGCCATATAACAACATTGCAGTCAACAATAGACTACGTACACAATGATGGTCCCATGAAATTATAGTAGAGCTGAGAAACTCCTATTAACTAGTGATGCTGTAGCCATAGTAATGTTGTAGTGCAATGCATTACTCACATGTCTGTGGTGATCCTGGTGTAAATAAACCTTCTGCACTGCCCGGCATATAAAAGCATAGCACATACAATTATGCACAATGTGTAATACTTGAAAATGATAATAAATTACTATTTACTGTTTTTCATGTTTACTATGTTTTATCATTATTTTATAGTATACTCCTTCTATTTATTAAAAAAAATTGTAAAACAGCCTCAAGTGGTCCTTCACAAGCAGGTCTTCTTCCAGAAGAAGTCATTGTGATATAGGAGATGACACCTTCATGCATATTATTGCCCCTGAAGATCTTCCAGTGGAACAAAATGTGGAGATGGAAGAAAGTGATATTGATGACCCTGACCCTATGTAGGCCTAGACTAATATGTGTGTTTGTGTCTTAGTTTTTAACACAAATTTTAAAAGTAAACAATCAATATTTTTAAAAATAGAAAAAAAAGTTATGGAAAAAAGATAGAAAAAAATATTTTTGTACAGCTATATAATGTGCTTGTGTTTCAACCTAAATGTTATTACAAAAGAGCCAGAGTTAAAAGAATAAAAAGTATATAAAATAAAAATGTTACAGTAAGTGAAGTTTAATTTATTGTTGAAGAAAGAAAAATATTTTTACAAATTTAGTGTAACCTAAGTGTACCTTGTGTGTAAAATCTACAGTAGTGTACACTAATATCATAGACCTTCATATTTACTTCCACTCACTCATTGACTCACCCAGAGCAACTTGCAGTCCAGCAAGCTCTGTTCATGGTAAGTGCCCTGTTCAGATGTATCATTTTTCATATTTTATGCTGTATTTATTTCTAATTTTAGTTATGTTTAGATACACAAATACCCTTGAATTATAATTACCTACAGTATTCAGTACAGTCACCTGCTACACAGGTTTGAAGCATAGGAACACTAGGCTATACCATACAACCTAGGTGTGTAGTAGGCTATGCCATCTAGGTTTGTATAAGTATACTCTAGGATGTTCACACAATGATGAAATCGCCTATGGACATACTTTTTCAGAACATCAACCCATCATTAAGTAACACATGACTGAATTTGTTTTTGTCATACAGATGAACTAGAATCTTAGTGGACTACCATATCTGTCATTCCTAGAAATGATACCACCTTGTTGCACAGCTCCAGGGGATACCATTAACCTGATGATAGTCACTGCATCATGCAAAGATCCCTGATGGTCAAGCTAGCATCTTTTCTTCCTGAGCCCTGCCACAAATTATTGCTAGCTGTTTCATCTTGCCTCAGCCAGTTAAGTGCCACCCAGAGATATCATCATTTTGATTACAATGAGGGAGCCCGTTCAATGGCAGTGCCTCCTCCCTTTATCCAAAGTACATCCATTTTCTAAGAGGGTGGTGCTCTGCTCACCAATGTACTTCCCAGTCTTGTAGTGAAGAGAATGTTCTCTTTGATCTCTCAGGGAGTATAAAGTGTGGGTAAATGGCTCACATATAATAGATTAACTACACACATTCAATGTCTTTAAACCTATTTCTTTCTTTCTTTTTTTTTTTTTTTTGCATGATCACAGGAATTCTGATGTCTTGATTTCACTTAGTCTACTTCCCAGTTGAATACAGATTTTAGCCAACCAACAAAACAACCAGAACCATGAGTTGCTCCACTCAGCACATTAAGTGCAGAATTTTGGGCAAACGTTTTTATATCAATAAATTGAGCCTAGTCTAAAATACTTACTGTATCTCCCTTAGAATCTGTCCTTACATAATCATCCATGCTTTTTGTTGACATGTATTAGCAAACCTTGCAGTGTTTCAATGTGCAAGTCTTCTCGTCTCAGTTTTGACTTTGTAATCTCCTATTCCTTAACCCCAGGAATGCTAGAATCTGCCTCTACATTTAGGCTTAGAGGTAATGAGAGTTGGTAGATGTTGGATAAGAGTTAATTACAAGAATCAGCTCCAAAAAGGGAGGTTTCTGACAGCAAAGGAGGTTCAGCAGAATTGGGAGGTTTAAGGTATAAAAAGTTATCCAAATCATTGCAAATGTTCTTCTTCCAATTTTCAGAGTATCATTGTTTCCCAATTAATACCCTAATTATCATGTAAGAGGCCTAAGAATTTAACCTATATTGTATTTCAGTAATATGAAAGATCAAATTTTGGATCTGATTATAGTCTCCATCAAATCAACAGCAATAAAAGGTAATGTATTCTTATAATAAGAGTAATACACTCTTAGGACAGTTATAGAAACTCCTTAGTTCCATGACTGCATTTTAAGAATTTAAAACCACATGTTTATGCTTTAAATTTTTAACATCCTCCTACACAGTTACGAATTACCAGTCTACTCTGTACACTTCATGATGATGTTTGTTATTCAGCACCCCTGTGCCGTAGCCTTGCCTTCCACAGACACTGCATTGCAGGAAGCCACAAATGATTATTCCAAGTAACAATCTGTCACTCTGTGCAATGGGCAGCCACTGTTACATTCTCTACTGACAATGGATACTCACTGTCTTCATTCTTGTTAGTTTAATAGGATTTGTTTTACAGGTTATCTTATTACAAATAAGTGAACTTCAGAATTGTATTTTGTGGGGATGATGCTGGAGAAGATAGGGAACAAAGAACAGATGCCTTGTAACCAGAAAAAACACATCAAAGAAACACATCTTTCAAACACAATGAGTATCCATTGTTATTAGAGAATGCAACACTGGTCACCCATTATGCAGAATGGCAAGATAATTACTTGGAATGATCATTTGCAGTTTCCAGAAAGGTAGTATTTATTGAAGGCAAGACTTTGGTACAGGGGCTGCTGAGTAACACCACCATCAATACCACAGGACTGTTCTAGCAGGAACTCCTCTGTGTCACTT